>NC_053497.1:163811362-164411362 GCF_905171775.1 Rana temporaria
CAACAGACCATCGCTTGAGTAAGCTGCTGACACACCAAGTAGACAAATTGCAACAATGTGGAAACAAAAAAAGTGTAGCGCTAATCAAAATATATAAATAAATAAATAAATAAATACGTGAGAAATTAATAAATATGTAAAAACGTGATAAATAAAGTGCTCAAATATTGATAGTGAACAATGTAAATAGAAATGTCCCCATAAGCACACTATAAAAGCCTATATGCAGGAAATTCAAAACGGGTGCAAAAATGCAAAGACTATGGGCCAGATTCAGGTAGAAGTGCGGCGGCGTAACGTATTGTAGATACGTTACACCGCCGCAAGTTTTCATCGCAAGTGCCTGATTCACAAAGCACTTGCAATGAAAACCTACGCCGGCGGCCTCCGGCGTAAGCCCGCGTAATTCAAAGGGGCGTATGCCATTTAAATTAGGCACGCTCCTGCGCCGGACCTACTGCACATGCTCCCTTTTTAATTACCCACCGTGCTTTGCGCGAAGTGACGTCATTTTTTCGAACGGCGACGCGCGTAGCGTAATTCTGTATTCCCGGACGGCTTACGCAAACAACGTGAATTTTTTAATTTCGACGCGGGAACGACGGCAATACTTTATACAGCATATACGTGTGCTGTGTAAAGTTAAGGAACCCAAAACGACGACTAACTTTGCAACAGGAAACTAGACTAGTGGCGACGTAGCGAACGCGAAAAACCGTTGTGGATCGCCGTAACTCCTAATTTGCATACCCGACGCTGGTTTACGACGCAAACTCCCCCCAGCGGCGGCCGCGGTACTGCATCCTAAGATCCGACAGTGTAAAACAATTACACCTGTCGGATCTTAGGAATATCTATACGTAACTGATTCTATGAATCAGTCGCATAGATACTCTGAGAGATACGACGGAGTATCTGACATACTCCGTCGTATCTCGGCTGTGAATCTGGCCCTATGTGTCCTTAGAGTGATCAAACTTCGGTGTTGACAAAGTTCAAAATATGGCGACTACTTCAAATAATGCAGATCTGTGCAAGTGAAGAAGTGATGAAGTGAAGAGAACCACCCCACAGGTAAAAGGCTTACCAGAATGTATGGACCCTAGAGAACCTACATTCAATGGGTCAAAAAGGCTTGTGTGGTGGAACCACAATGTAATTTGGGCGATGGACTTCAGGATGCTGTGCCAGAGATGACAAAACACCAGCAGGATAGTCAGAATCTCAGGGAAAGGTGACTTCCTAGTGGGTTGTCTTATAGAAATGATGGTCCAGGGAATCCCAAATAGATGTAGAAGGGATGTGTCATAATAGAAGAAAAAAAACGGCCACATGGCGTAACTCTATATTACATATTTAGCACCCACCTCGAATTTAGGGGGCGCTATTTCAAATGTAAGGGATGTTTGTGTTTGGGCCAATACTTATGCCGCGTACACACGACTGTTTTTTGACTTCTAAAAAATGAATTTTTTTTTTATGTCATTAAAAACGATCGTGTGTGGGCTTCAGAGCATTTTGCTCTATTTTTTTCACAATGTTTTTAACGTTGTCGTTTTTCAGGTTGTAAAAAACGGTCGTGTGTGGGCTTTAACAACGTGAAAAATCCGCGCATGCTCAGAAGTTATGAGACTCGCGCAATGCGCCCTAGGGAATCAGGCAGTGAAGCTGGAGCGTTTCACTTCCTGGTTCCCTCACCGAGGATGGCGGGGGGGCAGCAGAGTGACGAGCGATCGCTCGTCCTCTGCTGCGGATGGCGCTGGATATGTGCCTGTGACGGTATCGGTATGATATCCCCGTCAAGCATTCCCTCCTCTCCATACAAGAACATCACAGGATCATCCACACATGAGTCAAGACTGAATGCTGGAACCAAGACTGATTTATTGGCAGCTTGCTGCTGGTTATAAATACAGTTTTACAAGCTAAATCCTTAATCAAGGAACAATGGGAGCTCCACCCCCTTTTCACACACTCTGGAGTTTCTCATACAGAATATAGCCAGACAATTCGAAGCCGACCTGAGACACATTTTCTTTAACCACTTACCCCCCGGACCATATTGCTGCCCAAAGACCAGAGTACTTTTTGCGATTCGGGACTGCGTCGCTTTAACAGACAATTGCGCGGTCGTGCGACGTGGCTCCCAAACAAAATTGGCGTCCTTTTTTTCCCACAAATAGAGCTTTCTTTTGGTGGTATTTGATCACCTCTGTGTTTTTTATTTTTTGCGCTATAAACAAAAATAGAGCAACAATTTTGAAAAAAATGAATATTTTTTACTTTTTGCTGTAATAAATATCCCCCAAAAATATATAAAAAAACATTTTTTTTCCTCAGTTTAGGCCGATACGTATTCTTCTACATATTTTTCGTAAAAAAAATCGCAATAAGCGTTTATTGATTGGTTTGCGCAAAAGTTATAGCGTTTACAAAATAGGGGGTATTTTTATGGCATTTTTATTAATATTTTTTTTACTAGTAATGGCGGCGATCAGCGATTTTTTTTTTCGGTATTGCGACATTATGGCGGACACTTCGGACATTTTTGACACATTTTTGGGACCATTGGCATTTTTATAGCGATCAGTGCTATAAAAATGCATTAGATTACTATAAAAATGCCACTGGCAGTGAAGGGGTTAACACTAGGGGGCGGGGAAGGGGTTAAGTATGCCTGGGTGTGTTCTTACTGTGGGGGGGGGGGGGTGGCCTCACTAGGGGAAACACTGATTTTCTGTTCATACATTGTATGAACAGAAAATCAGCATTTCCCCTGCTGACAGGAAGGAGAGCTGTGTGTTTACGATCGCGTGTGCCCGGCGGCGATCGCGCCCGCCGGGCACACGCACGGGAGTCGGGGGCGAGCGGGGAGCGCGCGCGCGCGCCTCCGGCGCCGCGCACGCGCCCCCTAGTGGCGGCTATACGATAGGACGTATAGCTACGGGCTCTCGCCCAGGAGAGCCGACCTGCCGCCGTATAATGACGGTGCGCGGTCGGCTAGTGGTTAAATAATGACATCAGGGAAGTTAATTACAAGGTGTACAGAACACATTAGCTGGGCAGCCGGGCACCGCATAATGAAGCAATCAGAATACATAGCATGAGTCACCTCTAGTCACAGTAAACAGGATAGACATCCCTTTGAAATAAGGAGCTAGCTGCAGACGGGTCATTAACATGTCAATAGCTTGTAACACATGAATCCATTTTACCTCTAACCCACAATTTAACCAAGCAGGGAGAATTACACTGACATATCCTTCACAATGGCCCCCCTTTTTCTCCCTGCTACGGCAAACCCGGTTGGACCTTCCCTGGTCCAGTAGGGTTGACGGGTTCAGAGCTTTTAGTCCGAGGTTAACTCCGTTTGGCGTGACTGACCTCCATTGGTAACTGCTTCCGACTCAGGTATGCCACCGGGTCGTCAGATCACACGCCGGTCAGTCCCCAAGTCTTTGTGCGATCTGCAGAGTCACCAGAAGTCAATGTGAAGACGGCGAATGGGTCTGTGCGCCGCCGTCTAGGTGTCCCGCTATGGGAGGGGCAGGTTATGGCTCTGAAGTGACAATCACAGGAGATTCATAAAAAGAAAAAGTTATATTTGTTGAAATGCTGTAGCACTGGTGCTCAGAGTCCGGGGGGGGGAAGGGGAATCAGAGCCCCATAAGGTCAGCCACCCCCTGCTCCCTCCGCAGCCGCCGGTTCTCCTCTTGGAGCTTCTCCAGCTCCATCTCCAGTTCATGGAGCCTGGGGGGGTCGGCCTGCTGTGACCTCAGGCGGTTGTTCTCCTCCTCCATGCGGCTTATGCACTCCTCCAGCTCCATGTATTCACGGATCAGCTCCTGCTTGCTCATGTCCTGCAGGCTTTCCACGTGGTCCTTCATCATCAGGAACTGGGTGGTGGTGTAAGGGGCCACCGGTGGGCCCTTGGCGAACATCTCGGCCCGCATCTGGGGCGCCCGCTGCGATTCCATCTCCTCCAGTCGCTTCTTCTCCTCCCAGGTCCGCTGGTTATATGACTTCCAGGACCTCTTCTTCTTGGAGGGTAGCTGGCGGTGCCTCTTTCTGCCCAGCTCCCTCCAAGGCCCCTCCGGCTCATGGCTGTCGCCCATGACCAGCTGACAATGGTGTTCCCTGTTGTCCGTAATAACAGATTGTACCATGAGGGCTTCGTAAGGGGTGCCCAATGGTTCTTCCTGACCCAGCTCCTGGGGATCCCAAGCCGAGTCTACACAATGGGCTGCTGCTGGTGGGCGGTACCCAGGTTGAGACCAATTTGATCTGGTGTTGTCATTCAGGGGGCAATTCTGCTTGAAGTGACCCAACTGTTTGCACCGGAAGCAGCGTTGTTCGTTGTCCTCCTGGCGTGGATAGCGAGGGCTCGAAGTCATCGGTCTGTTAGGCGGTTGGTATCTAGCGGCTGGTGGGTGTGAGGGCGCCGTTGGTCGTGGAGGTTGTACCCGTGGTGTGACCTGGTTTGTCTTGCGAGTATCCGCATATTCATCCGCCAACTTCGCGGCCTCTGGTAGAGTCATGGGCCTGCGATCTCTCACCCAATCTTTGACATCCGTCTGGATGTGATTGTAAAATTGCTCCAGGAGCATTAGTTGCAAAATGTCCTCTGCGGTGGTGGCCTGGCTGCTGTTAACCCAGTTAGAGGCCGACAGGGACAACTGGCATGCCCATTCCGCGTAAGAGTCTTTCGTGGTTTTGCGTGAGTCCCTGAACTTCTGTCGGTGGGACTCTGGGGTTACTGCATAATGAGCTAGGAGCACTTCTTTAACCCTGGTGTAGCTATGGATATCATGATCTGGCACGGTCCGGAAAGCATCAGAAGCTTTGCCTGACAGTTTGCCTGACAGTATTGCGACCCACTCTCTTCTAGCTATTTGGTGCAGGTTACATTGTCGCTCAAAATCTGCCAGGTAGTTATCAATCTCACAGTCCTTTTCATCAAAAGCTTTAAAAGCGCTAAACGGAATCTTCCTTGCGTCTGCTGTGCTGTACTCACTGTTTGGAGAATGTGCGGCTGCTTGTTGGACTGCTGCCAGTTTTAACTTTAATAAGAGCTCTGCGTCTCTTATTTGTTTAGCCTTCTGTAGCTCTGCGTTTACTAACAGGTCCATCACTTTCAGCACCACATCCGGCGTTGGGTTCGGGCCGAACCACGCTAGCTTCTCTCTCATTAGCTTGTTGGCTGGTGATTCCTCTTCCTGAATCACTGGTGTCTCCATCTCTTGTACTGCTGGCGTTGCTGCAATCACGTTCTCCTGGTCTAGCTCCATTACTTCTGCTATGATGACCCGCTTGGTTTTGTTGCTAGCAATCCTTCCACGAACTTCCAGTAGTTCTTTCAGTGTATTTCTTTTAAGCAGGGTGTAGCAGCCTTCCATTCACTGTTCCCAGTGTCTGCTTGGAATCCTGGTGTAAGGGAGAGTAGAAGGGAAAATCCCTCTGCTGCCAACCAATTGTGACGGTATCGGTATGATATCCCCGTCAAGCATTCCCTCCTCTCCATACAAGAACATCACAGGATCATCCACACATGAGTCAAGACTGAATGCTGGAACCAAGACTGATTTATTGGCAGCTTGCTGCTGGTTATAAATACAGTTTTACAGGCTAAATCCTTAATCAAGGAACAATGGGAGCTCCACCCCCTTTTCACACACTCTGGAGTTTCTCATACAGAATATAGCCAGACAATTCGAAGCCGACCTGAGACACATTTTCTTTAAATAATGACATCAGGGAAGTTAATTACAAGGTGTACATAACACATTAGCTGGGCAGCCGGGCACCGCATAATGAAGCAATCAGAATACATAGCATGAGTCATCTCTAGTCACAGTAAACAGGATAGACATCCCTTTGAAATAAGGAGCTAGCTGCAGACGGGTCATTAACATGTCAATAGCTTGTAACACATGAATCCATTTTACCTCTAACCCACAATTTAACCAAGCAGGGAGAATTACACTGACATATCCTTCACAGTGCCGATATTAAAAATCAGCAGCTGCAGTATTTCTAGCTGCTGACTTTTAATATTTTTTTTCCAGCGGACATCCGCTTTAATGATCAAGTTGAAAAAAACGTTGTTTTTTCTAGAGCCTGAAAAACGTTGTTTTTTACAACCCGAAAAATTATCGTGTGTACGCGGCATTAGGCCCAGACCTGTTTGATTAATACAAATTTGCCTCTGTTCTGCCTACAAGTGGTGTTGTGAGAGGGGACTATCCGGGTGAGCAATACACACTCAATAGTTGAGAGTGGAGACTGATTGACTATTTTTGAGCATTCTGTACCGTGTGCCTGAACCTTCCCCTGATCTTCTCCTCCCTTCTACTTTCTCTTGTTCAAGTTGCCCTGCAGTGATAATAAAACCAAATTGTTGGAGGTTCTGTCTGGACATTGCATTTACTATGGACTTTCCTACCCTGACAACGAAGCTTAAGAGGTAACGTGCAAACCCAAAATTTAACCAGCAGCTTCTGCGGGGGTAGTGCTACAAAAGTTTAATGAAGTCAGAAAACTTACATTTGTGATGATATTCAAGCGCTTTGTACAAAATGTGGCAACAATGAGTCCTCCCTCCTGTCCCATGTTTGTGAGTGCAATACTCTACCTTTTAGCTTTCATTTTACTATTAAAGCGGAGGTTCACCCATACCTTACACATTTTCCCCTTCACTTCATGCTCGTTTTGTCTAGGGGAATCGGCTATTTGTTTTAAAATATGATCCGTACTTACCCGTTTACGAGATGCATCTTCTCCGCCGCTTCCGGGTATGGGCTGCGGGACTGGGCGTTCCTTCTTGATTGACAGTCTTCCGAGAGGCTTCCGATGGTCGCATCCATCGCGTCACGATTTTCCGAAAGAAGCCGAACGTCGGTGCGCAGGCGCAGTATAGAGCCGCACCGACGTTCGGCTTCTTTCGGCTACGAGTGACGCGATGGATGCGACCGTCGGAAGCCTCTCGGAAGACTGTCAATCAAGAAGGAACGCCCGCTCCCAAAGACCCATACCCGGAAGCGACGGAAGAAGATGCATCTCGAAAACGGGTAAGTACGGATCATATTTTAAAACAAATAGCCGATTCCCCTAGACACAAGGAGCAGGAATCTAAGGGGAAAATAGAAAAAAAAAAGGAATTGGGTGAACTCCCGCTTTAAATACAGTATTATACTAGGGCAGCCCTCAAATTTTCCACTCTCATTTTGCGAGTGGAAAATAAGGGCTGGCGAGGAACTGGGCTGCCTGGGAGTGGGGGGGGGGGCGAGCACCGCCGGCGGTCGGGGATGATCGGGACCCGAGTGACTGGAAATAGAGAGCCGCGGAATCACTAAGCGGTAAAAAAAAGCTGTAACAGCATTACATTGAAATTGTCTCCGCTCTGTTCACTGATCTCAAACAGCCCCACCTCCTCCTAACCCCGCGCCTGTGATAGACAGAATACATCCCAGCATTGGACCCGCGTTCTGTCTATCACAGGTGGGGAATTAGGAGGAGGCGGGGTTGTGTGAGATCAGTGAGCAGAGCGGAGACAATTTCAATGTAATGCTGTACAACATTTTTTAAAGCTCTGTGATTCCGTGGCTCTCCACTAACTCCAGCCACCACTCCCACTTCCTCCGTCCTGGCAAGGCCTCTGCAAGAAGAGATACGTGGAAAAATTAAACTAAGTATGACCATTAACAGGATGCTTGTCTGACAAAGATTGGACAAAGTCATAGAATGATCAGTTCACACTAGCAAACAATCAAAGAAGTCCAGTCTGAGCTAGTTTGGCTGGGCTTCTCCTCTGGGTCACAGGAGTGCAATTCGTTTTGCACTCCTGTGACCCGTTTTCAGCAGAGAGCGATCTGAAATCTGTTCTCTGCTGACGTCACACAGATCAGTCCAGGCATCGCGTCATCACGTCTCTGGGAGTCTGGATCCGTCAGGTGCCTGGACTGATAGCCATCTCAGCCTCTCAGCAAGCCGCTGAGACGGCCGTTCCATGCCCCTCCACAGCTCAGTGCTCCAGTGAGCGTAGAGGAGCAGAGCAGGAGAGCTGCTGATAGACAGGCAGCAGCTCTCTGCTTGGGGAGGTGGGAGAACCGATCCATCAGCGATGTTCAACGACTCGGTTCTCAGTGAAGCGGCGACCGATGCTGCATCCTCCCAGGTAAATCTGAAACTGCAAAAAAAAAAAAAAAAAAACATAATTCTCTTGTAAAGAGAAGTATGGCCAACACTTGTTTGGCCATACTTCTTATGTGGTTCACTGGAGTGCACCTATTTTTGCACCCCTGTAACCCAGAATTAGCCAACATTGGCCTGACTACACCTAATAACGCCCAATGCTACGACAGCACAACCTCTGTTACTGAATCCCTCCCACTGTGATCATTAGCCGCTCCAGTCTCTAGATGTACCCCAGCAAAGACAATAATGTCGGGATCCACCCAGATTTATGACCGGTAGCTGGCTCAGCCACTCAGCTGAGAGCCTTAATTAGCGGCTCCTGCCTGCTTTACAGCCGGGCGTTCCAATGAGCACTGGAGAGACAGATTAGAGAGTGGTAAATTACAGTTGCCGCTCTCTGCTCCAAGCAGACCCAATAACTGAGCGATCAGCGGTCACATGATCACTCAGTACCCAGACTTAGAGGCAGCGGGCGACAGCTTGCGGCATCTAGCCGATGTTGCATCAGGTACTGTAGGTAAGTATGTATGTTTGTTTTTTTACAATGCCCCAATTCTCCTTTAATGAACTGGTTTTCTAACATGATGAAAAATCATTCTCTACAAATGGATAACAAAAATTAACAATGCAAATCAAAGACATGGCTGGGCAATGTAAATAATGTGAAATGTGTGTAAGAAATGGTCTTTCAAAAGGCATATACTGGGGGTCAGCAACTCGTCAATCACTGGCACGCGATGGGTAGATCATATCACTTCCTTGTCGACCCCTGGAACCTAGTTTGGAGGGGGATAACATTTACTTGAACTGATCACCTTCATTTTCCTCCTGCACCAGCTGAAGGCTGGCTTCTCCCTATCTCCCTCTCGCTGGTGTTCAGCTGATGCAGAAGGAAAATATAGATGATCCGTTCCAGTACATGCTTCCCCATGGTCCCTCCTCTCCAGGTTCCCCTTCATTTGCTGCCCAGGCCCCCTGTGTGCTCCCCTGGTTCCCCCCTCCGCGCAGAGCTGCCAGCTTCCTCTCCTCCCCTGCCAGCTGCAGTGGGGGATCATTTCAGGATACAGAGCGGGTGAAGGGACCAGTAAATATGTCCTGTTTACCTACCCCTTCCTTTTCTGAGTGAAAACAGTGAGCGATCAGTACCAATAACTCACTGTGTTCATTCATAACCGAAGCACAGTAAACTATGGGGGAGATTTACTAAGACTGGTGACCAAAGAATCTGGTGAAGCTTTGCATAGTAGTCAATCAGCTTCTAACTTCAGCTTGCTCAGTTAAGCTTTGACAATAAAACCTGGAAGCTGTTTACTATGCAGAGTTGTACCAGATTCACCAGTGCACCAATTTTTAGTAAATCTCCCCCTATATTTACTATGCAGTTTGTCAATGAACAGAGACTGTGCAGAGCTCTTCCTGTTCATTCATTCTGTGCCGCTGAGGCTGCAGAAATGGAGATTGAGGAATGTGTCCCCAATCTCGTTTCTCTGTCTCAAAAGTGGGATATTTGTTTAGACTCCTGATATTTCGCCAATGCCCCCAACAGGGCTGCTTAAAAAATAAATAATAATAATTAAAAACATAAATGACAGAAAGCATACATAGCAGTAAGTGTAATTGTAAGTGACAATTTAGGCAAAACTAAAAATTGTGTTTTTTGGGAGGGGTTTGTATTAAGCAGTGGCGGCCGATCCACTATGAGCGCACTGGTGCCTATTAAAAATAACACATCTGTTATACTTACCTGCTCTGTGTAATGGTTTTGCACAGAGCAGCCCTGATCTTCTGGGGTTCCCCGCTGTTCCTACGGGCTCCTCCTCTTCGGCATTCCATGGGGCACCGGTGCAGGCTCACTCCCAAGCAACACTATATTTGTCTAATGATAAAGCTTGCCACTTGCCTATCAATTTGCCCAGTGAAGAGGAAGACAGCGACAAGAGCGCTTGTACACATCGCTGGACAGATATGGCTTGGGTAAGTATAATACGGGGGCTGGTGGGGATTCTGCAGCACAGAAGGTTTTTCACCTTTATGCATAGAATGCATAAAGGTGAAAAACCTTAAAGGGTCACTAAAGGAAAACATGTTTTTTAGCTGAAATGCCTGTTTACAGGGTATAGAGACATAATAGTTAACTGATTCCTTTTAAAAACGATTACAAATAGATAAAAATCAATCATATAATGTACCTCCTAGTTTCAGTTTCGTTTTTGCATCTAGCTTAGTTTTTGCATGTTATTTGATTGCCTCTGTGCTGGACAGACCCATAGAGCAGTATTGGTTTGGAAAACAAAACTAGAATCTCCCAGTACTGTTGTGATCAGGAAACAGACAACCAGGAAGTGTCCAGAACAGAGCAGAATTACAGCAACATCAGAGCAAAAACGAACAATGAGGACATGAAACCAGGACTGCAGTAAGGTAAAGGAAGCTATTTAGCTAAAAAAAAAATCCTTTAGTGACCCTTTAAGGCTTTAGAACCACTGTAAGTGCATCTGCATTTACAGTTTTCTCTTTATCCCCCAAAGTCCCACAAACATCTACTATTCCTGTAAGTGAAGTCGACCTTATTCAGCTTCCTGTAATGGTGTGGCAACAATGCTGCACTGCTACTGAGCTCAGAGTTTCTACTCTCCTGTAGTCTGTGCCTAATTGCACAGCAGTAGGATTTGATGATGTTGCAGGGGATGTGGCTAACGGCAGTATCCCTGCAGATTCACAAGGCTGTAGCTTGTCAATCAGCACCTGGCTATACCTAATCACGCCCAATGCTTCGACAGCACAACCTCTGTTACTGAATCCCTCCCACTGTGATCTGCAGTGTCTAGGAGGGGGAGTGTGTGAGATACAAATGAAGGAATGTCAAGGAAGTTTTCATGAGGTTGTACAATCACATAATTATTGGATTTAGACTGTAATATAGGAGCCAAAATATTTTTAACATCTATAAAAAAAGTTCCTCGGTCGTGTGCACGAGGCCTAAGGCAAAAGTAGGTTTACACCCAGCATCTCGTAAATTAGTGTTTTTGTGTGTGTTTTCTGTGCACGTTTTCACGCTACAAGTTTTTGAAAACATTCACAGAAGGCTTAAGTGTGAATGCCACCTGAATAATTTAGTAGCATGTTACCTGATGTAGCGACCTGCCAAATATTAGGCTAAATTTTGTTTTTGGCTTTACTGTACAGTGGTGATCTGATTCTTTGGTCTGATCAAGTTTTTCTAAGCTGGGTGGTTGACTGCTCCTGCCTGCTTTTGGAAGAAGCTTCCAGAATATAGAGTAGGATGATCAACCACTGAGTTATGAATATGTATTGATCTCAGGCAACCTCTGGGAAGGGAGTGTTCAGAAGGTGGCTGGGGACGAAGATAAATATTTGGGGGAGACTGTTCAGACTTGTTTTTCCTGTGATAAGAGGGATTTTCTTCCCCTGCAAGGCAGCTAGTGTGAAAGAACTAAAGACAATCAGATTTTCCAACTGGAATTGTGTGATGGCAGGGTTTTGTTTGAAAATCCGACCTTTTGTATGCAACATCGTACAATTGTTGGATTTTCCGACAACAAATGTTGGATAGCATGCTTTAAAATTTCCCACAACAAATGTATGATGTTGTTTTATTCGATCATGTGTACACAAGTCAGTCGGAAAAAAATCCAAAGTACAAACATGCATGCTCAGAAGCAATGCTAACCATAGCACAACATTAGCAGACGTTGCCCAAAGGTGGCGCTAAAGAGCTAAAAAAAAACATAGTTTCGTATTTGTTGGCTGACAAAATGTTGCCGTCTGTATGCAGAACAAGTTCATGGCCTTCGAATAAAAGTCCTATGCTTTGTCCGATGGAAATCCAATCATGTGTACGAGGCTTAAGAGTTGCAGTTTGGGCCTCAGCTGGTGTTAGGCTGAGGGCTTGGAGACTATTGCTAAATCGATCTGCTGGAGGGCATTGCTTTTGGAGCCCTGGTCTGTAGAAGGATCCTTTTTTTCCCTCCCTCACTGATAAGTGTCCTGTGGAAGCTGGATGGCAGACAGCTTCTGAGACATGAGCTTGGGACTCTTATTAATGGCTGCTGCTATATGATTAGTGTGTAGACATGACCTAATTTACATGAGCTAATTAACTACACTTGATGACTCATAAACATGACCTTTAGGCTAGCCTTGCTGTCCCCTAAACTACAATACACATTATCACAGGACTCCTTCACACAATACAGGGTCAATTAGCACAAGCACAATGAAAGATCCTCAGAAGCCATCCTAGATTAATTTACATCACAACAGACTGGGCTGGATTGGTGACATTAGCATCTAACAGTATGTGTCCCAACATTATGAATGAGTCACTCTTCTAATATGGCATATATCCTGGGAGATATTGTGGATAAACATTACAGAACCATTTTAAAGCAATCCAATACATATTCTGAATGTCCATTATTTTCTGGCTCATACTTTCTAAAGAGCTTCCGGGTTCCACGGGCCCTCCCGTTACAGCCGACTTTCAAAAAACGAAAAAAACGTAATCCAGTATGCAATGGCAATAAATCCCGGATGAGCCCCCACGTGTAGCACTACCCCCGCAGGAGCTGCTGGTTAAATTTTGGGTTTGCACGTTACCTTTGTAGCTTCGTTGTCAGGGTGGGAAAGTCCATAATAAATGCAATGTCCAGACAGATGTAAAACCTCCAACAGTTATGTTTTATTTATTTTTACTGCAAGGTAACTTGAAATAGAGAAAGCAGGAGGAAGGAGAAGAACAGGGGAAGGTTCAGGCACACGGTACAGAATAAATCAGTCTCCACTCTCAGCTATTGAGTGGGTATTGCTCACCCAGATAGTCCCCTCTCACTTGGCCTAGCAGCCGGGATGATGCACGAACTAATGTCCAGACAGTCTCTGCCACAGACCTTTGAATGAATTTTGTCCCTGTCACAGACCTTTGAATGAATTTGGTCCCTGCCATAGACCTTTGAATGACTTTGGATGCGTCCAGGAATCCTCTGCCACAGGATTTCAAAGTCCCGAACGTCCAGCCGAGCAGTAAGAGAGCCTTTAAGCCAGAACCGACAGACTGCAGGCCTTTCAATGTAGCGGATCACTCCTTGATTGGGTCACCAGGCCTCACCTGAGACACTAGCACTTTGCCGGTCTCCTCCAGGGCAGGTCCTCCCCTGGTTTCCTTCATCAAGATAGCTTCCTCCCTTGTGGACAGACAGATTGGGATCCCCTTTAGAATTGTAGGCTCCAGCCAGCATAGCTGGGCCTACTCAACAGCAGAATCACTCCGGGCCAGCGTGGCCCTGAAGTCGGGCTCACACACACGCACACCTCACACCAAGGGGGCCACGAGGTGGGGAATAACCCTGATCAATGGTGTCTGTCCCTTAAGTACCCCTCCCCAGCATGCACAGCGGGGTCACCACTCCCACTGCACCGCTGCCAAGAAGGGACACCCAACACACCATGGTACACCCGTGTTCCAACATAAGGCCAGGGTGGCAACACCACCTGCAGGCAACAAGGGAAACTACCAAGTAGTACCACAGCCAGAACAGAGGCAAATTTGAGTTAATCAAACAGGTCTGGGCCCAAGTACTGGCCCAGACTTCCACTAGATTTAAAATAGCATCCCTCAGAATTGGGGTAGGCGCTACAAGTGTTAGGAAGTTTGTCCTTCCATTCATTTATGTTATTGTTTTAGAGTACCTTGCACCTTTATAGTTCTGCTGTTCAAGTTTTCTGCAATAGATCTACAAAAAGACATCCCCTAACTGAGTGTGTGTTGGTGTGCTTGGAACTGTGACTGCGGGGTCCGGCCTCGCGGCCTTTTCCCAGGATTGCGGAGAGCTGCGGGCAGGATTTTTTAGGCGAGGCCGCGGCTTCGGCCTAGTCTGCGGAGCGCCGGTCCTATGGAAAAAAAAATCCAGAAAATCGATTTGGTCAAAATCTGAATGCTACTATTATCGTAACCTCCTTGAAAGATAGCAGACAACGGGGTAATCTGGAGTCCCTATTAAAAGCCTCCTCTGCCATGGCTATGGCTGTAGTACAACCAGCAGTTGCAGCCATTGGAGTATGTCAGTTCCTCAAGGAACAAATGAAGCAGATGATTAACCTCCTCCCTACAGAGGAGATTGAGGTTTATGAGGACCTTCCTAAGGCCTTGTGTTTTGCGATTGATGCGATTATGGACTCTGATCAACAAGCATCTCGCTGAAATCGCCTGCAGTAACACATGTGGTTAAAACATTGGGAGGCCGAGATTTCTTGCAAGAAATACTTGGCAACATTCCCCTTTGGGGGAGAACTCACTGTTTGGGGATGACCTGGATAAATACATCCAAAAGATTACCGGAGGCAAGTCTACTCTATTGCTGGTTAAGAAGTGTAAGCGTCCCTCATTTAAACATACTCTTTCTCCAGTCCCTGGAACCTCAGTCTCCAGGCAGTGGCGAAGGCCTCCCCAGTCTAACACTAGGGGGAAAGCCCAGGGGCAGAAAAGGACTTGGGGTCCAAAATCTAAACAGAACCCCAAAACCTCCCTATGAAGGGATGCCCCCCACTCACCAAAGGTTTCTAAGGTTTGCGGTGGATCAGCGCCACTTTCAGTTTGTGGCCCTTCATTTCGGGCTGGCAACAGCACCTCGAGTGTTCATAAAAATACTGGCCCTGGCAAGGCTAGGGGCATAGCAGTAACAGCTTATCATAGATCAAGTGCACAGCACAGTGGAATATTTAGAGTACCTAGGCCGGGTCCTCAATCTGGAGAAATCTTTCTTGCAGCCTCAAAAAAGGCTAGAGTACTTGGGCATGATTTTAGACACATCCCTAAGCAAGGTATTACTTCCCAAGCCAAAGGCAAAAGCCATAGGAGACTTGGTCCGAGTGGTAAAGTCAAAAGGAAGGCCTTCCATCCTTCTATACATGAGATTATTGGGAAAGATGGTAGGCTCATTTGAGGCTGTCCCTTACACCCAGTTTCACTCAAGATCGTTACAGGGCAGAATACTGTCAGCTTGGAACAAAGATGTTCAGGCCCTGGATCTTCCTATGATCTTATCTCCAGGGGTTCGCCAGAGCCTCAATTGGTGGTTGCTCCTCCAAAATCTGTCAGAGGGAAAATCCTTCACTCCAGTTACCTGGAAAGTGGTGACCACAGACGCCAACCTTCTGGGCTGGGGGGCAGTTCTAGAAGAAGCATCTGCCCGGGGAAGTGGTCTGGGGCCAAAAAGCTCCCATCAACATTCTGGAGATTTGGGCAATTCATTTGGCCCACAAAGTTTGGTCTTACAGACTGCAAGGCTGGCCTGTTCGGGTTCAGTCCGACAATGCTATGGCCGTGGCCTATATCAATCACCAAGGAGGCACCAGATGTCTGGATGCCCAAAAAGAGGTGAATCACATCCTGGCCTGGGCAGAAAGGCATATTCCTCACCTATCTGCGGTCTTCATTCCAGGGGTAGAAAATTGTCAGGCAGATTTTTTAAACCGCCAGCAGCTGAGTCCAGGTGAATAGTCTCTACACCCCGACATGTTTCAAATCATATGTCAGAAATGGGATACCCCAGATGTGGACCTGTTGGCTTCCAGGTTCAACGCAAAGCTGGAAAGCTATGTGTCAAGAACAAGAGATCCCTGTGCTCAAGGCTCAGATAGCCTGACAATCTCATGGGATCAGTATTCCCTGATTTATGCGTTCCCTCCAGTTCAACTTCTCCCACAATTCCTTCAGAGAGTCAAGAAGGAAGGAAAGTTGTGATTTTGGTCACCCCGGGTTGGCCCAGAAGACCCTGGTACACAGAAATCGTAAGGATGGCAGTAGGAAGACCTTGGGTTTTCCCATTACACCCAGACCTACTGTCGCAGAGTCCAATATTCCATCCTGCCTTTCAAAGTCTAAATTCGACGGTTTGAGGAAACGTTGGCTCTCAGGGCCAGTCCTTTCCACTCTGGTTAATGCTAGGAAGCCGGCCTCCAGGCTCATCTACTACAGAATCTGGAAGGCATATGTTTCCTGGTGTGAACCCAGTAAGTGGCATCCTAGGAAGTTTGCCATTGATAGGATTCTTGCCTTTCTTCAGTTGGGCTTAAATATGAAGTTGGCCTTGAGCACTATCAAGGGCCAAATCTCGGCCTTGTCTGTATTTTTTCAAAAAACGCTTGCCTCTCATTCCCTAGTCAGGGCCTTTGTTCAGGGTGCACTGTGTTTGAATCCACTGTTTAAGTCTCCCATGTTCCCATGGGATTTGAATTTGTATTATCTGTTTTACAGAAGCTAATTTTTGAACCTTTTCACCAGGTTTCTCTAAGTCTGTTGACACAGAAACAGTTTTTTCGTGTAGCCATAGCCTCAGCAAGAAGGGTATCGGAATTGGCAGCTCTTTCGTGTAAAAAAAACATGGCTGCGTCCTCACCTCAATTTCTTACCTAAGGTGGTTTCAGGTTTTCATCTGAACCAAGATATTTCTACTGTCTTTTTTTTCCAGATCCGCAGTCTGCGGAGGAAGAGAGTCTACACTCTCTAGATGTTGTAAGAGCAGTAAAGGTTTATGTGCAAGCTCAGAAAAGGAAGACTGATTGTCTATTCATTCTGCCACAAGGCCCAAAAAAGGACCAGGCAGCATCGAAATCCACTATTGCAAGATGGATTTGACAAGTCATTATTCAGGCCTATGGTTTAGATCCCTTCATTTCAGGTGAAAGCGCACTCGACTAGAGCAGTTGGTGCTTTATGGGCAGTGCATCACCAGGCCTCCATGGCTCAGATCTGTACGGCTGCTACTTGGTCTTCTGTCCATACATTTGGATGCCACCTTCGGGCGTAGTGTGCTGCAGGCAGCAGTATAGATCCTCTGGCTCGATGTCGATTTTATTCTGATCTGTGTCTCCCTCTCCTCAAATTTTAGCATTGCTATTGGACATCCCATTAAATTATTAAGGCTCTGTGTCCCATGATGTATAATCAAGAAAATAGGATTTTTTAATACAGTTTACCTGTAAAATCCTTTTCTTGGGAATACATCATGGGACACAGAGCTCCCACCCCTCTTCGGAGTTAAACGTGGAACACTTTTTGCTTTGCTACAAAAATGGGGTACTCTCTATTTGGGAGGGGTTATATAGGGGAGGAACTCAATTTTAATTGGGTTTGTCAGTGTCCAATCACCTGTGGTGACTACATAACCCATTAAAGCGGGGGTTCACCCGAAAAAAAAATGTTAACATTAGATTGAGGCTAATTCTGGGAAGCACAATCGGTGTTTTTTGTAAAATCAATGCAGTACTTACCGTTTTAGAGATAGATGTTCTCCCGCCGCTTCCGGGTATGGTCTTTGGGACTGGGCATTCCTATTTGATTGACAGCCTTCCGACCGTCGCATACAGCGCATCACGAGTTGCCGAAAGAAGCCGAACGTTGGTGCGGCTCTATACGGCGCCTGCGCACCGACGTTTGGCTACTTTCGGCAACTCGTGACGCGCTGTATGCGACGGTCGGAAGGCTGTCAATCAAATAGGAACGCCCAGTCCTGCAGACCATACCCGGAAGCCGTGGGAGAACATCTATCTCTAAAACGGTAAGTACTGCATTGATTTAAAAAAAACACACGATTGTGCTTCCCAGAATTAGCCTCAATCTAATGTTAAAAATGTGTTTTTCGGGTGAACCCCCGCTTTAAGTAATTAAGGCTCTGTGTCCTGTCATGTATTCCCAAGAAAAGGATTTTACAGGTACAGCTGTATTAAAAAATCCTATTATTGTAACGCTCTCCAGCCCTTCGTCAGTAAACTGCCTCCTGCTACAGCCAAATTTAAAAAATGTTGACTTATGCTGCCATTTTTCTGCGTAGCCTTGTTTCCCTGTCCTATACATGAAAACATAGGGACTGTGATACAGCAAATTGTCAGCAGGTGTTTTGGACTGATGAGTTAAAATTTGAAATATTTGGCTATAGCAAGCGGCAGTTTGTTGGAGAAGGGCCGGAGAGCGGTAAAATAATGAGTATCTATTCTGCAGGCAACAGTAAAGCATGGTGGAGATACCTTGCATTTTTGCAAAAGAAGTTGGAGTTTTGTTCAAACTCAATGGTGTCTTTAATGCTGAAAAATACAGGCAGATACAATTTTTTCATCATACCATACCATCAGAGAGGCATGTGATTGGCCCAAATTTATTCTGCAGCTGGACAGCAACTCCAAACATACAACTAATGTTATTAAACACTTCAATATCGGGCATTTTCACCCCCTTCCTGCCCAGGCCAATTTTCAGCTTTCAACAGTGTAACATTTTGAATGACAATTGCGCGGTCATGCTACGCTGTACCCATATGATATTTTTATAATTTTTTTCTCCCACATTTTTCACAAACAGAGCTTTATTTTGGTGGTTGATCGCCTCTGTGATTTTTATTTTTGTGCTATGCTTTCTTACTATTTATAAATAGAAAAAACCCAAAGGTTGACGCTGCGCTAAATTAAATATTGAAATATAAATGTAAACAGCTGCTTGCACTAAATTGTGTACAACAACTTGGTAACCATAAAAAAGAAAAAACAGTGCAGCGCTAGTAAGTGATATTGTGCTTCATATAAATTGATAATTGAACATGAAAATCATTCCGGAATAAGCTGAAAATTTAGCCAGAATAATAAAGAAAATAAAATAAATTACAAAATGATGTGTAAAAGAAGCCGTGAAACAAAGTTCATATGACTTTATCCAGTGATTTTTCCTTGTGGGAGAAAGTGGATTGTGCAAACAATATGAAAAACTCTTGATTGATGTGAGGTAAGCTGTCACCAATACACCCGTGAAGAAGGATAAGATTGCCTGCTTACCAGATGAAAAGACTGTTTTGCATCAGTCTAATAGGGCCTGTGGGAAGTCTGGTCTCCCAGTACCTTAGCCGTCAGGATAACCACAGTATAGCTCAGCATACAATCCGAAGAGTCATAAACCATTTCTTGAAGCAGGTCAGGTCAGGTCTTTTTTATTCTTACTATTTATGTACTTAAAGGGTCACTAAAGGAAATTTTTTTTTTTTTGCTGAAATGACTGTTTACAGGGTATAGAGACATACAAGTTAACTGATTCCTTTTAAAAATGATTAAAAATAGATTCAATTCAATCATATAATGTACCTCTAGTTTCACTTTCGGTTTTAAACTGGTTTCATGTTTCTGTGAAGTAAAGAGACACACAGAACAAAAACAAACAAATCCAGGGCAGTGTTTTGTTTTTAAAATGAATCTGATTGGTTCTGTTAAGTTTTAGACACACAGTAATGACAGCTTAGACCATCGTGAAAAGCTCCCAGTACCATGGTTGTAAGGAAACAGGCAACCAGGAAGTGTGGAGATCAAAGCAGAAGTACAGCAACTTCAAAGCAAAAACGAACAATGAGGACATGAAACCAGTACTGCAGTAAGGTAAAGGAAGCTATTTAGCTAAAAAAAAAAACATCCTTTAGTGATCCTTTAAGGAATTTCTTGTGATTTTTTTTACTCTGCTCCGCTATGTGCCTTTCGTGTTCTATCTTAGCCACCCTTATTGCACCCATACATTTCTTGTTGCCTTCTTTGTAAAGCTGAAATGCTGATGATGATCCCCAGCCTTGTATTTTTTAATGGCCTTCTCTTTTGCTATTATATGCATTTTTACGTTGGAGTTAAGCCACCCAGGACTTTTATTAGCTCTTTACAATGTATTTCCCATTGGGATGCACTGGCTAATGCCCTTATTTAATATGCTCTTAAAGCATACTAATTTTTCTTCCGTGTTCTTTGTTCCTAATGCCGCATACACACGACCATTTTTTAATGACGAGAATTTTTTTATTTTTTTTTAGATTGGTCATGAAAAATGGTCGTATGAAGGCTCCAGAGCATTTTTCTTGACGAGAAAAAATGGGCATTAAAAATTTAGAACCTGCTCTATTTTTTTTCGTCGTTTTTCACGTCGTCGTTTTTCTCGTCGTGAAAAACGGTCGTGTGCACGCTTTAACGACGTGGAAAAAAGAAGCATGCTCAGAAGAAAGTTATGAGATTGGAAATTAGCATAATCAGCCCAAATAGTGCCGTCGTACGTGTTGTACGTGACCGCGCTTTGCTCAGGCATTTTTTATCACGATCGTGTGTATGCAAGGCAGGCTGGAGAAGAATCGCATTGAGAAAAACTTTGTTTTTTTTCCATGACATGAAAAACCATCATGTGTACGTGGCATAAGATTTTATCCCAATTAGTATCTTCTAGCAAGAATCGTAGTTTAGGAAAGTTGGCCCATTAGAAATTCAGTGTCTTTGTATTCTCCTTATGTTTCCTATTTGTGTGAATTATACTAAAACAAATTGACCTGTGATCGCTGTTTTCTAAATTGCCCCGTATTTCCACATCTGTGATCAGGTCTGTATTGTTTCTAATCAGTAGGAACAAAAGCTAACGTTTCGCACTGTAGCTTCAGTGCTTAGTCATATCTGGTACACACATCAAATGAAAATACATATGCTTCACCTCACTGGTCACATGATCAGCGAGATGATGATTGGAGGCCTAGTGGACGAGCAATAAACTGGTAAACTAGTGTCTCCTGTGAACTCAGGTGAATCAAGACATGTGATTGAAAAACCTTTTCTTATCCACACACCCACACACTATCTACAAATCTATATGTATTGTTTGTTTGGATGTTGTGATAAAACAAAGTGAAAAATTTGACAATAAATGTGAATTATATCTTGATGTGTTGTGTGGAGTAACTAAATAAATAAAAAGCTAAATGAGTAAATAAATAAAGTCAAAACATGTATATGTAATGAGTATATTAGTGTGTAATGAAAAAATAAATAAAACAAATAATAAAGATCACAAAGAATAGTGATATGGTGATAAATGCTATGCATAATGTGTGATGCGGTGAGGATATATGTGTTGTGGTATCCATGAACCACTGTTTATATTTGTTGTTTGTGAATAGGGTGATAAATATCAAAACGGACCAAAACAAAACAAACAAAAAAATAGTAATGAGAACCAAGATGTGAACATCATGCATAGGGTGACCAGAAAATGAGTGTTCTCATGTATATAAAGATTCCCTAATCTCCAGATCGTGTATATTGTAGTGCTAAAAGATATGTTAAATATAGTGTGAATAATAATAACAAATGCTAATAATAAATGAAAGTGAAGATTAAAATAAATTTACATTTCAATCTTGGTTTCTTGTTTTTTGTTATTGTTTGTTATTATTATTTTTCACTTTTTGTTTTTTTATTATTAATTATTGTTATTTGTTTTTAGTTCTAGTTCTTCTGACTTATTGTGTTCTGAGCTTCAGATTACAAATATTACGCCTGAACTACGAACTTCTTGATTAATGAAAGGACTAGAGTGATCTGTGGGAAGTCTGCATAATTATAAACCCACATTAAAACTAAAAATGGAATAAATCTCAACAAAATTGTGGGGCGTCTCGTCATAGATCCAGGTAATCAAACATGACTGATACACCGGGACATATTGAAGGACGGGGTATAGTGATGTTACTGCAGCTACGATGTTATGTTATACTATACTATGTTATACTGATGTGATGAAACTGCCACGATATCGTTTTCAAAATGCTGGATAGTGAACATGTATCAAAATCTAGTATTAAACCAGATATAAAAAATGTATTAATGACAACATGGAATTGGAATAGGGAATACTATTAATATGGCTATTTAAAAACAAATATCCTAGTTAGACGGAGGGAATGCAAATGTCTTCTCAATAAAATGAAAAGTAATACTAAACTGTATTAATAGTGCAGTCTATCGCATGAGCGATATTGACTGCAAAAACAAGGGGGTTAACACTTCCTATAAATGTTTCATGGTTGTTATAATTGTAGTGCTGAGAAATGTTGCATGCAGACAAATATAGCAACTAATGGGTTAACCAGGAAGGGCTGGCCAGAAAGAGCTAGCGCCTTGCTAGTTGGAAACACCATGCAATGTCTGGTTAAATTGTTGTGTGTAGGGTGTATTTCCCAATCACATGTGTCCATAAACCCAAAGGATATAATGTCAAACCAGCCATAAGCTGAGCATTGGAAAAATGACTGTGCATATAACAATAACTAAACATCCATATCAAAGAATGTTCAGTTTGAAACTAGATGACATAAAAAACATCATAAATAGGAATAAAGATGAGATTAAAAATATAAACCATATCTTGCAGCTGGAGTATAGGCTAGCGACATCGCAACTAATCCATCTATAGTCCTCACACCCTTGAAAGTGGTTAAAGCGGTTGTAAACCCGCATTTGTTTTTTTTGTTTTTTTTTACACCTGAAAAGTAAAAGCCATAATGAGCTAGTATGCACCACATACTAGCTCATTATGAAATACTTACCTTAAAACGAGGTGTAGGGAACTTACCTGGTCCACGCCGAGCGAGATGTCATCTTGCTCCGGCGTGTCTTCCGGGTATTGCCGCTCCAGCGCTGTGATTGGCTGGAGCGGCGATGTCGACACTCCCACGCATGCGTGCGGGAAAATTCAATCCGGCAAGGGGACGGCCGGCCCTTTAGCCGAGGATCTCCCCTGCGCATGCTCCGCTGCAATCAGCGGCACATTGCGAGGGGAATATCTCCTAAACTGTACAGGTTTAGGAGATATTCTTTATACCAACAGGTAAGCCTTATTATAGGCTTACCTGTAGGTAAAAGTCAAAAAGTGGGGTTTACAACCACTTTAAGTTTAATGAGAAGTTGTTTGGTGTCTTTTAAGTAGCCGGGTAAACCCACCACCAATGGTTGTAATTGCCCATCCACCCACTCCCCAAGACGTTCGTTGAGAGAACCAATGCGACAATGGGTCTCCCAGCGAGGGGTGATAACCCCTTGTGAACCTTGGGCAAGTAGTGGAAAACCGGCATAATGGGGCATTTGGGAATAAAGATGGTCTTGTCCTTGTCAAAAAAAATGCCTGCTTTAATGGCTCTATCTATAAGGGATGATAGGACCCTTTCAAAGGGGATGGTAGGATCTGCTTTTAGTGCTAGGTAGGTATCTGTATCGGATAACTGGCGTAACGCCTCATCCCTATACATAACTGTGTTCAAAACTACTACAGTCCCCCCCTTATCAGCATTCCTAATGACTATGTTTTTATCCGATTCTAGGTTTTTAAGAGCCTGTCTCTCTATGGCTGTTAAATTATAGTTGTGACTAAATCCCCTTTGGCAACTGCGTGCAAGATGGGCGAGGTCCCTCTCTATCATCCTTTGAAACTTTTTTTTTTCTATAATTTTGTTTATTTTTCCTCGTCCTTCTGCCATGTATCAACCGAGTGGTTGTTTCGTTTACGGATTGATGATATGACGAGGGTTTTTAACAATATATTTGTACCCATAACACACTCATTGTAGTACCAAGGGCATAGGGCATTTAATATTATACATTTTAGTGCTTAGCGTGATCATTAATATATGTCTGTATATGTTTTAAATTATTTTATTTTATTTGTGTTTCTTTTGACTAGAGTCCATACAGTGTATTGCTATACATGCATTTGCTTACCATGGAATACTATAGCTGCAAGATATGGTTTATATTTTTAATCTCATCTTTATTCCTATTTATGATGTTCTTTATGTCATCTAGTTTCAAACTAAACATTCTTTGATATGGATGTTTAGTTATTGTTATATGCGCAGTCATTTTTCCAATGCTCAGCTTATGGCTAGTTTGACATTATATCCTTTGGGTTAATGGACACATGTGATTGGGAAATACACCCTACACACAACAATTTAACCAGACATTGCATGGTGTTTCCAATTAGCACTTTCTGGCCAGCCCTTCCTGGTTAACCCATTAGTTGCTATATTTGTCTGCATGCAACATTTCTCAGCACTACAATTATAACAACCATGAAACACTGATAGGAAGTGTTAATCCCCCTCTTTTTGCAATCAATATCGCTCATGCGATAGACTGCACTATTAATCATTTTATTGAGAAGACATTTGCATTCCCTCCGTCTAACTAGGATATTTGTTTTTAAATAGCCATATTAATAGTATTCCCTATTCCAATTCCATGTTATCATTAATACATTTTTCATATCTGTTTTTATACTAGATTTTGATACATGTTCACTATCCAGCATTTTGGAAACGATATCGTGGCAGTTTCATCACATCAGTATAACATAGTATAGTATAACATAACATCGTAGCTGCAGTAACATCACTATACCCCGTCCTTTAATATGTCCCAGTGTATCAGTCATGTTTGATTACCTGGATCTATGACGAGACGCCCCACAATTTTGTTGAGATTTATTCCATTTTTAGTTTTAATGTGGGTTTATAATTATGCAGACTTCCCACAGATCACTCTAGTCCTTTCATTAATCAAGAAGTTCGTAGTTCAGGCGTAATATTTGTAATCTGAAGCTCAGAACACAATAAATCAGAAGAACTAGAACTAAAAACAAATAACAATAATTAATAATGAAAAAACAAAAAGTTAAAAATAATAATAACAAAAAACAAGAAACCAAGATTGAAATGTAAATTTATTTTAATATTCACTTTCATTTATTATTAGCATTTTTTATTATTATTCACACTATATTTAACATATCTTTTAGCACTACCATATACACGATCCGGAGATTAGGGATTTTGTTTAACAAAAATCTTTATATACATGAGAACACTCGTTTTCTGGTCACCCTATGCATGATGTTTACATCTTGGTTCTCATTACTATTTTTTTGTTTGTTTTGGTCCGTTTTGATATTTATCACCCTATTCACAAACAACACATATAAACAGTGGTTCATGGATACCACAACACATATATCCACACTGCACCGCATCACACATTATGCATAGCATTTATCACCATATCACTATTCTTTGTGATCTTCTTTATTTATTTATTTATTTATTTATTTATTTTTAATTACATGCTAATATACTCATTACATATACATGTTTTGACTTTATTCATTTACTCATTTTAGCTTTTTATTTATTTAGTCACTCCACACAACGCATCAAGATATAATTCACATTTATTGTCACATTTTTCACTTTGTTTTATCACAACATCCAAACAAACAATACATAGTGGGGCAGATCCACAAAAGGATTACGCCGGCGTATCTACTGTATTGATACACCGGCGTAATTTTAAATTTCCTGCGTCGTGTCTCTGTTTTGTATCCACAAAACGAGATACGACGGCATCTGGGTTAGATCCGACAGGTGTACGCCTTAGTACGCCGTCGGATCTTAAATGCAATTTTTCGGCGTCTGCTAGGTGGCATTTCCGCGTCGAGTATGCAAATTAGCTATTTCTGACGATCCACGAACGTACGAGCGGCTGTCGCATTTTTTTACGTTGTTTCCGTTCGACTTTTTCCGGTGTATAGTTAAAGCTGCTATATGGTGGCGTACTCAATGTTAAGTATGGCCGTCGTTTCCGCGTCTAATTTAAAAAATTTTGCGTCGGTTGCGTAAGTCGTTCGTGAATAGGAATGTGACGTCATTTACTTTCACATCGAAACCAATACGCCCTTGCGGCGTACTTTGTCGCAATGCACCCTGGGATATTTTAAGGACGGCGCATGCGCCGTTCAAAAAAAACGTTGTTTACGTCGGGTCACGACGTAATTGCATAGAACACGCCCCCATCACTCCCATTTGAAATTGCGCGCCCTTACGCCGCAATAGATACACTACGCCGCCGTAACTTACCATGCGGATTCTTTCAGAATTCACAAGAAGAAAAGGTAAGTTACAGCGGCGTAGTGTATCTTAGATACGCTACGCCTGCCTAAAGATAGGCAGATCTTTGTGGATCTACCCCATAGATTTGTAGATAGTGTGTGGGTGTGTGGATAGGAAAAGGTTTTTCAATCACATGTCTTGATTCACCTGAGTTCACAGGAGACACTAGTTTACCAGTTTATTGCTCGTCCACTAGGCCTCCAATCATCATCTCGCTGATCATGTGACCAGTGAGGTGAAGCATATATATTTTCAACAATCATTTGATGTGTGTACCAGCTATGACTAAGCACTGAAGCTACAGTGCGAAACGTTAGCTTTTGTTTGAATTTTTTTGCTGTGGCATGTTTATTTTGTGATCGATTTTAATTAAAAGAACATTTTTGGAGTGTGGCTGTCCAAGTTTCCTTCGTATTTTTGCATCACTATTGCATTGCCGGCACCCATGGTTTGGTTCCAGTGAGGAGGTTCTTTGAAGACTTCTGAGCGGTTATTTTCTCTCTTTAGTTTTTTATAGTTGGTGCATTTACCCATGAAATTGTCCGGCAAGACATTTAGGAACTGACGAGCTTAGATGAATGCACGGTTTCTTCCACCCAGTCTATGTCTGGATAATTTAAATCCACCATTATGATGACACTTCCCATCCTTGCCGCTAATCCAAATTGTGATAGGAGGTCCGCCTCCTCCTTCTGGTTAGGGGGCCTATAGCATACTCTGGGTATTACTTTCCCCTTAGTTTCCTCCCTTTGTAGCTCTACCCATAAGGATTCCAACTCATCCCTTGCTCCCTTAGTGATATTATCTCTCACATTCACTTTGTACATAATTTTTTTTATATACAGGAATACCCCTCCCCTTTTTTACCCTCTCTATCCTTGCGATATAGGGAATACCTTTGAATGGTTGGCAGCCAATCATGAGAGCTGTTGAACCAAGTCTCTGAAAATCCAAATCCTCCTCGTACAACAGTATCTCCAATTCTTCCATCTTGTCAGTCAGACTCCTGGTATTGGTGAACCATGCCACGTAGTTTAGCCCGGTCGCATACTGTCTTCTTATTATGTGTTCTGAGGTTTCAAATAGGACTCGTTACTATACTTACCTTGGGTTTAGGTGCTTTAGTCAACCTACCATAATTTCCCACAATACTACCCTATGGAATATGTTCTGAACTGACTATGTCTACCTCTGGACCCCCCCCCCCCCTAGTCACCTAGTTTAAAGCACCTCTAACTTTTTGGCTATCTTCACTCCCAGTAGAGCTACACCCTCCTCATTTAGGTGCAGTCCAAAATGAGGAACAAATGAGGAGGAAAGAGGGACAGAGGGACTTTGTCCTGAATGAGGGTCAGTATCTCAAAATCAGGAACAGTTGGGAGCTATGCAGTTGGGCACTCACAGCACAGTAAGCACTCACCTTAAGGATTCTAGAGACTTTCCTTGCCAACTTTGGGAGAGCTTGTTACAGTTTACCTATACTCCTGCTGAGGGGTTCCTGCATTGAAGTTTACTTAACCTTCACATTTGAGAGGGTGGTAATACCATGAAGGAACCGATGAGCTTTAGTGTCCTCTTTTGGAGTATTCCAAGGCTCACCCTCACCCCATCCAAAATAAACCATGAATAAACTACAAAAAGACATGTACGGCCTGTATTCTGATTTGAGTGACTGCCACTACTGTGTGCCTGGCTGCAATGTGCTCATCAGAGAATAAAACCCAGGATCAAACAGCCAGCCCGGTCTAGGGTCTGTGCTACAATAGCTATACCTGCAAAAAGAACCAGCCTGAAGTGATCTAGCAGGACTTAATTTTCCAACAAAAGTTCCACTTTAAAGCTCACTTTCTACTCATGAAGAATCTACCACATAAGTTGACTTTAAATCTCCTGGAACATTTACAAAGTTTTCAATTAATCCAAATACAAATGTATTTTTACATAACCCAACAAATTCCTGTCTAACCATATCCTACCCAGCCTTTTGTCAATTGACGGCTTGGCAGGACATTTGTCAATCCAGGTGGATGCCATATGATGTCCTCCCTGATCGTGCTTTGCACAAAGCTGCATTGTGATCTGTCACCGATGAATTATGAGGCCGCGTACACATGGTCGGTCAAAACCCATCGGTCTGTTTTCCTTCGGTCCAAAATTTTAAAACATGCTTCAAAAATCGAACCGATGGACCGCTGCCCGATCGGTCCAAATTGATGGTTAGTACAGAAAAGCATTGGTTCAAAACCCGCGCATGCTCAGAATCAAGTCGACACATGCTTGGAAGCATTAAACTTCGTCTTATTCAGCACGCCGTGTGTTTGACGTCACCGCGTTCTGACCCGATCAGTTTTTGGAACAATGGTGTGTACGCACATCAGACCATTAGGCCACTTCAGCGGTGAACCGATGGAAATGGCCCATCGGACCATTCTGATCGGTTTTGTCTGACCGTGTGTACGCGGCCTGAGTGTACTGGCTCAGTGCTGGTACCATTTGATAGCTGTAACTAATAACAGTAGGTCACATGACAGTTGTAAACAATGAATGGCTTCCTCTCATGCTAACCAGTGTGTACAATTGTGTTACTAGCTATGATTGGTCACACTGATCACATGGTACAGACAGGACCAATCACACCATTTTGTACTATCTGATTAGATGTGACCAATCACAACTAATCACAACAAAACACACCGAATGAATCAGTTTTATTCAGTAAAAGTGGTTGCTTATACCAGTGAAATTAACTGGTATAAACAACCATCATGTGCAATAAAAAAATATTGAAATCACTTCCCCAGAGTAGTACTATGGTAACATTTATTCATTTTATCCTTTTTTCACTGATTATTTGAATTTATGGTCACATATTATTCACCTACAGTATTATACACTTTTATTGTATATGTTTTGTTTTGTCTTGTATCAGGGTTTGGTTTTTAGCAGCAGGGTATCCATTCAGGATACTTTTTATTCATTTATTTATTCACAATCTTTTTTTGCACCTAGCGCAATTTTCCCCTTCCCCCCTTTTTTTACACTATTTGATATATTTTGATTTGCAGCTGGTGTATCCATAATGGATCTTTTTGAATATAGGTCACAATCGGTTATTAACACTGTGGGTGTTTTTTACGGGAATGATTATCCCATAGATGATCTAGCAGGTTGCTTTCTTAGATTAAAAAATCTTACCATCACTGAGAGCCACACTAGATGGGACATAGTGTACCTAGAGGAGTATGTGAAAGAAGATATGGTACCTAGGAGTCTTAGGTGGGATGTTAATCCCCAAAAGGATGATAGTGAGTTGGTTGAGTGGCTCAAATATTTTAACGAAGCAGGTATTAACTTTTTGCAGTTTCTAATAGCTAAAAAGAAACGTAAGTTAACAATGTTGGATTGCAAAATCAACATCATTAAGAATAAACTGGTCCCTTTTAAATCTGAACCAGATTATTTACATAGGTCAGATGCTTTAAAAGCAATTTTAATTAAAGAGGAAATTAAACAAAAATCTAAGAAAAAAAAAATTGTAGCGCTACCCCCTCAGGAGCCGCTGGTTTGTTTTGGGATCGGCGTGTTAAGTTACCTCTTACCATTGTCTAGGGGTGATTGTAGTGAGTAGAGCAGTAAACAAATGTCCAATCAGCGAATAAGGTTTTCTGAATGCTTTATTTCCAGGCCCAACATGGCCAACATCAACATGAGGTAGAGCGACAAGGTTGATGAAGCAAGAGAGAACTTTGCAGTATCAGGCCTGGATATGAACCGAGCAATCCTGCTCTTAGTAGTAGTAATTTCAGTTTGTCGCCACTCTAGCCAGAGTGGGTGAAGTGCCCCCGGACAGACTCCTGCCACAAGCCTGGCAGCCGAAGTGTCACTTTAGGTTGCTGGGAGGAACAGGCCTCTGCCACAGACCCGGCTCTAGGGCTCTCTGCCACAGGCCTAGTACTTGGATGAGCTGAACAAATTGAGCAAATCCTCCCAGTAAATTAGGTCAGGGTCATCGGGTGACAGTAGAAGTGTACCTGTCAATGTCCTGGTCACCAGATCCCCGATGGTTTGTTCAAGCCCTTTTGGATCACCTGCCTCCGGGTTCTCCTCAAGCCGATCCTCCAATCGAGTGGGATACAGCCTGGGATCTCCTCAATAGAGCTGGGGACCCAGTAAGTCACTGGGGCCCCTTTCAGCAACATGGAGCTCCGCGTAGTGTGCGACCCCGGCCTGGTAGGCCATCGCCGGGGTCCGTTGGATGCATACACCCTAAAGGTGGGTGCCGCACCCGGAACCTGGAACCCGAAAAGAACCCCAAAAAATGGCATCTGCCACAGATATACTCTCCCCCAGCATGCTCCGCGAGGGAAAACTTGTCTAATTGGCTGCTGGGGAAAAGTGGCTCTGCCAGAACCCCTCTAGCGCCAACTGTCGCCCAGGGGTGGAATCGGCACCCCTGGAGCGCAGACTGACCTACAGGACAGTTCAGGACTGACAGCAGCCCAAATTTAGCAAATTGTGAATGGGAGCAAAATAACTCTCCCATTCCCCATTAACTTTAGCGTAGTGCCCATACTGAAAGTAAGGGGGCGCTACAAGTATAACAGAGATTTGAGGGATTATAGGGAGAAAGTCTTTAAATGGCATGTAACACCTCCTCCCGATCCCCCATTGAGTGATAATGCAGTTGGGCCTTGAGAGACTACTGCTGCCCAAAGAGGCGTGTTACAAGGTGATCATGGTGATCACCATGAGGTCTATCACACGCATTAACCCTCCCCTAACCCACGGAGGGGAAGAAGGGGTCCACAACAGCAGCTCCTTAATGGGGGAGGGAGGGGGGGGTAGAAGGAATTCTCTCCCTCACCCTTATTATCATTCTCCTCCTCCTTGGCGTCTTTGAGTAGGGCATTCTGACTATCAAAATCAGGGTGGTCAACGTGATCCCCGTGCTAATAGTGATAATCACTATAATGCAAATGCCAGTAATAGATTCGCTCCTTTAGTAAATGATGGTGGGGGAGTGGAATCTAGTTCTGGTAATAATTTGGGGGCTCTTCGTTCCTTCCAGGGCCAACAGATAGAGAATCACCCAGGGTGGGATTTTCGGTTGGCTGGCAGGAACAGGAACAAAAGAAATGGAGACGCAAGAGAGGGGGGTGGAAACTTCACTCCAAAAAGGCAAAGGAGAGTCTAGATAGTGCTGGGATTATTAATCTCAGCACTCAACAACTATCTAAAGAGGAATTAACGACTTTGAATAAAGGTTTGAAGTTTGTTCCACCTCGTAACCTTAATAGGTTCCAAACCTTTATAGATGTGCAGAAGTACACTCGAAAACTTAACATTGCGGCCCCGTACACACGAGGGGATCTCCGCTGGAAACAGTCCGCCGGACCGTTTCCAGCGGAGATTCCTCCTCCGGATTTGGATCCGATGGCTTGTACTCACCATCGGATCAAAATCCGCGCGGAATCCATCCGCGGTGACGTGTCGTGCCGTCGCCACGATGATGAGGCGGCGACGTGCGCGACGCTGGAAGGTAAACACTTCCCACGCATGCGTCGAATCATTACGCCGCATGCGAGGGAGGGGATCGGATGGATTGATCCGGTGAGTCTGTACCGACCACCGGATCAATCCGCTGGACAGGATTCCAGCGGATAGATTACTTAGCATGCTAAGAAATTTTTATCCGCTGGAAATCCATCGGCCCGAAAAATATCCGCGGATAAATATCCGCTGGGCCGTACACACCACAGGATCTATCCGCTGGAACTGATCCGCGGATAAATACCAGCGGATAGATCCTCTCGTGTGTACGGGGCCTCAGAGGTACATTTTGAGCAATCCCACCAGGCAATTGGGCAGGGAAGCATCTGTCATCACACATTCTGGGATGGCTAAAGCATTTAATCCTCCAAGTAATTTAGGCTCCCAATTTGAATGTTTTTCGGGATCTAGTGCTTAAGGATCTGGATAATCTGGATAATAAACCAGTACAATCCCAATATGATCTCAGGTTGGGGATGGAGTCTTTGTGTAATAGGAAGGACATAGTTGTACGCCCAGCGGACAAAGGGGGGGCCATTATCGTTTTAGACAAGGCCTCCTTCTTTGAAGAAATGTCAAGGATTCTGTCCAATCCCGAGACATACTTGGTCTTGCCTTCGGATCCTACTACACAATTTAAACGGGAGTTGAAATCCTTAATTGAGAAAGGCCACAATATGGGTATTTAGAATTTAAAGGAAAAGGAACATCTAGTTCCTTTGGCACCTAGACGTACATGATGATGTACATATTGCCGAAAATACATAAGACTTTAATCCCCTAGGGAGGCCCATCATCAGTGGTATTGACTGTTACTTCACGAGTTGGTAAATATATCGATAATTTTTTGCAGCCACTGGTGGTGGGCACTCCATCCTTCTTGAAGGACACCAAACATGTGATCAACTTGCTTGGTGATATTGAGTGGAAAGCGTCTTATGTGTTAATCACAGCAGATGTCGCATCACTTTACACAGCCATCTCAGCATTTGGGGCATGAGGCGGTGCAACATTTTTTATTCCACGACTCTGACCTCTCCATCACACAATGTAACTTTGTGATGGAGTTGTTGGACTTCGCAATGGCACATAATAATTTTTGGCATAACGGTACACACTATCTTCAAATAAGAGGTGTGGCTATGGGGGCAAAATTTGCCCCCAGTATCGCCAACTACTAAAATGGGAGGACGTAGTGCTCCATGATAGGACATCTAAACTCATCTTTTGGAAGAGATTTAAAGATAATGTTTTATGATGTTTTATGTATCTGGGATGGCGATGCTGAATCGGTTGATACTTTTTCATCCTTCCTTAATAATAATGATAGAGGGATTATCTTAAGCTTCTACAAGCCGACAGACAGGAACGGATACATACCAATTCATATTCATGTCATCACCGTTCCTGGCTGTCGGCCATTCCAAAGGGCCAGTTTTTGTGCCTTAGGCTCAACTGTATGGACCTGGGGGAGTTTCAAAGGGAAGCTCAGATTCTCAGATCTAGATTTCTAGCAAAAGGCTATGATGGTGGGAGTCTTGACTCTACGATAATAGAAGTGGGATCTAGAGACCGCCAAACTCTTCTCTGTGATAGACCACCTGCTATATAAAATAGAGAGGATTTTGGTTTAGCCTTTATAACTACCTACTCAAGCCAGCATTGGGCCATTAAACGGATCATTAAAAAACATTGGCCAGTAATAAAAAATGACAGACTATTGGGGCCTCTTTTATCAGCTAACCCCAGGGTGCTTTTTAGGGGTGCTTCTAACCTTAGACATTCAATACCACCAAATATTCCTGATCCACCTTCTAGCCCAAACTTCTATGGGGACCTCAAAGGCTTCTACCCATGTAGGAAGTTCAAGGTTTGCAAAATAAATGCACTCCAAGGTAGAAGATTTACTGAGTTTACCTCTACTGGGACATACCCGATAAAATCGTTCATAACGTGTAGTACTAAATGCGTGGTGTACCTTTTGAGGTGCCCATGTGGGTTGGAGTACATTGGACGCACCATCCAGAAACTCCAAGTAAGACTGGGGGAACATATTACTAATATTAAGGCTGGTTTTGATAAACACAATGGGCCAGATCCACAAAGAGCTGCCGTAACTCAAATATTCTGATTTAAGTTACACTGCCGCAAAATTTCTACCTAAGTGCCCGATCCACAAAGCACTTACCTAGAAATTTTCGGCTGTGTAACTTAAATCCGTCCGACGCAAGGCGCTCCTATTTTCATGGGGCGAGTCCCATTTAAATTAGGCGCGCTCCTACGCCGGACGTACTGCGCATGCTCACGACATCATTTTCCCGACGTGCATAGCGCGGTTTTACGTTACGCCGAGTTTTGAGAATCGCGCCGGGTAAAAAAAGTTGCGTTGGGAAAAAAAAAAGATACGGCGAAAAAAAAAAAAAAAAATAACAGCGTCGCGGGTAAGAAGGGTCTACTTTTACAAGGTGTAAACAGTTTACACTTTGTAAAAGCAGCCCTAATTTTACGATTGCCACGTAAGTATTTACGGAGATTTCACAAAGCGAAACCGCTTCGCGGATCTCCGTAAGTGCTCATTTGCATACGCGAAGCGGCATTTCGACTCGAAATGCCCCCAGCGGCGGATGCGGTACTGCATCCTAAGATCCGGCAGTGTAAGTCCCTTACACATGTCGGATCTTCTGCCTATCTTTTGGAAACTGATTCTGTGGATCAGTTCCAAAGATAGAAACAGGGATACGATGGCATATCAGTAGATACGCCGGCGTATCCCTTTTGAGGATCTGGCCCAATGTGTCCAAACACTATGACCTTAAGTACAATAGAGATCCTAAGGCTACAGTTTTTATGGCCCTGGAAAAATATGTACCTCACTGGTGAGGCAGTAATGGCAAAAGGACCATATCAAGATCAGAAACCAGCTGGATACACAAGCTTGGTTGTCATGTTCCAGGAGGCCTGAATGTGGAGTGGGACATCAACTGTTTCATTAACAATGGTTTATGTCCCACTCCTCTAATGAGGTGTGCTTTTTGACTCTCTGTTTTTCTTTTTACTTTTAATACATTTTTAGTATATTCCTTTATTAATTATTTTTTTATTAAATAATTGTTGTTATCTAATCCCTCATAGGAAATGTGGGAAATCATTTAATTCATGTTTTTTCACTTTAAATAGTAATTACACTATTCATCCACACGATGGCAGTGTTTGCATTTATAAAGTTTGGAGAAAGTCTGTGACTGACTACAGGTGGGAGCACCCCACGGCACTTCTGTGAGGACCATCACTCTTCTGAGCTTGTTTGACCTCCCTGAAAAGGGCGGTCACTGGATAGTCAGTAAGCCTTCACTTCTTCCCTTAGTGGTGGGCTTTCTTCATTTATTGGATTTTACCTATCCATCCTACATCACTGAAGGTCTACAGGAATTCACAGAATTGGAATTGCTCACTTATGAACTTTACGTTTTTCACTGTTGATTATTTATTCATTTTATACTTTTTTTACTGATTATTTGAATTTATGGTGACATATTATTTACCTATTATCCAGCGCTACACTTTTATTGTATATGGTAACACTGTATTGCTCTGGTCACAGTAAGAAAAAATAAAATAAAATATTGTAATAAAAAATAAATAAAAAAGGAAACAATTATTAACATTGGTAAAGAACGTTAAAATAACGCATGCGGAAACAATTGTACAAATATATTCAATTCAGGTAACAATTTGTCGGGTAATTATCACATTACCAGTAAAATACTGGTAATGCGATAATTACAGCATATTTTCATATGGTAATTTATCGCATGGTAGCTGGTTGTTCACCCATAAATGTATTTTTACCCTTAGATGGATGCTCATTTAGTCTAGGGGAATCGGCTAGTTGTTTTAAAATCCGAGCAGTACTTACCGTTGTAGAGGGCGATCTTCTCCGCCGCTTCCGGGTATGGGTCTTCGGGACTGGGCGTTCCTTCTTGATTGACAGTCTTCCGACAGGCTTCCGAAAGGCTTCCGACGGTCGCATCCATCGCGTCACGAGTAGTCGAAAGAACCCGAACGTCGGTGCGGCTCTATACTGCGCCTGCGCACCGATGTTCGGCTACTTTCGGAAAATCGTGACGTGATGGATGCGACCGTCGGAAGCCTGGGGACGCCCAGTCCCGCAGCCCATACCCGGAAGCGGCGGAGAAGATCGCTTTCTAAAAAGGTAATTACAGCTTCGATTTAAAAAAAAATAGCCGATTCCCCTAGACAAAATGAGCAGGAATCTAAGGGTAAAAAGTTGTATGTCCGGGTGAACCCCCGCTTTAAGGAGAGGGCCAGGAAGCAGGATGCTGCATCCTTAAAAACAGATAATTCATCAGCCGAATGTAAAAAAATAAAAAACATGCCGGCAATTACAAATTCTTTAAAAAAACAGTGCGGGGGTCCCCCCCCCCCAAAATCCATACCAGACCCTTATCCGAGCATGCAGCCTGATAGGCCAGGAAAGAGGGGGACAAGCGAGCGCCCCCCCAACCATACCAGGCCACATGCCCTGAACATGGGAAGGTGCTTTGAGGGGGCAAGGGCCTCTTCCCCACAACCCTAGTTGTAGGGGTCTGTGGGCAGAGGGCTTATCAGAATCTGGAGGCCTCTTTTAACAAGGAGGCCCGAGATTCTGCCCCCCCCATGTGAATGAGTATGGGGTACCCATACTCATTCACCCTCAAAAAATATGTAGTGCAAAACAACAAAACAATAGACAGTTTTTGACAATTCCTTTATTTAAAAAATAAATGTCCCCCAGTGTAGATCCATCATCAATCCCGACGTCCACTGCCACCGTCGACCTAAAAAAAGAAAAAGGTCTGACTCCCGCCATCTGCCAGCTCTGCCGTCTGACAGTTCCAAATATAATTAAGAGGCGTGGCCACTGATGTCACCGGGTACCCCACCCCCTTGTGATGTCAATGATCCAGCATGCCCCTGGCCAGTGATATCACAAAGGGGCAGGGTCACCCGGTGACTTCTTCAGGTGGCCACGCCCCTTATTTATTTAAGAGCTTCCAGATGGCGGGAGCCTTCATTGGGACCAATTTTTTTTTTTTCGATGGCAGCAGGCGACGTGATTGACGATGTATCTACACCAAGGGGCTTTTTTAACCACTTCATTACTGGGCACTTAAACCCCCTTCGTGTCCAGACCAATTTTCAGCTTTCAGCACTGACGCATTTTGAATGACAATTGCGCGGTCATTTTATAATTTTTTCCCCACAAATAGAGCTTTCTTTTGGTGGTATTTTTGCGATTTTTTATTTTTTGCGCTATAAACAAAAAAAGACAGAAAATTTGGGAAAAAAAACACAATATTTTTTACTTGTTATAATAATATCCCAATTTTTTTTTTTTTAATATTTTTTTCCTTGGTTTAGGCCGATACGTATTCTTCTACATATTTTTGTTAAAAAAAAATCGCAATAAGCGTATTTGATCGGTTTGCGCAAAAGTTATAGCACCTACAAAATAGGGGATAGATTTATGATTTATTTTTTATTTTTTATTTTTTACTAGTAATGGCAGCGATCTGCGATTTTTTTATTTTTTTTGTCAGGCCTGCTATATTGCGACGGACATATCGGACACTTTTGACACACATTTGGGACCATTCAAATTTATACAGCAATCAGTGCTATAAAAATGCACTAATTACTGTATAAATGTGACTGGCAGGGAAGGGGTTAACCACTAGGGGGTGAGGAAGGGGTTAAATGTATTACCTGGGTGTGTTCTAACTGTGTGGGGGGAGGGGACTGACTGGGGGAGGTGACCGATGCTGTGTCCCTATGTACAAGAGACACAGATCGGTCTCCTCTCTCCCTGACAGGACGTGGAGCTCTGTGTTTACACACAGAGCTCCACGTCCCTGCTGTCACCGCCGATCGCGTGTACCCGGCGGACATCGCGGCCGCCAGGTACACGCATCGGCTTCCCAGCGATGCGCCGGCACAGTGTTTACCCGCTGCGTGCCCCCCAGTGGCGCGCGCGGGTAATGCACAGAAAAAGACGTCCACTCGCCACTTGAGAGCCGCGCTGTAGATGTCTTTTGTCTATAGCGCGGATCTCAAGTGGTTAAAGAAACAATTAAGAATTTTTAATAGCCAGCATGTTTTTTTACATTTAGCTGTCAGCAGGAAGACAGCTGACATCTGATGAGTCATCCGGCTTCCCGGCCCGCACCTTAACAACCAGCTATAGGGGGGGACCTCATGCTGCATTTGAGCAATACCACATGCGATACTGCAAGCAAAATCCTGGTAAATGCCTTGAACTTTCTACTTTGCAAAAAGATGTCAATTGGGGGATATCTGTTTGATGTTTTCAGGTCTCAAGAAATGAGTGCATCAAGACTAATACATTTTTAGATATATTTCATAGTTTCTGGACTGTATAACTTTCCTACAGACTAAATAATAAACATTGATTTGGGTTATTTTCACCAAAAAATGTAGGAGAATAAATTGTGTCCAACATTTATGAAGAAAGATTATTTATTTGCAAAACTTTATAACAGAAACAAAGAAAAACATGTTTTTTTTTGTTCAATATTTTTGGTCTTTTTTGGTTTATTTAACAAGAAATTCAAAACCCAGTGGTGATTACGGTAAATACCACCAAAATAAATCTCTATTTGTGTGAAAATAAAGATAAAGATTTCATATGGGTACAGTGTTGCAATTGTCATTTAAAGTTTGACAGCACGGAAAGCTGAAAATTAGTGTAAACACACAGATCCACGTCCTGTCAGGGAGAGAGGAGACCGATCTGAGTCCCTTGCACATAGGGACACAGATCGGTCACCTCCCCCAGTCAGTCCCCTTCCTCTGCAGTTAGAAACACTATGCAGTTTACACATTTAACCCCTCCCTCACCCCCTAGTGTTAACCCCTTCAATGCCAGTCACATTTATACAGTAATTAGTGCATATTTATAGCACTGATCGCAGTATAAATGTGAATGGTGCCAAAAGTGTCCGCCATAATGTCGCAGTCCCAATAAAAATCGCAGATCACCGCCATTACTAGTAAAAAAAATAATAAATAATAATAATAATTCTGTCCCCTATTTTGTAGGCGCTATAACTTTTGCGCAAACCAGTCGCTTATTGCGATTTTTTTTTTACCAAAAATATGCAGAATAATACGTATCGGCCTAGACTAAGAATTATTATTTTTTTTAATTGGGCTATTTATTATAGCAACAAGTAAAAAAAAATTTTTTTTTTCAAAATTGTCGCTCTTCTTTTGTTTATAGCGCAAAAAATAAAAACTGCAGAGGTGATCAAATACCAGTAAAAGAAAGCTCTACTTTTGGGAAAAAAAGGACGTCAATTTTCTTTGGGAGCCATGTCGCACGACTGCGCAATTGTCAGTTGAAGCGACGCAGTGCCGGAAGCTGAAATTTCACCTGGGCAGGAGGGGGGTATATGTGCCCAGTAAGCAAGTGGTTAAAGGGCTGTCAGGAAAATTTAGCTACAAGAGAAAAAAGAAAGGAAAATGTATGGAATCGTAGCATATTAACCCTTTCACGCCGAGCGTACGCATATATGCGTCCTCGGCTTTCAGGGGTTATACCGGGATGATGCCTGCAGCCGCAGGCATCATCCCGGTACCGTTGTTTAGAGCCGGCGATCGGCTTTCCAAACATAACAACCGATGCGGCTAAAAGCCGCTCGGTTGTTATGCCGGAGGAGCGGGAGGGGACATCCCCCCCTCCCGCCGCCTCTCGCCGCTCTGACCGGGCCTCCCGTCCCACCGGGAGACCCGATCCACGATCCGGCGCCTCCAGCGTCTCGGCGAGCTCTGAAACAAAGCCGTAAACGGCTTTGATTCAGTGTCCGCATTGAAACCACAGAAGCGGCGTCATGACGTCACTTCCGGGTTTCTCAGATGCCAATGGCGCCGGATTTAAAAAAGTACACAGTATTCAGAATCGCCGTTTTCGGCGATCTGAATACTTTGAAGTGCAAAGGAGGGCTCGGGGGTCTTTTAGACCCCCGATCCCTCCATAAAGAGTACCTGTCACCACCTATTGCTGTCACAAGGGATGTTTACATTCCTTGTGACAGCAATAAAAGTGATCAAAATGTAAAAAAAAAAAAAAAAAAAAAATTAATATTAGAAAAAATAAATAAATAAATAAGAAAACAAAAAAAAAAAGTTTTTAAAGCGCCCCCCTCCCCGCGAGCTTGCGCAGCAAAGAAAGTGCATACGGAAGTCACGCCCGCATATGAAAACGGTGTTCAAATAACACATGTGAGGTATCGCCGCGATCGTAAGAGCGAGAGCAATAATTATAGCACTAGGCCTACTCTGTAACTCTAACCTGGTAACCGTAAAAAAAGTTTAAAGCGTCGCCTATGGAGATTTTTAGTTACCGTAGTTTGTCGCCATTCCACGAGTGCGTGCAATTATAAAGCGTGTCATGCTTGGTATCTATTTACTCGGCATAACATCATCTTTCACATTATGCAAAAAAAATGGGCTAATTTTACTTTTTCATTTTTTTAAAATTCATGAAAGTAAATTTTTCCCAAAAAGTTGTGTTTAAAACACCGCCGCACAAATACCGTATGACATAAAATATTGCAACAATCGCCATTTTATTCTCTAGATTCTCTGCTAAAAATATATATATAATGTTTGGGGGTTCTAAGTAATTTTCTAGCCAAAAATATGGATTTTAACTTGTAAACACCAAATGTCATACATAGGCATGAAAGGGTTAAACCTACCTGAAAAGGTATGAGTAGAATCAGAAGAGGTAGACGAGAAAGGGATCAGCGACATCAATATGTACAGTAGATATTGCTCCATCATCCATATATCAATGATACTTCTACTTGCTCTGAGTTTCCTTCAGTGTGTGATAGAACCAGATTAACCTGTGTCTGGATATAGCTGGAGATATATTTCTTTCTGTCCTTGGCTGTTATCTAGCAATTCTAGGTGTGTCCTGACAGTTATCCGCCAGCAGAAAATGCCTTTTTTTAAACTAAAAGCAAATATAAATGAAGAGCAGTTGGGATTTTTCTATTGGGGTTTATGGTCTTATATGGTCCTACATGCTGGAGTTAAAGTGGTTGTAAAGGCAGAAGACTTTTTATCTTTATGAATTAAGATAAAAAACTTTCTCTGTGTAGCAGTCCCCCTAATACTTACCTGAACCCATCTCCATCTAGCGATGTACACCAGTGCCTCGGCCGCCTGGGATTCTCACTCCTGATTGGCTGAGACACAGAAGCCACTTCATTGGCTCCCACTCCTGTCAATGAAAGTCAGCCAATGAGGAGGGGCGGGGCCAAACCGCGGCTCTGTTCCTAAATGGACACAGAGCTGCGGTTCAGCTAGCAAGCTGCTTCCTGTGAGGGCACTCAACAGGAGGGAGGGGCCAGGAGCACCGAAGAGGGACCAGAGAAGAGGAGAATATGGGCTGCTCAGTGCAAAACCAGCAAAGCAGGTAAGATTAAAGGGGTTGTAAAGGTACAATTTTTTTTCCTAAATAGCTTCCATTACCTTAATGCAGTCCTCCTCTGAGAAATCCTCACTTCCTGTTCTTCTGTCTGTAACTCCACAGAGTAATGCAAGGCTTTCTCCCTGGTGTGGAGTATCGTGTTCGCCCCCTCCCTTGGACTACAGGAGAGTCAGGACGCCCACTAACACACAGCTCCTTTCTCTATCTACAACGCAGAGAGCGTCCTGACTCTTTTGTAGTCCAAGGGAGGGGCGAGCAAGACACACCAGGGAGAAAGCCTCACATTACTGTGTGGAGGTACAGACAGAAGAACAGGAAGTGAGGATTTCTCAGAAGAAATAAGGACATTTAAAAGCAAAATGGAAGAATGAGGTAAGTGAAGGAGGTCTGCACTAAGGTAAAGGAAGCTATTTAGGAAAAAAAATTGTACCTTTACAACCCCTTTAACTTGTTGGGAGGGAGGTGAACTGTGGAGAGGGTGAACTGTGGAGAGGGTGAGCTGTGGGGGGAGGTGAACTGTGGAGAGGGTGAGTTGTAGGAGGGAGGTGAACTGTGGAGAGGGTGAGCTGTGGGGGGAGGTGAACTGTGGAGAGGGTGAGCTGTGGGGGGAGGTGAACTGTGGAGAGGTGAGTTGTAGGGGGAAGTGAACTGTGGAGAGGGTGAGCTGTGGGGGGGGGGTGAACTGTGGAGAGGGTGAGTTGTAGGAGGGAGGTGAACTGTGGAGAGGGTGAACTGTGGGAGGGAGGCGAACTGTGCAGAGGGTGAACTGTGGGGGGAGGGGAACTGTGGAGAGGGTGAGCTGTGGGGGGAGGTGAACTGTGGAGAGGGTGAGCTGTGGGAGGGAGGTGAACTGTGCAGAGGGTGAGTTGTAGAAGGGAGGCGAACTGTGCAGAGGGTGAACTGTGGGGGGAGGGGAACTGTGGAGAGGGTGAGCTGTGGGGGGAGGTGAACTGTGGGCAGGAAACACTATTTTCCCATCGGTATTCCCGGCTGGTTTCCTGATGGGAAAACTGCTAGGGAGCATACACACGACCGTTTTCCTCGACAGAATCCATCAAGAAACTTGGCAGAGCTTTTTTGCCGAGGAAAACGGTCGTGTGTATGCTTTTCATCGAGAAAACTGTTGTGGAATTCGATGAGAAAAAGAGAACAAATTCTCTTTTTCCTCATCGGGACTCTCAATTTCCTCGTCGTGTTCCTTGTCGGGCTGGTTTTCGACGAGAAACACGTTCGTGTGTATGCAAAAAAACCGCACATGCTCAGAAGGGTGGCGCCAGTGGAATCAAACTTCCCCTTTTTAGTGCCGTCGTACGTGTTGTACGTCACCGCGTTTGAGAAAGACAAGATTTTGTCTTGACAGTGTGTACGCAAAGAAAGCTTGTCAAGTTTCTCGACAAGCCTAACAAGGAACTTTAGTCGAGGAAAACGATGTGTCTTTTACGACAAGTTCCTCGGTCGTGTGTACGAGGCCTAAGATGCTTGAGACTTTGGCAGAGCAATCTTCAGGCAATGGGAAATTGGTACTCCATGTATTCTGGCAATAAATAAACTTTATTGTTCAGAATGACGAACACACCCTGTCCCAGCATCACCCCTCTGACACAATTTACTCTAACAAAGAGCTTTCTGTTGATTTTCCTGCTTGATTTGTGGATTTCCTGCTGCAGTCACGTTTGTTATTTTAATAGTCAGCTACGAAATCATGGCTCAACCAGTTCTATTATACTGTATCTGTGTTATAATTTTTGAAAGTTGACCATTGTGTATTTCCATTATACAGCACTCTCCAGGGCCTCTTCTGATATTAGCAATGGCAACCATGGCCACAATGTTAGTGGCCGTGGTATCTCCATTGGAGCAATATCTCTTGCCAAGACTGTGATGGGTCACACTGGAACAGAAGCATTGATGTATCAACTTATATATCTAGACAAGCCCAAGACGGTTGACTTCTCATAGATCATAGATCATTAATATTATTGTTATTTTAGGACAGGTAACAGAAACACATAAGCTGCCTTTTTTTACTTATTTGCCTGACCCTTTCACTTCAATGCTTAAAGCTAAACTCTAGGCAGTTTTAACCACTTTAGCCCCGGAAGAATTTACCCCCTTCCTGACCAGACCACTTTTTGCGATTCAGCACTGCGTCGCTTTAACTGACAATTACGGACTTTGCACCCAAACAATATTGACGTCCTTGTTTCCCACAAATAGAGCTTTCTTTTGGTGGTATTTGATCACCTCTGCGGTTATATTTTTTGCACTATAAACAAGAAAAGAGCGACGATTTTGAAAAAAAATCAATATTTTAGACTTTTTACTATAATAAATATCCCCAAAAAATATATAAAAACAATTTTTTTTTTCTCAGTTTAAGCCGAAGCGTATTCTTCTACATATTTTTGGTAAAAAAAAATGCAGTAAGCGTTTATCGACTGGTTTGTGCAAAAGTTATAGCACCTACAAAATAGGGAATAGATTTATGACATTTATTTTTATTATTTTTTTATTTTTTTTTACTAGTAATGGTGGCGATCTGCGATTTTTGGCAGGACTGCGATATTGCGGCAGAGAGATCGGACACTTTTGACACTATTTTGGGACCATTCACATTTATAGAGCGAACAGTGCTATAAATATGCACTGATTACTGTATAAATGTGACTGGCAGGGCAGGGGTAATACTAGGGGGTGATCAAGGGGAGTGATTCTTACTGTGGGGGAAGAGGACTCACAAGGGGAGGAGACCGATCGGTGTCCCTATGTACAAGGCATACACCATCGGTCTCCTCTCGCTCACAGGACATGGATCAGTGTGTTTACACACACAGATCCACATCCTTGGCTCTGTGACGAGCAATCGCGGGTGTATGGCGGACATCGCGGTCGCCAGGCAGGGAGTTGACTGGGGAGGGTGGGTTCCTGCACCTATTCTCTAAGAAAAAAAGGCCTGCCTGCTGCGCTTTCTGAATGGCCCAGCTGTGGTGAAGGAGGAGGAGGGGCAAACTTATCACTGAGGATCCATCAGATCCTCAGTGAGGATCTGATGGAAGTAGGGATGGGTACCTGTCAAAAACAGGTACCTGTTCCCCAAACCCCCCCCCCCCCCCGAATGGCTTCGCTTTAAAGGGAAAAAATAGGGGCTTTAGTATCACTTTAATTTAGTGAAGGAACATGTTTTTCAATTTCTTTACATGTTTATGGTCTCAATTTGCCCAATTTTGTGCCTCACAGCTATCTGAGATGGGAAAGAGGGACACTTTTAGCACAATGTTCTACACAAAGGAGAAACCCCTAAAAACAGTTATGTAGATCATTAAAAGGAAAATACGGGCTTGTTTTTTTTTTCAGGTCCGATGCTGCATCTGTCCCCAGCTGACTCTAAAGCCCTGTACACATAGGCAGAATGTTGGGAGAGGTCTGTCGGACGTGCATGCTGGAAAACCAGCAGACACCCAACTTCCGATTAGCACTCTCAGCCAATGGCAGAGAGTGCTGATCAGAGTGTTTTGACAGAGGAGGGAGCAACCCCCTGTCAGAACACAACAGCTCAGCATAAGAGTTTGCTGAACTAACCTTGCATGGTTAGTACAGCGGCTCTGACTGCTGTCAGTTTTTATTCATGCAACCCTTCTTAGAGCTCCCTGAGCAGACAGCCGGTGACTGTCAGTCACCGCTGTCTGCTCTGCCCCCCCCCCCCCCCACCCACTGAAACACTGGGCTGTGGAGGGGGCTGGGCGGCTGATTCAGGCTCTCAGCGTCTCGCTGAGAGACTGAGCCGGATGCTGGTCCAGGCATGTGGGGGGATCTTGACTTAAAGTGGAGTTCCACCCAAAAATATAACATTACATCAGTAGTTTTTAAAAAATGTCATTAGTCCTTTAAGAATTTTTTTTTTTTTTTTAGATGCCTTCAAAGTGTTGTTGCTAGGCAGAATAGTTAATCTTCCCACTTCCTGCACCTAGGTGCTTAAGCTTCCTAACCTACACCGCACAGACTCCTGGGAATGTAATGGGTGTAACTTTCCAGGAGTCTGTGCACTCCCCAGTCTCGAAGAATCATGTGACTTGGACAGTACAGGTGCTGAAACCTGATCTGAAACCTATTACACTGCTTGTGCAGCACTGAGCATGTGCGAGATCTGCAAGGCTGAAATCCAGGAAGTCATACAGTCTGGCTTCATGATGCCCACACTTAAGATGGCCCCAGTCAATTTCTATTTTATAAAGTGTCTAAATGCTGTAATAACCTAACAAAACAGACCTTAGTTTACAGACTAACTTTACTAGAATACATTAAGCTTGTGTATTACAGGGGTATTTATATTTAAAAAGTGAAATTGTGGCCGGAACTCTGCTTTAATTGTCATGATCTTGCCTCAGCCTGGACCAGCTCTGTGATGTCAGCTGACAGTGGGCATGATATTAACATATGATTGCTTGGGTTTATCCTCAGGTGGACCTGCAATCAAGGCAGCAGTGGAATTTGCTATTTCCTGTCCTCCCGAGGGGGGTCTGCTATATAGGTGTCCCCATGATCACTCAAAGTAAGTAACCTAAAGTGTTTGTTACCCCAACACTTCATATTCCTGATATGTGTTTGCTGTACCATGTACTTGTATGAGAAAGTCTCCTGTTCTCTTTGTATTGCTTTCTTTGTGTGAGATCTCTGGTTTTCCTGCTAGTCCCTCTGCTTTCCTATTAAAAACAGACCACACTAAGCAGGAGAGCACAGCATAGTCAGTTTTCTAGCTATGCTGGGAACTTAGTATGTGCTCCTCCAATGATCAGACTTGTCCTGACACACCCCCATTGCACAGCCATTCACTGGAAAGCTTCTTATACAGCTGAGCACAGAGGGAATAGGATCACTTATATTACAAAAAAAGGGATAAAACATATTTAAAATGGTTTTGAAATTGCTGCATTCCTGGCATTGGTGGGTGCTGCATTCCTGGCAATGGTGGGTGCTGCATTCCTGGCAATGATGGGGCTGCATTCCTGGCAATGATGGGGCTGCATTCCTGACAATGATGGGTACTGCATTCCTGACAATTGTGAGTGCATTCCTGGCAATTTTGAGTGCATTCCTGGCAATTGTGGGGCTACATTCCTGGCAATGGTGGGGCTGCCTTCCTAGCAATAATGGTTGCTGCATTCCTGGCAATGGTGGGTGCTGCATTCCTGGCAATGGTTGGTGCTACATTCCTAGCAATGGTGGGAGCTGCATTCCTGGCAATTGGGGGTGCTGCATTCCTGGCAATTGGGGGTCTGCAGATGGGCACTGACTCTTATTTTGCTTTGCAGTTCTTTATTTAACCACTTCCCACCCAGTCAATAGCATACTGACATCCGGGAAGTGGTTTTGTTATCCTGACTGCACGTCTATTGACGTCCTGCAGGATAACAGCCAACGCAGGCTCTTTACCACGTAATCAGCCAAGTCCAATCACAGCTGATTACAATGTAAACAGGAAGAGCCGTTGATCGGCGGCTCTCCTGACAGAGGGGGGGGGGGGGTCACGCTGATGCCCACAGTGGAGCACCAGGGAAGCCGCTAGGACCACCAGGGAAACCTTCAACATGTGGATGGCGAGGTGCATCCCCCATGGCCATCCACATGTGCTAAAATATGCCATATATATGCCAATCAGTGCCCACAAATGGGCACTGACTGGCACCATAATAGTACAGTGATAAAAAATAGTGATGCCCAGCAATGCCACCCACAAGTAATCAGTGCCACTCATCAGTGTCCCTCAGTGTCACTTATCAGTGCCACTCATCAGTGTCCCTCAGTGCCACTTATCAGTGCCCAGCTATCAGTGCCTATATGTGCCACCTATCAGTGCCATCCATATGTACCCATCAGTGCCACCTATGAGTGCCCATCAGTGCCGCATACCAGTGGCACCTATCAGTGCCGCCTATCAGTGCTCATCAGTGCCACCTCATCGGTGCCGTCTTATCAGTGCCCATCAGTGCAGCCATATTAGTGCCCGTCGTTGAAGAAGAAAACTTAACAGAAACAAATAAAAACGTTTTTTTCCCCAAAATTTTCGGCCTTTTTTTATTAGTTGCGCCAAAAATAAAAATCGCACAGGTGATCAAATACCACCAAAAGAAATTTGTGGGAACAAAATGATAAATGGCTACAGTGTTGCATGATCGCGCAATTGTCATTCAAATTGCGACAGCACTGAAAGCTGAAAATTGGCTTGGGCAGGAAGGTGCGTAAGTGCCTGGTATTGAAGTGGTTAAAATTTTAAGGTTTTTTTTCTGAAACTTCCCTTTTAAAGTGAAGGTGCGTGTTATACGCCAATAAATACTGTATATCCAAATAATACGCCTGAGCTCATCTCTTTACTCACACACAGCCACAAAGGCAAGAGAATTCTTGTAGGGCAGTTTATTAGTGCTCGGACAAACACACTTAGACCAAATTTTAATGGTTCAAAGAATTTCAGGCAAAATGGTCGGCCCTTGAGCATGTTCACTTCATCAAATCTGGCCCTCTTTGAAAAAAGTTTGGACACCCCTGCTCTAGTGCCAGGCCATGCCACAGAGTTTGTGCTCCAGGAGGAACACAAGGCTGATTGTATCACTGATCCCTGGCTTATTGCAGCTCGCAGTTTTGGTTGCTTCTTTAAACGGTGCCAATTCCCTAGAACCTAACCCCAATTCCCTAGAACCTAACCCCAATTCCCTAGAACCTATCCTCATACCATAATCGCACAGGTAAATATTAAGTTCCAATGCAAGGTGATGTCACAGATCAGGCAGATGGCAGGCGGCTTGAGTTGCATATCATATTTATATCTGCCAGCTGACTGCAGGCCTAATGCAGGACCTCCTGGAAGCCAGGGTACTTTACAAAGAACTGCTGCACCACCAGGTTAAAGGGGTGGTTCCCCTAAAAATAAACTTTTGACATTGCATTTGCTACATTAATTACAATTAGAATCGGCTGGTTTTATTGAAAAAATACCTCCGTACGTAGCGTTTGCTATATTCGTTCCCACCGCCACTTCCGGGTACGATGCTGGCGGTGGGCATTCCTAATTGATGGACAGGCATCCGACCGACGCATCCATCGCGTCACAAGAAGCCGAACGTCGGTGCGCATGCGCCGTATAGAGCCGCACCGACGTTCGGCTTCTTTCGGCATCTCGTGACGCGATGGATGCGTCGGTCGGATGCCTGTCCATCAATTAGGAACGCCCACCGCCAGCATCGTACCCGGAAGTGGCGGTGGGAACGAATATAGCAAACGCTACGTACGGAGGTATTTTTTCAATAAAACCAGCCGATTCTAATTGTAATTAATGTAGCAAATGCAATGTCAAAAGTTTATTTTTAGGGGAACCACCGCTTTAAGGACATGTGCCAGGCAAGGTAACTGTATGTGTTTGAATTTACAATGACACGTATTGATGTGCATTCCTGGAGGAGTTGGACTGTCTATGCAGCCTTTATAGTGTTCAAGTATCGCCTCGTGCTACCGGTAGTGACACTGACCCTAGCCAAATGCAAAACTAGTGAAAAACACCATAGGGTCATACTGTATGTAGAGGGGGAGAAATTAAGAGGGGGACCTGTATAGATTACTTTAACAGTCCAAACAACCATGGCAACCTTTGGAGAGGGGGGGGGGGGAGTTGAAAGCAAACTCCAGATATGCAAAGAGAAGAGAAACACAGGCGCCTCTAGGTTAGAACTGTAAACATATAAGGCTGTTATTAGCCAAGGTCACATTAGCTTGAAGGAGCACGCCCTGAGTCCCATCTACCAGTGCGCATGCTCTGAAACGCTGTTGCGACCCACCAGTGACGTCATCACACCCGGTGCCGCGTTCCAGCCATCACCTGATCCAAGCCTCGGTTTCACGGCCATGGTTCCAGAGATCCTGCTGCCTAGGATATCCAGAAGAAGTTTTTTGCCCGTTGAGATCTGATATGTTTTCAAAGTGTTCCTTTAATTTTTTGAGCAGTGTAATTTATGTTTAAAGTTGATAAAAAAAATTCTGCAATGGCCATTTTCACTCCATTCGCTCCATTTCACTCCATTCGGTATGTGATCTCCGTTATTGGGATAGGTAAGGTGAAGTTGTTGGGGGGTGAGTGGGGTTGGGGACATATGTTCTACATGGGTCAAGTGATTGTGCTATGAAACAATTCCTCAGACTCCTTATTTACAGTTTGTAGGGCTTTGGAGGAATTAGCAGACAAATGACTGTCCTGCATATGGGGGAAGAAAGACACCCAACTTTATGCTGTGGTGGGACTGTATAGCATAGATGCAAAAGAACTCCCCTACCCCACAGAACCTGTTTGCCCCTATTACCTTTATGTCCCGATCATTTGCCTCTCTCTTAAGGCCTGCCTGACGTTTTAAATAAAAGGAATTACCTGATCTACAGAGATTATTAACACCTGATTTGGTTTATCAGTAGCTAGACAACTCTTCACATGTAAATACTCATCTAAAGATCATTTAATAAAGTGGGCATATGCTGCCAAAACTTTTTCTTTTTTTACTTTTTTTTTCAGATGGATTAGAAAAGGAATATTGTTCCGCCTGTCAATGTATTTTTGTCTGCCTGTGTGCCCATAGGGAGATTTATCCCTTTACTTCTGTAGCGCTACCCCCAAAGGAGCCGCTGGTTGATTTGGGATCTACTCTCTTTTGGCTCAGCTCACCCCTGTTTAACTAGCTCGAACCCTCCCTTGACACATCAGAAGTCTGGTAAGTGGGATATTGTGACCTCTGCTGGGCTGGGGTCACAGTAACAGGCATACAATGTGCAGTGACAGTATAACAATGAATTACCTGTTGTTATGGACGGTCCCTCCAGACAAGAAAATACACTCCACACAGTGAATATATTTAAATATAAAAGGGGTACGTTTACTATATAGAAACTTAAGGAAGAACAGACACAGATTTGAGGCATAAACACAACTGGCAAGTAATGACTCAGTCTGATTCGCAAGGGCCCTTGCAGAAATCAGCAATTAATGACAGTAAGGAGAAACCTAACTAAGAAATGGTACCACTCATTTAAACTAAGGTAGATAGTCTATGCTTGCGAGCGCCCTCTAGCGGGCAGTTCTGCAGAACAATCAATGTCCCCGTCGCGGCCGGTTGGTGCACGTAAGAAATTGTAATCCAAGGTGGCAATTAATGAGGGAAACTTAACAACAGAGTGCCTGGAGTAGCAAACGTTGGTGAGCTGACACTCGTCAGTGTCAGTCACTTCTGAGAACACTCGAACAGTTAACTGGGCCTCTAAGTTTCGGTTTGAGGCCGAAAACGTATCTCCGGCCTGTGAGATGGCTCTAAGTGTCTGCATAAATGGAGAGTCAGAAGTTGAGCAAGTGCTCTCTCGCCCAACAGGCCGATCCGCCTGAATTCTCCTCAGGAGGCACGCTGTATGAACTGCCGCTCCACAGCATGGAGATCCCGGACGAGGGTGCTCCACTGGTTCAACTGGCAGCTGGATTACCTCTACGATTCCCGGGTACACGGCTGGATGCTGAAGCTTTGCCTCCTTATGGACAGCTGGTCTCTCGGTGGATCTAGGCCTAGGCTTCGGGCCTAACAGCACGGCTGTAGTCTGTCAGCAGCTCCGCAGAGGAGAGAAGTGCAGGTCCCGAGAGAGCAAAATCCGCTGCGCCCTTTCTGTAAGTACCCTCCCCCATAAGTCTGTGTGGAGGTGTCACATGTTCCAATGTCGCAGGGCATTGTGGGATGTGTAGTCTGTTTCTCCTAAGAGTCAATGGATTCCATATCTCCCGCTACTTGCAATCCCACAATGCATAACTCCTTAAAGGTAACTTGTATATTTACAATGGTGTGGATAAAGTTCCAGCGGGGATGGCCTGTCATAAGACTCTGACAGGATGACCACGCTACACTTCCTTCACTGGAGGCACAGTGGGAAATTGCAGAAAATTAGTGAGTTAAAACATTGTCATGAGAACAGGCTTCCCATTGGATGATTTTTCCCTTACCTAGTGCTCTGGGGAATGCAGAATTAATTATTACAGAAAGTTTGGAGTTTAAGTGGTACCCTTAATTGGCTAATTTAAAGGATTAGTTCACCTTTCGGGAACATGTTACATGTTCCACACATTTTTAGGGTGGAACATATAACATTTGCCCAGGGGAGCCACAGCCCCGCAGTACATGTACCTGGGGCGGTTGGCAAGTAAGTAGATAAGAGCCTTATTTTCTAATTATCAGAGGGGTCCAATCAATATTTATTTTCAACTGTGGTGACGAGAAAATTCGAAGAAGCAGGAAGAAAAAAATTACACAACAAATACATTGATAACAGTAATTGTAGTTTTTGTTTAGGAAAGTGTTTTCACTTCAAAATTAAGTGTTTAAAGCCAACATTTTTTTAAGTACTTTCAATCGACATTTGCCATGTCATCTCATGCAGCTTTTTTCAACCAGGGTGCCTTGATGTTTCTTCAGGGGTGCCTTGGCAAAATGCCTAAAAAATTCCCAAAAATGTCGGCATATGGATGAAGCCTGCCTTTTAGTTACACAAAGCCCCCGGGTTTTCCTTGTGAAACATTACAACCTTCTAGCTGCTGCCATCCAAATGACCAATGGCATCATCTATTGATAAGGAAGAAATCAGTCGCCTCTATAGCATCTTAGTTTGATCCTCCCCTGACCCTCCCTAGCAGCACTGGGGTCACATTAGCTGAGTGATGGAGAAAAGGGAGAAGAGAAACACTGGAATAATAGTCAGTTCCAGTTTGCAAAAAATGTATTTGCTTTGAAAGAATAAATCACCTCTAACTTTTGGGTGTCCAACCTGTGTGGATGTTGCTGCATATCTAAAACTATTATGCCCCGTACACACCATCACTTTATGTGATGAAAAAAAACGACATTTTCTGTGAAGTAAAAAATTACGTTTTTGAAACTTCAATTTTCAAAGACGAAGTTGCCTACACACCATCGTTTTTCTCACAGTGCTCTAGCAAAGCGAGGTTACGTTCACCACGTTTTACCATTGAAGCTTGCTTCATAAGTAGCTTCTGGGCATGCGCGGGTGAAAAAACTTCGTTTTAAACAACGTTTTTTACTACACACGGTCAATTTCTGTGAAGTAAAAGTTGACGTTTTGAAAAACGACACATAAAATTGAAGCATGCTTCAATTTTTTTTGGTCGTTTTTTAGAAGACATAAAACAACGTTTTCCCCCACACACGGTCAATTAAAGTGACGTTTTTAAAAACGTCATTTTTTTTCATCACATAAAGTGATGGTGTGTACGCGGCATTAGATTACATTTTAAAATAGGGTGCCTCGAGACTGTCCATAATTTTAATGAATGCCTCGAGACTGTCCATAATTTTTATGGGTGCCTCGAGACTGTCCATAATTTTTATGGGTGCCTCGAGACTGTCAACAATGTGTATGGGGTGTCTCGAGACTGTCCATAGTTTTTAAAAAAAAGGTTGCGAAACACTGATCTAATGTACTGATGAGAAATTTTGTACAACGTTCGGTTAAAAATCTACTAGTTTATTGCCAGCTTAACCATCTCTTACGTTGGGTGTCCAACCAGTGTGAATGTTGCTGCAATATGTAAAACTATTAGATTAGCTTTTACATTTTAGAATGGGGTGCCTCGAGACTATCCATCATTTTTATAGGGTGCCTTGAGACTGTCTTCAATTTTTATGGGGTGCCTTGAGACTGTCTTCAATTTTTATGGGGTGCCTCGAGACTGTCCGCAATTTGTATGGGGTGTCTTGAGACTGTCCATAATTTTTATGGGGTGCCTCAAGACTGTCCATAGTTTTTAAAGGATGCCTTGACTAAAAAAAAGGTTAAGAAACACTGATCTAATATACTGATGAGAAATTTTGTACAACTTTCGGTTAAAAATCGACTAGTATATTGCCAGCTTAACCATCTCTTATGTTGGGTGTCCAACCTGTGTGGATGTTGCTGCATTATGTAAAAATTTTAGATTAGCTTTTACATTTTAGAATTGGGTGCCTCAAGACTATCCATCATTTTTATAGGGTGCCTTGAGACTGTTCGCAATTTTTATGGGGTGTCCCTCGAGATTGTCTGCAATTTGTATGGGGTGCCTTGAGACTGAACATAATTTTAATGGGGTGCCTCGAATGTCCATAATTTTATTGGGGTGCCTCGAGCCTGTCCATAATTTTTATAGGGTGCCTCGAGACTGTCCATAGTTTTTAAAGGGTGCCTTAACTAAAAAAAGGTTGAGAAACACTGATCTGATGTACTGATGAGACATTTTGTACAACGTTCGGTTAAAAATCTACTAGCGTATTGCCAGTTTAACCAGTTTAACCAGTACTGGGGGAAAACAGCCAGCAGTGCCATGTTGCCCCAAGACTAGGAAACACTATCACAATCTCTCTAACATGGTAGGCTTGTATTAGACATGTCCTCATATATTGTGTCTGAAATTATTAAGACACACATCAATACGTTGAAGGGCACATTCGGATTTTAATGGAAAAGTGTTACCATGGTGTTTTATTGAAGTCCGGGTAATAAAGATCTAGGCAAGGACATAGCTATGCATAATACTTTTTTATATATAATATACTATGTATGAAAATGTTTACAGTTCACTGTAGTCTTGTAAAACAAGGTTATTTTGTTTACTTTGTATGATATGTCATAATGGTAGATTCCAGACCTAAAGTGGTTGTAAAGGCACAAGATTTTTTTTTCAAAACATTCAGTTTTTATTGAAGAAAAAAAGAAAAAATTTGCACAATACGCAAGCTGCAGATAAAACTGCACATGTTTTTCAATACATCCTAATGGAGCATGCATTAACCTGGGAACATTATCAAATATTTTTCTGTGGAGAAGTATTCTTAGGAGGTTAGTTCCATATGAACTAATCATGAGTATCTAAAGATCTAAGGATATGTTTTCGCCAGTATCATCAGTGTAGTAATAGCAAACAACAAAATATAAAAATAAAAAAAAACATAAAAAAGACATTAACAGACTTATTTTAGCATACTGATTTGTCATCCTCTGTAAACATCATTGTAGCATTGAGGAAAGAAAGGACAAGAGGAGGAAAGAAAGAAAGGGTCAGGAAGAAAAAGAAAGGTAAGGGGGGGAGGGTACAAGGTGAGCTATCGGTATCGGTCGAACCATAATAAATAATGAAATGGACCTTGTGCCAGGGTATCTTCCATTTCACAGATATCTTTGACTTTATTCAGCCACTCCGACATGGAAGGAACCCTAGGGGAGTTCCAATGTAAAGGGACTAGTGATTTGGCCGCATTAAGAAGGTGTTTAGTTATTGAGTGTTTACACCTTTTAAATGAGAAGTTTTCTCTATGTAGTAAGCAGCAAGCTGCATTTAGGTTTATTCTAATTTCTGTATTTTTTTTTATCAATTCCCTGACTTTGGTCCAAAAAGTTGTGAGGGGGGTGCAATGCCACGATATATGGGCCAGCCTGCCTATTTCCTTTTGAAATTTCCAGCAAGTTTCTGGCTTCTGGGGGTCCCATTTGTGTAGCTTGTCTGGGGTATTGTACCAGTGCGTCAACAACTTATAGCTCGTTTCCTGTGATTATGTGTTTATGGAACATTTGTGTGCTAATATGCAAGCATACCTCCATTGTTTATCCAATATCTCCTCGCCCAGTTCCTCCAACCACCTCCTCCTGTGATCGTTCGCTTCTGTCACCTTAGGATGTTGTAGCCAAGAGTAGGCGATTGAGGTGGCCTTGCCCAGAGGGTTTTTGCTATGGTATACCGATTCCAGGTCAGTTAAGGATCTGTGGAAGTCCTGCAAATTTCTATTTTTGCTTAGATAGCTTTGTAACTGAAAGTAGGACCATTGACGAAAGTGGAGTAAGTTATTCTCTGACTTTAGAGTGGTCCAGTCTTTGAATCTACCTCCAGGCAAACAGTCACCTGCCAGCAGTGGGGTATTCTGTAGTGGCGATTGGTATACAGTGTTCTGATTACCTGAGAGAAAGTCAGTGTCTTACAGTGAAGTCAGTGGGCTCATGGACGTGGTGGTAGTTCTTTGTTTGGCCAAGGAATTAAAGATTTCCAATGTATTACCGGTTAGGGGGTGTCTGCGTAAACGAAGGGGGTAACTGGTCCATGGTATCCACGGCAAGTATTTAAGCACTATCGAGTTTAAGTCACCTTCTAGTGATACCCAATCTTTCATATGGTCGTGGCAATACCAGTCAATTACTCTAGCTATATGTGAAGTGTAGTAGTAGTGTTTGAAGTCCGGCAAGCTAATACCACCCATTTTTTTAGGTTTTGTTAACCAGGCAAGTCTGATTCTAGGTTTCTGTTGGTTCCAGAGGAATCGTAGTACAATAGAGTTTAGGGCTTTGAAAAAAAGTGTGGGGAATTCTGATGGGTAGGGTGCACATCAAATAAAGGAACTTGGGTAAGATCACCACTTTGATGAGTGCTGCATGCCCATACCAGGATGAGAATCCCAAATGACAGTTTCTAAGGTCCCTTTCACAACTCTTAGGCCGCGTATAGATGAGCATACATGTACGATGAAACCGGTCCGCCGGACCGTTTTCACCGTACATGTATGCCCGGGGATTTCTGTATGGTGGCTGTACTCACCATCATACAGAAATCCGCGCGTAAACAATGACGCGGCGACGTGGGCGGCCCTGCCAGTTAAATGCTTCCACGCATGCGTCAAAGTCATTTGACGCATGCGAGGGATGGCGGGCGCTCGGACATGTACGGTAGGTCTGTACAGACGACCGAACATGTCCGAGCGGGCAGGATTTCAGCGGGCTGTTTTAAAACAAGTCCAGAAATATTTGCCCGCTGGGAAAAGGCCCGGCGGGCAAATGTTTGCTGGAATCCTGCCCACTCGGGCCTACACACGATCAAACATGTCTGCTGAAACTGGTCCGCGGACCAGTTTCAGCAGACATGTTCGGTCGTCTGTACGGGGCCTTAAAGGGGTTGTAAAGGTACAATTTTTTTTCCTAAATAGCTTCCTTTACCTTAGTGCAGTCCTCCTTCACTTACCTCATCCTTCGATTTTATTTTCAGATTGGAAATGTATCCATACAGGGCAAATTCCTACAGTAAATTGGGTAGAGATACAGTTGGGTTTGTTAGGAAGAACAAAAGGTCATCTGCATAAGCTGCCAGCTTGAACTCCCTGTCCCAGACCCGGAATCCAGCGATTGCGGAATTCGATTTAATCATTTTGATAAAAGGTTCTAATGACAGGATGAATAGCAAGGGCGATAAAGGGCAGCCCTGTCTGGTCCCAATCGTTATGTGCACCTGTTTTGATAGTATGTAATTTAATTTTTTGTGTTGAGGGGTTCTGGTACAGTGTGGAAATCCACAATAGCTTATGTGGACCTAGGACTACATGCCTACACACTGCCATCATGAAATCCCAGGTAACCCGGTTGAAGGCCTTCTCCGCATCCATGGAAAGGAGAAAGCCTGAAAGTGAACATGGCTGATTTCCGTTTGCAGGGGGGAGTGGCTTAAGCATGGTGGTGTGAGAGCCGAGGAGATCGGAGCTAAGTGCTAGCACCGTGCACCCCCGTAGAAGACCTTCTAAGAAGCCGGGAATTCCTGCATGTATCTCGGCACCTATCTGCTGTGAACCTCGCTAGCGTGAGGTACAGTAGCGCAGAGACTATCTGCCTTACCAGGGATCCGGAGCGGAGCGGAGACCTGTGGAGACGTGCGGTGCGTCGGCGGGACCGGTGCCGGGTGGGTCGGTCGGCTTCACAGCACGGAGTGACACGTGCAGCAGACCAGCTGGTGGTAGCACTGAACGCAAGCGGGAGCTTGGAGTCACGGGACAAGCGGTATTGTACAAGCTGGAGCATATTCGCCGGCTGGTCAGACAGAGGACTGCAAGGTCAGTGAAGCATAACAGTCTAAGGCTGCTTAGAATCATTGCCTGAAACAACTGCTGCAAAAATCCAATCTGTGCCTTATTTGTGTTAAGACTGCAAAACTATTCAAGAGGTGCTGATTATTATCCCCCTGGTAAAGCTACCTGCAGAGTATATTGCCTGAAACAATTTCTGTAAAAATTAAATTCAATCAGTGCTACCCCTGATTCAGGACTGCAAATCTGCAAATCTATTTAATCTATTTAGTAGGTGCTGTTTATTATCGCTCACCGGGTTTTGAAACAGAGATACAATTCCCTGGTAAGGGGATCCACAGAGCATATTGGCAATACACGGGTGAAGACCCAGGTGGGAGCAGGGATGGTATCCTTGTAACCTTGCAACCTCAGATATATATGTCTAGACGGGGGAAGAACACAGGAGTGCCAACTACACCGACTCATTCATATATTACTAGATACCTTACGGTAAGTAGAGATATGAAACAGGGGGCAGATACAGGTATGAATATGGCTATGACACAGGAACCATTCCCGGAGGCAACATTACAGAGTGTACAGCAGGCAATGATACCGGCGGTGGAAGCACAACAAATAGGCAATGGGTCAGCGAAGGGGGCTGCAGAAAGGGGCCTCAAAATGTCTGCAGGAGTCTCGGAAGATATATCTGTTTGCTCTCACAATACATCTGAATTGCAAACAAAAGAGAAGGGGATAGAGCAGGATATCAGTCAGCTTAAATACCTTATTCAAGCTCTCCCCACTAAGGAGGACATTCAACAGTTGATTATCAATATAACTGACCCTCTGAGAGAGGAGATTGCAGCAGTAAATAACAAAGTAGAAGTGGTAGAAGTTAAAACGGCGACTATGGAGCAAACGCAAAATTTAATGGAAAAGCGGCGTGAAAACGCAGAGAAAAAATTGAATAAACAGCAAGAGCAGATAATTGCCCTACAGTTGCAATCAGAAGAGTACGAAAATAAGTCTAGGAGAAATAATATCCGGATTAAGGGAATCTCAGAAGAGACGGAGGGGCCTGCGCTTAGAGAAGCTGTTACCAATATTTTCAACCAATTATTAAAAAATCCCCTAGATACTCCCATTGAATTAGACAGGGTGCACAGGGTACCGGTTACTCGTCACCCTGGGCAGAGCAACCCAAGAGACATTCTATGCAGAGTCCATTTTTTTCGTGTAAAAGAAGACATTCTCAGGGCGGCATGGAAGGAGGGAGCAGTGAAATATCTGGGAGGAGAGCTACAACTATATCCAGACCTTAGCAGGCAAACTAAAAGCCGGCGACGTATGCTGAAACCACTGCTGGAACACATACTATCTAGAGGAGCCACATACAAATGGGGATACCCATTTGCTGTAATCATAAAAAAGGGGGGGCACACCCTCATTTTGAAAGAACCGTCTCAACTTCCAGATCTTTTTAATTTTCTGGATTCTGAGCCGATAGAGGTTCCTAACTGGACAGAGCTGTCAACAATGACTGAATATGCCAGCTAGCAAGGACTGAATAAGTAGGAACACCGGAGGATAGCTGGCGGGATAGAAAAAGAATATAAACTTTTTTTATGTTATATAAACTTATTCCTGGAGTATTTTCCCTATTTTTTTTTATTTTTTTCAGTTGATGGGGGGGGATAAGAGACTCAGGCAGATATATATATGTAAATAAAGTGGTCATGTAAGAGGAAGTAAAAGTCGGGGGGTATGGTAGAACCCGGCGATATATTGGATATCTCCCACCCGTTTGTTTTTTTTTGTTTTTTTTGGGGGGGGTAAACCTAACCTTACTGATACCCTTTTTTTTTTTCTCTCGCTCGCCTTTCCTACTGAAAAGCCTAGGAAGGCACAGGGGCTAATAGGAGGGGTGTCAACGTGGACCTTCTGATCACCCCGATATACAAACATGGAAGGGGAGGGAGGGTAGGCTAAGATACCAGAAGGGGCTTACCAACACCTTGGGTGTTGTCTTTTTTTTTTTTTATTGGGTATATTTCGTTTTTTTTTGGTGGTTGTGGGGCACTAGAGATTCTAAAATTAGAGATGGGTAGGGGGGGTGGGGATGGGGGAGGGGGGGAGGAAAAGGGGATTTATAAGAATCACAGGAATAATGGAAGGACACTGCTATTTGTTCTATCTCACGGGGGTAGTATGGATTTATGAGTGGAGGGGAGTTTGCAGGGGAATGATACCTCTGATGCAACAGAATATGCAAATAATGGACACTACATAATGCACTATAAGAAGATATATTTATGTATTGACGAATCACTGGTAATATGTATTAATGTATTTACTTAGGCACTAATTAATAGACTATAATCTATTATAATAGTTGGGGTAAGTTACATGGTGGGGGGGGAGGTTTTTTTTTTTTTCTGGGGGAGGGAGGGAGGATGGGAGGGATAAGAGGGTAGGCCCCCGGAACGAAAGTGGAAGAAGCATAGAGGTTTTTTTTGCCCCTAGGTGTTATTTTTTTGGTATCTCTCTCCCCTATCGCAGCAGACAGATCATAGACTAAGTATGACATATATAAGGAGGAGATGGGGGAAGGAGGGAAAGGGGAACCCAGGAAAGGTATGAAGTAAGGATATAACATTAGAGGAGCAATGTCTAATTTAGAAGTGCGGAGAGAGGGGTATTGAAAGGTGATGTTTCAGATATGCAGGATTAAATATAGGGTGCACGGGGGTGTAGACAAAAAGGCTCAGATCACGGCTGTGCTTGTTCACTTCTCCCAATATCAACGTCTCTCCTCCAAGTGGGGGGAAGTCAGAGACGTTGGAATTTTTGTGTTTGTGTTTTTTTTTTTTTGTTTTTGTTTTTTTGATTTTTTTTTTGAAACTGTGGGTTTCAGGTCAATTTGCGGGTGCATAAGACCTGAGACTTTTTGGAAAATACAATATCCGGGGGGAAGAGTCTCTTCCAGACCCGGAGCAAGAGTGTAAGTTAGTGGTTGTTTTTTTTTTTTTTTGGACATTGGGCTCTCCCGTTGGTGAGTCTACCCAGCCCCCAACAAGCTGGGATTAGCCAGTAGTAGAATAGCAAGATGACCAAATTAAACTTGACTTCATATAATGTAAAGGGGTTAAATAACCCCGAGAAACGTTCAAAACGGAATTAAGTAGATTGAAATCCCAAATAATATTTTTACAGGAGACACATTTTAAAAATGATAAAATCCCGAAGTTGGGAAACCGTAAATTCCCTACGGTTTACCATAGCACATCACAGTCCACAAAGACAAATGGGGTATCCATTTTGATGTCTAATCAAGTGCCATGGAAAGAGTGTAAGACAGTTAAAGATGAGACGGGCCGCCTCCTTATTGTGATAGGACTGATATGCGACCAAAAGGTCACATTGGTAAACTTGTATTTGCCAAATGAAAACCAAGTCAGTGCATTGGAAACATATTTGAATATAGTCCATCAGAATAAGGAGGGGAGAGTGATAATGGGTGGGGATCTGAATTTGGCATTGGATCCGACTCTGGATGTCTCCAAGGGAGTATCTCATTTATCGTATGGAAAAATAGGAAGAGTGAAAGGACTGCTACAGGACCTGCAGCTGATGGACACATGGAGGGTCCTCCATGCGCGCGACACAAGATTATACTTCTTTTTCATCGAGACATAAGACGTATACCAGAATTGACTATGTCTTTGTGTCACAGAATGCTCTGTCATGCGTAGTGGGGGCCTCTATAGGTTCATTTACGATATCAGATCACGCGCCCACCAGCTGCATCTTGGAATGGGGAGAGTTAAGTCCCCGGGAATGGCATTGGAGAATAAATGAGATGCTTATGAAGGATCCAGAGCATGAAAATCAAATAGCACAGGAAATTTAATCCTACTTTGAAATTAACATATCGGAAGAAATAAGTCCTCTTTGCGTATGGGAAGCGCACAAGTGTTACATAAGAGGAATTCTTATTGCACTTGGCGCACGTAGGAAACAAATTTTTGGGGCAAAATTAGATGCGTTGATTGAGGAGATCAAAGTTGCAGAGCGGTTGCATAAGAAACTCCAAACTATACGGAATGAGGAAAAACTTATGAGTTTACGGGAAGAATTAAATGTTTTACTAACAGAGAGAGCGAGGGCAAAATTAACTTGATGTAAGCGTGCATACTATGAATTTGGAAATAAACTGGGTAGAATGTTGGCAAATGCGCTGAGAGAGACAAGGGCGAGGAATCATATTGAGCATATAAAAAAGCAGGATGATACCCTAGTGAAATCATCACAGGAAATTGCAAAGACGTTCAGGGACTATTATCTGAAGCTATACAACATAAAAGGCCAACAATCTGCCTTACGCAGAGAACAACAGGTAAATGATTACATAGTAACATCAGGGATGCCGGGGCTGTCAGAAGAGGAGGCAGAAAATATTGACGGGCCAATTAAAATAGAAGAATTCTTAGAAGCGCTGAAAGTATTAAAACCAAGAAGATCACCAGGTCCCGATGGTTATACGTTGTTATACTACAAAACCTTCTCTGAGAGGCTGGCACCAAAATTCCTTGCCGCATTTAATTCTATACGAGATGGACAGGAGATGAGAGGAGAGACATTGATGGCTCATATAACACTAATTCCGAAAGCAGGTAAAGATCCAACCCAGTGTGCTAGTTACCGCCCAATCTCGTTGTTAAATGTTTTTTTTTTTTTAACAATCAGGAGTGCTTTATTGAAGGAAAAACAGACACATAATATACCGGCAATATAGGCAGTTCGATATTCAAGAATAATGCATTACAAAGCATGTCAATCACATATTTCACATATCATGCACGCTCAACAGTACAATCAGTAACACAACCCAGACCAAAAGAATGTATAAGGGAAGTGGAGTGTGCTCCCGGGAGCCAGGACCGGCGGAGTCCACACCCAGAGAGACTCCGCCACCCGGCAGATTAAAGTTCCATCCAGGGCAGCCACACCTTATCATACTTCCAGGGACACCCACGACTGATATAGGTCAATTTATATAGTGGCAACGCTGCATTAACCCTATTCTCCCACGCGGACACAGAAGGGGGGGCAGAAGAGGTCCAGTTGGTAAGTATTTCTTTTTTGGCATAGAACAACAGGTATAAGATCAGTAGCTTGCTATGATGGGTCCTTTGATCATCGTCCATGACGCCCAGCAAGGCCAGTGCAGGCGTCATGGGGACTGAAAGCTCTAGACGAGCATTCAGATGGTCAAACACACCCGTCCAAAATGGCCCCAAAGCCGGACACGTCCAGAACATATGTAAGAAAGAGCCCCGCTCCACCCGACACCGCGGGCACAGTGGGTCCCTGCCCGGGTATATCCTAGACAGGCGCACAGGGGTGAAATAAACCCTGTGCAAGAGTTTTGTCTGCACAAGCTTATCTCCCGCAGATATTACCAACCTGGGGGCACGCTCCAGACACTCCTCCCAATCCTCCCTCTCTAGATCCGGGATATCCACCTTCCAAGCATCCCAGAGCCTGTCCAATTTATGGGAGTCAATGGGAAGCAATACGCCATACAGGGCAGATAGAGGCTTTGGCAGGTCCTCACCAGATAGGAGATCCTCCACCGGGTCAAACCTGAGCTCCGGCGAAGTGGGAAATTGGGCCCTAGCTGCGTGGCGAAGCTGAGCATACCGGAAAAAACATCCAGCCCGGTAGCCCATATGACTGCGTCAATTGCGAGAATGATAGCAAAGCTCCCAACGGCATGATATCTCTTAAAGTCTTAATACCAAATCTCGCCCAAACCTGAGGGTCAGGCATGGACCGAAAGTGAGGCAAGTTAGGATTCCCCCATAGAGGTTGTATCGGGGCCCAACACTCCGCACGAAAGAACCTGCGTCTCGCCACCACCCACACCCTAAGGGTAGTTCTAGTTGGAGCCGGCAGACCCACATAGGCCCGCAGGCCCCTGAAAGCCAGGTTTTGCAGTGCCCGAAGGGAGCCCAGCCAGGCCGCCTCCACACAGACCGCAGCATTAGAGCGCTTGGCCGCAAACCACCAGTACACCGTGACCAACATTGCAGCCCACCAGTAGGTTTTAAAGTTCGGGAGTGCCAGACCCCCCAGATGAGTAGGAAGATGTAGCGTGGACTTAGCCAATCTAGGGACAGCCCCATTCCAGATAAAGGAAAGAATACACCCATCCACCTCCCGAAAGAAGGCAGCCGGAATCCAGGCCGGGCTGTTCCGGAACATGTAAGTGAATTTCGGCAAGAGAATCATCTTCAAGATGTTAATTCTACCGATTAAGTTCAACGGAAGGCCAGACCAAGACCGACAGCGTTCCCTAAGGAGCTGGAGCAGGGGGAGCACATTAAGCGTGTAATACTGGGCTGGGGACCTAGCCACCCTCACTCCAAGATACTTGAATTCAGTAACCCACTGCAGGGCGGTGGGGCTGGACAAAGCAATAGTCTGTGGGTCTAGGGGGAAAAGAACTGACTTCGACCAATTAATACGGATACCAGACAGGGAGCCAAACTTATCGAACAGATCTAGAGCAGCAGATAGGGACGGGCCCGCGTCATTTAAGTATAGTAGGGTATCGTCGGCATAGAGGGATATCCTCTCCTCCAGTCCACCAATCCGCATGCCCCGAACCACCAGAGATTCCCGGACCAAGATCGCCAGCGGCTCCAGTGCCAGGGCAAACGCGTACCCCTGTGGAGGTGAAAGGACTCGGAGACCCAACCATTCGTACGCACCCTAGCCCTCGGCGCCCGATATAACAGCCGAATCCACCGGAGGAAACCAGGGCCAAAACCAAATCGCCGCAGAACCCCCCAAAGGTACTCCCATTCCACCGAGTCGAATGCCTTCTCGGCATCGAGGGAGGCAATGACTCGGGTCCCCACATTCTCGTGCTGGATCGCAAGGTTCAAAAAGAGTCGCCTAATGTTAATATCCGTACCCTTACCCGGCATGAATCCAGTTTGATCTACATGTATCAACGTGGAAATCACTGCAGACAGGCGGGTAGCTAGAATCTTTGCCAGAACCTTGGCGTCCACGTTTAGCAATGAGATAGGCCTGTATGAAGCGCACTCCTGCAGGTCCTTACCAGGCTTGGGTATCAGGACAATGACAGCCTCCTCCATGGACTCGGGAAGCGCCCGGCCTCTGCGAGTCCAGAGAATAGAGCCCTGAGTCTAGGGGCAAGGATGTCTGCATGCTGTGAGTAGAACTCAGCAGGAAGGCCGTCTGCGCCCGGGGTCTTGCCACTCTGCAGACCCCCAATCGCAGCCTGGACCTCCTCCAGAGAGATGTCCCCGTCCAATTGCGTCTTGTGTTCATCAGACAGGGATGGAAAGGGGATGGCACCCAAGTATTCCTGCAGCTCCGCGGTGGAACAGCCGACCCTGGAGGAATACACTCCCTGAAAGAACTCAAGAAATCTAGAGTTAATGTCCTCAGGAGAAGACACCAGCTCCCCCCGGCCATCCCGGACACCAGCAATATGCGTGGAGGACCCTTGGGACCTCGCCAACCACGCCAGCAGTCTGCCATTTTTGTTTCCATGCTCAAATATTCTTTGCCTAGAGTACAACATAGACTTCTTAGTCTGTTCCACATTATGCAGAGAGAGATCACGCAGCGCGCCCTGCCATGCCCGGTACGCAGCCTCATCAGGGGATTGAACGAATCTCCTCTCACACTGACCAGCCTCCCCCTCCAGCGCCTCCAGGGTTTCAGAGGCCTCCCTCCGTAGTGCAGCAATGCGAGAGATGTATTCCCCTCGTGTCCATGACTTGAAAGCATCCCACAGACCATTGGCGCTAGCAGACTCCCCATTTAGCACCCAGTAGTTACAGATAGCCTCGACCATAGGCTCCTGCAACCTCTCATCTATCGCCCAGAACCTGGACAGACGCCAAAGCCGCAGACTTGGGGACTCACCGAAAGAGATGGAAAGGTGGAGAGGGGCATGGTCTGAAATCCCACGAGGCAAGTGCTCAACCCTCCTTGTCCACCGCAGCGCCCCGGTAGAGGCATATGCCAAATCAATACGGGACAGAGTCCGGTGGGAGGCGGAATGACAGGTGTACTCCCTGGCAGACGGGTGGAAATGACGCCACACATCCGTGAGAGCAAACGTGTCAGCCCAATGTGACAGACCCGAAGAGGGGCGGGCGGCAGCGTGCAGTCTGTCCAGGTCCGGTGAAGGCACCATATTAAAGTCTCCAAAAAGAAAGACCTCCTGCGTATTAAAACCCAACACAATCTGCATTATATCATATAGTAGCTGCTCAGCCGCAGGAGGGGGGAGGTACAAACCCACCAGAACCAACTCTTTAGCGTAGAGCACAGCGTGTATAATTATAAACCTGCCACCTGGGTCCGTTCGGACGCTCAGCACCTGGAACGGGAGGGACTTGTGGATCAACAAGCTCACCCCCCTCGCATAGGTAGAGTATGTGGCGTGATAGTGGGCCCCAACCCACGCCCTCCGGAGACCCAGGATTCTGTTACCCACCAGGTGTGTCTCCTGGAGAAAGACTATATGGGGGTTGTATCTCTGGAGGTACTTGAAGACCAGGGACCTTTTGGTAGCTGAATTTAGTCCCCTAACATTCCAAGAGATCACAGATATGCTCGCCATAGGTCATATATGATAGAGTTTGAACATGGTGACCCGGTCCCCCCGGCCACCCACCCCAGACCCCAGGAGCACACACCCAGAGCAAACACACTCCCCCTCAGACATATTTGTAAAACCTGACGTTTGGCACAGTATGCATAGTACACATATGAAGTATCATAGCAATGATTGCTGCAAAACAACTCCTGACGTAACAATATAACACAAAGTACCCCCAACATCTGCAACGGCAGAAAACTTCCCCTCCCACCCCGCACCCCCAGCAAAACTTGGCGATGCATCGTATCCCCGAACCCCAACATGAAATAACGTTTCAAAGAGGGCTAGCTCCTAAAGTGAAAAAGTATCTTCCAGCAGATCCATAGAGATGCTGGCAGGCGAACACATATAGTCTCCTGAATGTTCTCAGGGGCACACAACTTAGTTACTCATCCGGTACAGAGCAGAGGAAGAGCACTCATACCGGTGATATGAAAAATTTCCGACAAGAAAAAATTTAAGAACTGTACAAAAAAAAAAAAAAAACAACGTGGGCAGTCTTTTCTTTTTTATCCTCGGGAAGCAAGGATCAACCGGGTCCCGTAGTCCCCAGGCAACTGGCGATCAGTCCCCACAGCCAAATCTCCTGCGCGGGAGACACAGTCTATTAGCCATCCGACCCTGTCAATGTAGCCCCGACCTCCCAACACCCAGTCAAAAGTCCCCTGCCCATAGCAGAGAGCTCGCGGACACCAGGGGGGGCCATGATCGGGGATAGCAGTTAGGAAGGAAACGGGGGTCCCGCAAGGAGAGGCAGGCGGCACCGTCTATGCACGGATGAAAGAGATGCACCGCCACCACCCCATGTATTCAGGGCACACGAGCCCAGCTGAGGGGTCCTCAGAAATAGTATGCCAGAGGGGGGGGGGGAGACTGCGACATCCCCACGAACACTCCAGACAGCCAAGGTCCCCCCGCAGTACAAGGAGCACAGGAACATAGTAGTGGCCATATCACATTCTTCAGCACCCAAGCCAAAGGCAAAGTGGAGGGACGCATGCCTGCAAACATCACAGCGGGGGCTTCAGTAGGTCATACAGGGCCAGTAGCCACACTCGGGATCCGTCCGGCAAAAGAAAAACTCCCAGCCATAGTAAAAGAGTGTACAGTCTACAGTAGATGAACAGTCATTTACCAGCGTATAGGGGGCAATGACTCCAACCATGCAGCGGCATCACGGGGAACGGTAAAAAACCTGACTGTCTCTCCGTCCTGGACTCTCAGCTTGGCGGGAAACAGAATACTATACTTGATATTCCGTGCACGCAGCCCCACTTTAACTTGATCAAAAGATCTGCGGGCTTTTTGAGTCTCCATGGAATAGTCCGGGAAGAAGAGCAGGGTGCCATTTTGGTATTTCAATTCTCCCGCCTTGCGCGCCGCCCGAAGGATCTCGTCCCGATCCCTGAAGTTAAGCACCCTGAAGATAAAGGTGCGCGGCCGGGTTCCAGGTGGTCCAGGGACCGGGGGGATCCGATGGGCACGCTCCACCGTGAAGTACGGGGAAAACTGTGCGGCTGGCAGTAAACCCTTCAGCAGGTCCTCCACAAAGACCGTAGGGTTCTTCCCCTCCACGCCCTCCGGCAGACCAACGATACGAAGGTTGTTCCTTCTGTTCCTATTTTCGGCGTCGTCCACCTTGTACTCCAGGGCCCGCATCCTCGTCTGGAGCGTGCGGATGGAAGCAGAATGCTCCTGCACGGTGTCTTCCGTCTGGCCGGTCCGCCGCTCCACCTCCGACATTCGCGAGCGAAGCTTGTCCAGGTCCTGGCGCACGAGGCCAACATCGAGCTGCACGGCCTCTATCTTGCCGGTCAGGGTGGCCTGACAGTTAGCTATTGCCGCCATCACCTCCCGAAAGCCAAGCTGCTCATCAGCCGGCTGATCCTCCATCTCCGTCTGCGATGCTCTATTGCAGGCGCGCGTAGCAGGGGTCACCACGTGCAGATCCGCTCTGGGCGCCTCAGCGTCCGCTATAGGCGGAAAGTATAATCTCTTTCCCCTGTGCCTGGTCTTAGGTGGCATCCGGAGAGCAACAGCAACGTTCCAGGGTCCAGTAAACAGGCAGGAGTAAGGATAAAAAGCGATTAGCCAGCAGAGCTCTGAATCTAGCGTCCTTCTAGATCGCCATCTTGGCCACGCCCTCGTTGTTAAATGTTGATCTTAAGATCTTAACGAAAATACTGGCAAATAGGTTACTGGGATTTATCCCAGACCTCATTCACCTGGATCAGGTAGGATTCACACCAGGTAGAGAGGGGAGGGAAAATACACAAAGGGTCCTTAGTGCCATACAATTATCCCAGTCCCAGCAGAAACCGTTAGTGATCGTATCTGCAGATGCGGAGAAAGCATTTGATCGGGTAGAGTGGACATTCCTGAGAGCAGTTTTACAAAAGATAGGAATAAAAAAGGGGATGTTGAATTGGATTACAAGCTTATATTCATGCCCAAGAGCGAGAGTGAAGGTGAATGATGTCATGTCCGAATCGTTCCCGATAGGTAATGGAACGCGTCAGGGATGTCCACTCTCACCCATCATATTTATCCTTACAGTAGAACCCTTCTTAAGAATAATAAGGGCAAATACAGACATCAGGGAATTCGAACTAAAGGGAGGGAGCACAAGGTGGCAGCCTATGCCGACGACTTACTGTTCTTTATAACTTCCCCAGTGATATCCCTACCGCCATTACTGTTGGAGTTACGGAGGTATGGGGAGATATCTAATTTCAAAATAAATTACAGTAAGTCCGAAGCAATGGGAGTGGAAATGAATGGAATGTTAAAACAACAGCTGGCAGACAACTTTAGTTTTAAATGGACAGATTCACATATAAGCTATTTGGGGACCAAAATACCAAATAGGCTTAATTGTGTATTCGAACTGAATTATGCACCATTGATTAGGCAAATTAAATTAGACTTCCAGAGATGGGAGAAAGAAATCTTCACCTGGTTGGGAAAAATTAATATCATCAAAATGAACATAATGCCAAGAATATTGTACTTGTTCCAGACCCTACCCGTGAAGTTATCAGCTGGCTTTTTGAAAGAGTTAAGGGCAAGATTTGTAAGATTTATCTGGGCAGGAAGACCCCCGAGGGTACGTAGAGCCATTTTGACTCTACCCAAAGAACGAGGAGGAGTGGGTCTCCCAGACCCGATGAGCTATTATGAAGCATCGCACTTAGCACGGGTAGTGGACTGGTGCACAGTAGGCAAAACCATGGATGCAGCTGGAGCAAACTATAACTACTATACCCTTAGAAGTAATAGTGTGGCTTGCAGAAGCAGAGATACCACAGGAGGTGAAGAGACACCCCACGATTGGGGCAACAATCCATACGACGAGAAAAATATTTAAGAAAACAAAGATGTCGACACATCCAAGCCCTATGATCCCAATCTTGGGAATCCCAAGTTTTGAGCCGGGGCTGATAGATCAGAGTTTCAGAGAATTAAAGCGGCAGGGAATTAGTAGGGTGACACACTTTTCTAGAGAAAACCTGGTAATGAATAGGGAAGAGATAGATAGAGCATTTTCAGAGGCTCTTGACCCTTTTAGGAGAATACAGCTTAATGCTTTTTTACAATCACTTAGACAACGTATCACAGGAATACGTAAACCGTCGGGGTTTGAACAGATATGCTTAAAAAGAGAGCCACTTAGACATTCACTCTCAGTTATCTATGCTTTGTTGATAGATTTAGAAGCCCCTCAAGAACTGGGTTTTCTACAGGCGTGGGAAAGGGACCTGGGTATTACCTTCTCAGAGATACAGAAAAAAAAGATACTGTTATTTGCACACAAAGCATCTATGGCAACTAAGTATCAGGAAGGAGGTTATAAAATTTTGACCAGGTGGTATAGAACTACGGCAGTATTGAATAGGATATATCCGCAAGTGGCCAATCAATGCTGGCGTTGTCAGAATGCTGAGGGCACCATTTTTCACATTTTTTGGGAATGTCCTAAACTGAACGAATTTTGGACAATGGTGTCAGAAACGGTCTTAGAAATTACAGATGTATATTTGGGAGATAATCCATCAGCTTTTCTACTTCATGATATCCCTCTATCTAACGAAAAATATAAAAACTCTCTTATAAGGCACTTGATTACGGCAGCAAAAGCGTGCATCCCGGCCCTATGGAAAAGTACGACCGCTCCAACCAAAATACAATGGATGGGGCGAATAGCAGACATTCAGCAAATGGAAAGTCTAACCATGATACTGAGAGAACAAGAAGAGAAATATCGGGAGATCTGGGCGCCATATATTAAATACAGGGAACAAAGCCTGTAGGTAGATATGCGGGGGACTGGGGGGGAAGCGGGGGGCCCGGTGTCCAAAATGTCCAAAATATTAATAATTTTTTTTTGGTTTTGTGGTGTTATAGGTATTTATTTTATTTATGTGTATTATCAGCGTTTTATGTTTGTTACAGTGTGGCTGGTTAATCTAGGTAGACTGGATGTGGAGGTTACTGGGGTATTACCCCAGTTAAGAAAAAGATATTGCAGTGGTGTTGTAGAACATAATTATATCAGAAGTATGTAACAAAGAGCAGGATGTATATAAAATATGCTGTGTTAAGAATGATGTAAATGAGCTGAGGGGAGAAGGAACTGATTGGCAATGTTGAAGGAAGATTTTTTGTATAGGTAGAAGAGAACTATGAATGTATACAGATGTGTTGTTGTATAATACTACTGCAATGTGAAAAATAAAGAATTTATAAAAAAAAAAAGAAAGGAGAAAGCCTTTGATTCCCTGTGATTTTGCAGCGGGAAGAGGTTCTGTAATAATGTTTATAAAAGTCTTATAGTAGATGGAAGAGTAATCATCTGGTCCTGGGCTTTTGCCTGATTTCAGCTGTTTGTCTGAGTTCTAGGAGTGAAATCGGTGTTTCCAGTAAGGTGGAGTCAGGGTCTTGTAAGGTCGGGAGGCCACTCTTAAATAAGTAGTCCTGAATAATTTGAGCTCTATTTCCTATCATCGGGCTGTGTATGTTGTGGTGGCAGGTTATAATGCTTTGTGTAGAATTTATGGAAATAGTCAGCTTTTGCGTCTGACGCTACATCAATTTTGCCATTCTCCCATGTAATACCAGTAATATTATTGGAAAAGGAGTGGTCTCTCACTGCCCTAGCTAGAAGTTTGCCTGTCTTGTTCCCCGACTCAAAATTTAAGTTCCTTCTAAAGAACAGTATTCGTTTGGTTCTGGAGTCAAGTAAGTGTTGCAGGTCTTTTCTAGCTTTTAACAACTGTTTTGCTGAGTCTATAGAGAGAGAATGCTTGTGCAAAGTAAGCAAGAGGAGAAGTGATGGGCCTGTTAGCAGCGAGGTATTAAGCCTCCATGTCAGTTGCTATTGTGGGGGGTTCAGTAAATCCAATGATAAGGAGATAGGGGAGTGGTCTTAAAGTGTCTGAATGCCTACATGCGCCACCTTTCACCAGAGCAAGGTCTCTTTGTGAAATAAACAAATAGTCTAGTCTCGCATATCTGGAAAGCGGGGAAGAGAAGTAAGTGAAGTCCCTACACTCCGGGTTAAGGAAGAGCCAGGTGTCCACCAGTTGCAGGGACTGAAGAAGGGATTTGATTCCTTTGAGTATTCTGTATGTGATACAGGTTTTCCCATTAGAGGTATCTGTCAGGAGATTTAGTGGTACATTAAAATCCCCTCCTAGGATCAGACAGCCCGAGGCAAATCCCTGTAGCTCACAAACTATTTATTGACAAAACGTGACATGGGCTCTGTTCGGGAAATACACTTTGCCAAAGTCACTGGTGTGCCCCCAAATGATGCTTTCAGGAAAAGGAACCTGCCTTCAGGGTCAGATAGTTGCTCAGCCAGCTCAAATGGTGCTTCTTTGCTAATCTCTATTGAGACTCCCTTAGACCTGGAATTGCTATTAGTAGCACGATACACCCTTGTAAATTATGAATTTGTAAGCTTCGGTATATGATGTGTTTTAAAGTGCGTTTCCTGAAAGAATACAAAGTGTGGCCTACCCTTTTTAAGTTCCCTCAAGAGGGTATTGCGATGCTATGGTATGTTCAGGCCCCTGATGTTGTGTGAGATCACTGAAGGGCAGCGCCCCAGGGACGAGTGGGCCATGAAGAGAGCTCAGGAGGAGGTGGTCCAAGGATCGATCTGCAAGGATACAACTAAAAAACATAGGTTAGAAATTGTACCACAATCAAAGCTAGCATTCTTAGCCTTTTCTGCTATACCCCCTGGGGAAGATAGGTGGGGGTGGGAACAGAGAGAGGAAAAGGAATATAAATGGAGAGAGGAGGCAGAGTATAAGATCAAGGGAGTGAGTAAACACTAGTAGTCCTCCCCCTAGGGTGGTCGTCCACCACCCCCCAGAAGAGGAACCCACTATAACGGAGTAGTATACCTGGTCCCTGTATACTGGCTCAGGAGCACAGTGGGTCATTCAGAGGGCAGAAAGAGAGTTGTCAACAACCAGGCGGCAGAGAGACAACCTAACTAAAGCACACCTAGCTTTATTCTGCGTACACACGATCGGACATTCCGACAACAAAACCGTTGGCTCAAACTTGTCTTGCATACACACGGTCACACAAACATTGTCGGAAATTTCGACCGTCAAGAAAGTGGTGACGTACAACACGTACGATGGCACTATAAAACGAAAATTCCACACCCAGTGCGCCACCCTTTGGGCTTCTTCTGCTAATCTCGTGTTAATAGAAGTTTGGTGAGAGACGATGCGCTCTTTTCAGCCTTCGTGTTTTTCAGTCCGTTACTGCTCTTCATTTTGTGCTTGTGGGTTCGTATCTGTTTTTCAGTGTGTGTCAGTTCGTATCTGGTTATCAGTGCGTTCTTGTCCGCTCGTTTCTGATTTTTAGCTCGTTCTTCTCAGGTCTTTCTGTTCTTCAATGCGTTCTGTTAGTTCGTTCTGACCAGCTGACCGTTTTCTAGCCATGGTGCGGCTACGTACTCGTCGTAGAGTTCGTGTTCTGCATAGGCTTGGTGTTGAGGTTCTTACTTTGACCCAAGAAGAGCAGTCCATAAAAAGGGTGGGGAGGAGTTTGTGGACGAATAATTGGTTGCTCCAGTGTGACCAATTCTCTCATATGCCTTTGTTGCGGGAGATCCAGGAGAATAATCCTGATGATTTCAGGAATTATCTCCGGATGACAAACTCCGCTTTTCACCGTTTGTTGGCTTTGCTGTCTCCTTATATTATGAAGCAGTACACCTACATGCAGCAAGCCATTACTCCCAAACAAAGGCTAATTGCCATGTTGCGCTACTTGGCAACAGGGAGAAGTCTGCAGGACATCAAGTTCTCAACAGGCATCTCCCCCCAGGCTCTGGGGATCATTATTCCAGAGACCTGTTCTGCCATAATTCGTGCCCTGCAGAAGGACTATATTAAAGGGGTTGTAAAGGAATTTTTTTCCCCCTAAATAGCTTCCATTACCTTAGTGAAGTCCTCCTTCACTTACCTCATCCTTCGATTTTGCTTTTTTTTTTCTTCTGAGAAATGCTCACTTCCTGTTCTTCTGTCTGTAACTGACCACCGTAATGCAAGGTTTTCTTCCTGGTGTGGAGAAAGCCTCTTGAAGGGGGAGGGGGCGAGCAGGAGTGTCAGGACGCCCACTAACACACAGCTCATTTCTCTATCTGCAAAGTAGAGAGTGTCCTGACTTGCCTGTTCGCCCCCTCCCCCCTCAAGAGGCTTTCTCCACACCAGGAAGAGAGCCTTGCATTACGGCGGTGAGTTACAGACAGAAGAACAGGAAGTGAGCATTTCTCAGAAGAAATAAGGACATTTAAAAGCAAAATCGAAGGATGAGGTAAGTGAAGGAGGACTGCACTAAGGTAAAGGAAGCTATTTAGGGAAAAACATTTTTTCCTTTACAACCCCTTTAAGGTAAGTTTCTCCTTTAACATCACATTCTATGTATTTAATGTTTGCTAATGTATTGTATTTCTTTCCTCATTCCCCAATTACCATGATTGTAATATGCTGTGAATGTCCCCTTTGTCCTCATGCATTCTGTAAGCTTTTAATGCTTCTTTTTTGGCCTACATGCATATTTCCCTTAACTAACCTTTCCAGTAGGGATGAGCTTTATGTTCGAGTCGAACATGAGTTTGAGTCGAACATTGGCAGTTCGTCCGTTCGGCGAACAGCAAACAATTTGGCGTGTTTGCGGCAAATCCGAAAAGCCACAGAACACCCTTTAAAAGTCTATGGGAGAAATCTAAAGTGCTCATTTTAAAGGTTAATATGCAAGTTATTGTCATAAAAAGTGTTTGGGGACCCGGGTCCTGCCCCAGGGGACATGTATCAATGCAAAAAAAACTAAAAAAAAAACTGAAGTTTTTTCGGGAGCAGTGATTTTAATAATGCTTAAAGTGAAACAATAAAAGTGAAATATTCCTTTAAATTTCGTACCTGGGGTGTGTGTATACTATGCCTGTAAAGTAGCGCATGTTTCCCGTCCCTGCACAAAATGTAATTTCTAAAGAAAAACAAAAGCAATTTAAAACTACTCACGGCTATTCATGATTGTCGGGTCCCGGCAATACAGATCAAAGTCATTGAAAAAAACGGCAGGGGTCCCCCCCAGTCCATTACCAGGCCCTTTGGGTCTGGTATGAATATTAAGGGAAACCCCAAACAAAAAAAAAGCGTGGGGGTCCCCCCAAGTTCCATATCAGGCCCTTCCGCACCAAAATTAAAAAACAAAAAAATTGCGAGGGTTCTTTCCCAAAAATCCATACCAGACCCTTATCCGAGCACGCAACCTGGCAGGCCACAGGCAAAGAGGGAGACAAGAGTGGCCCCCCTCCTGAACCATACCAGGCCATATGCCCTCAACATGGGGAGAATGTCCCCATGTTGATGGGGACAAGGGCCTCATCCCCACAACCCTTGCCCAGTGGTTGTGGGGGTCTGCGGGCGGGGGGCTTATCGGAATCTGTAAGCCCCATTACCAAATGGGACCCTCATATTCCGCCCCCCATGGGCATTAGTAACGGGGTACATTATACCCTTACCATTTCACAAAAGAAAGTGTAAAAAACACACAGACACAGTTGGTATAAGGCCTTTATTAAAAATAAAAAATAAAATAACATTCCAGCAATGTAATCCAATCTGTCCAGCGTTGTAATCCATGTCCCACAGTTATCCGCTGTCCAGCGATGCCCCAGTCTCCACTCTACATGAAACCCCCATGACGCGTAAGAGGGGGCGGGGTCACCTGCCCACGTCATTGGGTAAGCCCCAGCTTTCTCCTGGAAAGTGCAGATCCTCCTTCTCTGTGTGGCTTCATCTCCTATGAGAAGAAGTTGTGTAATGCAATGCGTTCTTTGTTTTTATGGTTCTATTGCCCAATTTGCTCTCTTCTTGTCTCCAGAGAATTCTACTGTACTCTGGGCAAACAAGTTCTGCTGTCTATCCTCTGTTAAGGGGTACATCCTCTTCCCACACTTTACAGCCAAAACTGGATACACAGTCGGGACAGCAGAGAAGAGATGTACAGCAAACACTGTACTCTCATGTAGTGTAATTCCAAAGTGGACTGTCTACAATCTCTTTTTAGCCCTTTGCACAGAATAGAACTGCCTAAAGCTCATTTTTTTTGCATTTGTCTTTCTATGTGAGGTGATAGACTACATTGACAAGTTAATTTTTTTGTTTTGTTTTTTGTACGCAGTGGTGCAAGACAGACAAACCTATCCTACCGTGACAGGGCAAAGTGCAGATCCTCCTCTGTGTGGCTTCATCTTCTATGAGAAGTAGTTGTGTAATGCAATATGTTCTTTGTTTTTATGGGTCTATTGCCCAATTTGCTCTCTTCTCGTCTCCAGACAATTATACTGTACTCTGGGCGAACAAGTTCTGCTGTCTATCCTCTGTTAAGGGGTACATCCTCTTCCCACACTTTACAGCCAAAACTGGATACAGTCGGGACAGCAGAGAAGAGATGTACAGCAAACATTCACAAAATATCGTCATTTTTGTGGCAAAATTGGTCCCATAGGAATGAATGGCGCAATGTTCAAAACTAGAGTGGGAGCTGACAAAAGCTGAAAAATCAGGACATGATTTCTAAACTGCCACCACTCCCTCATTTTCAAGCCCACCTATGCAAATCTTATATCAAAACGTTCAGCTATCCCTGCTGCCAATACACATGTCCACAATATGGCTAAGCGATAGTCCTGATAGTTTTCACAATATGACCATTTGTTTGCAACTCAGGCCATCCATTGACATTCATTGAAACTCCACTCTAGACTACTGGTGGAGGCAATAACACTTCACACAATTTACCCAGAAATTGTAGCTTTTCTAGTTGTTTATGCTATCTAAACCATAGCGTGCAACATCTATTTTAGCGCCCTCATATTTTTATACAATCCACATCTCACAAGTTAAGTTATTGCACTTTGAGGGGAGCAGCTTATAAATATTTTTATATTTTAGTATTATTATTACTTGTACAACATAGCGCAGGGTTCTTCTTATGCCTTATTCATGTCATCAGTTTTTTTTGTGAGCAACTATTTTCAAGGAAAAAGCACCTGAAGGACAATATTAGAACCAAATTATCTGAGCACCTTGAGATTTAATTTAGAATTTCTACTTCATCCATCCAACCAACCAGATATTGATGTGTTTAGCGTATCAAAAACATTGCCAAATATTACACTTGTTTTATGTTTTTTTTTTTGCATAGAATGCATGAAGGTGAAAAACCTTGAGACTTTACAACCACTTTAAAATCGCTGCTCCTGAAAAAACAAACCTTTTAAAAAAAATGTTTGCATTGGTACATGTCCCCAGGGCACTACCTGGACCACCATACCCCTTTTATGGCAAATAACTTGCATATAAGCCTTCAAAATGGTCACTTTCAATTTTTACTGTTTCGACTCCCATAGACTTCAAAGGGATTCGGCCCAATTCTAATAAACAGACACATCAGGGATCGATCAGTGATCCATCACTGTCTTCTGCTCTTTGCAATGGATACAGCACCAAATACTGTGAGAACCACCAGCAGGGATATACCCACACATAAGGCAATAACCCTTCCATTGGACATGCCTCTGCTAACTTCAGATGACTCTCCAGACAGCCCTGCATAAAGGAAACACAACATGATTATGATCTGTCAACTGAAATGGTCAATATGTATTTCTTCTTCTTAGATTAATTGGCCAGGAATATTTGTTATCACTGCCATGTTTATTTAAAGCAGACTAGGTCGGCTAACTGGTCTTTTGGCAAACAAATAAGTTTGCTAATGTAAGTAAGGTATATACTTTTTCCAAAGATCCCTGGCATTCCTGGACCCCTGGACCTCTGTACCACTACTATGTCTTGTAGTGATATAGAAATTGGCAGAAGGAACATCAGAGCAGAGAGGGGTCAAAGAATTTGACACTCCTGGACAGGGGCGTTTCTAGGTGGCAAAAATACCAGGGGCTTCAGCCCGAAGTCCAAAGCCGGAAACCGGGGGGGGGGGGGGGGTGGTGTATGGAACGCAGGCTTTTTTTGGCTGGCCCGTGACCTACATACACTGATGGTAGTGACCTACATGCACTGACCTACCTACATACACTGATGGTAGTGACCTACATGCACTGACCTACCTAACCTACATACACTGACCTACCTGACCTACATACATTGATGGTAGTGACCTACATACACTGACCTACGTACACTAACCTACCTGACCTACCTACTCTGGCCTACATACACTGACGGTAGTGACCTAAATACACTGACCTACATACACTGATGGTAGTGACCTACATACACTGACCTACCTACATACACCGATGGTAGTGACCTACATGCACTGACCTACCTAACCTACATACACTGACCTACCTGACCTACATGCATTGACGGTAGTGACCTACATACACTGACCTACATACACTAACCTACCTGACCTACCTACTCTGGCCTACATACACTGACATTAGTGACCTACATACACTGACCTACATAATTAACGGTAGTGACCTACATACACTGACCTACCTGACCTACCCTACACTGACCTACCTACACTGACAGTAGTGACCTATATACACTGACCTACATACACTGACATTTACATACACATTACACTGTCTGACTGTCCTACCTCAGCTCAGCGTTGTCACAGCAGGCACAGGCAGGCCAGGCAGTCAGTCATTCCGTCAGAGGAGGTGGAGAGGAGAGCCGAGGAGCCCAGAGGGTATGAGAGCTGAGGAGCTGCCCTGAAGGAGAACCTGAGGAGAGCCACCCACCCGAGCGGGGATGTCGCGTGGCGGCCGCATTGTAAGACCCACCTTCTGGAGCCTGCAACACATATGATGGTCGTCAAATGTCCCACAGTCGCGGCATTGGACTAGTGGGATGTCCATCATAGGCGTTGCGCAGACTCCAGAAGGCAGGACCTGCTATGGCACTCGGTAAGTCGGTAGGACTCGGTCACATTCAGCGGCGCTTCGGATCAGATTGGTCCCGGCGCTCGCAGCTCACTCGGGGCTAACAATGGAGCCCTGCCATTATGAAACTCTGGGCTTTTTGGGGTCACATTCGGGACTTCAGCCCCCCCTAGCCACCCCCTCCGACACCCCTGCTCCTGGAAGTGTCAAGATTAATCAAGTCTTGGTTTCTCTTCGATTCAGACATAGACTGTTGGCATGGATAGTGAGAAAGGCGAGTATAAAAGATGAATTCTGGGCATGGCAATAATTACATTGGTATAGTTTGGACCAGCGTATGTATGCCATACCGGTGGGATTCTGTGGAATCTGGAAATTACTTTAAGGCAACACCAGCTTCCACTTCCACTAGCTTCTGGGTCCAGTGCTGAAAGATTGCCCTGATGCCCTATGAACACAAAAGTTTGCTCATGCTGCACAGGCGCCATTCAGGGAACACTTTGCATTTTCTCAATGCTAAGTGCCTACTAGAGTGATTTCCAAATTCTTCGGGTTCCCAGAGGTATGGCACATCCATGTTTACAATTTGGACTAATGTACAGTTCCTTGAAAAAAATATTAATTAAAAAATGTGCCCCATAAAAAGAAGACAGTTCAAGCTGAAGATAAGGTATAACAATTTTTACATAGATACAGTGCAAGGTGGTTCTAGAAGTATTGACTCAGTGGTGCTGAATACAAATGCACGCCACACTTTTTGCATATTTATTTGTAAATAACTTTGAAAATCATGCATAATTTTCCTTCCACTTCACAATTATGTGCCACTTTGTGTTGGTCTATCACATAAAATCCCAATAAAATACATTTAGCTTTTTGGTTGTAACATGACAAAATGTGGAAAATTTGAAGGGGTGTGAATACTTTTTCAAGGCACTGTATCTACAGTATGTAAAAATTATTATATCTAAACTTCAGCTTTAACTGTCTTCTTTTCATGGGGCACATTTTTAAATGGTGAGAGTCTTTTTAACCACTTTAATACCAGGCAATTTCACCCCCTTCCTGCCCAGGCCAATTATCAGCTTTCAGCGCTGTCACACTTTGAATGACAATTGAGTTGCCAGGCAACACTGTACCCAAACAAAATGTTTATAATTTTTTTGAGACAGTAAGGGCTCTTTCACACGGGTGGACCGTTCAGGTCCACCTGCCAGTTTTTTAGGCGGACCTGAACAGGCGCTCCGTGCTCCTCTATGGAGCCATGGATGTCAGCGGTGACATGCCCGCTGACATCCGATCTGCCAAAGTATGACGAAGGAAAAACCTACTTTTCCATCCGTCTGGCGGATCGGGTGAACGCAAACAGACGGTCCGTGTTCATCCCATCCTCCTCATAGGAGAGAACAGAGAAAAGATAGGGCGGTCCTTGCACAGTGTGCTGAGCAAGCGGAGGTTCACAGGGCGGATCATTACTGATCCGCCCCATGTGAAAGGGGCCTAAGGCCTTGTACACACGATCAGACACGTCCGATGAAAACGGTCCGCGGACCGTTTTCATCGGACATGTCTGCTGGCAGATTTTGGTCTGATGTGTGTACACACCATCAGACCAAAATCCCCGCGGACAGAAAACGCGGTGACGTCGGGGCGACGTGGCGGCGATGATGACGCGGCGACGTGCGCGACTCAGGAAGTTCAATGCTTCCACGCATGCGTCAAATCACTTTCGGGCCAGCGGACATGTCCGATGAGTCGTACTAACCATCGGACATGTCCGACGGACATGGTTCCAGCGGACATGTTTCTTGGCATGCTAAGAAACATTTGCCTGCTGGAAACCTGTCCGCTAGCCCAGGAATCCGGTCCGCTAGGCCGTACACACGGTCGGACAAGTCCGCGGAAACTGGTCCGTGGACCAGTTTCAGCAGACATGTTCAGTCGTGTGTACGAGGCCTAAGAGTTTTCAATTGGTGGTATTTAAGTTCTTTTATTTTTTGCTTTTCTTTGTTTCTGTTAAAAAATGTTGTAAATAAGTATATTTCCTCCTTGACTGATGGACACTGATGAGGCTGCCCTAATGGGCACTGACAAGGGGGCACTGATAGGTGGCACTGATGGGCACTGATAGGCAGCACTGATGGACAGCCTTTATCGGCACTGATAGGTGGCACTGATGGGCACTGGCAGGCATCGCTGATGGGGCTAGACTGATAATCATTGCACTAACTATCAGCGCAGATCGTCCCCTGTCAGGAAAGCCGTGACTGTCAGCGTGAGTAGAGAAATGCTGATAACCGGCACTTCCTGTTTACACTGTGATCAGCTGTGATTGGACACAGCCGATTACATGGTAAAGAGCCTACATCATAGGCTGTCTTTTTGCTATAGGCTGGGCGGGATGGGGTTAGGAAAATAATAATTATTATTACTATTATTATTCAGGATTTATATAGTGCCAACAGTTTGCCCACTACTTTACAATATAAAGGGAGACTATACAGCTATACAGTGGAACCTTGGTTTAAGAGTAATTTGTTTTGAGAGCATTTTGATTTGCAAGCAACTTTTTTTTTATTCTGACTCGTGTCAGTGTTGACTCGCAAGACGAGCAGAATTCAAGCTAAATAGACCTGCAGTACCTCATTTGGCCTGAGGTACAGGGGCGCAGAAGCCGAGCAGAGCCGAAAATAGGCCTGTAGTACCTCATTTGGCCTGAGGTACGGGGGCGCAAAAGCCGAGAAAAGCCAAACATTGGCCTGCAGTGCCTCATTTGGCCTGCGGTACGGGGACGCAGGAAATGAGCAGAAGTGTTCTCCGGCCTTTTCGGCCGTTTCGGCACTCTCTGGCACCCCCCCACCTTTGGTAGCATTTGGTATTGCATCCCATTAAAGTCAATGCGGAACAAATTATTTTCGTTTCCATTGACTTCAATGGGAAAACTCGCTTTGATATGCGAGTACTTGGAACGGATTATGCTCGTAATCCGAGGTTCAACTGTAATTAAATTCAAGAGAGTTAGGAAGGAAGGCCCTATTCCTAAGAGCCTTCAATCAAATAGGGAGGGGCAAGTGTAACAAAAGCTAATATCTATGAGGGATGAGCTGATGGGAGAAATAAAAGATTGTTGTTAGCTGAAGGTATCACATAAAGGGTAAATGGTAGGTAAAACATTTATAGCAAATATGTTACAGCTAAAAACTGTTGTAAAAATTAATATGTACTTTAGTTTACAATTCTCTATTATTATTTCTAGTTTGTTATAAAACTTACTCCATTCTGCCATGAGTGGTGATGTCAGGCTGCTATGCGTGACGCTACAGGTATAGACATCATCCTGCTTGAGAGTGATGTTTAACAATAGCCAGGTGAGGTAGGTGATGTCAGGAAGAGGTAAGGTCACTCTCTCCATCAAACTCTCTGATATTGGCTCATCATTCTTGTACCACGTCATGGAGATGGTCTTGGGATAGTGCCCATATGCCTGGCAGTTCAATCGGTAAGTGGAATTTGTGATCAGCATCTGTGTCACTATTACAACGGGTGGTTCTGCAAGAAGAGATACATGGAATAATGTAGGGTTAAGTATGACCATAGACAGAATGCATTTTTAATCAACCCGCCAAAGATTTGATAAAGTCGTAAGATGATCAATTCAACCTAGAAAATGGTAAACAAACTGATTCTCAAATTGAGCTGTAAGCATTGTTTTGATTTTTAAAATTACACACATCTTCTTTTATCAAATTTTAATCAAATCAAATAAATGTTGGCCCTGCCAGCCTCATAGTGCAAACTTCCAAATTCCATTATCATTCAACTGCCTGCCGCAGTTGCGGCTGGTGCTCAATTTATTTTTTGGGGGGGGTGGGCGCAAACAAAAGAAAAAAAAACATCAATTGCAGCCTCACTGTGCCCATCAAACGCAGCTACTGTGCCCATCAATTGCCACCGCTGTGCCCATCAATTGTCACCACTGTGCCATCAAACGCAGCCACTGTGCCTATCAATTGCTGCCACTGTGCCCATCAAACGCAGCCACTGTGCCCATCAAACGCAGCCACTGTGCCCATCAATTGTCACCACTGTGCCCATCATTTGTCGCCATTGTGCCATCAAACGCAGCCACTGTTCCCATCAATTGTCGCTACTGTGCCAGCAATTGTCGCCACTGTGCCATCAATTGTCGCCACTGTGCCATCAATTGTCGCCACTGTGCCATGCCATCAAACACAGCCACTGTGCCGTGCCATCAATTGTCGCCACTGTGCCGTGCCATCAATTGTCGCCACTGTACCCATCAATTGTCGCCACTGTGCCCATCAATTGCCGCCAGTTTTCCCCCTCAAAAACCGCCAGATTGCTCCCCCCCGTCGCCCGCCACTTACCTTTCTTGGGTCAGCCATCCTCCCTCCACACTCCCTCAATGTCTTCTCCCGAGTCCCGCCCTCAATGTCACATCAGCCAATCAGGATACCGGTAACCAGACCCGGTGAACCTGATTGGCTGAGACGCGTGCCAGTGTTAACCAGAGAACGCACATCATGTGCATCCCCTGGTTAACTATTTGAAAGCCGATTAGATTTGGGTTGGGGTGGGCTGTGTGTGACATGACAGTGATCACAGCTTCCCATTACAGGAAACTGTGTTCACTGTCCTGTCACTGGGAAGACTGGGGAAATGTTTGTTTACATTAGCATTTACCCTTATTCCTCACGGGTATGCCCGCGGACATCGAGTCTGCGGGACTTGCTGAGCTCCCGGAGGGCGTGAAGGCGTGTCCACAATGCCGGCTTCTTAAAGGGGACATATATATATATATATATATATATATATATATGTCCTTCTGCCTGTCCGTGCCATGCAGTTAATGTAAATAGTCATGCGCTGGTCAGCAAGCAGTTAACCTGCCTAGCGGTGTTCCCGAGCGTGACTCGGGTGTTTTTTCCATGCTGCTGTCGGTAACCCAGAGTCACGCTCGGGGTAGCTGTGCAGAGCCTGCAGCGGCGCGGCTTACCTTGTCCCTGGATCCAGCGATGCATCTCCGCTGTGTGAGCGAGCGGTGTCCTCCTCGCTCGATTCACACAGTGACTTAAAATAATCAAACACCCACCTGTCCCAGGGTCCAGCAATGCGGGGGAACGAAGCCCCGCTCTTCTCCCCCTTCACAGCCGGGCACGCACTGCGCATGGCCGGGCAATCATCTGGGACCTGTTACGTGTTCCAGATGATTGCCGAGAGGGAGGGGGGAAGAGGTGAACTTCCTTCCGGTGCCGCAGTGCCCAGGCTGGAAGTTGGAGCTGCAACCCTCTTAAAAGAGGGTTTCCGCCCCCCCCCCCCAAAAAATTGAAAATGTGGCATGTCAGGGGGTCACCTTCTATGCATTAAGGTGAAAAAACATCCAAGGTTTACTTAACTGACCCCTCGAAAGTCCCACGCCGTGAATGCGATGGCTTCTCGGCTCATTCATTGGTTGATTGATAGCAGCGCAGCCATTGGCTCCGGCTGCTGTCAATCAAATCAATGACGCGGTGCGCCGGGGGCGGGGTCGAGTGATACAATCGGCGGCTATAGCCGCCGGCTGTATCATGGGAGCGCGCCCGCAAGTGATCCGCCTTGGGAGAGACCTTAACATGAAGGGGGAAAAAAAAACGGGAACCTTTAGTGTCCCTTTAACTGATTTTAAACCTAAAAATATAGCCCTTAACCACTTGCTTACTGAGCACTTAAACCCCTTCCTGTCCAGACCATTTTTCAGCTTTCAGCTCTTTGAATGACAATTGCACGATCATGCTACACTGTACCCAAATACATTTGTATCATTTTTTTTAACACAAATAGAGGCTTTTATTTGGTAGTATTTAATCACTGCTGGGTTTTTTATTTTTTCCTAAAAAAAAGTTTCATAGTTTGTCAAATTTTCCTCCTTCACTGATGTGCGCTGATAAGGCAGCACAGATGGGCACTGATAGGCTGCACTGATGGGCACTAATGAAGCGGCACTGATGGACACTGGTAGGTGACACTTATAGGTGGCAGTGATGGGCTCTTTTTGGCAGCACTGATGGGCATTGATAGGTAGTACTGGTATGCGGGATTGATATGCACCTGTAGGTGTCACTCTCCATGTTCGGAAATGATGTCCCTCTGTCAGAAGCCGGCGATCTAGTTTTTTTCCCTCACGTTGTCAGTGTGAGGGGGGAAAAAAACATTTCGATTTTCTATTTACATCACGTGATCAGCTGTCATTGGCTGACAGCTGATCACATGGTAAGGGGCCGTGGTAGGAAATCTGTGATCAGCCAAGTCTCATTGACTCAGTGATTACAGAGCATGCCCCATAGGGGTCATGCAGGCAGCTCATGGAAATTAAGGCCCATGCTGTAGCCATCATCCGGGTATAGCGTGGGCGGGAGGTTAAAGCAGACTTTCTCAAATTTTTTCGACCATAGAGAAACCCTCAAAAAAAAACGTTTTACTCTCAGGGAATCCCTGCTAGATGGGATGGAACTGATGCCTGTGGCACTGCTGAGGTGTTATGGAAGACCAGGATGCTTTAATAGCGGGCTTCAGCTCTTCTGCATTGTTCAGTCTCATGTCTCTCATCGTTCTCTCGGCAATGCCCCATAGATTCTCTATGGGGTTCAGGTCAGGCAAATTTGCTGGCCAATCAAGCACGGTCATTGAACCAGGTTTTGGTGCTTTTGGCAGTGTGGACGGGTGCCAAGTCCCGCTGAAAAATTAAGTCATCATCCCCATAGAGCTCGTCTGCGGAAGGAATCATGAAGTGCTCCAAAATCTCCTGGTAGACGGCTGTGGTGCCCCCGGACTTAATGAAGTACAGTGGACCAACACCAGCACATGACATGGCTCCCCAAATCAACACAGACTGTGGAAACTTCACACTGGACAAGATTCTCACAGTGTGTGCCTCTCCATTCTTCCTCTATACTCTGTGCAATTTGTTTATTTTCTAATTCGTTTTTAAACGAAAATTTGGAAATTTGTTAATTCCGAATTTTCGTATTAACGATTTTTTTTCCGAATTTTCGGACTTCTGAAAATTTCGAATTTCCGAATATCCGAATTTTCGTATTTCCGAAAATTCCAATTTTCGCATTTCCGAAATTTTTGTATTTCCGAATATTTCAATCTCCGAATTTCCGAATTTTTAATTTCCGAATTTTTAATTTCCGAATTTTTAATTTCCGAATTTTTAATTTCCGAATCTCGGAAATTAGGATTTTCGGAAATACGAAAATGTTTTGTTTTTTTTTATTTTCAAATTTTCAAATTTTTTGAACTTTCGAATATTCGAGTTTTCTCATTTTCTAATTTCGAATTTTCAAATTTCAAATATCCAAATCTTTGAATTTTTTATTTTTCGAATTTTCATTTTCTAATTTTCGAATTTTTCAATTTTCGATTTTTTCATTTTTTGAATTTTTCATTTTCTAATTTCGAATATTCGAATTTGCGAATTTTTTATTTTTCGAATTTCGAATTATCGATTTTCAAAATTTCGAATTTTCGATTTTCAAAATTTCGAATTTTTCATTTTCGAATTTTCAAATTTCGAATTTTTCAATTTTCGAAAATTCGAATTTTTTATTTTTCGAATTTTTCAATTTCGAATTTTTCAATATTTCAATCTCCGAATTTCCGAATTTTTAATTTCCGAATTTTTAATTTCCGAATATTTGTATTTCCGAATTTTCGTATTTCCGAATCTCGGAAATTAGGATTTTCGGAAATACGAAAATGTTTTTTTTTTTTTTATTTTCAAATTTTTTGAACTTTCGAATATTCGAATTTTCTCATTTTCTGATTTCGAATTTTCAAATTTCAAATATTCAAATCTTCGAATTTTTTATTTTTCGAATTTTCATTTTCGAATTTTCGAATTTTTCAATTTTCGATTTTTTCATTTTTTGAATTTTTCATTTTCTAATTTCGAATATTCGAATTTGCGATTTTTTTTTTCGAATTTCTCATTTTCGATTTTCAAAATTTCGAAATTTCGAATTTTTCATTTTCGAATTTTCAAATTTCGAATTTTTCAATTTTTCAATTTCGAATTTTGAATTTTCGAATTTTGAATTTTCGAATTTTGAATTTTCGAATTTCGAAATTTTCAATTTTTCGAAATTTTCAATTTTTCGAAATTTTCAATTTTTCAAATTTTTCATTTTTGAATTTTGAATTTTTCATTTTCGAAATTTCGAATTTTCGAATTTTTCATTTTCGAATTTTTCATTTTCGAAATTTCGAGTATTCAATTTTTTTTTTTTTCGAATTTACGATTTTTTCACTTTTGAATTTTCGAAAACAAAAAAACGAATTAAACGGAAAAAAAATGTTTTCGATTTTCCCGAATTTACGAAAAAATAAAAAAACGAATGAAACAAAAACAAATTTTTTTTTTTTTAATTTCCCAAATTTACGAAGAAAAAAAAAACGAAAATAACATAAACGAAAAAAACGATTTTTTTGCCAGTGCACATGTCTAGTTTCCAAATCAGATGCAAAATTTGCTCTCATCAGAAACGAGGACTTTGGACCACTGAGCAACAGACCAGGTCTGTTTTTCTTTAGCCCAGGTAAGATGCTTCTGACGTTGTTAGTTGTTCAGGAGTGGCTTGACAAGAGGAATACAACATCTGAAGCCCATGTCCAGGATTCATCTGTGTTTGGTGGCTCTTGATGCACTTACTCCAGCCTCAGTCCACTCTTTGGTAAAGTCCCCAACACTTTTGAATGGCCTTTTCCTGACAATCCTCTCCAGGCTGCCGTCATCCCTGTTGCTTGCGCTCCTAAAGTGCCCCTGCCCATTGAAATGAATGGGCAGTGCCGCCGAACCGCTGACAAAGCGCCACTGCAGTGGCACTTTGCGGGAGGTTTTAACCCTTTTTCGGCCACCAGCAGGGGTTTAAAGCGGGGGTTCACCCTATAAACCCCAAAAAAAAAAAAAATTCTTCTACCATAAAATCAGGCATTGTAGCGCAATGTAGCTACAGTATGCCTGTCCCGATTTTTTTATCCCCGTGCTCACCGTGTACTTGTACATCGAAGATACCGACTCCCCTCGGGGAATGGGCGTGCCTATGGAGACGGAGGATGATTGACGGCCGGCTCTGGCGCGTCACGCTTCTCCGGAAATAGCCGAAATAGGCTTGGCTCTTCACGGCGCCTGCGCATAGCCTGTGCGCAGGCGCCGTGAAGAGCCGAGACCTACTCCGGCTGTCTTCGGGGAGAGTGACGTGCCAGGGCCGGCCGTCAATCATCCTCCCTCTCCATAGGCACGCCCATTCCCCGCGGGAGCCGAAATCTATAATGTACGAGTACACAGTGAGTACGGGGGTAAAAAAATCGGGACAGGCATACTGTAGCTCGCGCTACAATGCCTGTCTCGATGGTAAAATCGTGTCACTGAGGGTGAACTACCGCTTTAAAGCACCCCACTAGCTGCCAAAAACCTCTGCAAAAAATTACGGTAAAGTGGCGCTAAAAATAGCAGTGCTTTAGCGCCGACGCAACAGAGGCTTAGGTGTGAAAGCATTCTTATGCATTTTTAGGCTACTTGGCTAAACGATGAAGGAGGATATCAGATGAAACACTTGACGGCTGTTACCATGGGTGGCTGGTAGAGATGGGTTCAGGCGTGTTTGGGATCCTAGTCCCATCCCACATGCCCAATCCCACCAGGAAACCCGAAACTGCACACCACTAATCACAGGCAATGAGACATTTCCCGGTTCACAGCTGCACAGACCAGGAAATGTCTCACTGCCTGTGATTGGCGGTGTGCAGTTTCAGCTTCCTGGGGGGATTGGACAGGTAGGGACTAGGATACCGAACACCCTGAGCCCATCTCTAGTGGCTGAATGTGATACTCGTTTTAATCCCAGCATCTTAAAGGGGTTGTAATCCTTATTGTTTTTTCAACTTAATGTATCCTATGCATTAAGGGGAAAAAACACCTTGCAGTGTCCAGTCTGTGGGCACGTCCCCGTCGTCCTTCTCTCCACGGAGTCCCAGATTTGATTGGCTAGATTGATAGCAGCGCAGCCATTGGCTCCCGCTGCTGTCAATCAAGTCCAATGATGCTGAACACGTGCACTCAACTTCTTTGGTCGACCATGGCAAGGCCTGTTCTGAGTGGAACCTGTCCTGTTATACCACTGTATGGTCTTGGCCACCGTACTACAGCTCAGTTTCAGGGTCTTAGCAATCTTATAGTCTAGGCCATCTTTATGTAGAGCAAAAACATTTTTTTTCAGATCCTCAGAGTTCTTTGCCATGAGGTGCCATGTTGAACTTCCAATGACCAGTATGAGAGAGTGAGAGCGATAACACCCAATTTAACACACCTGCTCCCCATTCACACCTGAGACCTTGTAACACTAACGAGTCACATGACACCGGGGAGGGAAAAGGGCTAATTGGGCTCAATTCGGACATTTTCACTTAGGGGTGTATTCACTTTTGTTGACAGCGGTTTAGATATTAATTGCTGTGTGTTGAGTTATTTTGAAGGGACAGAAAACGTACACTGTTATACAAGCTGTACACTCACTACTCTACATTGTAGCAAAGTGTAATTTCTTCAGTGTTGTCACATGATAAGATAGAATAAAATGTTTACAAAAATGTGAGGAGTGTACTCTGCAAGAAACTGTGGGCCAGATCGTCAAAAGGGATACGCCGGCGTATCTACTGATACGCCGTCGTATCCCTGTTTCTATCTTTGGAACTGATCCACAGAATCAGTTTCCAAAAGATAGGCAGAAGATCCGACATGTGTAAGGGACTTACACTGCCAGATCTTAGGATGCAGCACCGCATCCGCCGCTGGGGGCATTTCGAGTCGAAATGCCGCTTCGGGTATGCAAATTAGCACTTACGGAGATCCACGAAGCTTTTACGCTTCGTTTTTTCTCCGTAAGTATTAAGTTGCATGTGTAAAATTAGGGCTGCTTTTACAAAGTGTAAACTGTTTACACCTTGTAAAAGTAGACCCTTCTTACCCGCGACGCTGTTATTTTTTTTTTTAAAAAAAAATTTTTCCCGCCGTATCTTTTTTTTTTCCCAACGCAACTTTTTTGACCCGCGCGATTCACGAATCTCGGCGTAACGTAATTTCGCGCTATGCACGTCGGGAAAATGACGTCACGAGCATGCGCAGTACGTCCAGCGCGCCTAATTTAAATGGGACAAGCCCCCATTTGAATAGGAATGCCTTGCGCCGGCGGAATTTAATTTACACACCCGAAAATTTCTAGGTAAGTGCTTTGTGGATCGGGCACTTAGGTAGAAATTTTCCGGCAGTGTAACTTAAATGGGAACAGATAAGTTACTGCGGCTGGCTGTGGATCTGGCCCTGTGTGTGTGTTTGTGTGTATGTGTATATATATATATATTTTATTATTATTATTATTATTATTATTATTTTTATTTTTTTATTTTTTTTGAGTTGCAAAATGTCATTAGAATATGGACTTTTATATGTATTGCACATTGTATGTGATTTATGATATTAGAGTATTATATGGTGGTTGCACATAGCACATTACTTTTATTATTGCACAGATTTGTTTAGGTGTGTGTGTATATATATATAAAAGGTGGCTACTAATATTCTATGTAATGATGATAGACAATACCTCTCCTGTTAAATGTGCAGGTCCCCAGTGACAGCAGCTCGTGTATATGTGGAACACATATTTTGACCAGAGTGTTCCTTATTTCCTGTGTCTTGGTCTCATTCACATTTAACATATTAGTTAAGTACTGGGCTTTAGGATCTTCTGCAATCCAGCTTGCTTCCTTCACGTTAAAACTCAAGAATGGTTTACCATCATAGTGGTATCTGTATAATGTGTCAAATGTACCGTTATCATAGAGGACACAGCCATCCAACAACTGCAAGATATGGAACCCTAAAAAATACAAAAAATAATTATTATTATTTTTGTTTTTTTACTTTTGTTTTTTTTATTATTATTTATTTCTAATTAATTTATAATACATTTTCTAATTTATGTATTGCTGGCATTAATTTGCCAGTGTAATGAAATCTTGCAATTTTACCTGCTCAAAAAGGCAAGGATAAGAATGGATAAAGATAAAGATGGCAAACATAAGGTTCTTCTTAATGCTGCTTTATTCTTAAGAAATAGTTTGTTTCATGCATCTTTTTCTTTTTCTTTTTTGTTTAATTTATTTAAAATGTTGTCATGTCCTTTGCTGACTGATTTTGAATGAGATGGTCTGATTCATTGTAATCACCTGGTACACTCTCAGTGGTCTGTAGAGAAAGGCTGTCGTGGCTACATCCCTTTAAAGGATTTAGCTCTTGGAGACCATCCCAATAAAGATGTCTGTGGATATTACAGTGGAAAGGGAGGGTTATCGGTGTCTGTCCTATATGGTGCCACATCCAAATGAAAGTCAAAATAGAGAACTGGAACCCCTAACTGGACTTTTAAGGCACGAATGATAAACAAAAAGTATGTAAGGAGAATTGTAACTTATATAGCATTTATTAGAGAATCAAACAATTTGCCTAGGTTCACACTGCTGCGAATTCAAAATCGCGGTAAAATGCGCGATTTTACCGCGATTTCGCGGCTGCGATTTTGCCGCGATTTCGGCCGCAATTTAATGTAAATCGCGGCCCGAAATCGCAAAAAGTAGTACAGGAACTACTTTTTGAAAACGCAGATGCGGCGTCGCACTGATTAGGACAGTGCCATTGCCGACAATTGCCGCCGATTTGAGATGCGATTTGACATGTCAAATCGCATCTCAAATCGTTCCAAATCGTACCCAGTGTGAACCAGGGCTCAATTCAATAAAAAATTAGCATGATCGGAGGTAGACATGATATGTTGGTACATATAGATACAGAATTGCAGCTTAGCATTGTATGGTGTGGTTCACAGAGCTGTCCCAACGTTTCCGAGAGAAGTATCTCTCCTTCTTCAGAGGTATACTGCAAAGTCACCCATTACTCTATATTATATATAGAAAGTGGTAAGAATACACTGTATGATTTGTATATAAGCTATTTTTTTTAGTAATGTATAACACATCTAATACTTACAGCTATAGTGGGCTGTATGCTGTACAGGTCTCTCTGATCATGCAGATTAAAAACACGAACTGACTGCTGGTCCAGGTTGTATCAACGTGGCCAGAGGTGTAAGGGGGTAGTAGTGTTGAAAAACACCTGATAAATAAACAGGCTGCCCTCAAAAGAGAAGTGCTGCTGGAGCCAGTGAATTCCCCGGGCCCTGAAATATAGTATATACTAATTATGTGTGTTTGCATTGAAATTTTATCTAGTTGGTACTGGAGATTTATATAAAGTGTCTTACCGAAGTGTTGTTAGTTATCAGAGATGGCACTGCAACATTAGAATATATATATATATATATATATATATATATATATATATATATATATATATATATATATATATATATATCCATGTAAGTTATTTAATTAATAATTAACAAAAATTAGATCATAATAGATAAAATGTGTGTGGAATAAGTTGACATATTGTTAGCTTGATTCAGATGTTTAAATATTTACTATAGGGTGCAATGTTGATAAAATATCGCTAGATGGCGCTTGTAGCTGAGGTACCAGATTAATACAAAATCCTGTGTGAGGTTTATATGGTATACAGTGAAGTAAGAATTCACTGTATACTGCTTCCGGGTGACCTTTTATACATACCATGTCCAACTTTTCTACCTCCCGAATAACTGCTATGCTTATGTTTCATAGTTACTTACTGCTGATGCGTATATGTGTGTATATGTATGTGTATATATTTTTACATTTTTTATGTACTTCTTGCCAATGTATGTTAAATCTGTATTGAGACTTATTTTTCAATAAACCGTTTGTAAACAAACAAAAAAAAAAGTATTTATATGGTTGCTATAGTGTGCAGTGTTAATAAGATATCACTAAATGGCACTTGTAGCTGGTTGTGAAAAATAATAAGGAGATGTTTGCTACTCCACCAAAGTATGGTTAAATAAACAATTTAATGAGAGTTTTTTTTGTATATATAAAAGTCCATATATTAAATAATAAAACAATTCAATATTGAATTTGGGAATGATTATCTTGTAATACACTGTGTGGAGGAACAGTCATGTAGTCCAGGCTGGAACTGGAGCCTGAATGACTGCCTCCACTCTCATGTGTTATATACCACCCTCACGCCAATTAGCGACGCACGCTGCATGTGTAGCAGCTGTGCTCGCACGGCTGATGAGGGTGGCAATAGGCTAACGGGGAGCTGGCTCCCTGGGTTGTGTGTGGCGCGCACACACTGCAGTGCGCATGCGCACGCAGCGGGATGACGCGCCACGTCAGAGCCCACCGGCGCAGAGGCTCCCCGTGCACACAAGTGTATATGTCAGGTCGCCATCTGATGCTGCCAAGTGGTGGGGAGCTACTGGGCAGCAACTCTGCGCCGGGCGGCACCTCTTAAGAGTGTTTGAGGAGGGCTAAGGTGATTGATGGAAATACTAGTTCAAATTTTATGAAAAGGGTGCACAATGCACGGAGCGCCATCTAGTGGCAATAAATGGGATCCTGCAACTTGAACACATACAACACAACCCAGACCAGAAAAAGGTTGTGCACTATTTAAACAAATATAAAAAAGGGATTCGATTATCATAGTGTCTCTGTACACTTCAAGGACACTTCAAGGAGAAACACAATAAAGATCCCTCGCTTGCCCAATTCTGCGGTCTAGACTGCGTCTCCCCTCTTGGAGGGGTTCAAACAGGGTGAGAGACCTGTCGCAACACGAAACGCAGTGGATTTTTCTTTTAAAAAGTCAGTTTCCGAGAGGCTTTCGAATGAATAATTGAAGGTCTTTATATATTTCGAATTTGTCCAAATTGTAATTGGGGCAAAAATTCAACCCTTTACTCAAAATGTGAGTTTCAATAGGGGAGATTTGGTACGATGACAAATTCATGACATTTAGTTGTATATCTGTCATGTTGTCATCGTGGTGTAATGATGTCTCAGCTATAGACTTTATTTGTGTGTGTCCCCTGTTGGAGAAAGGGAGCGTGTTTGAGCTAAAATTTGCTCTAAAACAGAGGAATCAATAAGAGAACGATTTGGTTGGCTGGTAGGTATCGATTTATTGGAAGAGCTTGCATTCCTCTGCGTATATGTTTTTTAGCTTGTTGTACTTGTGTTGAATCTCCATGATACTGACGTTTGGTCCTTATGTTTCTTTGTCAACTCTGTAGAAGTTGTTTAAATAGTGCACAACCTTTTTCTGGTCTGGGTTGTGTTGTATGTGTTCAAGTTACAGGATCCCATTCATTGCCACTGGATGGCGCTCCGTGCATTGTGCACCCTTTTCATAAAATTTGAACTAGTATTTCCATCAATCACCTTAGCCCTCCTCAAACACTCTTAAGAGGTGCCGCCCGGCGCAGAGTTGCTGCCCAGTGGCTCCCCACCACTCGGCGGCATCAGATGGTGACCTGACATATACACTTGTGTCCGGCCGCCATCTTGCTCCTCCTTTGCACATGCCCAGTGCGCACGGGGAGCCTCTGCGCCGGTGGGCTCTGACGTGGCGCGTCATCCCGCTGCGCGCGCATGCGCGCTGTGGCCTGTGCGCGCCACACACAGCCCAGGGAGCCAGCTCCCCGTTAGCCTATTGCCACCCTCATCAGCCGTGCGAGCACAGCTGCTACACATGCAGCGTGCGTCGCTGATTGGCGTGAGGGTGGTATATAACACATGAGAGTGGAGGCAGTCATTCAGGCTCCAGTTCCAGTCTGGACTACATGACTGTTCCTCCACACAGTGTATTACAAGGTAATCATTCCCAAATTCAATATTGAATTGTTTTATTATTTAATATATGGACTTTTATATATACAAAAAAACATCTCATTAAATTGTTTATTTAACCATACTTTGGTGGAGTAGCAAACATCTCATTATTTTTCACAACCAGCTACAAGTGCCATTTAGTGATATCTTATTAACACTGCACTCTATAGCAACCATATAAATACTTTAAACCTCACACAGGATTTTGTATTAATCTGGTACCTCACTGCTACCCCCTTACACCTCTGGCCACGTCGATACAACCTTGACCAGCAGTCAGTTTGTGTTTTTAATCTGCATGATCAGAGAGACCTGTACAGCATACAGCCCACTATAGCTGTAAGTATTAGATGTGTGATACATTACTAAAAAAATTAGCTTATATACAAATCATACAGTGTATTCTTACCACTTTCTATACATATTATAGAGTAATGGGTGACTTCGCAGTATACCCCTGAAGAAGGAGAGATACTTCTCTCGGAAACGTTGGGACAGCTCTGTGAAACACACCATACAACGCTAAGCTGCAATTCTGTATCTATATGTACCAACATATCATGTCTACCTCCGATCATGCTAATTTTTTATTGAATTAATTGTTTGATTCTCTAATAAATGCTATATAAGTTACAATTCTCCTTACATACTTTTTGTTTATCATTCGTGCCTTAAAAGTCCAGTTAGGGGTTCCAGTTCTCTATTTGGATATTACAGTGGGGGAGATGACTGTGGATATTACAGTGGGGGTGATTGTGGATATTACAGTGGCGGTGATTGTGGATATTACAGTGGGGGTGATTGTGGATATTACAGTGGGGGAGATGTTTGTGGATATTACAGTGGGGGAGAACGTCTGTGGATTACAGTGGGGGAGATGTCTGTGGATATTACAGTGGGGGAGATGTCTGTGGATATTACAGTGTAGGAGATGTCTGTGGATTACAGTGGGGAGATGTCTGTGGATATTACAGTGGGGATATGTCTGTGGATTACAGTGGGGATATGTCTGTGGATTACAGTGGGGAGATGTCTGTGGATATTACAGTAGGGGATATGTCTGTGTATATTACAGTGGGGGAGATGTCTGTGGATATTACAGTGGTGGGAAATGTCTGTGGATATTACAGTGGGGGATGTCTGTGGATATTACAGTGGAGGAGATGTCTGTGGATATTACAGTAGGGGATATGTCTGTGTATATTACAGTGGGGGAGATGTCTGTTGATATTACAGTGGGGGGGAAATGTCTGTGGATATTACAGTGTACAGACCTACTGCATGGGGTGATTTTTTATTTGAGATGGGCTCTAAGGTTAAAAAAAATCCTATTAGAACTTTCCTTCAATAGAAGATATAATATCTCCACCTCTCCAGCACCCTCTGTCTCCTAACTTTTCTGTATCTTGGTTGTAGGTAGGTGCAACCTGGTCTCCATCCAGTAGGTGGTGTTATGCCACTGTACACATGGAGCGGTGTTTTAGGTTCTTCAGTTTGTAGAACATTTTTATAAAAGTCAGTAGCTACAAATACTTACCTGTCCAGGGATCCAGTGCGACTAGGGGCGACACAAGTCGGATCCCAAGTCGCTGTAGTGTGAACCGGCACTAAAGGAAAACATGGAAGACCGCACACCATAGAAGGCATCTTTTTTTATATGAAAAAATAAGTAAAATCCAAAAACAGGGAGAACAGTTAACACGTTTCACGCCTTTTTGTGGCGCTTAGTCATGACTAAAAAGGTGTGAAACACATTAGCTATTCTTCCATGTTTTTCCCTTTACATGAAGTGACTGCATTTGGTAGACATGTACAATTAGTTTATTTCCAAATTCGTTTTTTAACTCATTTTGACAAATTCGTTAATTCCGAAATCTCAGAATTTTTTAATTCGCGAATTTCCGAATTTTTGAATTTCCGAAATTTCACATTTCCAAAATTACGAATCTCCAAAATTTCCGAATTTTGGAAATGTGAAAACTTGAGATTTTGGAAATTTGGAAATTCTGAATTTGAAAATTTGAAAATTCTGAATTTGAAAATTTGAAAATTCTGAATTTGAAAATCGGAAATTCGAAAATTTGAAAATTTAAAAATTCGAAAATCGGAAATTCGAAAATTTAAAAATCGGAAATTCTAAAAATTCCGAATTCGAAAATTTGAAAATTTGAAAATTCGGAAATTCGAAAATCGAAAATGCAAAAATCGAAAATGTGAACATTTGAAAATCGGAAATTTGAAAATTCTGAATTCAAAAATGTTTGAATTGTTGAATTTCCGAATTCAGAATTTTTGAATTCTGGATTTTTGAATTTTCCAAATTCTGAATTTCCAAAAAAAGCTAAAAAACGAAGACAGATGGATCTGTGTGTTTACACACACAGATCCACGGTCCTGCTGTGTTACTGGGCAATCGCAGGTGCCCGGCAGACATTGCGGTCGCCGGGGACGTGAATCGGGTCCTCAGTGACACGGCGAGCGCTTGCCCCCTAGTGGCCTAAGAAAGAAAATACATCATATGACATCTTCCCAGAATGAAAGCCTTATCGTCCCGCCGTCATATAACGGCGGGCAGTAGGCAAGTAGTTAATAACAATATTTACTTAATGCTGTTCATGTTGAAACATTATCCCCCAATAGTTCGAAAAAGTTGACTCACCTTCAGTGTCATTCAGACCCCTTTTCAGCATCTGGAGAACATTTTGCATGCGCTGCTGCTCGTGGAACTCACTAATACTGGCATCCAATAAGGTGGACTTGGCTCTTCTAAACCATGGCACCCTGCGCTCTATCACCTCATTGTTACTGTCATACCAGTACAGTGTGATGTCATCAATGGACCTGGTCGAGTAGTAAGTCGGGTAGTAGTTGGTAATGTCATTGGTGACAGTTGTGAAGAAAAAATGTGAGTGGCTGTCTGTGTAAGAGAAAGAAAGAAAACATTTAACAGAAAAAAAAAGTAAATATAGAAAAGTCAGAGCTTATATATCCATAGTATGTACTGTACAATTCCAGGAATTGCTGATTTCCCTCTCCAGTGGGACATGAAATTCTGGAGGTGAATTCCATTGCTAAAACACATTTTTAGTACAGTTGAGAACGATTCAAATGACAAATTTGCATTTGCTGGAACGTGCCGCACCTGCATGCTAAACATTTGGCTTGCGGTTTTGGCACAGCCTTATCCACTTACATAGAAGAGTTTGACGGGCAGTCCTGTCTATACTGTACATCTCTGCAGGTAGCATTAAAATTGTGTATGCAACAAAGCTGCACCCTGCCCTCTTGAAGGTGGGCAGATGAGGGTGGTAAATGAGTGGATCATTCACCTGTTTTTACCGACACTGCCCAACTATGTGAAAGGAGATGTAGCGTCAGTGGCGGCTGGTGCTCAACATTTTTGGGGGGCACAAACAAACGAAAAAAAACCAAACATCAACTGCAGCCTCACTGTGGCCATCGATTACCGCCACTGTGTCCATCAAACGCAGCCACTGTGCCATGCCATCAAACGCAACCACTGTGCCCATCAATTGTCGCCACTGTGCCATGCCATCAATTGTCGCCACTGTGCCATGCCATCAATTGTCGCCACTGTGCCATGCCATCAAACGCAGCCACTGTGCCATGCCATCAAACGCAGCCACTGTGCCATCAATTGTCGCCACTGTGCCAATCAATTGTCACCGCTGTGCCATGCCATCAATTGTTGCCACTGTGTCCATCAATTGTCGCCACTGTGCCCATCAATTGTCGCCACTGTGCCATGCCATCAAACGCAGCCACTGTGCCATCAATTGTCACCACTGTGCCCATCAATTGTCACCACTGTGCCCATCAATTGTCGCCACTGTGCCCATTAATTGTTGCCACTGTGCCCATCAATTGCCGCCAGTTTGCCCCCTCAAAAACCAGTTTGTCCCATAAAATGCTGCCAGATTGCCCCTTCAAATACCACCAGATACCCCCCCCCTGCCCAGCACTTACCTTTCTCGGGTCAGCCATTCTCCTTCCGCGATCCCTTGATGTCTTCTCCCGCCCTCGATGTCGCTTCAGCCAATCAGGTTACAGGTTAAAGTTGGAATCCACCCAGAAGCCTAAACTGGCACCTGGCTCAGTCTCTCAGTGAGCTGCTGAGAGCCGGAGGCATAGACTCCCATGGTGGGGGTGGGAGTTTTTTTTTTTTTTAAGCACCTGATTAGAGTTAGATGCTAAGTCACTGCTGGGAGGGGGTACAGGGTGAATTGAGCTACTGAACCAGCAGAGGTCTGTCTCTGCTCACTGTGCAAAGCAGAGATGGGGAAATTGGGGTGAAAACTGATGTTTTCATATCCGATCCCCCAGACGAATGGAAAATAGGACCACTCTCCGTCTGGATTTTGCGTACTGGATCAGATAGCAGCAAATGTCAGCAGACATGTCACCGCTGACATCCACCGCTCCATAGCGGGAGAGTGCAAGCTCCATAGCGGGAGAGTGCAAGCTCCATAGGGGAGAGTGCAAGCTCCATAGGGGAGAGTGGAAGCTCCATAGGGGAGAGTGGAAGCTCCATAGGGGAGAGTGGAAGCTCCATAGGAGAGAGTGCCCTGTCCATAGGGTGAGAGTGCCATGTCCATAGGGGAGAGTGCAAGCTCCATAGCGGGAGAGTGCCATGTCCATAGGAAAGAGTGCAAGCTCCATTAGGGGAGAGTGCCATGTCCATAGGGGAGAGTGCCATGTCCAAAGGGGGAGAGTGCCATGTCCAAAGGGGGAGAGTGCCATGTCCATAGGGGAGAGTGCAAGCTCCATTAGGAAAGAGTGCAAGCTCCATACGGGGAGAGTGCCATGTCCATAGGGTAGAGTACAAGCTCCATTAGGGGGAGAGTGTCATGTCCATAGGGGAGAGTGCAAGCTCCATAGGGGGAGAGTGCCGTGTCCATAGGGGAGAGTGTCATGTCCATAGGGGAGAGTACAAGCTCCATAGGGAAGAGTGCCATGTCCATAGGGGAGAGTACAAGCTCCATAGGGGAGAGTGCCATGTCCATAGGGGAGAGTGCAAGCTCCATAGGGGAGAGTGCACGAAAGCCTGTATAAAAGGGCCCTAAAGGTCCTTTAAATTAACTTTACTCCAAAAGAATACAAATTGTGAAATGTATGACGTTTTACGTACCTGAAGAAACAATAGGAGAAGAGGGGAAAAGGATCACCGACAGTGATGTAAAAAGTATGTATCGCTCCATCATCAAGCTAATGATGACACTTTTGCTTTCTCGGAGTGCTATAGAACCAGATTATCATGTGGCTGGATCGTGAGGGTATTAATATATATTTCCCTCCTAGGAAGCCAATGTAGGTGTGTCCTGGCGGCCACCCACCAGACACAGATAAAGTCCCTTTTCAAACTAGAAGTAAATAAACAGCAGTCAGTAATATAAGGTTGGCTCGGATGGGCTGTTGTGGTTTTATCACTCTGGAATTATTAATTTGGCACTAAATCATTTCTTCTAGCCTGAGGTCTAGTACCACGTGGGAACACCATTCTTTATTTATTTATGTGTTCAACCCTTTCATGTCCATATACTTCTCAAGATGATAAAGAAGGATATCTTTTGTAACACGCTATACAAGTAAAGAGCATGCCCTGAAACACCCTAAGTTCCATGGACAAAAAAGTATAAAAATGGTTGGTTAACCACTTCAGACCCAGAAGGTTTTACCCCCCCCCCCTTAGGTGTACTTTTAACCAATAAACTATTAAATGCTCTCAATGTAAAAAGAGCCAGCAGCATTTCCTGTTTACCTTGAACAGGGAAAGCAGCTAATGTTCCTTCAGCCGCTAACGCTACATCACGCAGATTAGTAACACATTCCATACAGAAACCAAATGACAACTTTTCTATACCAACCAACCTTAACTGAGATGCCTTTAAATGTCCTAATGTGTTCCAATATTACAATACAAGTGAAAGGAAGTTCCTCAAAGTGTGGACATTTAGAAATGTCCGGTCTTCTTTGTGTTAGTCATACTATATGTGCTGAAAACACATAGGGCCAGATTCACAGAAGAAATACGCTGGAGTATCTACTGATACTCCGGCGTATTTTCAAATTTGCTGCGTCGTATCTTAATTTGTGATTCACAAACAAGATACGACGGCATTTGGCTAAGATCCGACAGGCTTACGGCTTCGTACGCCTTCGGATCTTAGGCTGCAATACTTCGGCCGCCGCTGGGTGGAGTTTGCATTGTTTTCCAGCATCGGGTATGCAAATTAGCTTTTACGGCGATCCACGAAGGTACTCGCGTGCGTTACGGCGTCGCAAGTCGTTTTTTCCCGTCGCAAAGTTAAGCCTGTTTTTTCATGGCTTAACTTTAGAGCAGCCATGTTAAAGTATGGCCGCCGTTCCCGCGTCAAATTTAATTAATTTATTTTTTTGCGTAAGTACGTTACGCACGTCGCCATTCACAAGCACGTCGGGGCGCCGTAATTTCACGCAAAGCACGGTGGGAAATTCACAAACGGAGCATGTGCAGAACGTTCGGCGCGGGAATGCGCCTAATTTAAATGGTACACGCCCCATTTGAATTAGGCGGGCTTGCGCCGGATGGCTTTACGCTACACCGCCAAAATTTTACATGCAAGTGCTTGGTGAATCAGGCACTTGCGCTGAAAACTTGCGGCGGTGTAATGTAAAGACGATACGTTACTCCGCCGGATTTGTACCTGAATCTGGCCCATAATTTGTTTCATTTAAAAAAAATTGATTCTTTGTCCTGAGGTTTATGTGTGTCTATGAGACTTGATTTTACTCCGCCCCTTTAACCATGTCTACTATCCAGTAGCCTTTGAAGCACGCAGTGAAGCTTTTTTCTCTTTAGTGTGCCCAACCCTGAGTTCTCTCACAATCCTAGCAGTTCCCTTTACCAAAGAGATATGATTTTATGAAGGATTTGTCATACTTTCCAATGATTTGCACTTTGAACTGTAGTAGACATGTAAGGGTTGTATTTGTCCTTTATTTATTGTATGTTTTTCTTGATAACATGTTTCCACAACAATTGTCGGTAGAGAACGGTTTTCCAAGGAATTGTAGTATCTTCCATTTTATTTTCTCTAGCAATTATTTTTGAGCCCAGATCATTGAAATTTAAATTTGGTATGTCAAATTGTCAATACACGTTCAATGTATCTTCTGAAGAATTCCTTCACCAGCCTTAATCTTGTAAAGTTTTAGCTTCTGATGTTCCCGCATTTATGTAGAATCTGTCATTTTGCTTGTAAGGAAAAGTTCTCTAATGCCGTGTACACACGGTCAGAATTTCCGATGGGAGCTTTTCATCGGATATTCCAAACGTGTGTATGCCCAATTGGACTTTTTCCGCCTGAAATTCCGACGGACTTAGATAGAGAACATGTTTTAGACATGTGCAATTCGTTTAGTTTCTAATTCGTTTTTTAACGAAAATTCTGAAATTCGTTAATTCCGAATTTTGGTATTAACAAATTTTGTATTTCCGAATTTTCGGACTTCCGAAAAATCCAATTTTCATATTTCCGAAATTTTCATATTTCCGAATTTTTCAATTTCCGAATTTTCGGACTTCCGAAATTTCGAATTTCCGAATTTCGAATTTCCGAATTTTTCATCTCCGATTTTTCGTATTTCAGAATTTTTTCATTTCAGAATTTTTTCATTTCAGAATTTTTGTATTTCCGAATTTCGGAAATTCGGATTTTCGGAAATACGAACATTTTTCGTTTTTTTTTAATTTTCAAATTTTCAAATTTTCGAATTTTTTAATTTTTTATTTTCGAATTTTTCATTTTTACATTTTCGAATTTTTCATTTTCGAATTTTGAATATTAAAATTTTTCATTTTCAAAATTTCTAACGGACTTAGAGAACATGTTCTCTATTTTTCAGAAAATCCATTCGTCTGTATGGAATTCCGACACACTAAAAACCATGCATGCTCAGAATCAAGTCGACGCATGCTCAGAAGGATTGAACTTTAATTTTTCTCGGCTCATCATAGTGTTGTACGTCACTGCGTTCTTGATGGTCGGAATTTGGTGTGACCGTGTGTATGCAAGACAGCTTGAGCAGAATTCCGTCGGAAGTTTATTCCAATGGAAAAAACAGCCGTGTGTACAGGGCATCAGGCTTAATGTGCATGGGTAGGGATGAGCTCCGCGTTCGATTCGAACGTATGTTCGACTCGAACATCGGTCGTTCGATCGTTCGTCGAAACTCGAACAAAACGGGTCGTTCGCGCCAAATTCGAGTGACGCAAAACGTCCCATAATTCACTGGGGCGTTGAGCGCTGATGATTGGCCAAGCATGCTGTATGTCCCGCATGCTTGGCCAATCACAGCGCTCAAAAAACGAAGAGCCATAATTGGCCAAAGCCAGGGTGGCTTTGGCCAATTATGGCTCAGGGGGATTAGTACACGCCCCCCACTATAAAAGGCAGCCTGCACGGCTGCCTAGTGTAGTGTGTTGGCGGTTCTAGAGAAGATCAGTCAGTCAGACAGAGAGAGATAGAGAGATAGAGACACAGTGTCTTAACTAGATAGATAGATAGATAGATAGAAAGATAGATAGAGTAGGAAGTGTAGTCAGTATAGTTAAAAGTACAGTTTGTAGAGAATATATTCACATCCTTAGGCGTTGTCAATATATTTATAAACTGTACAGCTCAGCTAGTTTATCTATCAGGCAGGAGATTGTTCTACATGCAGCGCTCTAACGTGTTGTATTGCCTGCATTAGGGATTTACTTTAAATATAATTATTCTGTGTTATTTAACGTGTGCTAGTTAATTGCACACACAGACGCATTACCTGTTACTGCACGTGTGCAATTTATTTGCACAGAAGCGCAGTCGCTGTTAATGCAACTGGGCTATTGAATTGCACAGAAACGCAGTCGCTATTACTGCGTGCGTGCTGTTTAATAGCAACTAAAGGCAGTTGGTGTCACTGCGTGCGTGCTGTTAAATCGCATTTGACCGCAGTCGCTATTACTGCGTGCGTGCTGTTTAATAGCAACTAAAGGCAGTTGGTGTCACTGCGTGCGTGCTGTTAAATCGCATTTGACCGCAGTCGCTATTACTGCGTGCGTGCTGTTTAATAGCAACTAAAGGCAGTTGGTGTCACTGCGTGCGTGCTGTTAAATCGCATTTGACCGCAGTCGCTATTACTGCGTGCGTGCTGTTTAATAGCAACTAAAGGCAGTTGGTGTCACTGCGTGCGTGCTGTTAAATCGCATTTGACCGCAGTCGCTATTACTGCGTGCGTGCTGTTTAATAGCAACTAAAGGCAGTTGGTGTCACTGCGTGCGTGCTGTTAAATCGCATTTGACCGCAGTCGCTATTACTGCGTGCGTGCTGTTTAATAGCAACTAAAGGCAGTTGGTGTCACTGCGTGCGTGCTGTTAAATCGCATTTGACCGCAGTCGCTATTACTGCGTGCGTGCTGTTTAATAGCAACTAAAGGCAGTTGGTGTCACTGCGGCTATTTTGTTACTTTACACTTGAGCCAAGTCGCTCTTACTGTGTGGTTGCTGTTTAATACCATCTGAAAGCAGTTGGTGTGACAGCGACTATTTTGTTACTTTACACTTGAACCAAGTCGCTCTTACTGTGTGATTGCTGTTTAATACCATCTGAACGCAATCGGTGTGACAGCGACTATTTTGTTACTTTACACTTGAGCCAAGTCGCTCTTACTGTGTGGTTGCTGTTTAATACCATCTGAACGCAGTTGGTGTGACAGCGACTATTTTGTTACTTTACACTTGAGCCAAGTCGCTCTTACTGTGTGGTTGCTGTTTAATACCATCTGAACGCAGTCGGTGTGGCAGCGACTATTTTGTTACTTTACACTTGAGCCAAGTCGCTCTTACTGTGTGGTTGCTGTTTAATACCATCTGAACGCAGTTGGTGTGACAGCGACTATTTTGTTACTTCACACTTGAGCCAAGTCGCTCTTACTGTGTGGTTGCTGTTTAATACCATCTGAACGCAGTCGGTGTGACAGCGACTATTTTGTTACTTTACACTTGAGCCAAGTCGCTCTTACTGTGTGGTTGCTGTTTAATACCATCTGAACGCAGTTGGTGTGACAGCGACTATTTTGTTACTTTACACTTGAACCAAGTCGCTCTTACTGTGTGATTGCTGTTTAATACCATCTGAACACAGTCGGTGTGACAGCGACTACTTTGTTACTTTACACTTGAGCCAAGTCGCTCTTACTGTGTGGTTGCTGTTTAATACCATCTGAACGCAGTTGGTGTGACAGCGACTATTTTGTTACTTTACACTTGAGCCAAGTCGCTCTTACTGTGTGGTTGCTGTTTAATACCATCTGAACGCAGTCGGTGTGACAGCGACTATTTTGTTACTTCACACTTGAGCCAAGTCGCTCTTACTGTGTGGTTGCTGTTTAATACCATCTGAAAGCAGTTGGTGTGACAGCGACTATTTTGTTACTTTACACTTGAACCAAGTCGCTCTTACTGTGTGATTGCTGTTTAATACCATCTGAACGCAGTCGGTGTGACAGTGACTATTTTGTTACTTTACACTTGAGCCAAGTCGCTCTTACTGTGTGGTTGCTGTTTAATACCATCTGAACGCAGTTGGTGTGACAGCGACTATTTTGTTACATAACACCTGAACGCATAACTATGGCTGGAAGGACAAAGAGAGGCAGAGAGTCACGAGGGCAAGCAGGCTCTGCATCTAGAGGTAACGCTGGTGATGGATGTGGTGCATCCTCTTCAGCACGTGGCCGTGGCCGCTCGTCCTTCTTTTCGGGAGCTGGCCGTGTTGAGCCTCAACATGCTGAGAAATTAGTTGAGTGGATGACCAAGCCGTCCTCATCCTCCTCATCCTCTCTCACACAGACTGATTATAGTTTGTCTGGCAAAGCAGCTGCCAAGGCGTCCTCTACCCTCTGCACAATGGGATCACACAATCCTTCCCTAGTCCCACCGTGTCCTCCTGAGGAGTCCCCCGAACTGTTTCAACACAGTGTTGGGTACATGCTAGCTGAAGATGCACAGCGTTTTGAAGACTCCGATGACGGAACACTGATAGAGGAAGGCATTGATGTGAGCCCAGGGAGAGGGGGTGGCCGAGAGGGACAACAATCTGGGAGTGATGTTCCCCCAGCTGGAGCATACTGCCAGGTTGTCGCCAGTGATGATGAGGAGGGAGGGGATGATGAGGTCATTGACTCTACCTGGGTGCCTGGTAGGAGAGAGGAGGAGGAGGAAGAGGACGAGGCACAGGCACATCTTCAAAGAGGCAGGAAGCCCTCCAGGGGTCAGCTTAAGGGCAGTACACCAACTGCATTACGTGGCGCTGCTGTGTCTCAACGGTACAGCAAAAGTTCTTTGGTGTGGGCCATTTTTGAAACCTGTCCATCAGATGCTACCTTTGCTGTTTGCAACATATGTCTCAAGCGTATCTCGCGTGGCCAAAACATCACCCGCTTGGGCACCACATGCTTGTCCAGACATATGTCGACCTGCCATGCAGCTCGTTGGCAGGCATACCAGAAAGACCCACACCAAAGACCAAAGCGGTCCTCCCCTTGCCCTTCTGTGACCTCAAACCCCACTAGACCCCTAGTCCTCTCTGCAGCCTGCACCGAAGGTGTAGAAATAGGTGTGTCACAACGTAGTAGTGGTAGTACATCCGGCCAATCTACTGATATTACCAGACAAATTTCCCTCCCCCAGCTGCTGCAGCGCCGAAAGAAGTACGCTCCCAGCCATCCACATGCCCAGCGGTTGAATGCTAGCTTAGCAAAATTGCTAGCACTTCAACTGCTACCTTTTCAGTTGGTAGATTCTGCCCCCTTCCGTGAGTTTGTGGAATGTGCAGTACCTCAGTGGCAAGTACCCAAACGCCACTTTTTTTCACGGAAGGCGATTCCGGCTCTCTACCGGCATGTGGAAGGCAATGTCCATACCTCGCTGGACAGGGCGGTCAGTGGTAAGGTGCATCTTACCGCTGACTCATGGTCCAGCAGGCATGGACAGGGACGTTACCTGTCTTTTACGGCCCATTGGGTGACTCTGCTGGCAGCTGGGAAGGACGCAGGTCAAGGCACAGTAGTTTTGGAGGTTGTTCCACCACCACGCCTCCAAAACACTACAACTGCTTGTGACACACCTCTCTCCTCCACCCCCTCCTCTTCTTCTTCCTCTGTGGCCTCTTCCTGTGGTGATGTTGGCTCAGAACCAGCCGTGCTCCGTAGGCGTACGACGGGCTACGCAGGAATGCAGGCCAAGAGATGCCATGCGGTCCTAGAGCTGGTGTGCTTGGGAGACAGGAGCCACACTGGGGAAGAGGTTCTTTCAGCTCTGCAGGGGCAGGCTCAGAGGTGGTTGACGCCACGCCAGCTGAAGCCTGGAATGGTGGTCAGCGATAATGGCACCAACCTCCTCTCTGCCCTGCGACGTGGAAAACTCACCCATGTGCCCTGTTTTGCGCATGTTCTCAATTTGGTGGTGCAACGGTTCTTGGGCAGGCCAGGAAAGTCTGTGTGCATTTCCGGAGGTCATATAATGCCACTGCTCGGCTGACAGACCTCCAGAGGGAATACAACCTGCCCAAGAACCGCCTAATCTGTGACATGCCCACCAGATGGAACTCTACGTTGGCCATGCTGCAGCGGCTGCACACGCAGCAGAGGGCCATCAATGAGTACCTGTGCCAATATGGCAGCAGAACTGGCTCAGGGGAGCTTGGGTTTTTTTCACCACGCCAGTGGGCCTTGATCAGGGATGCATGCACTGTCCTGTCACCATTTGAGGAGGCCACGAGGAAGGAGAGCAGTGACAGTGCATGCATCAGTGAGACTGTCCCGCTTATTCACATGTTGGAGCACACCCTACGTGGAATAATGGACAGGGCCCTTGAGGCAGAACAGAGGGAGGAAGAGGAGGACTTCCTTACCTCTCAAGGCCCCCTTTATCCAGACACTGTTCCTGCTTGCCCACCTGGAACACAGGAAGAGGAGGAGGAGGATGAGGAAGAGGAGGAGGAGGATGAGGAAGAGGAGGAGGAGGAGGATTGTATCAGCAGCATGGAGGTGGAGCCTAGCACTCAGCATCAACAGCAGCAGTCTTCAAGGGATCATTTACAGTCCCAAGGAACACGTGGACTTTTACGTGGCTGGGATGAGGTGGCTGAGGATCCTGTCGTCCTCAGTGACCCAGAGGACTGTGCCCCGAATGCCTCTGCAAACCTACGCTGCATGGCCTCCCTGATTCTGCAAAGCCTGCGTAAGGATCCTCGTGTACGTGCTATCAAGGAGAGGGATCATTACTGGCTGGCAACTCTCCTTGATCCACGTTACAAGAGTAAGGTAACGGATCTTATGTTGCCATCGCAGAGGGAGCAGAAAATGAAACTACTGCGGGAGGCCTTGCAGAAGGGTCTGTGCAATGCGTTCCCAGAACCGGGGGGATTACCAAAACCTGGCCCTGGACAACGTCTTGCTGAGGCTTCGGTGAGTCAGAGAAGGAGCGGTGGAGAAGGTGGCCGTCTGACCGATGCGTTCAGACAATTTTTTAGTCCGCAGCCCCAAGGTCTGACCGGTTCCAGCAACCATCGCCAGCGTCTGGTTTACATGGTCCGGGAATACCTAGCGGCAAGATCCGACTTGGACACCTTCCCCACGGAAAATCCTCTGGCTTACTGGGTCTTGAGGATGGATCACTGGCCAGAGCTTGCACAGTACGCAATTGAGCTACTGGCTTGCCCTGCATCCAGTGTTCTTTCAGAACGTACATTCAGTGCTGCTGGAGGCTTTGTGACCGATCACAGGGTACGCCTCTCCACCGACTCTGTTGATCGACTGACCTTCATCAAAATGAATCAGGCTTGGATCAACACCGGCTACCAAGCACCTGATGCTGATGTTACTGAATAAGAATTTTGTGTTGAAATATCAGATCCCTTTGAGACTGCTGATGCTGAGTGACTGTCCTGTTGTGCTGCTGATGGAATATCCTTCTCCTCCTCACTTTTCATGCTGTTAGCTAGTAAGAAATTTTGTTTTTCTGTGCTCCGCCACCAGTGCCTAAGGCCTAATTTTTCTGCCCCTGTTTAACAGGGGCGCCTAATAACAATTTTTGATGCAATACTTTGCACGTGGCCTAAGGCCTAATTTTTGTGCCCCTGTGTAACAGGGGCGTCTAATAACAATTTTTGATGCAATACTTTGCACGTGGCCTAAGGCCTAATTTTTGTGCCCCTGTATAACAGGGGCGTCTAATAACAATTTTTGATGCAATACTTTGCACGTGGCCTAAGGCCTAATTTTTGTGCCCCTGTGTAACAGGGGCGCCTAATAACAATTTTTGATGCAACACTTTGCACGTGGCTCCTTGTTGCGCTCCAATTACAGATATTGGGAGGGGTTGCAGTGTTATGTTGCGCCTAATAACAATTTTGGATGCAATACTTTGCACGTGGCCTAAGGCCTAATTTTTCTGCCCCTGTGTAACAGGGGTGTCTAATAACAATTTTTGATGCAATACTTTGCACGTGGCTCCTTGTTGCGCTCCAATTACAGATATTGGGAGGGGTTGCAGTGTTATGTTGCGCCTAATAACAATTTTGGATGCAATACTTTGCACGTGGCCTAAGGCCTAAGGCCTAATTTTTCTGCCCCTGTGTAACAGGGGTGTCTAATAACAATTTTTGATGCAATACTTTGCATGTGGCCTAAGGCCTAAGGCACAATTTTTGTGCCCCTGTGTAACAGGGGCGTCTAATAACAATTTTTGATGCAATACTTTGCACGTGGCCTAAGGCACAATTTTTGTGCCCCTGTGTAACAGGGGCGCCTAATAACAATTTTTGATGCAATACTTTGCACGTGGCTCCTTGTTGCGCTCCAATTACAGATATTGGGAGGGGTTGCAGTGTTATGTTGCGCCTACGGACACATTTTTATGCCCCTGTGTAACAGAGGCACCTAATAAAAAATTTTGATGCAATACTTTGCACGTGGCTCCTTGTTGCGCTCCAATTACAGATATTGGGAGGGGTTGCAGTGTTATGTTGCGCCTATGGACACATTTTTATGCCCCTGTGTAACAGGGGCACCTAATAACAATTTTTGATGCAATACTTTGCACGTGGCTCCTTGTTGCGCTCCAATTACAGATATTGGGAGGGGTTGCAGTGTTATGTTGCGCCTATGGACACATTTTTATGCCCCTGTGTAACAGGGGCACCTAATAACAATTTTTGATGCAATACTTTGCACGTGGCTCCTTGTTGCGCTCCAATTACAGATATTGGGAGGGGTTGCAGTGTTATGTTGCGCCTACGGACACATTTTTATGCCCCTGTGTAACAAGGGCGCCTAATAACAATTTTTGATGCAATACTTTGCACGTGGCTCCTTGTTGCGCTCCAATTACAGATATTGGGAGGGGTTGCAGTGTTATGTTGCGCCTACGGACACATTTTTATGCCCCTGTGTAACAAGGGCGCCTAATAACAATTTTTGATGCAATACTTTGCACGTGGCTCTTTGTTGCGCTACAATTACAGTATGTTTGAGGGGTGCCCTTTTTTCTACAATTTTGCTTTCCCAAAAAGATAATGCCACCCCCCCACCACCCCTAAAATAATCGAGATATTGTTCCCACACAGCACGTGCGCAACCAGTATTAAATTACTTTGTTCTTATAATAATTTAATGTTGTGCAGGGACATTTCTAAACATGTGCCACTACTAGAGACACACAGCAGGTGTGATATTTGAAGGAATTTTTCATTTTTTTTTTTTCACTTTAAACATCATTAAAATCGCTGCTCCGCAAAAACGTCCGTTTTTAAAATATTTTTTTTGATTGATACATGTTCCCTGGGGCAAGACCCGGGTTCTGAAAGACGTTTACCAACATTAAATTGAATATTGGTCTTTAAAATGATCGTTTTTGAATTCGAACGTTCGAGTCCCATAGACTTCAATGGGGTTCTAAATGTTCGCGCGAACCCGCGGTCTGTTCGAACGTTCTGATGCGAACCGAACCCGGGTATGTTCGGCTCATCCCTATGCATGGGACGTTTTTAAAACCTCTCCTGAACGATTTAACTTCATCGAGAGTAACCCAGGTTTAAAACGTCCGTTTTGCCGCATTTGCGTTCAGAAGCGTTTTTTTTTTTTAAAATAGCCAAAAATGCCTATTAACAAAACATGGCTAAATGCGGGTTACCACGTTTAGTCGCATTTAGAAGCATTTGGCACTTGAAATGTCTCTAAACTCAGCAAATTTTTTGCGTTCCAAAAAAAGCTTCTAAACTAAACTGCCTAGAAATGTAGAGAGTTCAGGGGCAGTTGAAAAAAATGCCCAACTACTCCAAAACGTCCGTTTACCAGCAGCAGTGTACATGAGGCCTTACACGATAGGACATTTTGACAACAAACTTCAAAATGAGCAGGTTTTTCAAAAAATACTGGGAGCGGCAGATAACTCAGTAATTACTCTGCTGCCATCTAGTGGCGGTAGATGTAATTGCAGTAACGCCGCCCAAGTAATGGGAACGGCGCTGCCGAGAGGGGAAGAGTAATCAGGTAGATTACTCGTTACCCTTAAAAGGGGCTGCGTTAGGTAACAGCGTTTATTTAAACGCTGTTACTTACAACACTGTGTGGGTTAAAGCAGAACTTCAGTCAAGTAAAAAAAAGGAATTTAAGAAAAAATGTGCTTATGCTGCAATAGTCACCCCCTCTCTAGTGCTGCCCCCTACAGTATGCCTTTCCTACTACACTTTGCCTTAGTCTTCCATGGTGAATTACTGCCAGTCTAACTAAACTAACTGCCTCTGTTTGCCTAGACTGTCGCAATGTCACCCCTAGCTTATGGCTGATTAGTAAAGGAAAAGCAGCATGGAGATGTCTCTGTTTTTTTTTTTTTAGATATGTCTCCTTCTATCAGCATGTGAACTGATTGGCTGCTTGTGCTGCTTCTTCCTCCCCCAGCCTGAGCTCTGCTGTACAGGCGACTGCAAGAGGCTGATACCAAGTCAAATTAATGATAAATAAATAGTTTTAGAGCTGCAATCATTTCTGTTCTTTAACAACTTGCCGACCGCTGCATGCCGATATATACATTGGCACAATGGCAGCGGTGGGCAAATGGGAGTACAGGTACATCACCTTTAATTTGGTGCCTGCCTTGTTCTCCGTGACCGTGGGCCCCACAAACTCGATGTTTGCCCGTGGCCTGTGATTGCAGTGAGGAGAGGCAGAACAGGGAGATGTAAACAAGGCATTTCCCTGTTCTGCCTAGTGACATGACTGGGATCTACTGCTCCCTGTCATCGGGAGCAGTGATCTCTGTCATATCAATGATAGACCTTCCCCCACGGTTAGAATCACTCCCTAGGACACACTTAACCCCCTTGATCGCCCCCTAGTGTTTAACCCAGGGGTGGGCAACCTGTGGCACTCCAGCTGTTGCAGAACTACAATTGTAACTGCCAGACTGCCAACCCAATCATGCCTCTGGGAGTAATTGTAACTGCTAACCTTGCAATGCCTCATGGAAAATGTAGGTTTGCAACAGCTGGAGCGCCAAAGGTTGCCTACTCCTGGTTTAACCCCTTCCCTGCCGGTGTCATTTACACAGTAATCAGTGTCAAAAGTGTCCGATGTGTCCGCCGCAATATCGCAGTCCTGCCAAAAATCACAGATCGCCGCCATTTCTAGTAAAAAAAAAAATTATAAAAAAAATGGCATAAATCTATCCCCTATTTTGTAGGCGCTATAACTTTTGCGCAAACCAGTCAATAAACACTTATTGCGTTTTTTTCTTTACCACAAATATGTAGAAGAATATGTATTGGCCTAAACTGAGGAAAACAACAGTTTTTATATATTTTTGGGGGATATTTATTATAGTAAAAAGTCTAAAATATTGCTTTTTTTTTCCAAATCGTCGCTCTTTTTTTGTTTATAGCACAAAAAAGAAAACCGCAGAGGTAATCAAATACCACCAAAAGAAAGCTCTATTTGTGGGAAAACAAGGACGTCAAAATTATTTGGGTGCAACGTCGCACGACCGTGCAATTGTCAGTTAAAGCAACAATGCCGAGACGCAAAAAGTGGTCTGGTCAGGAAGGGGGTAAATTCTTCCGGGGCTGAAGAGGTTAAAACTGCCTAGAGTTTTAAGCACTGAAGTGAAAGGGTCAGGCAAATAAGTCAAAAAAGGCAGCTTACGTGTTTCTGTTACCTGTCCTAAAATAACAATAATGTTAATGATCTATGATCTATGAGGAGTCAACCGTCTTGGGCTCGTCTAGATATATAAGTTGATACATCAATGCTTCTGTTCCAGTGTGCCACATCACAGTCTTCTGTTCTTTGCCCACCATACAGAGCCAAATACCACAGAAACCACAACCACGGTGGTGGCAAGAGATATGCCGATTATTCCTCCAATGGAGATACCACGGCCACCAACAATGTGGCCATTGTTGCCATTGCTAAGATCAGACGAGTCCCCAGAGAGTCCTGTATAATGGAAATACACAATGGTCAACTTTCAAAAATTATAACACAGATACAGTATAATAGAACTGGTTGAGCCATGATTTCGTAGCTGACTATTAAAATAACAAAAGTGACTGCAGCAGGAAATCCACAAATCAAGCAGGAAAATCAACAGAAAGCTCTTTGTTAGAGTAAATTGTGTCAGAGGGGTGATATTGGGACAGGGTGTGTTTGTCATTCTGAACAATAAAGTTTATTCATTGCCAGAATACATGGAGTACCATTTTTTTCATTGCCTGAAGATTTCTCTGCCAAAGTCTCAAGCCTTGTACACGCGACTGGTTTTCCCAGCAGGAAAACTGCCAGGAGAGCATTTGGCCGGGAATCCCAGCCGTGTATATGCTCCCCAGCAATTTTCCCATCAGGAAAACAGCCAGGAATCCCAACGGAAAAATAGAGAACTCTGCTCTCTTATTTCTCGTCTGGTTTCCCGGCAGAGTGTTTCCTGCCGAGAAAACCGGTCGTCTGTATGCTTACCTGTCTGAAGGTAAACCCGCTCATGCTCGATAAGCCTTTGACGCATGCGCGGTAGCATACAAGGCATAGCATAAGGTGTAGCAAGATGGCGGCAACGGCATTGAATGTGACTAGCGCCGGCTCGTCGTAGTCGATGACGTCGCCGCGTTCTTGCCATTCAAAAGAACGGCGGTTCTTTTGAATGGCCGTCTGTATACACGGCTTAGCAAGGAAAATAGGCTTTTATGTATAGTGATATACACTCACTGGCCACTTTATTAGTGTAGCACTACCCCCGAAGGAGCTGCTGGTTTAGATTTTAGGTCTACCCTCTGTCTATCCACCCCAATAGTTTGGCTCGAACCCTCCCTTGGCACAACTGGACCACACAACGATTGTGGACCCCACTGGCTGTTAGGGACCACAATGGTATCCTACAATAATAAAATACAGTTGACTGTTATTACCTGATACCATTCACCTGTCCAAGCGGTAATGAATATGGCTCCACAAAAAGTACTGTTTAGTCAAAAGCATTTACTTAATAGAGGAAAATGCACAGAAGGGAAGTAAGGGTTCTTCCAGCCCCAGGTGCTGCAGGTGGCAGCAGTGGAGTCAAGGTTTGGGTGCTCTTCCCAGCAGCCAATCAGGAGGGTTTGACCTCGCTGTGCATGCTGGGGAGGGGTATTTATGAGACAGACGCCATTGGTTCTGGGTCTTCTTCGTCCAGTGTGGCACCCACCTTTAGGGTGGCCACACCACGGCGCCCCCTGGCGTTATGGCCTACCTGGCCGGGGCGTGCGTGCCACGCGGTGTTCCTGGTTTCCAGAGCCATGCTGGCCTGGAGCATCTGAACAGCGACGGGGACCCAGTGAGTGACTGGGTTCCCACATTTGAAGATCCCAAGCTGTACTGCTGTTTGGTCGGGAATCAGTCTGAGGAGCACCATTGAGAGGCTGGCGGTCCAAAAGGGCCTGGACAAACCACCGGGGATCGAGGTAGCCAGACACTGAGGGATTGATCACCTGTCAGTCTGTACCAAGTTGAAGGAGATCCAGACGTAACTCATCCAAGGAGGGATATCTCCCAGAATTCAATCCAGAAAGGGGCTTGTGGCAGAAGTACCTTTCTGAGGCTCACCGAGGAGGGTCTGTGGCAGAGACTTTCTCCTCAAGTTCAAGTTCACCAAGGAGGGTCTGTGGCAGAGACTTTATCCTGAAATTGTCCGAGTAATACTCCGGCTGCCAGGTTAGTGAGAGAGGCCTGTCCGGGTAGGCTAAACCCACTGCGGCAGGAGTGACGCAGAGAAGTGTTACATTTGGGAACAGGACTGTTTCCTTATCATAAAGTTTTATCAAGTCGACTCGTTTAGGCCCCTTTCAGACGTACGGACCGTTCGTCCGTTTATTACAAGTCCGTTTACGGACTTGTAATGCATCCCTATGGGATCGCGTCCGTTAGCGGATGGAGCATCCGCTAACGTCCGCAACCATCCGCGTCCGTCAGGATCCGGTTTTTCTGATGGAAGAAAACCCTATTTTTCTTCCGTCCGGCGGAACGGATCGGATAAAGACGGACAGACGGTCCGTCTTCATCCGATTCCCCATAGGGGAGAGCGGAGGAGAGACAGGGCGGGACAACACATCTGTGTGCCAACATGCCAGGAGCAGCCATGGTCCTAGCAATACTACTGTGTGAACTGACTCGTAGGAGGGCACGGGAGAGGATATACCGAACGAGCATGAACATCTTTGGCATGGGTGATTCGGAGGTCTTTTGCATCTTCAGATTCAGCCCTGAAGCCATCCAGGAAATAGCCAGAACCCTGCATGATGACATCACCAGCAAGACACATTGTGCACATGCAGTGCAGCCACTGGTCAAGGCAGGGCTCAAGTCCTGCGGGAACGAATGGGAACGGAGTTCCTGCACTTTTTTCACAGCAGGAACGCAGTTCCCTTTGCAGAATTAGAGCAGCCGAGCCGCCCGAGCCGATCCTTCACTAAGCGGCAATGCCCAGCTCGAGTCACTGTCAGGGGCAGGCGAACCTTAGTAATCCTTTATGTTACTGGCCGCTTCCTGTATATGGATTCATCGGGTAGTGTGCGGATATTCCGTCACTTCCTCGATGCCGCAATGTCTCCTGGGAGCTTTTGTCATTGTTCCCAGGAGACATTGCGGAGGTCTGCCGTGAGTTATCGCAGGATTTAGAAATACCTTTTCTTTTTAAATCCCGCGATAACTCGCGGCAGACCTCCGCAATGTCTCCTGGGAACAATGACAAAAGCTCCCAGGAGACATTGCGGCATCGAGGAAGTGATGGATGTGAAAAATATACTACAGCGCTAATTAAATAATCAATTCCACGTGCACCTAAATAAAAAAACAAATAATATAGCTGCTATCTTGAGTGATACCAAATCCAAACAGTGAAACATATAAAATATAGATACGCTAATATTAACTTAAAAGGTGATAAAACGTACAAAGAAAACTAATCAGGGAGAACACTCCATAAACTGTGAATTACTAATATGTCCTTAATTAGTGCACAGTGATTAGCAGGATTCCATGCAGGGAAAAAATCACTCTCTTCAATCTGAATGCTAATCCAGCCCTCCACCGCTGTAATCAGATGATACAGGCACTCACGGACAGGGATTGCATGAAAGAAAAGAGAAAAAACCTCATTGCGCAATATTCGATGACAGATCAAAAATGTAATCAGAGCATTGACATATGCACTCACGAATCCCCGCTTTCAGTAAAGCATGAAAACGCCACTCAGTATGCTGTTTCCTCAGCTCGATCCGATGCACTCGGATTCGATCGCAGGCTCCTCCCTACGCGTTACGTCACAGGCACGCGACTTACTCATGGGTTCCTACCTAGATTGAAGAGAGTGATTTTTTCCCTGCATGGAATCCTGCTAATCACTGTGCACTAATTAAGGATATATTAGTAATTCACAGTTTATGGAGTGTTCTCCCTGATTAGTTTTCTTTGTACGTTTTATCACCTTTTAAGTTAATATTAGCGCATCTATATTTTATATGTTTCACTGTGAGGAAGTGATGGAATACCCGCACACTACCCCATGAATCCATATACAGGAAGCGGCCAGTAACATAAAGGATTACTAAGGTTCAGTGGATCGGAAAAAAAAAACATGCGGTTTAGTAATTATGCATATGAGCGTATAATTTTTTTTTTTTTGGTGGGGGAGTGGATCTTGGGTGGGAGTTCCCACACTTTTTTCCCCAGGACTTGACCCCTGGGTCAAGGTACTGGCAACACTGCATTTCCAGGCAAGTGGCTCGTTTCAGCGTACAAGTGGAGTGGTGGCTGGGATGTCACAATCCTCCATGAGCAGATGCGTGCACCAGGTTGTCCCCGCAATCCTCAGACGCATGTCCCACCACATCATCAAACCCACCCAGGAGCATCTGCGGGTGAAGGCAATGGAAGATTTCTATCAAATTGCCAGATTCCCACGCACCGTGGGGGCCATTGATTGCACACATGTGGCACTACGCCCCCCCCGTGACATGGAGCACATATACTGCAATCGGAAGCACTGGCATTTCATCAACGTACAGGTGATAGCCGATGCCCATTGCCTCATATGGCACGTCCGTGCCAAACACCCAGGGTCCTGCCACGACAGCTTCATATACCGTCAAGGGCCTCATCTCCACAGAATTTGAACAGAACGTGTACAGGGACAGCTGGCTGGTTGGCGAGTGACATGGGTGTCAGGCATGACTGTCCCCCCCCATGATGCAGACATCATGAGGGGCACATGCATGACTAACATCCTCCTGTCTTTTCCCTTCCAGGTGATGCGGCATATGCACTTGGACCCCATCTCATGACTCATTTCCGGAATCCCCAAACCCCAGGAGAGGAAAGATACAATGAAGCACACATACGTACCCGTGTAGTGGTGGAGCGCACATTTGGCCTCCTGAAGTCCCGTTTCCGATGCCTGGATAAGTCTGGGGGGACCCTGTTGTATTCCCCAAACTTTGTGTGCCAGATCATCGGTGCATGTTGCATTCTACACAACTTTGCCATGAGAATGGGCCTGGAGATAGAGCTACGTGATTACCTGACCCCCGAACCACACAATCCCCCCTAACCAACTCTACCCGGTCTACTGAGGGAAAAGCAGTTAGGAGTTGTCTCATGGAACGTATCTTTGCATGTTAAACACACACATTCATCATGTCACAAGGAGAATGCACGCATGCACACCACTGTGGTCACTAGCACACACCCCACATCCACATCAAATTGGATTAGACCAAAGTACACCGCATGGTATTTGGGAGCAGCAACGCCACGCCAAGGCTCCAATTATGTCGCTGTACATTCATACACCATTCACACGGCAGAGGGTGACACTCCTTTGCCGGCAGGAGTGACACCCCCCCATTCTCACACCAGTCACACTGTAGTTTACACTCCTCACCGTGTGTAGGGACTACAACACAAACAATAAAGCTCATACTTTGAGCATAAATATAAATAAACAAATAAGCTCATACTTTGAGCATAAATATAAATAAACAAATAAGCTCATACTTTGAGCATAAATATAAATAAACAAATAAGCTCATACTCTGAGCAAAAAAAAATTAAAAATAAAAACGAGCAGAAGTGTCAAAAAAATCAGCAATCATCTGCTCTTCCTTTTTCCCAGGCTGGTGCCACGGGTGCCACGGCTCTGGTTCCTCAGTTGGCGGGATGAAGCTTGGGGTGGGGAGGGAGGGGGTGGAGTAGCATCATCCCCTGCTTGCTCACTCCTGGCAGGTGGTGCCTGCCTGCCCTCCATTGCGTTGGCAAGGCGGGTGAGCACGGTGTTGGTCTGTGCCAGCATCTTAAGCTGGCGGGTGGTGTTCTGGTGCTGGTGCTGCCGGGTTTGTCTTCCCTCCTCACGCACAGCAGCAGTGTTTGCCTCTACAGCCCCTGCCAACCTGCTCACCTCCGCTGTGAGCACTGCTGTGGCGGAATGCTGCTCCACCATGCAGGTGACCATCGCCACACTATTGGAGCTGACTTCCTGCAGGCTCTCTGCATTTTTGCTGCCCAGATCAGCCTGCAGGGTGAGGGCCTGCTGCAATGATGCTGCACATGCAGCCTGAGACTTGGCAGAGGAGGCCAGGCTGTCCGCCACCTGCCGCAAGTCTCCCATCATAGCCCCGATATGGCGGGTCTGCCGGCCCTGCTCCTCCTGCAGCCCTTCTCGGAGGCCTCCGGGTACACCCCTCGTTTTTCGAAGAGCCTTCCTGGGAGAAGGAGAGGCTGGGGCCCGTCCAGATGGGGAAGACAGGGAGGGGCATGTCCTGGAGGGTCTAGCCCTGGAGGGGGCTGCCCTGGAGGGGCTTGCCCTGGAGGGGGCTGCCCTGGAGGGGCTTGACCTGATGGTCGGGGCGGTGGTGGGGAGTTCAGGGATGGTGGAATCCTCCTCGAGGTATATGGAGTCCTCCTGGTGGAGGTCAATGGACTCCTCCACAACAACCTCCATAGATGTCCTATGGGCGCTCCCCTCCACCAATATGCCCAGGATTTCCAGGGGGGCCGACTGAACCACATGATGTTGTGGGGATGGCGTAGGTCACCCTGCAGCCGACGACGGCCCAGCTTCATCCTCAACATCTGCGGATGACACGCAAAAAACACATGTTGGTGGACCCACACACTTGTCACATGTTCTCTTCCACCCCCTCCCATGCTACACACCATATAGGAGATAAAACACACTTACCTGACCCCAAGTCCCCAACAGGGGAGTCATATCCTGGGACGCCCTCCACCTGCTCCTGCGACAAACACTGAGCAATTATCTCCTCCTCCGGTGTTAAGCGCAATGGACAGGCTGGTCCTCCTCCCGTGCCACTGGCATGCTTGCGAATAAGGACCAATTTGTCCCGGCCCCGACACCGAATGTTGTTGAGTTTTTTTTGGATATCATCCCATTTCCAGGTTTCATTGCGAATGGCATTGATGTCCAGGGTGATACTCTCAAAAATTGCCCTCCTCTGTGCCTTGCTAGTATTCTTGCGCTGGGCACCATGCAGGGCGGCGTCGTATTTGGTCAGTGCCGCCAACATGACCTCCATCTCTGCTGCATTAAAATTGTGTTTCCTCTTTTTCTCCTTCTGAGGAGTTGCCATGTCACGCTCCAGCAAAATTACCTTGCTCAGGGGGGAAAAAAAGCAGGATGTAATTTTGCGCCGGACGGGCACATGTCTGGGCGTATTTATGCGCTCGGCGTAAGCCGGTGGGCCGGCGTATCCCAGCAAGTAGGACCGGCGTAGTTGTGAGCATGCACACAGGGAAGCGATCGTACGTCCACGGGACTGCGCATGCTCCGTCGATGATACTCCGGGCGTAATCCACTGCTCAATGTTCAGCCCATCATTTGCATAAGGGAACACCCACTTACACTTACGCCTTCAAATTTCTGGTACGCCGGCGCAAAGTTACGCGCAAATGCTTGCTGAATACTATGATAACCTCACACGATTACGCCGGCGTAGCGCATATGAGATACGCTACGCCGGAATAAGGATGCGCCCATCTACCTGAATCTACCCCAATCTTTTTTCTTGTATTTGATAGAGGAAGAAAGGAGTAACAACACTGACATTTTTTTTTATTTATTTATTTGCACTGGAAAACTATTAAGGAAATGTCCTTAATTTCCGATCCCATAGTTGCAACAGGAAGTTGGAGAAAAACTCAAAGTGAGTGGAATTTCTCTTAGAACAGGTATTCCATTGGATGATTTCCTTTAATCTCTTGTTTTGGAGGCAACAAATTTAGAATTTCTCTTCATTTTATTTCTCAGCAACAACGGTCATAAGCTAGTGAACGCTCCATCAAGAACAGAGTGATGGCTATATATATACACACACACACACACACACACACACTATATTGCCAAAAGTATTGGTACGCATGCCTTTTACACACACAACTTTAATGGCATCCCAGGCTTAGTCCGTAGGGTTCAATATTGAGTTGGCCCTAAAACAGCTTCAACTCTTCTGGGAAGGCTGTCCAAACAAATGATCTCTTGAACCATTAACTTATGCATTTTCTATTTTTAATTCCTGTAAAGACTAAAATAATTTGTGTTAAATTTTTATGATATGGCAATACATATTAGGAAAACGTCAACTGTAACTTTTTTTTTGTTACCAAAAGATTTTATTATTATTACAGCATGAGCCTGAGAGCTCTGTATATTACATTGAAATGGAACTAAACTGTATCTGAGCACCACAAACTGAAACCTTTATTAAATTAATTTTTAATGTTCAAAGCGCACTCACCCATTCATCCATGTCTCCATGCTTTATTTTGTTGACAGACAGCTTTCAAAAACTCACATTACCATTTTCCGTGTCCATCTTGAGTAAGGGTACATGATTTGCCTAGAATCCATCCTGCCCTTAAATTGGTTCTGATCGGGTAAATGGAATAGCCATTTATTTAATAAAACATTTATTCACGATTGTCAAAGCATGTGTTTCTGATGTGTATGTGTGTATATATATATATATATATATATATATATATATATATATATATATATATATATATACAGGGCTTTTTTCAGGGGGAACTTGGGGGAACTCAGTTCCACCACCTCTGGCTCAGACCCTTTGGTGTCTGCTCACCACAATCACTTGTAAACACAGAAGTCTGGTTTCTATGTTTACAAGTGACAGCTCTGCGCTCTGTGTGTAACCCCCTGAACTCTGCACTCTGTATATAATGCAATCCTGGTATTTAATGCCCCTTTAAGACCCTTCTACTGTTTGTGAAATCTGAACAGGGTCGTGGTTGAGTTCCTGCACCTATTTTCTGAGAAAAAAAGCTCTATATATATATATATATATATATATATATACACAGTATATATATATATATATATATATATATATATATATATATATATATATATATATTTATATTTATTAGTTGTGTTTGTTAGGTAAAATCTATTGTGTAGCAATGTATTTCTTACTGTGTTTGAAAGCCTATATTTTGATGTATCAGGAATGGGATATGACCATTCAACATCCTATCCCTGAACAAAAGCCATTCACACCTTTAGCTGTGAAAAGGCTCATCTCTGGGTTTTTCCCCAGAGAATTTGGAAGTGACATGTAGAAGCTAAATGACCATTTGTCTTCTGAATGTAGCCACAATCAGAATGCCTCCCCTTTGAAAGTGTATAAATTGCTTAGAGGATTTTGGACTCAGTAGAACAGATATTTTGAATGTATGACAATGTATACACACTGGGCCAAATCCTCAGCCAGGCGGCGTAACTTAACTTGCAGCAGTTAAGTTACACTGACTTAAAGTTTTTACCTAAGTGCCTGATCCACAAAGCACTTACGTAAAAATTACAAGCCGTGTAAGTTAAGTGCCGCCGTCGTAAGGCGTTCCTCCTCTCCGGGGGGCGTTTACAATTTAAATGAGGCGCGCTCCCGCGCCGGCCGTACTGCGCATGCGTGTGACGTCATTTTCCCGACGTGCATCGCGCGAACGTAATTGACGCCGGGCGGCTTTGTGGATTGCGACGGGACACTAAAGTTGCGACGGGTGAAAAAAAGACGCGCCGGGAAAACAAATAATTATAAAAAAAAATGACAGCGACGCTCGGCATGCATTCCTGAGGGAGAACTCCATGCCAATTTTCAAAGAAAAAAACGGCATGGGTTCCCCCTCAGGAGCATACCAGGCCCTTAGGTCTGTTATGGGTTGTAAGGAGACCCCCCTCCGCCGAAAAATTGACGTAGGGGGTCCCCCTACAATCCATACCAGACCCGTATCCAAAGCACGCTACCCGGCCAGCCAGGAAGGGAGTGGGGACGAGCGAGCGCCCCCCCCCTCCTGAGCCGTGCCAGGCCGCATGCCCTCAACATGGGGGGGTTGGGTGCTCTGGGGCAGGGGGGCGCACTGCGGGCCCCCCCACCCCAGAGCACCCTGTCCCCATGTTGATGAGGACAGGACCTCTTCCCGACAACCCTTGCCATTGGTTGTCGGGGTATGCGGGCGGGGGCTTATCGGAATCTGGGAGTCCCCTTTAATAAGGGGGCCCCCAGATACCGGCCCCCCACCCTAAGTGAATGGATATGGGGTACATCGTACCCCTACCCATTCACCTGTAGGCAAAAAGTAAAATGTAGTAAACACACAACACAAGGCTTTTTAAAATAATTTATTATTCTGCTCCGGACGCCCCCCCTGTCTTCGTTATTAGCTCAATTAGCAGGGGGGGCTTCTTCTTCCGCTCTCCGGGGGTCTTCTTCCACTCTCCGGGGGTCTTCCGCTCTCCGGGGGGGGCTTCTCCGGACTCCGGGGGGCTTCTTCCATCTTCTCCCCTCTTCCGCTCTTGACTCGGCGAACCCCGGTTCTTCTGCAGCTCTCCGGTGCCTTCTTCTTCAGCGCTGGCTGCCTGCTATGTTTGTGTGTTAGCTCGATTTCAAACAGGCAGCCGGCGCGGTCTTCTGTGGCGTCAGGGTCTTCTGGTCTTCTGTTCTTCCGATGTTGCCTCGTCGCCTGTTGTCGCTGTAATGATGGAAGCGCGCCTTGCATCCCATATATATAGGCATCACCGTCCCATCATGCTCCGGTAGGTACCCACGTGGTGGGTGCCTACCCACGTGCACCCACCACGTGGGTACCTGCCGGAGCATGATGGGACGGTGATGCCTATATATATGGGATGCAAGGCGCGCTTCCATCATTACAGCGACAACAGGCGACGAGGCAACATCGGAAGAACAGAAGACCAGAAGACCCTGACGCCACAGAAGACCGCGCCGGCTGCCTGTTACTAATTGAGCTAACACACAAACATAGCAGGCAGCCAGCGCTGAAGAAGAAGGCACCGGAGAGCTGCAGAAGAACCGGGGTTCGCCGAGTCAAGAGCGGAAGAGGGGAGAAGATGGAAGAAGCCCCCCGGAGTCCGGAGAAGCCCCCCCCGGAGAGCGGAAGACCCCCGGAGAGTGGAAGAAGACCCCCGGAGAGCGGAAGAAGAAGCCCCCCCTGCTAATTGAGCTAATAACGAAGACAGGGGGGGCGTCCGGAGCAGAATAATAAATTATTTTAAAAAGCCTTGTGTTGTGTGTTTATTAAATTTTACTTTTTGCCTACAGGTGAATGGATAGGGGTACGATGTACCCCATATCCATTCACTTAGGGTGGGGGGCCGGTATCTGGGGGCCCCCTTATTAAAGGGGACTCCCAGATTCCGATAAGCCTCCGCCCGCAGACCCCGACAACCAATGGCAAGGGTTGTCGGGAAGAGGTCCTGTCCTCATCAACATGGGGACAGGGTGCTCTGGGGTGGGGGGGCCCGCAGTGCGCCCCCCTGCCCCAGAGCACCCAACCCCCCCATGTTGAGGGCATGCGGCCTGGCACGGCTCAGGAGGGGGGGGGGGGCGCTCGCTCGTCCCCACTCCCTTCCTGGCTGGCCGGGTAGCGTGCTTTGGATACGGGTCTGGTATGGATTGTAGGGGGACCCCCTACGTCGATTTTTCGGCGGAGGGGGGGTCTCCTTACAACCCATAACAGACCTAAGGGCCTGGTATGCTCCTGGGGGGGAACCCATGCCGGTTAGGAATTTACAAATTGCCGTGGAGTTCTCCCTCGGGAATGCATACCAAATGCCGTCGCTTGAATGGGCCTTTACAAGGTGTGACTAACTTTACACCATGTAAAAGCAGCCCTAGTTTTACACCAGGCAAACTAACACTTACGGCGAAAAAACTAGGTACAAAAGCTTTGAGGATCGCCCTAAGTGCTAATTTGCATACTAACAGAGGCATTTCGACTCGAAATGCCCCCAGTGGCGGATGCGGTACTGCATCCTAAGATCCGGCAGTGTAAGTCCCTTACAGATGTCGGATCTTCTGCCTAACTTAGGAAAACTGCTTCTGAGGATCAGTTCCAAAGTTAGAACCAGAGATACGACGGCTTACGCCGGAGTATCTCTTTTGTGGATTTGCCCCACTGTTCTCCAAGCTTTTAGGAGTTTTCTGGAAGCTTGCTTGTATATTAAATACATCTTTTTGAAATCAATTTGGATTCAGCAGTCAACTTTACTGAAGAACTTTAAGTTAAAGTTTCTTCTCCGTCAATTTGGTCCTTCGAGCTGGGAAAGAAATACTCTACAGCACACCGCTGAGAAACGGAACAACACGAGCTGGGAATTCACTGCAACTGGCTAAGGTAAGCTAAACTTTCTGCTTGCTGTGATCTTCCCATTGTGCTGATCTGTGTAAGGCGGTGTACTGTAGAAATTCTCTTTTTCAAGAACCTTGACTGTTGAAATTTGTTGTTTTTCTTTTTAACGTTTTTACTTTTCATACTATCTGTGCTTATTACTGTCCTTTGTATGAATGCTCTGTGTGAACCGTCTGCTCTATATCAGATGCAGTGAATGTTTAGCTAGAATTTCTGCATTTCCTGCGACTAGCCAGGTCAGAAATTTGGGTTTTCGGACTCAAGGGATCATAGGCTGTGGCTGATAAGGTACTTGTGTGGTGAGGCCCTGGTTTTTCGCTGAGGGTGATGGCCTGCTTAAAAAACAGTGCTGCTTGAATCACAAGTACCAGTCTCGCATGAAAAACTGTCTTCTGTTCGCTTCTGCGCAATTCTCTATAAAATCGCACAATAAGCAGAAGTACTATCTGCACAGTGCCTATAAACTGATGTGGAAGACTTTAGGGAAACCAAACTGTCAGATTCTATACTCTAGAACTTTCTCCTATTGATATTATGCTAAGTGTGTATCCTACATAAGTGACTTGTCTAAAGGGAGTGTTTTTTTTTTTTTTACATTCTTAAACTGTCTATGTGACCTCATTCAGTCTGTGTGGCTGATTTACAGTGTATAGTCTGGTATAGAATTCTTGGCCAGCATTAGAGTCCAGACAATACAGGTTCCTGCTATAACTGTGTTCGCTGTGTCTGTGTGACATGGGGACTTAGTGATAGAGTAATTCTTCAGGAAGTCTTATCACCGTATAAGATGGGGAATTGTACCACCGCGTACACCCCAGAAGGGGATCTGCGTGATCCCATTGTGAACCCTTCCTGGTCGGCCAAAGATTATATGACATATAACTTTGGAAAAGGAACGGTTCTTTCCCTGGAGAAATGGAACAGAGGCACACAAGAGTTTCTAGAATGAATGTAAAAAAACACTATCCAAGTATTTTTAAAACAAGAAAAGACAAGCAGGCATTAAATAAATGCAAGTGGGACAGAATAAAGACAATAAGACCAGAATGGAGGAGAATGGGGTCCCTTTCTATTATGGATTTAGCTAGAAACATGGAACTTGATATAGAGGATAGAGAGAGAGACAGACCACAAAAAGTAATGTATGTAGGTCCTAATGGTATTTATACCTGCAAATAGTGGTCATAAAAAAAAGACAACAAACCATTTTAAATCAGGAAAACATGATGTCTCTAATGTGACATGTTACAGATGTCGGAAAAGCCATTATGCTAAATATTGCAAAAAATTAGCAAGCTAAACCTCTAAATGAACCTAAACTAGCATCTCAAAGGTAATAATAACAACCAAGATGCTTTTGTACCACGAGAAGGCTAAGAAAATAAAATAGGGGAAAAGTGCAGTTTTACTAAAGAAATGTGCTAATATTTTTGTCTACAGGGTATAGCTGGCTAAGTGTAAAAGTTATGTTTGATGTGCGAAGTGTGTGAGACCCATGGATGTGATGTTGGATGGGTGTTTTGGGGTGAACCTCCACGTTAAGGGTGGGGACTGATGAATATGAAATAATAATACTAACACCGTATGAATTTTGGTGGCATGATGATTTATTTTATGTTTGTTATGTATGTTTTAAATTGATGTGACAGTGCCATAAGGACAATCAACGGTAACAAGTCAGTGGCATGTTGGACGTTGGACATTTGTCTTTAGAAGCAAGACAAATATTTTGTCTGTAAATTGGGACTAAAAAAATGTATTTCTGACTTAAAATCCTAAAATTCAGGTGCAACTAGTGACACACACAGCAGTGAAACTCCAATCCAAAGACTCCTGGATACACGCTAGCCATTGCAAAAAGGTCACAGAGCCTGCAGAATGAAGGTGGTATTGCTCTTATGCTTTGTTACACCACTAATCGTTGCTTTACATGTTGATCAAAATCATTATTTTACCTTACTTAATGTAACTGCTTTTATGCTAAACAAGACCAACTGTTGGATTTGTGGGGCACAGATAGAGCTTGGTAAGCAAGGCTATCCGCTGACTACAACTCAATTTTACTGGGATAATGAGACTAGCGAGTTTAACATTAATATTAGAGATGTATGTAAAGCCAATTTTTCTATTGAACAGTATAGATTAACACTCCAATATCCAGCTAAAGGGAAATACTGCTATAGGAGAACAGACAAGAGAACATTTTTACCGGGGAGTAATACTACCATTACAATTAGAGGTAAACACAAAACAATTATAATTCCTGATAAAAATACTACTGTGTATCAACTAGGGCATAGAAAATGTCAATATGAATTAAAGAATTGTACTAACGCATCATCTAACCATCAGTGTGTGAAAATCAATCAAGAAGAAATAAGTTACACTGTTAATTGGACTTGTATGAATGAGCCCACGGATGCATGGATGGAAAATGGTAATGTCAAAGTAAACGTATATGATCGTCTTAATGTCTAAATATAATTGATAATCAGACTCAGAAAGATATTGTATTCCAGACACATTTAATGCTAAAATATTACGAGTGCACTATACTTCCCTTAAACTTGTTCTTTATATGTGGAAATAATGCCTACCGATTCATCCCTAAATACTTTCAAGGTACCTGTTATTTAGGATATGTATTTCCACGAGTAAGCTATTTTAAGCACCTCCCAACAGGAAGCTCCCAAAGGCACTCTAGAAAACAAAGAGAAGTACCTATCAGCAATCATCTCCTTAAAGGGACTGATGGAATCTGGGAAGACGGATATGTACCAGACCAGTTTGATGTTAGTGAGGGTGATAGATTAGCAGCTATAATACTTCCTATGTATGGCCCAGCAAAAGCTATACAAATGATAAGGAGACTGGCACGAATAATGGAAAAAATTGCGAATGAAACTACCGAAGCTATGATACTCCTAAATGAAGAACAAAAACAGCTTCGGATAGTAGCCCTACAAAATAGAATGGCCCTTGATTACTTATTAGCTGAACAAGGAGGAGTATGTGCATTAATTAATAACACTTGCTGTACGTATATACCTGACTATAGTAATAATATTACTGATCACATCAACAAGGTAAAAGAAGCTGCGGCAGCCTTAAGGAGAAGGCCTAAATCCATGCTTGATGGTATTTCTGATAGTATCAAGGGCTGGTTTAACAATCTTTTTGGTAATTTAGGTAAATGGCTTTCTGATATTCTGTATTCTATTGGAACCGTCCTCCTCTATGTCATGGGTTTCTTTCTGGCAATATATGTTTTTTATTATTGTCTCAAAATATGTATTACTAAACTTAGATATGCTATTAAACCAGCTTCTAATCCAGGGTTGGTTCCTCCTTCCTCATATCAGCACCTCCAAGATCCACACATGGGTAAGCCATATGTGCCTTTAATAGTGACCAAAGGCAACTGCAATGTGGAAACACCACACGGAAACAGTAGAACAATGGTCAGAGGCCCAAGTGTTAACTACAACTAGAATATATATATGGATAATGTATATTTACATGTATGTGTTTGTATTAACAGTAATCTTTGTTTCCATAGAAGAAACAGTTTTTGAAGAGTTTTCCAATATACTCAGTATAGGTGAAGTATAATTGTCTTGCAAGACAAAGGGGGAACTTTAAAAAAAATGTTGTTTGTTTTGAGCTGCTCATTTTTAAACCAATGGCGAATAATAGTTTGTATATATATATATATATAGTAATGGTATACCATACATAAAAAAAAAACACGTGGTTGTAATAGTTTGACGTCAAACAATTTTTTGGTATTAGAAAACGTGCACTGTTAAAATATTTAAAGAAAATGTTCAAAATGCTTACTGAATGCTAAATATCTCTAACCTTTGGTTTGTTTTCAGGAGGAAAATATAATGTGTTTTGTTACTAAAATTGTGATGCTTATTTCTCAGATTAAGCCTTATGCCCTGGATTGATTTGTTCAAGGTCTTCAGAACAGAAGAAAACCACAGCCTTCAAAGACAATCCCCTTTTTGAGGAGTATTTTTATCTATATATATATAAACATGGGTTTCAACCCCCCCCACTAGCTAAATCTGTACTGCCCTTAGCACTACATTTTTGATGTATCTGACATAAATGAGCTTTGAGATTTAACAAGTTCTAATGACCTAGACCACAGGTTTCAGGCACAAAGCCCGCGGGCCAAATCCGGCCCTCCAGGCCATTTCATGTGGCCCTCGCGCCTCTCCTGCAGCGTCGGCCCTCCTCTGGTCCTCCTCCGGACTCTTGCTTTCTGTTTTTAAGCAATGCATCCAGCTTCTTCCCAACAGCGGCATGGGGAAAGGGGGGTGCACTGTAATATGGGGGAGAGTGGGGGACTCAGCTTCTGATGGTGGGGTGGCTCTTGACATCTAGTGTGAGGGGAGGGGATACGCTGGATATCTAGTCTTATAGATACAACCAGCCCTTTTACCCTTTTGAGGGTGATGCTGATGCAGTCCACGATAAAATTGAGTTTGACACCCCTGCCCTAGAGAATTAAACGTCTCCTGTCGTGGGCTACGTTTCCACTATAATGACCAACAAAGTCACATGATTCAGAGACTCTGGATTGTGACTTTGGTCCAAATTTATAGTCCCCGTCAAGGTAGTGCAGGAATCTTTTAAAAGTCGCTGCAACCTTAAGTCGCAATAGTGGGAACTGAGCCTTATACAGTTTTTGTATATTATTTTATGATAAAAAAAGGTTTGATTAAGATTGAATTGAATAACTGTTGCTCTAGTATAAACACCTAAAAAAAAAAAAAAAGTAATGAATGTATTACTACATGTATGTTAGTGTCACTACATTGAGTGTTAATATTACTTGGGTATTATTAAGAGTTTAAACTAGGCCTATGTCTCAGATCTTCAGCTTTTCTACAGATCTGTCTCCTCCATTACAAAAAAAAAAAAAGTGTTTAAGACTAGTTTAACATCCTGTTAATTGAATTAGCTACATGCCCAGCCAGTACTGCCTTTTTAAGCTGAAACAGATTGCCTTGGGCTTTGCATAATAATGTCCCAAGCAAGTCTGCCTTTGTGTCTCCAAGTGTGTTTGAAGCCAGTTTCCTGTGCGGGGTCACAATACATGGCTACTCATTTCTAGCTGTATTATATGTCATTGCATATGTGTCTCCAATGTCTGTGTGTGTCCAGGCACACACCTGTCAGCTTGAAATTTTAACTCCCTACTGTTTAGTGATCCTAGCATCTCAGCACTGCAAGGGATTCTCATGTGTTTATTGGCCTTTAGTTCTAGGTATCCTTCCTGCCTTAGAATCCTTGTATACATCAACTGTATCGTGTGTATCTGACCTCCTATGAACCCTGAAGCCCAGTGCTGTACTATACTCCTGTTATTCCTGTATCCTGTGCTCTCTTGTCTATGTTCCTGTAGGATCATTGATCCAAGCCATACGTTCCCCTTCTGAGAAGCCTATTGTTTATGATAAATGTCTTATTGAATTTAGAATAATGTGGACAGTTTAGTTGGATGACAGTTGAATAACATTTTATTGTAAATAAGACTGGTTGCTCCTTGTATAAAGATTTACTTTTTATTTTTCCTTCTAGGTCGTATTGCCTCTAGAACATACATTTACTTCAGCAGTAAAAGAAAACTCAAAAGGCTTTATGGGCATTTTTTGTTAATAATCATGTTTTGGGACTAACAATCTCTGACACCATCCCTCCACCATCCCTCCTCATGCCATCAGTCATGAACACCATTGATGAAAAAGAGTGCTTTCAAAAGCTTGTGTCTAAAGAACTTTGATACCTACCATGTCAGTAAAAAGGTATTTTATCGTGTGGATTGCAAAGATCCTGAAGAAAAGAAGATTAAAATCTGCACATTTATCAAAAATTATTTTATCGTGTGGATTGCAAAGATCCTGAAGAAAAGAAGATTAAAATCTGCACATTTATCAAAAATCTTTTTATCATGTGGATTGAGAAAAATCCTGAAGTAAAGAAGATTACATGGTGCACACCTACCGGAGGTCTATGCGGACTACGATAGTCCTGAAGAAAATTATGTACATTATATGCGCTCTTAAGGTGTTTCCGTGGCGTCTCATGGAAGAATAGCCTGTGACAGTTACAGCAGAGGAATCAACTATAGACTTGGTGTTCATGCATTGTTAGACCAACGCATAATATTTTCATTTTTTAGATTTTTTTGTATTTTTTTGTATTTTTTAGCCTTGACAAAGCAAAATGAGATTTTTCTGCAGAAGTAAATTGGGTACATAAATTAGGAAAAATGTGAACTAGAAACCAAATGAATATTTCACGTAAGATTAGGCAGTTAGAGGGACATGTTGGAATTTAGGACTTGTAATTGTATATGATGTTAGGTTTTGTATGTGTTATGAGACTTAGTTTTTTTCCATCTTCCCCATTATAATGACAAATAATGTTCACGTCTAGTTAGGCCCTTTACAGCTTTAACTGTCTTAAAAAAAAAAAGAATCTTTACACTGAATAGTCAAGAACTGTCCACAGCCAATGTATGAATTGTTATAGTGCTGTTATGTTTTGTTAATTATGTGGTCAATTTCTAATTTGACCAAGAGATAGGATTGATCGGGTAAATGGAATAGCCATTTATTTAATCAAACATTTATTCACAATTGTCAAAGCATGTGTTTCTGATGTGTATGTGTGTGTGTATATATAGATATATATATATTAGTTGTGTTTGTTAGGTAAAATCAATTGTGTAGCAATGTATTTCTTACTGTGTTTGAAAGCCTATATTTTGATGTATCAGGAATGGGATTTGACCATTCAACATCCTATCCCTGAACAAAAGCCATTCACACCTTTAGCTGTGAAAAGGCTCATCTCTTGGTTTTTCCCAGAGAATTTGGAAGTGACATGTAGAAGCTAAATGACCATTTGTCTTCTGAATGTAGCCACAATCAGAATGCCTCCCCTTTGAAAGTGTATAAATTGCTTAGAGGGTCAGAGGCGCATGCGCGCAGCTTTCAAGATGGCCACCGGCGTCTGAAGCTCCGCTCCGCCACGGCCTAACGCTGCCCACCGGAGCTGACTGAACGCCCCCACAGCTATCACACCGGGACTATCAGGTAGGGGAGGCACCCCCGAACCCGCGGATGTCTTTACCGCCAGTCCGGAGGGACTTATCAGGCCAAATGGCGGCGTCTCCTGGTCCCCTCAGCTATGCCAAGATGGCGGCTCCACGAGGCCTGGAAACGGAGCAGAAGGAGGACTCCATAGCTGACCAGGACCATTCCCCCCCGCAATCCCCAGGTACAGGATTCCCCCCCTTAGCAGCAGCAGCTTCTCCATCATCCACGGAATCACTGCTGGGCAGGATGGGATCTGCATTCCCCACTACCCCCATGCTAGACCCACATACAGGCCTGCTGCTTACTGTCAGTGAGGTGCAGGAGGAGGCCCCCATTCCCACTGACTTTCCCTCTATGATGGCTGCTTTCTCCCAAATGCTGTCCAGGAGCCTGGCACTGAACGCAGCACAAATTACATCATCCATCCATGCAGACCTGCTGCAGTTGGGGATGAGGATGGACACTATAGAGCAAAAGGCGGACCAGGCAGTGGCGCGTATCAATCAGAATTCCACTAGGTTACAAGAGGTACAGGATCAACTGGAGATGGCATTTGCTAAGATCGACGACCTCGAGAACCGATCGAGACGCTATAATTTTAGGGTGCGGGGTCTCCCGGAGTCGGACAAGGAGGTACAAGCTGCGGTGAAAACCCTGATCAAAAGCCTCATCCCGGATATCGCTGAGCACCGTCTTGAGCTAGATAGAGCACACAGAGCCTTACAATCCCCCCGATCGGATGGCCTGCCCAGGGATATCATTGTGAAACCGCACTACTATGCTGTCAAAGAAGAGGTGATGAGGAGAGCTAGGAGATCGGACAATCTCACTTTAAACGGCCACAATATTCAAATTTTTGCGGATCTGTCACCTTACACAGTCCAGAAGAGGCGCTCTCTCAAACCGCTGCTGCAGGTCCTTATGGGAAAAGAAATCACGTACAGATGGTCCTTCCCGCTGCGAGTGAACTTTTCCTACAGAAACAAAAATTTCGGCTTCTCATCATTCCCAGAGGGGGAACGCGTGCTAACCCAATTAGGACTGATTGCCCTGGAACCGCCATCTTCACAGTCCGGCAGGGGGACACCTGGATCCACGAAGAGACCGCCACCCGCAAGCCCGCTGCAGAAGAATTGGCTGACACAGAACCACAAGCGCTCCAAGGAGAACTCTTTCACATGAGAATCAGCATCTGAAGTTTTCCCAGTCCTGACTGGTCTGGACCACTGAAGAACTACCCATCCCATATGGGGGTGGAGGGTCCCTCTTTCCCCCCCGATCCCAACGATGGCCCTTATGGGAGCTGTCTTCCTATACCACGATCTGGTTGCCTTGTTGAGGCCTATCGGAACTCTGATAAGCAGTTTTATTTTATTTTTTTAGTTTAATGTTGGTTTGTGTTGCTCTTTGGTCATTGTATGGGGACTGGGACTTTTGTCTGGAACTCTGGGGGGGGGGGTACGATTTTGGGAGCTCTGGGGCTCCTGGGGGGACTATTTTCTTCAGCATGGTCACTAGGGATTGTTTTTCATCGCACAACATAAACCTTGCATAGGAAACTAGGGGGAAAATCAAGGTCACAGTTTGGTAGAGCGGGGGGGGAGGAGGGGTCTCAGTCCTTTTAAGGCTAACGTACTAGGATAAAGGGGTGGGTTTTAAATGGCCCAGGGGCTCCACAGGCTGGCATCTTTTTAAAACTGGTTAAGTCACTGGATACTGGCCCTTTTCCTTCTCTCCCTCCTCCGGTTAGTTTTTGTTGGGGGCTCGGTTACAGTTTGTGGGCCTTGACCTACACGGAAGGGGCGTTCAGTTTTTGGGTATCATAGGCTCCCGGTTAGCCCTAAGTGATAGTATAGAGGTGACGGGGCCGTGGTGGACTCAGTGCACCTCCATTGGATCAGGATCACCTTTGGTGAAGCCAGATCTGTTACCGGTAGCCCGGTTTTAGGGCCATATCGGTGCCCTAAACTTTTTGGGGTGAGGGCAGTTTTGCCCACATCACCCCGGGGTGGAGGGGTTCAGGGGACCCCCGGAATACGGTCAAGAAATGTTCACTGAGTTTGAGGATTTATTTGCTCTGCGGCAGCTATGTAATAATGTTGTCTTTTCTTCTCCCTTCTTTCTCTGTTTCACCTCTTTTACTTCTGACTTCTCCACAATTCCCTAGGGGTGCTCCACGGTTCCGGGGTGGATTCCAGTTCCTCAGCCCAGACCCAGGGCTCGCGACGCTACAAGTGCCAGAACTACGGAGGGAATACTCCCGACAGGACACAGGTAGGCTGTATTGGTATAGTGGGGCTCCTGAACCTCTGATCCATGGCTGACACATGTCCCCCCCCACCAACACTCAAAATCATCTCCCATAACACTCAGGGCCTAAATTCCCCCGTTAAACGCAGGAAGCTCCTCCAGTCATACCACTCTATGCACGCTGAAGTCCTTCTACTGCAGGAGACGCATTTCCCGTCCACCTACAGACCCACGTTCCTCCACCACGGTTATCCCCAATTTTACCTTGCCTCGGCTGACACTAAAACGAAGGGGGTGGCCATATGTTTCGCCAGACACATCAACCTTTCCTTGATGGAATCTATAGTGGACCCGTTGGGCCGCTATATCCTGGTTTCAGGCCATATAGACGGGGAACTATACACCTTCGTCTCCTACTACACACCGAATAAGGGCCAAAGACCCTTTTTTGAATCACTATTACGCAAACTACAACCACACTTGAGGGGCACTGTCTTCCTGGGGGGAGACTCAAATACGGCGTTTGACTTCTCACTGGATAAGACGGCTAACGGCACACCCAAACCTAAACGCCCCTCCAAACAGAGCTCTAATATAGCCAAGCTCCTCCACTCGGGGGGGTTGATAGATGTTTGGCGGGAGGTAAACCCACGCACAAAAGATTACACCCACTTTTCTGCCCCCCACAACTCCTATGCCAGGATTGACCACATTTTCACCCACGCCACGACACTACCGTTAATTTGTAACGCCAGGATTGTAGACACCCCCCTGTCAGACCACTCAATGGTCACTCTGCTCACTAGGAGGCCAACGGGCTCTAGAAACCCGCCTCGCTGGCGCCTGAATGAGTCGCTTCTAAGCGATCCGGTCCAATGCTCCTTACTAGAAGAGGACATTAAGGAATATTTCCTTACCAATACAACGTCTGAAGTCTCCCCTTCCACGGTCTGGGCAGCGCACAAAACGGTCATCAGGGGAAAACTGATACAGGTAGCCGCTAAACTTAAAAAGGAACACAGGGCTGACAATATCAGGCTTACAGAGGCCTTTCACAAGCTGAAAAAAGCACACAAACGCCAACCCACGGCTGACTCACTTGCCCGACTGGACGAAGCGAGAGCTCTTCTGAACTTATCACTGACGACTGCGGCCGAGAAGCACCTCAGATGGTCCGGGGCCAGGTTTTACTCCCAAACTGACAGGATAGGCTCACGCCTGGCCACCAAACTGAGCCCCAAACAGCGGGCGCTTGCTTTCCCTAAAATACGGGTCCCCACAGGGGAGCTGACGCAGAACCCAACTAAGATAATGGACACATTCCTTCAATTTTATTTGGGGTTATACAAGCCAGCTCAAACGGCCCCTTCCCCGACGGGTAAGGACTTTTTGGACAATCTCCCATTGCCATCCCTGACGGGGGAACATAGGGACATCATGGAATCCCCTTTCACTCAAGAGGAAGTACTGTCCACAATTAAGGCCCTCAAGCTGGGTTCATCGCCGGGCCCGGATGGCTTCTCCACCGGTTACTATAAGAAATTTGGTCCATGCCTGGCCCCTCACCTGACACGACTGTTCAACTCTCTCAGGGATGGAGCCCAACTGGGGACAGACCTAAACTCTGCCTACATCTCGGTCATTCCGAAACCGGATAAGGACCCTAGCGAGGTGTGTAATTACCACCCCATTTCACTGATTAACAACGATATTAAAATCATGACAAAAATACTAGCGAATAGGCTGTCTGGCTTCATAGCCTCATATGTACACAAAGACCAGGTGGGCTTCATCCCTGGGAGACAGGGGACAGACCAGATCAGACGGGCTATAGACATTGTTTCCCTTCTACAATCACAGTGGGACGGAGGACCGCGGCAGGAGGGTTTCTTATTATCTATAGACCTACATAAGGCCTTTGACACTATAGACTGGGCGTACTTGAGGGAGGTCCTGAGAAGGTGGGGGTTTGGACCCAACTTCATGAGCCTCATTGGGTCACTTTACTCCAGCCCCTCCGCCCAGGTGCGACTTATGGGCAGATACTCTGAATCCTTCCCAATTGGCAGAGGGACCAGGCAGGGGTGTCCTCTTTCCCCGCTCCTGTTCGCTGTGGCTATCGAAACGCTGGCGGTAGCACTGAGGATGAACCCTGACATCAGGGGGGTATTCTGTGGACCAAAGGAACACAAATGTGCCCTGTACGCGGACGACCTCCTACTCTTTGTCACTTCACCCCTTACTTCCACGACAAAGATACTCCAGACCCTAGGGGGATTCAGTGAGGTGTCTGGCCTGCGGGTAAATGTGGGCAAATCTCTGGCTATTAATGTATCAGTCCCCCCGGACCTAAACAGCTTACTGATACCTTCGACTTCCAATGGGCTCCCTCACATATTACGTACCTAGGCATCAAGCTCACACCCCATATCGAAGGCCTCTTTAAAGTGAACTACCCCCCGATGATCAGCAAGTGTAGAGGGGATTTGGGGAGGTGGGCCAAATGTGGGTTGTCCTGGCTGGGCCGGGTGAACGCGGTAAAAATGACCCTTTTGCCACGTTTGCTATACCTGTTCCGCTCGCTCCCGATCGCGGTACCGAAACATTTCCTTATTAAATTCCAAGCAGAGATTACCCGGTTTGTGTGGGGGAAAAAGGGGTATAGGTGTCCATCAGGAGTTCTCTACCGTTTAAAAACACAAGGAGATATGGGGCTCCCTAGTTTATGGGGGTATTTTCAAGCGGCCCAACTAACACAAATTTCGACGGCCTTCTTCCAGGGTTCGAAACCGGACTGGCTTGCAATGGAGAGACAGGCCATCCCATCACATACCATTGATTATGTCTTGGGGTGTGACTCCAAACGCAGACCAGCCATTTTAGCGCCTACGCTATCTCACTCCGTAGCCCTATGTTCTAAACTATTCTCAAGTCCCGGTCTAATTTCCCCTCTGAAACCCCTCTCGCACATATTCCATAACCCAGACTTTCCCCCAGGGATGGACATCAAGGCGTTCCGGTGGTGGACGGATAAAGGAATGTACAGGATAGGACACTTCCTGGCTAGAGAGGGCCCACTGTCACTAAATCATTGCAAAAAACAACTGGATATGCCCATGGAGGAACTTTTTAGGTTCTCCCAAATCTCCCACTATCTCCACACTATCTGGAAGGACAAGTCAGCCCCCCCCAGGATAACGCCATATGAAAACTGGTGCGCAAACTCTAGGGATCAGAGGGGCGGGATCTCGTTACTTTATAGGACCCTGATGTCTAAGACTGATAAGCCCTCGTACGCCTGGGTCTGGGAGGAGGAACTGAACACATCTTGGAGCACTGCAGTCTGGCACCGAGCAACGGAGCGAGCATATAAAGGTATTCTCAATACATGTCTCATTGAAGCTAGTCTTAAAGTGATGTTTAGGTGGTATTACGTCCCCTCTAGACTGGCTAGAATGTTCCCGGGGTCCTCTCCATTATGTTTTAGGGGATGCGAACTGGAAGGTAACATGTTACACACTTGGTGGTCCTGCCCCCGCATTAGATCCTTCTGGAAAAGAGTTTTCCGCACTATGGGCTCCGTTCTAGAGAAAAGGATACCTCCACAGCCTAACACGGCACTCCTAAATCAGTGCATCCCAGGCTTACCTAAACATTCCAGGATTTTATCAGTTTTTATTTTATTGGGGGCCAGGATGACCATAGCTAAAGCCTGGAAGAAACCCGCAGTTTCTTTTCAGATGTTTAGGAGGAAAGTCTCCTGGATAATGTCACAAGAACAAATAGTAGCGAAGCGGGCGGATCAGACTGACAAATTTAGATCTATATGGGAACCCTGGGCTACCTTCTGCAACGTTTCTCTCCTGCCTGGAGTACCGCCTGGAGGCGGGAACACCCCATCCTGATCCTCACTAGACTCCTCTGTCATTTTCCTCTTTACCACGTTTCTCTATCTCTTTCTCTCTCTCCCCCTGTAAGCACCTCCCTTGGTGCTAGATGCTGCTGTCGGGTAGGATGTTGAATTTCAGGTTATGCCCCTCTTAAGGGGGTTGCCTCGAGATCGGGCAGACTTCACCCCCCGAGGGGACAGAGTGCGGCTGATTTATACAGGCCCGGGCCCCTGACCCGGGTACTCGGGACGCAGCGTGATCCCTTTTAGGGGCGTCCGGTGTGCCGTGGGTTATGGGAACTGAGCGGTACTAATGTATTAGTAGGAACCCTGTAATGGCGCTCACACTACTGGTTTTAACATTGTGCTCTGCCCGCTCTTGAGGAGTTCACTGACTATGTTTTGTAGGAATAGGGGAGTTTCTCTCCCGACATGTATATGTGTGATGGAACTGACGCTTTGTAAACATGTACCAATGTTAACTGACATGTTGTTCTTTGAAAAACTCTCAATAAAAACATTTAAACCAAATTGCTTAGAGGGTTTTGGACTCAGTAGAACAGATATTTTGAATGTATGACAATGTATACACACTATTCTCCAAGCTTTTAAGAGTTTTCTGGAAGCTTGCTTGTATATTAAATACATCTTTTTGAAATCAATTTGGATTCAGCAGTCAACTTTACTGAAGAACTTTAAGTTAAAGTTTCTTCTCCGTCAGTTCTAAAGGTTGCATTCTATGCATGAAAGTAAAAAAACTTCAGTGTGCTGCTTCCCCCACAGCCCCCTCTATACTCCCCTGAGCCTAGGGTGCCCACGTGTCCCGGATTGCCCGGGACTATCCCGTAATTGACATCTGTGTCCCAGTTCCCGGGCACCTTCATTCCGGGACAATACAGTGTCCCGGAATGAAACTGACACTGGGAAACATCATAAATTCAGGGGACAGGGGCGGACAGAGCCGCGGTAGCGATGGCTCCGGCACCACCTCCATCTGACATTAATCCTGGCCACTGGTTGTTAGAGCTGCCTGGCGTGTAGCAATCAGTGACATCACGCCTGTAACCCCCTCCATGCTCAGCGTTGAAATGGAGGTGGGGAAGGATTTCACCTACTGCTCCTGGGAGGCTGGGGCCCAACGCAGCTGAGCTCCGAGTCAAGTGAGGCTGGCTAGAAGGAACAGCGCGAAAGGGAGAGCGAGAACTGCCACCCTGACCTGAGGCTGAGCAGCAGTGAGAGCAGCATCCCCGGCACCTCCCAGAGCCTGCACACCTTCTCCAACGTTGGCTCCCAGTTCCAGCTGTGACTGTCATCAAGAAGAAAGATAGTCTGACCGAGGGACCAGAGGACAAGGATGGGCGGGAGGTAGGTGCATCACACACACCTACCCACCACAGTCAGGGGCTGGGACAGGGGTGTACAGGAAGGACTGCAGGCCAGGCTAGGGGGTCAATTTCACTCACCCCCTATCTCTCATCCATCCCCGTCTCTCTCATCCTTCCCTCTCTCTCTCCCCCATCCCTTCCCTCTCTCTCTCTCCCCCATCCCTTCTCTCTCTCTCTCTCTCTCCCATCCCTTCCATCTCTCTCCCCCATCCCTCCCCCCTCTCTCTCTCATCCACCCCATCCCCCTCTCTCTCATCCATCAATCTCTCTCTCTCGCTCTCTCTCTCCCATCCCTGGCAAAGAGGAAGTGCTGAGACAAGTCTTTTATAGGAAGTTCATGGAAGGAGCAAGGGGTTCAAGGTTAAACAAAAATCAAGACATAAGACACAGAGTATTCCAATGGATCAGATAGGTTTATCCAGCAGATCAGGAAGGGAACTGTCCAGCATCCCAGATAGCTCAGTGGGAAGAGACAATGCCAGACACAAAAAAGGTCCCAGGTTCAAGCCCAGGTCCTGACAGCCACTCCCCCTCTGCCACTGACCTCATCCTCCTAATGAAGGACTACAGGTCTCAGCATGAACCCTTCAGAGCTGAGTATGTGACACACTCCCCCAATGGATGGGGTAGGGATCAAGTAGCTTAGTGTAGTGGACAGGTAGGTTAGTGTAGGAATCAGGTACAGTAGGTCAGTGTAGTGGACAGGTAGGTCAGTGCATGTCCAGTTTTTACCCCAGATCCCTTGGGTCATTTGTATTTCTTTTGTAGTATAAAGTATGGGGTTTTATATACAATTTTAGTGCCTTAGATATAAACAGCATTTGTTTCATATATGTTAGCCCAACATTGCAAGAACAATTACACTCTATGAATCTAAGTGGTCGCCTGCAGCTGCAATGTTGGGCTAACATACATGAAACAATTGCTTCAATAGGCAAGGGGCGGGGCCTCTCTGCAATGTCATATGGTGGCACTGCCTCCTTGTGACGTCACTGATCGGTGCTTGCTGAATTGCTGTTTGGAAATGTGGTCACCCTACCTGAGCCCCCTCTCTATTCACAGATGAGAACGAGAGCCTTATCTGTCCCAGGACTCCCTCTCCTCATTGGCTGAGACAGAAGCAGGTGCCATTGGCCCCCACTGCTGTCAATCACAGTCAGTGAGCCAATGAGGAGAGAACCGGGGTGGGGCCTAGCCACGGCTCTATGTCTCTTACAGATGCATAGCGCAGGCTCTGGAGCAAGCATGCACCAGTGCCCCCAAAGAAAGCGGCTTTCTACTTGGGGCACTGGTCAAGGGGGAGGAGCTAGGAGCCACACTGGGGGGTCCGAGAAAAATAAGATCGGGATTTTCTGTGCAAAACCATTACAGAGCAGGTAAGTATGACAATTTAATTTTTTTTTAAAGCCGATTCTTTAACCACTTGCCGACCGCGCACCGTCGAAATACGTCCACAAGGTGGCTCTCCTGGGCGAGATCACGTAGTATGACGTCCGGCGCGTGAACGGCAAGGGGGCGCGCCCCCCCGCCATTCCCGATGATCAGATTCGATGCAGAACTGATCAATCACCAGGTCCAGGCCAATAAAATCTGGCCTGGACCTGGTGATCACTCTAACCAATGGTTGTCTTCCCCTGGCAATGTTTTGTAAACATTGGCAGGGGAAGTACTGCTCTCTCCCTCGTGTCGGTCTTTCCGTTCCAGACCGAGAGGGAGAGAGCATCTAACTGTGAGTTGCACAACACTACACTGACACCAGGTCACGTAGGCACACAATTCACCCCCCGATCACCCCCCAAATTAACCCATTCACTGCCTGTCACTGTGTCACACAGTACAGCAATCAGATTTTTTTTTGATCGCTGTACTAGTGTCATTAGTGACAAAAATAATTGTTAGGGTAATTAGTCTTAGGCCCTAAAAAGTCTAGGGACCCCCCTAACCCCCCCCAATAAAGGTTTAACCCCTTCATTACCCCCTGTCACCAGTGATCACAGTATAAGTGTCACGGGTGACGCAGTTTAGCTAGTTAATTTTTTATAGCATCAAGGCACCCGCCATATTTTTTGCAATAAAGTTTTAACCCCCTGATCGCCCGGCGGGTGATCAAAGTTTGGTTTTAGCGCCAGATAGGGTCTGCGTCGCCCCAGGCAGCGGCCAATAGCGCTAACACCCACGCACGCACCATACGCCTCTCTTTAGTGGTATAGTATCTGATCAGATCTATACTAGCGTCCCCTGCAGTTTAGGGTTCCCAAAAACGCATGGTTAGTGGGATCAGCCCAGATACCTGCTAGCACCTACGTTTAGCCCCTTCGCCCAGTCCAGCCCACCGAAGTGCAGTATCGATCGATCGATCACTGACACAAAACACAAAAACACATAACTGCAGCGTTCGCAGAGTCAGGCCTGATCTCTGCGATCGCTAACAGTTTTTTTGGTAGCGCTTGACTCGGTCACTAACAGGTCAGGTGCTTTTTTGCCTGTGAATCTCACCACTGTACCCCTAAATTTAGAGCCCAAAATGGCAAATCGATGGTACAGTGATGAAGAGGCCTACTTGTTTATGAGCCTGACAGATAGTGATGAGGAGGTCATGCATCTGTCAAATTCTTGCTCAGAATACGATCCTGTAGACGACAGTGGCTCCCTGACAGATAGCTCTGACGACGGAGTTGTGGTCCCTGCTAGGGTCAGGCGTACCAGACCCCGATCTTCTGCTGTCGCTGAGGTGCAAGAACCGCAGGGCTCTCGTATGGAGGAGAGAAGTACTAGCGCCGCTATTCCTTCTGGTGAACTGGCAAGCACCAGCGGCCTAGTACATCCTGGTCATATATCCAGCACTGCAGTAACACTTGGTGACGTGGCGAGTCCCATAAGTGCAGTTCAAGCTGGAGAGGTGGCAAGCACGAGTAGTGTCCCGCTGCCACCAAGAAGAAGACGACAAAGACAGGCCCGTCCCCATAGTGCCCTTCCTGCTGCATTCGCCAATCCTGATTGGGTACCCACCACTTCTGCAGCACCCGTACTTCCCCCATTCACTGGCCAACCCGGAATTCAGGTGAATACAGTTGATTTTACGTCACTGGATTTTTATTCGCTGTTTTTCACCGAAGATCTCTATAGATCTATTGTGGACCAAAGCAATTTGTACGCTGGTCAATTCATCGCCGCTAATCCCCAGCTGTCCCTTGCCAGAGATTGGAAGCCAATTACGGTTTCCGAATTTAAGATCTTTCTGGGCCTTTCCCTCATCATGGGCATTACTAAAAAGAGTGAGCTGCGGATGTATTGGTCCACGCACCCAGTTCACCATATGCCCATTTTCTCTGCCTCCATAACCAGGACACGATACGAGCAGATCTTGCGGTTCATGCATTTTAGTGACAATGAACTCTGTCGTCCTCGGGGAGACCCTGGATTTGATCGGCTCTACAAAATTCGGCCCCTCGTAAACCACTTCAACGAACGGTTTGCAGCCTTGTATAATCCCCATCAAGTTGTCTGCGTTGATGAGTCCCTGGTTAAGTTTTCTGACCGCTTGTCATTCAAACAATTCCTTCCCAGCAAGCGTGCCAGATACGGGGTCAAGTTGTATAAGCTCTGTGACAGGGCAACAGGCTATACATCTAGCTTTATGGTTTACGAGGGAAAAGACAGTCACGTAGAGCCGGAGAATTGCCCAGATTACATAGGGAGCGCTGGTAAGATAGTGTGGGAATTGGTGTCACCCTTATTCGGAAAGGGGTACCACTTGTACGTGGACAATTATTACACAAGCGTGCCACTTTTTAGTCACCTTTTTGATTATGGAATTGGCGCATGTGGCACCGTGCGACCTAATCGCCGGGGCATCCCCCAACGGCTTGTAGAATCCCGTCTTAGTCGGGGGGAGAGAGCCTGCTTACAGTGTAATAATTTGTTAGCATAGAAGTGGAGGGATTCACGGAATGTTTTCGTTCTGTCCGAGCTTCACGCAGACACGGCAGTCCAAATTCCTACGGCGACTGGTGTTGTGGAAAAACCCCTCTGTATCCACGAGTACAACCTTAACATGGGAGGGGTGGACCTCAATGACCAGTTGTTGGCGCCGTACCTAATTGCCCGGAGGTCCAAACGCTGGTACAAAAAAGTGTCAGTTTATTTGTTTCAATTGGCTTTGCTGAACGCTCATGTGCTATACAGAGCTTCAGGACAGACTGGATCCTTCCTAAAATTCCAGGAAGAGATCGTCGAAGCCCTTCTGTTTCCAGATGGTGCTGTGCCCCACCTTCCCAACGCAAATGCAGTGAGCCGGCTGTATGAGAGGCATTTTCCTTTTGTCTCCCCTGGTACCCCTACCCAAAGAACCCGCCAAAAAAGATGTCGTGTCTGCAGCAAACTCAGATTTAGGCGTGACACCCGCTTTTATTGTCCCGACTGTCCTGACCAACCTGGTCTCTGCATTGGTGTATGTTTCAAACGCTACCACACACTAGTTGAGTTTTAGCTTAGGGTACAGCACCACACAGTCCTAGGCACACCAACACAGGGTCTCGGAATATGTGATGGCCATCACATTTTGAGAGACCATAATCTGCAACGTTCAGTTTACAGTTTTCTTACAGTTTTTATAAAAGTGAAAAAAAGTGGGAATTTTTTTTTAAAAAACTCACACAAAAACACAAAAAAAATATAAAATAAAAAATCCAAAAATAGTTGTGGTTGTATTTTTCTCCTCTCTTTATTGTTCTCTTATGTTCACTCTCTACTGTCCACTCACTATTGTTCTATATCTATTCTCTCTATTTTTACAATGTTTTATTGTATTTGCTTTGCAGGTATGGTATGTTATACTGTAATGTTTGTTTTATTGTTAACCATCATTTGCTTAGCAGGTACGCCATTCAGTTGCATCGCGGATTTATTTAGCGTGACAGCAACAGCGTTTGCTCACACGATTTATAAAGCTGTGACTCCAACGCTGTAGGAGGTGATTTCACCACCACAGTTAAAAAAAAAAGCATATATGCCGAAGCATGGGGGCATTAGGGGCGGAGGAGCGATTTTGCTCCTAATGCCGCGTACATACGGTCGAAATTCCGACGGAGGCTTGCCCGTGGAAAGGTTCGACCGTGTGTACGCGGCATAACTTTTTATGCGGGAGGATGCCCCCATGCTTCGGCATGTATATTTTTTAGGCACAGGTTGCGTTAAAAAATGTTTTATTTTTTACTGTTTTTATTTTTTTGGTATTTGCTTTGCAGGTATGGTATGGTAAGATCTTAATGTTAAAATGTAATGTTACTTTGTTATAATGTTAACCATCATTTGCTTAGCAGGTACGCCATTCAGTTGCAGCACGGATTTATTTAGCGTGACAGCAACAGCGTTTGCTCCCACGATACATAAAGCCGCGACTCCAACACTGTGGGAGGTGATTTCACCACCACAGTTAAAAAAAGAGCATATATGCCGAAGCATGGGGGCATTAGGGGCGGAGGAGCGATTTTGCTCCTAATGCCACGTACATACGGTCGAAATTCCGTCGGAAGCTTGCCCGTGGAAAAGTCCGACCGTGTGTATGCGCCATAACTTTTTTTATGAGGCGTACATACGTGTGTGAGCGGCATAACTTTTGTGGGAGGATGCCCCCATGCTTCGGCATATATAAATGGTGCATGTATGTCCATCATTAGAAGTGGGTGGATGAAGGGAGGTATTCTAATGGTGGGCATACCCACCGATCAATCTCTTTTTTTCGTTCAGCCAACAGGCTGCATGAAAAAAAAAAAGATTACAATACATGTCCAACAAGAACCATCAACGTATGGTATGTTGCTGGACTTTGAATGGTTATACCAGAATGATGCCTGCGGGTTTAGGTATCATCTTGGTATCATTCTTTTCAGCCAGCGGTTGGCTTTCATGTAAAAGCAATCCTAGTGGCTAATTAGCCTCTAAACTGCTTTTACAAGCAGTGGGAGGGAATGTCCCCTCCCCGGATATAAACCGCGCCATTGGAAAAGTGGATCTTGGTGTGGTCAGATGCTTTAAGGGCAGAGGAGAGATCTAGGGTCTAATAGACCCCAATTTTTTCAAAAAAGAGTACCTGTCACTAACTATTGCTATCATAGGGGATATTTACATGCCCTAAGATAACAATAAAAATTATAAAAATTATAAAAAAAAGTAAGAAACAGTTTAAAATAAAATTAAAAAAGCTAATGAAATAATAAAAAAAAAAAAAAAAGCACCCCTGCCCCCCCCTGCTCTCGCGCAAAAGCAAACATAAGTTTCAGTCTGGCGTCATATGTAAACAGCAATTGTACCATGCATGTGAGGTATCACCGTGAAGGTCAGATCGAGGGCAGTAATTTTAGCAGTAGACCTCCTCTGTAAATCTAATGTGGTAACCCGTAGAGGCTTTTAAAGGCTTGTAAAAATGTATGTAGTTTGTCGCCACTGCGCATTTGTGCGCAATTTTAAAGCATGTTGTGTTTGGTATCTATGTACTCGGCCTAAGATCATCTTTTTTATTTCATCAAACATTTGGGCAATATAGTGTGTTTTAGTGCATTAAAATAAAAAAATATGTATTTTTGCCCAAAAAAATGCATTTGAAAAATCGCTGCGCAAATACTGCGTGGTAAAAAAAAATGCAACACCCACCATTTTAATCTGTAGGGCCTTTGCTTTAAAATAATATATAATGTTTGGGGGTTCAACTTAACTTTCTTGCAAAAAAATAATATGTTTTTATGTAAACAAACAGTGTCAGAAAGGGCTTTTTCTTCAAGTGGTTAGAAGAGTGGGTGATGTGTGACATAAGCTTCTAAATGTTGTTCATAAAATGCCAGGACCCCCCCAAATGACCCCATTTTGGAAAGTAGACACCCCAAGCTATTTGCTGAGAGGCATCTCGAGTCCATGGAATATTTTATATTTTGACACAAGTTGTAGGAAAGAGAATTATTATTATTTTATTTTATTTTTTTTGCACAAAGTTGTCACTAAATGATATATTGCTCAAACATGCCATGGGCATATGTGGAATTACACCCCAAAATACATTCTGCTGCTTCTCCTGAGTACGGGGATACCACATGTGTGAGACTTTTTGGGAGTCTAGCCGTGTACGGGACCCCAAAAACCAATCACCACCTTCAGGCTTTCTAAGGGTGTAAATTTTTGATTTCACTCCTCACTACCTATCACAGTTTCGGAGGCCATGGAATGCCCAGATGGCACAAAACCCCTCCAAATGACCCCATTTTGGAAAGTAACCTTGGGGTGTCTACTTTCCAAAATGGGGTCATTTGGGGGGATTTTGTGCTATTTGGGCATTTTATGGCCTTCAAAACTGTCTTAGGTAGTGAGAAGTGAAATCAAAAATTTGCGCCCTTAGAAATCCTGAAGGCGGTGCTTGGTTTTCGGGGGCCCCCGTACGTGGTTGAGCTCCCAAAAAGTCTCACACATGTGGTATCCCTGTACTCAGGAGAAGCAGCAGAATGTATTTTGGGGTGCAATTCCACATATAACTATGGCATGTGTGAGCAATATATAATTTAGTGACAACTTTTTGTAATTTCTTTTTTTTTTTTTTTGTCATTATTCAATCACTTGGTACAAAAAAAAAAAATATTTAATGGACTCAACATGCCTTTCAGCAGATTCCTTGGGGTGTCTACTTTCCAAAATTGGGTCATTTGGGGGGGTTTTGTACTGCCCTGCTATTTTAGCACCTCAAGAATTGAGATAGGCAGTCATAAAATAAAAGCTGTGTAAATTCCAGAAAATGTACCCTAGTTTGTAGACGCTATAACTTTTGCGCAAACCAATAAATATACACTTATTGGCATTTTTTTTACTAAAGACATGTGGCTGAATACATTTTGGCCAAAATGTATGACTAAAATTGAGTTTGTTCGATTTTTCTTATAACAAAAAGTAGAAAATATAATTTTTTCTCAAAATGTTCGCTCTTTTTCCGTTTATATCGCAAACATTAAAAATCGCAGAGGCAATCAAATACCATCAAAAGAAAGCTCTATTTGTGGGAAAAAAAGGACGCAAATTTTGTTTGGGTACAACATTGTATGGCCGCGCAATTACCAGTTAAAGCAGCGCAGTGGAAAATTGTAAAAACACCTCTGGTCTTAAGGCTGACAAATGGTCCGGTGGGAAAGTGGTTAATACCATTTTACCTCAGGAATGCTTAGATGAGAAATCCCCTCCTCCACTTCTCTGAGGGGAATGAGAAAAAAAAAGCCCATGAAGACTCCTGGAATGTATGAGATCATTTTGGCCTAGGCCAGAAACCAGGAAGTAGCTGAAGGAATGTAAAACATAGTTTAAAAAAAGTAATTATAATATACTTTCCTATCTATTTAATAGCATCATAGCCAGTTAAAGCATAGTTTCAGTAATTTTTGTGTTTATTAAAAGTCAGCAGCTATGGGGGGTGGAGCCGGCAGCCAGAGCTAATGGATGTGTGTTAGGTGAGCTCTGACACACCGGGTGATAGAACGCGGCTCACAGCACACCAGAATACCAACAAAGCACCTTGCGGGGTAGAGGAGGAGTGGGGGCACACACTGGCTACGATGCATAAGCGTAAGGAGAGAGAGGGACCCTGAAAATTGACGGATTTCTTTTCTCCAGCCGGGAGCCGAGAAATCCAAGATGGCGCCGGCGCCGGGAGCCACGCTTCAGACCCCACACACGCTGCTGCAGCTAATCTTCTGCCATTCTCGGGTGAGTCACATTCCCATGGCCATCCTCCGCCAGCTTCCCCCTTTAGTAGCCCTGTCAAGCAAAAAAGGAAGCTTGGGGAGGACTCTGGGACCCGGGGTGGTGCTGATACAGCAGGGGAGGACATGGAGGAATCCTCTACATATGCCCAGCAATTGGATGCATTCCCCACCTCAGGGCAGCCCATTATTGACACCACCATGAAGGAGATGCTGCAAACGTTAAGGGGGGCCCTCCAGTGTGACATGGCAGCGTTCATGCAGACCACTAAAATGGAAGTCTCTGCAGTCAGCAACAGAGTGGAGTATGTAGAGCAGAAAATGGAGGAGTTTACATTGGCACATAATGAGCTGGTGGATGCTCACTTTGAAGTGGAAGAGGAACTTAAAGCTATGCGCCTCAAAATGGCAGATTTAGAGGACAGGGCTAGACGAAACAACATTATATTCAGGGGGATCCCTGAGACAGTAAAACCTGCAGAGCTTACGGCATACCTGCAAAAACTGATGATGACAGCCCTTCCAGCCCTGAGCCCAGCGGACATCACTATCGGCAGGGTCCACAGATTACCAAAGCCTTCATTCCTGCCTGACCAAATCCCTAGGGATGTGATAGCAAGAATCCACTTTTATCACAAAGGATCAGCTTATGCGCTACGCCAGACAACATCCTGAGTTACCTGATCCCTTTGCTGGAATCGGATTCTATGCTGACCTGTCGCAAGCTACACTATCTGCAAGACACAACTTGGTCCCCATCACTAAGATACTGCGTAACCACAAGATCCTCTACAAATGGGGCTTCCCAGCTAAACTGCTAGTGGACATGAACAACGAATTGCATTTGATCGCATCGCTGGATAAAGGTCTCGGTCTCCTCCACAAATGGCGTCTGATCCCTGCTGACAGTCTCCCTCCAGAACTTGATCCTCCTCTCCACAATCGCAATTCCCAACGGCAGAACAGGAGGAGTAAGTAACTTTTATTTGCAGAAATGCTATGCTGCCTGATATTTTCTTCTGAGAACTGCCTTCCCTTTATCTTAAATGTTTTTTTCGTTTTTGCTTGAACCTGGTGACATTAAATTTGTCTTTTACTACCTGTATGGCACCCGATGTTCGGCTGATACTATGTTTCTTTCCTCCACACTTTGTTACAAGATGTTTTCCGTAACGTGCTCACCGCGTGCCAAGCGGCCTGACCTTTTTGGGACGTTTTTGGTTTCAAGAGTCGCAAGGACACTTTTTTTTTTTCATTTTGATTCTATGCATTCTGAACATACCTAGACTTATCCTGTTGCCGCTCAAAACTACCACTAGATGGCACTGCTGCTCAGCCTACCAGTGGAATGACACTTAAATTCATGTCATACAATGTGAGGAGACTCAATAGCCCTTATAAGCGCAGGGCCCTTTGGAAATCAGCTCTAGATTCCAAATGTGATGTTTTATGCGTACAAGAAAATCACTTTTCTAGCATACAACCCCCAAAATGTACGCATGCCAAATTTCCGCACATCTTTACTGCCAAGAATGCTACCAAAAAGAATGGGGTCATGATAGCTTTTAAAGACACACTAACCTTTTCTTTGTTGCAGAATTATACTGACCCCTATGGACGCTATCGCATACTGGTTGCAGAAATAGACCATGTCACCTATACTCTGGTAAATCTGTATGCGCCTAATGTCAGGCCTTTAAGGTTTATTCGAAAGGTTATCAAAAAGGCAAAAAAAATGCAAAGGGGTGGTTTAGTAATATGTGGTGACTTTAATATGATTATGAACGAGGAATTAGATGTGTCTTCAGTGGCCCTCAGGCGGAGGCCCTCCTTAGGATCATTGTGCCATGAAGAAAGACTCTTTCATCCATGGCGATGCCTGAGGACTACCGAGAGAGACTACACCTTCTACTCAAATGTACATGATAGCTACTCCAGAATCGATTTCTTCTTGACTGATATGCATATGCTGCAGAATGTTCAGAATGTTCAGGCTGCTGACATCCACAGCATCATGTGGTCAGACCACACGCCAGTGGGTGTGGATGCCAGCAAAACGTCCCACAGACAGTTGTGGCGTAATAATACATTCCTCCTGTCGCACCCCAAAACCAGGGATGAGATAGGTGAAAAACTGAAAGAATTTTTTCTCCTTAATGACAATGGCGAATGCTCTCCTATGACAATATGGTGTGCACACAAGGCTTTCGCTAGAGGTACCCTTATACAGGTTGCCTCCAGGGAAAAGAAAAAGAAACAGCAACGTATGGTGCAACTGCACGAGTCCATAGCAGAACTGGAAGCACAACACAAAAATCCCAACACCAGGTCCAGTGACATCCTTAAGCGCCTCAATGCCTGTCGTGAGGAATTACGGCAAGTACTAAGAGCGGACTATGACACCTTCTTTAAAAGTCAGCAGCTACAAAAATAAAATTATACATTTGGGTGTGGTCAAATTTCACTAACATCTGAAGTCTTTACTCTTCCTTCTTGCAAGATAGAAGCACTCCTCCCCAAGATAAGTGATTATACATCGGGGCCGGCAGGCTGATGCACAAGCTCATCTGACCTCCTTAAAACCGGGGTCCAACGATTGGGTAAGAGTCAGTGGGGTAGATTCAGAGAGCAATTACGCCTGCGTATCCATAGATACGCAGCGTAATTGCTTAGTTGCGCCGGCGTATCTACTTTCTGTATTCAGAAAGCTAGATACGCCGACTTTAGCCTAAGATACGACTGGCATAAGTCTCTTATGCCGTCGAATCTTAGGGTGCATTCTGACGCTGGCCGCTAGGTGGCGCTTCCGTAGTTGTCAGCGTACAGTATGCAAATTACATACTTACGCCGATTCACAAACGTACGTGCGCCCGGCGTTCGTTTTTACGTCGTTTGCGTACGTCGTTTTCGTCGTAAGGCTGCTCCTGCTTAGGAGGGGCAGCCAATGTTAAGTATGGACGTCGTTCCCGCGTCGCGATTTGAAAATTTTACGTCGTTTGCGTAAGTCGTCCGTGAATGGCTCTGGACGCCATTTGCGTTCACGTCGAATCCAATGACGTCCTTGCGCCGTCATTTACCGCAATGCACGTCGGGAAATCTTAGGGACGGCGCATGCGCAGTACGTTCGGCGCGGAAACGCGCCTAATTTAAATGATCCACGCCCCTTACGAGATCATTTGAATTACGCGCGCTTACGCCGGCCCCTTTTACGCTATGCCGCCGTAACTTTACAGGCAAGTGCTTTGTGAATCAAGCACTTGCCCATTAAACTTGCGGAGGCGTAACGTAAATGTCATACGTTACGCCGCCGCTGTTTTGCGCGCCCCTACCTGAATTCACCCCAGTATTTATAATTCTTCAGCTGAATATATTGCTGAACTATTGCTTGGAAGTATCTGGTGGTCAGGATTTTCTTTGATATATTTTTTTTGAGGACTTTGATCACTCAATTACCTCTTTCTTTATTCGTTTTGGGTTTATTTATATATTTTTTGTTCACCTGGTACAGGGTGTATCAACACATCAATTTTCTCATCACTTTATGGTTTTCATATAACATTATTTCACTCCCTTGTGATTGCACATTTAAATGTTTGGAGCTGCGCGCTTATTTCTTTTTTGTATATACGTCTTTGAAGTTTAAGTATTTGAGCTTTGAATAGGCAGCAGCACTCCCCTATTTAAATTCATTTTTCACTCATTTTTTTCATTCCTTCCTCTATTTAGAGGTCATATATCAATTTTTCCTCACTTGTAAGTGGGTTTAGCGCAGAGTTTTCCCCCTTTTTTTTAGTGAGGGGGTCTTAATAGAGCCATTAAATACCAGAAGTGCATTATTTACAGAGTGCAGAGTTCAGAGGGGGGTTTACACACAGACTGCAGAGTTTGAGGTGCACTACATAAATAGTGCAGAATTCAGGGGTGCGCTGCATACAGAGTGAAGAGTTTTGGGGTGCTCTACACAAATAATTCTGCCTTCTTCCACAGCTGCTTAAATCTGCATCCACAGCTCACTTTCACCACTCTTCAGCTCTGACCTCTGCATGCAACCCCTCTCCACTGCCCCCATCTTCTACCCATCGCCTTAAAAGCTCCACCATCTTCCACGTGTCTTATTTTTGTTGCTGTATTAAACTAAAGCACCCAGTCTGCTCTTGTACCTCCCTACATACTGTAGTTGTCTCTGCCCCTCTCATTTTCAGGGAGATCATCCAGTGGTGATGTTGGCATTGCACTGCACCCTGGACACCTGCATCTCCATTGTCCCCATCCCACTCAGTGGGAGCCACTCAGGAGATTTAATCTGTGGGAGCTGTTTGGAGACAAGCTGTCACTTGTAAGCATAGAAGCCGGACTTTTGTGTTTTCAAGTAATGGTGGTGATCAGGGAGCAGTGGACCTGAGCCAGAGGTGATGGAACCCAGTTCCACCACCTCTGGTTCCACCAAGTTCCAGCTGAAAAAAAGCTCTGGTGCTACAGAATATTTACAGAGATCACATCATTGACAAGAGTCACCCATGAAAAGACATTGCTCTTGTCAGTGGTGCCATCTCAATAAACATAATAGTTTCCTGTGGATGTTGGACAGCTTGCACCCTTCCTTCATCAAGAACTGAATGACAGCACATTGCTTCTGCTTGGAGACCAATATTTAATTGCAATTAACCACTTAAGACCCGGACCAAAATGCAGGTAAAGGACCAGGCCCCTTTTTGCGATTCTGCACTGTGTCGCTTTAACTGACAATTGCGCAGTCGTGCGACGTGGCTTCCAAACAAAATTGGTGTCCTTTTTTTCCCACAAATAGAGCTTTCTTTTGGTGGTATTTGATCACCTCTGCGGCTTTTATTTTTTGCGCTATAAACAAAGATAGAGCAAAAATTTTGAAAAAAATTCAATATTTTTTACTTTTTGCTATAATAAATATCCCCCAAAAATATATAAAACATTTTTTTTCCTCAGTTTAGGCCGATACATATTCTTCTAGCTATTTTTGGTAAAAAACAATCGCAATAAGCGTTTATCAATTGGTTTGCGCAAAATTTATAGCGTTTACAAAATAGGGGATAGTTTTATTGCATTTTTATAAAAAAAAAAAAAATCTACTACTAATGGTGGCCATCAGCGATTTTTTTCGTGACTGCGACACTATGACGGACACATCGGACAATTTTGACACATTTTTGGGACTATTGTCATTTTCACAGCAAAAAATGCTACAAAAATGCATTGTTTACTGTGAAAATGACAATTGCAGTTTGGAAGTTAACCACTAGGGGGCGCTGAAGGGGTTAAAGGGGTGTTCCAGTCAGTTTTTATGTTTATTAAAAGTCAGCAGCTACAAAAAGTGTAGCTGCTGGCTTTTAATAAACAGACACTCACCTGCTCCACGTTCCAGCGATGCTCCGGCCGGGGCTCCGCTCCTCTCCCCCCCTCTCCGGCCGGCGTCTTCATTCCAAGTGTGGGCACCTGGCCGTGACAGCTTTCTGCTTCACGGCCAGGCACCCAATGTGCATGCACGAGCGCCACTGCGCACCGCGCCATCCAATTGGACAGGCGATCGCCTGGGACCTGTCACGTGTCCCAGGCGATCGCCTACAGGGAGGGGCTGCAGAAAGGCGATTAGGCTATTCGCCTTAGCAGCCCCTCGGGGCTTCCTCCTGAAGCCCCCACTCCCCCCCCCCCAAAAAAACTACATGCCAAATGTGGCATGTAAGGGGGCGAGGAGTGGATTAAGCGGAAGTTCCAACTTTGGGTGGAACTCTGCTTTAAGTGTGACCTCATATGTGTTTCTAACTGTAGGGGGGGCGGGGTTGGACGTGTGACATCATTGATTGCCTTTCCCTATATCAGGGAACAGACGATCAATGACAGCGCCACAGTGAAGAACGGGGAAGCTGTGTTTACACACAGCTCTCCCCGTTCTTCAGCTCCGGGGACCAATCGCGGGACTCCGGCGGTGATCGGGTCTGCGGGTCCCGCGGCCGCGGAGCTTCGAACCGGGTCGCGGGCACGCGACCCACGGCTGGGTACTTAAAGAGGACGTACAGGTGCCCAACCTTAAGTGGTTAAATCGAAGAAGACTTGCTACAGAGGAAGAGTTACTCTAGCAACATGTTACATTTGAACAACCTATGTAAGTTTATAAAAAAGTTATGCCCACTTTCGCATTAAGTTCAGTATAGCTCTCATATTTACAATATATTGGATCACAGAACTACAACTAAATTAATCCCAGTTGAATTTTAGCACAACAACCTCCAGTAGTAAATGTGGATGATACATATCACCTGTAGCACTACCCCCGTAGGAGCTGCTGGTTTAAATTTGAGCCTTGTGTCTCTGACATGTGGTGAACTTTGGAGGAGATATGGGGTTACACACTTGGTACATATCTTCTCTGGGGGCCGTCTGCTTTCCTTTGCAGAGCTCCGGGAGAAGTTTGATCTTCCTCAGACAATGCATTTCTACTAATTGCAGTTAAAACATGCCATCAGGACCCAGGCTGGAAGCAACCCTTGGATATTATCCCCTGCCCCGATCTTCCACTTTATGACTGGGATAACTAGCTTTAGGGGCTTAATTTCAAGCTCGTACGCCATGTTACTGACAGCATTTTTGACGGGCCTCCCTTCTAGGGTGGTGACCTCCTGGGAAAGAGATGTGGGTGTTTTCGAGGAGGAACAGTGGGGAGAGGCATTACTAGCTATACAGGGAGCCTCGCTCAATGTAGCACACCGCTTGTCACAACTATACATTGTTCTGCGAGTACATTTTACCCCGGCCAGACTGCACAGGATGGGGCTGACAGATGATAACTGTCATAGATGTGCCAGGGACCATGGAGACCTCATCCATTTGATGTGGCGGTGCCCCAAGCTACACCTATATTGGGCGGGGGGTTCTCAAAACTCTGAATGAGGTGTTTATGATTCAGGTACCACAGACCCCCAAATTGTGCATCTTGGGTATTATAGAGGACCTCCCACTGGAGGATAACCCTAAAAAAGCTGTTGGTAGGGCCCTTTTCCAGGCCCGCAAACTTATCCTTAGGCACTGGAAGGATGCGGAGCCCCCAAGGTTGGGGGAGTGGATAGCCCAGATGGGATTCACTCTCCGGGCAGAGAAATACATCTATCAGCACAGGAAACGGTGGGGAAGGTTTGAGTTGCTGTGGGCCCCCTGGTTAAATTCCCCGGGATTAGCCCCGCTTGAGCTGGTACTGGACAGGCTGCTCATATAAAAGGCCGGAGGCGAGGGTTCAAGACCGGATCAGGGGCATACCGTCAAGGGGGGAGGAGGAGAGGGCCAGGGGATTGAAACTCTGTATACAAAGGAGCGGATTGAGAGGTGTGAGAGCTAGCTGTTATTCTTCAATTGTACTAATGCAAAATGTGATGGTTTAGTGGGAGGAGAATGTAGCATTCCAGAAGTTTTGTGTGGTTTGTTTTCTTTTTTATTTTATTATTTTGTTGTTATGTATGGATGTACAAAAGAGGAAGAGAAACGAAACATACATAATGTATGTAACCATGTATTTTTGCCATATTATTCAATAAACATCCTTTTTTGAGAAAAAAAAAAAATTGAGCCTTGCACGTTACCTCGCTCTTCGTTTTTCTACGGGATGAGATGAGAGTCTAAGAAACTTCAATGTCCACACAAGTTGTAAATCCTTTTTCTGTCAAGTTTTATTTCACACAAACTTGTATAGGTAGAGGAATGGATGGTCAGGGTAAGGTTCAGGCACACGATGCAGATCACTGGGGAACTTCTACGTTTCAAAAGTCAAACTCACCACTTTCCTCAGAGTGGGTATTGCTCACCCGTATAGGCCCCTCTCACTGGCCTAGCAGCCGGGATGATGCACGGACAAAAAGAATAGAATACAGTCTCTGCCACAGACCTTTCTTTGAAAGTAGAAATAAACTGTTCCAGAATCTTCTGCCACAGGATTTAGTACCCTGGATTTCCAGCCATACAGTTTAGAGCCTTTAAGCCGACCTAGCAACACTGTAAGGCATCATAGAATACAGTTTATCCTCCAATAAAGTTACCAGGCCTCTCCCGAGATACCAGCCTTCCACTTGGTCCTCCCCAGGACAGGTCCTCCCCTGGTTTTCTCCATTGAGTGGCTTCCTCCCGCAGGAATGACAGAACAGGATCACCTTCAAAGTGCAAGCCCCAGTCAAGACAACTGGGCCTACCTGGCGGAATTACAGCCTCGGGCCAATGTGGTCCCAAGGCTTAAAATGGACCATCACATACCTCGCGCCAGGAGGGCCACGAGGCAAAGAGACAGAGAAAATGGCATCTACCCCTTAAGTATCCTTCCCCAGCATGCCCAGCGGGGAGAACACTCCCACTGGCCTGTTCGCAGGGAAAAACACTCTATACACTCTGGTCTGCCCGTGTTCCAACATTGGCCTGTGGTGGTAATGCCACCTACAGGCAAACAATGGGAAAACCCTCCAAGGACAGCCATAGCCGGAATTGAGGCTGATTTAGCCTTAATCATCGGAGTCCCAGCTAACTACCAGCTCAGACACCCAAAAAATTTAAACATAGCGCCTGGTCATCAGGAACAGGGCGCTACACACCAAAAAACAAACATTCGTCTTCCAAACCCAGGGTGCTCGATTATGCAAATATTGGTTTGAACTTATGAAGGCTGCCTTGGTCCATCCTTATTACACATCTTGTGCCCTGCTGGCTAGTTTGGATGATAAGATTCTGGGCTTCTGGGAAGGGAGCATGAGATCAGATCTGCACCATGTCCATGGAAAAAAAAATTAAGAGATGATACCGAAATACCGAAATACAGGATTTGCAGGAATAGATAAAACATGCATATGCCATAGCACAGATAGGTGCCATAAGTTGCTGGCAAATTCAAATCAGGGACTTGAATGGTTACCAGTGGAAGAAAGACTTGGCCAAGTTTTTTTTGATGGTTACAATAAAAAATAAAAAAAAATAAACAGTCTTGGTTTCTTCTGCCATTCATAATTAAAAGTAGATGTCAATGGTTTTGTGCTAGTGTGACACATCAGGGTCTTCTGTTCTTTGCCCACCATATAGAGGAAAATACTAGAAGAACCACCAATATGACGATAGCTAGACATATGCCGATTATTCCTCCAGTGAAATATCCACTGTCACTGAAGTTTTCGTCACTGTTCCCACTGCTGCTACTGCTAAGATCAGTTACGTCCTGAGAAAGCCCTGCATAAAGGAAATAAATAAATAAGAACCAGGTTCCAAAAATTATAAAACAGACATATATAAGTAATCAATATAGCCATGATTTCTTAACTGAATTTTCTGTGTATTCCTTTTAAATAAACATCAATGAGAAGCTCTCTTACTACCAAAGTCTCAGACAAATTTTAGAAGCTGTTGAGTATTTTAATTTTGGTGGACCTTTCCTTTAACATGTAATTGGTCAGCTTCCAGGGGCCATTGTGTTTTGAACACAAAGGCGCTAAATGTACAGATTAGACATGTGCAGAATGGAAATTTTGTTTTGTTTCCTTTTCGATAGATTTGTTATTTTTGCAAATTTCATTTAGTTATGAAATTCATTTAGTTTTGTTTAGTTTTCATAAAATGTAGTTTAGTTTTTGTTAAAATTTGTTTAATTTATTAAAGTGGATGTAAACCCTCCGTATACCCAGTGAAGTGAACAGCCTCAAATGATACACAGAGATGAAACAAATCTCCCTACATATGTTTTACATGTACCGTATTTATCGGCGTATAACGCACACTTTTTCCCCCTTAAAACCAGGGGAAAATCGCGTGTGTGTGTTATACGCCGATCCATGCTGTCTGAGTGAAGAGGAGCGAGCGCTGCTGAATTACATAGAGCCGGGATCTCCTTCCTGTGTATCCGTCACTCCGTAGCGCACAGCCACACCTCCTGGCCCCGCATTGGACCACTATACTGTCAGGAGGCATGGCTGTGAGTGACAGAGCACCGGGTACACAGGAAGGAGAACATGGCTCTATGTAATTCAGTGGCGCTCGCTCCCCCTCCTCCCTCGGAGACAGCAGGGATGATCTGACAATGAAAGGTAAGACTGCAGATGGGCACTGAACAGGCAGGGCATTTTGGTAAATGTATAGGCTGCAGATGGGCACAAATCAGGCTGCAGTGAGGAGCAATGTTGCAGATGGGCACAGATCTGGCTGCATCGAGGCTGCAGATGGGCACAGATCAGGCTGCATTGAGACTGCAGATGGGCACAGATCAGGCTGCATTGATGCTCAGATACCATCATTTTGCTTCAAAGTGGTTTATAGTGGGGTGAGTGTTATACGCCGATAAATACGGTATATTGTCTGTCTTTACCTTGATATACTGTTTAGAAAGTTCACGATCTGTTAGAATTTTCAATTCCTGGTTCCCCTGTAGGAGGGGATCATTGCTAGACACTGTGAGAGACTGTGAGACAGCTGATTGGAGGAAAGGCACACACCCCCTCCCACACATGCAGAGCTTTCCTGTGTATAGTTTAGCTCTGCGCTAATCTATTTATAGCTACCTTCTCCAACACACAGCTTAGGCTCCCGTCTCGGAGAGCTTGTCAAATGTTATCAGGTTAATAACTAGGGATGAGCTGAACACCCCCCGGTTCGGTTCGCACCGGAACATCTCAAACAGGCAAAAAGTTATAGTAACCATGCAAACTCTATTAAAGTCTATAGGACACGAACATGAAAAATCAAAAGTCCTAATTTTAAAGGCTTATATGCAAGTTATTGCCATAAAAAAATGTATGAGGAGCCGGGTACTGCCCTAGGGGACAATATCAATTCAAAAAAAACTTTTTGAAAACAATTGTTTTTTCAGGAGCAGTGATTTTAATAATGCTTAAAGTAAAACAATAAAAATGAAATATTCCTTTAAATATCATCCCTGGGGGGGGGGTCCCCTTAGTCTTCCTGTAAAGTTGAACATCTGTGTAATCTGTAGAACAGTGCCGCAGCAATAATTAAATTTCTAAAGGAAAAAATGGCATTTAAACTTGCTCGCGGCTGTAATGTATTGCCGGGTCCTGACAATATAGATGAAAAATCAATGAAAAAAATGGTAAACCTTTTGGTTTGGTATGGATTTTAAGGGGAACTCCACGCCAAAATGTAAAAAAAATTGCGTGGGGTTCCCCCAAAATCTTAGCTGAGCATTATCTGAGCATTCAGCCTGGAGGTCAGGATAGGGGGCACGAGTGAGCGCCCCCCCGAACCATACTAGGTCATGGTGGGGTTGAGGGCATGTGGCAAGGGCCTCTTCCTTTGTCGGGGTCTGCGGGCGGGGAGCTTACCAGAACCTGGAAGCCCTCATTTAACAAGGGGGCCCCCAGATCTCCCCCCACTATGTGAATGGGTATCAGGTACATTTTACCCCTACCCATTCACTAAAAAAAGTGTCAAAAAGTATAACAGTTTTAGAGACAGTTTGTGACACTTTAAAAAGTGTCCCACGATGTACATCCACCGTCAATCATGCCGACCGACAGATCCGAAAAATAGAAAAAAAGGAAAAAAACTCTGCCTTTATGGGAGGCCCCCCGGCAACTGCTGGCTTTTCGCTTTGGCAGCTCTTATATAAGCAAGGGGCCGCCCACTGACGCAACCAGATGACCCCATCCCCCCTGTCATATGATGTCAGAAAGGGGCAGGGTATATAATACCGAGTGCGGTTACGTCCCCGAGTGGCCCCCGCTCTTGCCTATATAACAGCTGTTAAACTCAAAAGACAGCAGACGCCGGGAGGCCCCCCATGGAGGCGGGGCTTCTTTTTTTTTTTATAGATTTTTCGGGTCCGTCGGGCAGCGTAATTGAAAATGGATGGACATCGCGGGACATTTTTTTTCCCTTTTTAATAAAGTAATTGTCAAGAACTGCCTGTTGTGGTTTTTAATTTTTGATAAATTTTTGGGTGAATGGGTAGAGGTACAATGTAACCAATACCCATTTACATAGGGGGGGGCGGGATCTGGGGGCCAAGGTGTATTGGGGCACCCCAAAGCACCATTCCCATGTTGAGGGCAAGCGGCGGCTTTGGCCAATTATGGCTCATGGGGTTTAGTACACGCCCCACACTATAAAAGGCCGCCTGCAGGTTGGCCTTGTGTAGTGTGTTGCAGTGATTAAGAGAGAACAGAGAGAGTGGCATTTTTTGCAGGTAGATAGAGCAGACAGGCAGGCTAGTCAGTTAATGTTACAATGTGTAGAGGATATATATACATCCCAGGTGTTGTACATACAGTATATTTATACACTGTATAGTTTAGCTAGATTAGTTCTTCCTAATTTACTGGCAGGCAGGTGATGGTGCTAGCTGCAGTATTCTTACGTGGTTTATTGCCTGTGTCCTCTGTAGTTTGCACCTAAAGCTACTTGGTGTGTACTGCCCATGTCCTCTGTAGTTTGCACCTAAAGCTACTTGGTGTGTACTGGCCGTGTGCTCTGTAGTTTGCACCTAAAGCTACTTGGTGTGTACTGGCCGTGTGCTCTGTAGTTTGCACCTAAAGCTACGTGGTGTGTGTACTGTCTGTGCTATTTTTCGCAATGATTTTCATCCATATTGCAGGGACCAGACATTACATTAAAGCTGCAAGCTTTAATGTAAGTGGCTAAACACGTGCCACTTCACAGGCATAGTATAGACACCCAGCAGGTACAATATTTAAAGGAATTTTTCATTTTTTTATTTTTTTTTATTTATATTGTATTTTATTTGTACCTGCTGGGTGTCTACAGTATGCCTGTTAAAACGTATTTGAGAACACGGGTCTTGCCCAAAGGAACATGTATCAATGGAAAAAAAGTTTTAAAAACGGTCGTTTTTTCAGGAGTCCTAAAAAAAGGACAGTTTTTAAAACTTTTTTTCCATTGATACTGTACATGTTCCCTGGGGCAAGACCTGGGCTCTCAAAGACGTTTTCACAGGCATACTATAGACACCCAGCAGGTACAATATTTAAAGGATTTTTTTATTTTTTTTTATTTAAGCATCATTAAAATCACTGCTCCTGAAAAAACTACAGTTTTTAAAACTTTTTTTCCATTGATACATGTTCCCTGGGGCAAGACCCGGGTTCTCAAAGACGTTTTACGACAATAACTTGCATATTAGGCTTTAAAATTAACACTTTTAAATTCGAACGTTCGAGTCCCATAGACGTCAATGGAGTTCTAAATGTTCACGCGAATGATCGGTCCATTCAAAGGTTCTGGTGCGAACCGAATGGGGGGGTGTTCGGCTCATCCCTAGCTCTGATAAGGGTCTGGTGTGGATTTTGGGGGGACCCCATGCAAATTTTTTATTTTGGCGTGGAGTTCTCCTTATAATATATGTCAAACCCAAAGGGCCTTGTATGGATTTTGGGGGCACCCCACACAGTTTTTTTTTTTCTGTCATAGAGTTCCCCTTAACCACTTCAATACACTGTATTATATACTCTGCACTGCACTTTATACCCTGCACTGTATTATATATATTACACTATATATTCTTCACTGTATTAAATATACTACACTGACTACACTATATACTCTGCAATGTATTATATATACACTACACTGATGGCACTATATACTTTCCACTGTATTATATATACTACGCTGACGGCACTCTATACTCTGAACTGTATTATATATACTACACTGACTTCACTATATGCTCTAAAATGTATTATATATACTACATGGACTGCGCTATATACTCTGAACTTACTTGCCATGAGTGGATACATGTTGCTGCTGTGATTGACAGAACAGATATAGATGTCATCATCCTCCAGGGTGGTGTACATTGAAAGTTGGGTGAGGTAGGTGATGTCAGGGAAAGGTAAGGTCACTTTCTCCATCAGACTCTCTGACACCGGCTTTCCATTCTTGTATAATGTCATGGAGATGTATTTGGGGTAGTGTCCATATGCCTGACAGCTCAGTTTGTAAGTGGAATTGGCAAAAAATTTCAGTGTCAGCACCACAACTGGTTGTTCTGCCGGAGAAGAAGAATGACAACACATTTCAGAGTTATCTGAGATGCTTTGTATCAGGCCACATTGCAGCAATTCAAGCAATGATAATAAAATACAATCTACTAGGGCTGTAACTGATTAAAATTTTCGTGTTCGGTTAATCGATTTTTTTTATCGATTAATTGACTAATTTCGATTAATTATAACGCACATACATTTTTCGGATCACCACCATATATAGTCCCCACTGTAATATCCACATACATCTCCCCCACTGTAATATCCACAGACATCTCCCCACTTTAATATCCACAGAGACATCTCCCCACTGTAATATCCACAGACATCTCCCCCACTGTAATATCCACAGACATCTCCCCCACTGTAATATCCACAGACATCTCCCCCACTGTAATATCCACAGACATCTCCCCACTGTAATATCCACAGACATCACCCCCACTGTAATATCCACAGACATCTCCCCCACTGTAATATCCACAGATATCTCCCCACTGTAATACCACAGACATCTCCCCACTGTAATATCCACAGACATCTCCCCCACTGTAATATCCACAGACATCTCCCCACTGTAATATCCACAGACATCTCCCCCACTGTAATATCCACAGACATCTCCTCCACTGTAATATCCACAGAGACATCTCCCCTACTGTAATATCCACAATCACCCCCACTGTAATACCACAGACATCTCCCCACTGTAATATCCACAGACATCTCCCCACTGTAATATCCACAGACATCTCCCGCACTGTAATATCCACAGACATCTCCCCCACTGTAATATCCACAGAGACATCTCCCCCACTGTAATATCCACAGACATCTCCCCCACTGTAATATCCACAGACATCTCCGATCGTCTGTGTGGAATTCCATCGAAGAAAAATCCACACATGCTCAGAATCAAGTCGACACATGCTCGGAAGCATTGAACTTCATTTTTCTCGGCTCGTCATAGTGTTTTTTACGTCACCGCGTTTTGGACGGTCGGAATTTAGTCTGATAGTGTAAATGCAAGACTGATGAAAGTCAGCTTCATCGGAATTCCGACGGAAAATTCCATCGGATTTTTTTCTATCGGCATTAGAATTTAGCTGTATACTATTATAGCATGACCATCTGTTTTGGTTTTATTAATATAATATAATTTTTTCATGTACTGAAATGTCTTTTGCAGGGCCGATCCTAGGCAGGGTGCACAGGGAGCTTTGCACCCAGGCTCCTGCAGAGGTGGGGGCGCCAAAGTGCCAGAGTTCTTCCCTCCCTCCTACTCTCCTTGTTTGTGTCTGTCCAGAACTAGTGTTCTGAGCATAGGTGTGTGTCCGTCCAGAACTGATATGTGAGCATAGGGCAGCCCGTCTAGACTGGCAGTGCTCGGACAAGGGGCCGCTCCTCTTCCTGGAGTTCTAGTTTTCAGTGGCTGTTGAGTGCTGATGTGCAGGAATGAATTCCTCACACTGGGAGTCCCTTGGATCCTGCACTGTCTCCACCAACTCCAGTTGGAATGCCTCCCCCTCCCATTTCTATCTCGGGCTGCACAGAGTGAGAACCGAGGTGAGTCACAGTGTTCAGTGAGCTGTGTGCTGGGGGATGGCATCCCCAGCATCCCTTTACATGTGCTCTTGGCTGCCCCTGCTCTAAATGGTTTATCACATGATAGATTGCATAGGATACACAGCCCCTGCCCATTCCTGCGCCTCAGTAGTCCATCTAAAGATGTGATGTATAATAAGATGTACCAAGAGCCCTTTCACACTGACAGTGTGGGGGCGTCGGCGGTAAAGCGTCCTTTTTTCCCCACAAATAGAGCTTTCTTTTGGTAGCATTTGATCACCTCTGCGGTTTTTAGTTTTTGCGCTATAAACAAAAATAGTAACAATTTTGAAAAAAAAAAATTGCTTTTGTTATAATAAATATCCCCCAAAAATATATAAAAAAAACGATTTCTTTCCTCAGTTTAGGCCGATACGTATTCTTCTACATATTTTTCGTAAAAAAAAAACAATTGCAATAAGCGTTTATTGATTGGTTTGCGCAAAATAGGGGATAGTTTTATGGCATTTTTATTAAAAACATTTTTTTACTAGTAATGGCAGCGATCAGCGATTTTTATTGGTACCGCGACATTATGGCGGACACTTTTGACACATTTTTGGGACCATTGGCATTTTTATAGCGATCAGTGCTATAAAAATGCATTGATTACTATAAAAATGACACTGGCAGGGAAGGGGTTAACACTAGGGAGCGAGGAAGGGGTTAAGTATGTTCCCTGGGTGTGTTCTAACTGAAAGGGGTGGTGGACTGACTTGGGGAAATGACTGATCGCTGTTCATACATTGTATGAACAGACGATCAGGCATTTCTCCCCCTGAGAGGACCGGGAGCTGTGTGTTTACACACACAGCTCCTGGTTCTCGCTCTGAAACGAGCGATCGCGGGTGCCCGGCGGTGATCACGCTCGCCGGGCACGCACGGCGGCTTCAGGGGCGAGCGGGGGGCGCGCGTGCGTGCTTCCGGCGGCGTGGCCCTATTGGCTGAACGGCAAGATGACGTAGATCTACGTGATCTCGCCCAGCAGAGCCGACCTGCCGCCGTATAACTGCGGCGGCTGGTCGGCAAGCAGTTAAGGATCCCAGGTTAAAAAAAATAATAAAAAATAAATAAATAGCCAAAAAGGCTACAAAAAAATAGAAAAAATATATATATTTTTTATACTTACCAGAAGTGCCTGTTACTAAGCAGATCTCCTAATCTGCCACTTCCTTGTCCGCGGTGGGCTTCGACTGCCGACATCGCAGGCACCCTGGACAGGTAAGTGTCCTTATTAAAAGTCAGTAGCTAAAGTGTTTGTAGCTGCTGACTTTAATTTATTATTTTTTTTAAGCCAAAGCTCAACTTTAATGAAGACTTTGTGGGGGAGCATCTCTGTGGTTGAGTCATTGCCATAGAAACATTTGTAAAGGGGAGGAGTTAGTAAAATAACCACGCCCATGTAGGGGCTCCTGAAATATTTCTGCACCCAGGTGCCTGCGACCCTAGGATCGGACCTGGTCTTTTGTAATAAACTTGTAATACTTTTATATACATACTCTTTACTCTTATCTGGTTCTTATCCTTGGCCCATAAAGTCCTTGGGGAACCTCCTTTGTTTTTTTTCCCATCTAAGCCCCAGGCTTCCAGCTCTGGTAGGGCATCCATGGATATTCTCTCATGACCCTCCTCCTGCTTGTCCCCTGGTGCGTGCATCTCACATGCTCTGTGTCCCTCAGACACAGCTAATCACAGAGCATGGTAAATGGCCAATCACAGCGGCCCCTTACCATGTGATCAGCTGATCGCGTGTAAACAGACTTGTCAGTTATTGACAGTTCTTTCTTCCCACGCTGTGTCTCTGAGGAAAAGAGAGATGTTAACCAGAAAGACTGTCAGTACATTGTTTAAACTTAATCAGGGCTTTGATCATCAGTGTAGCCTATCAGTGACATCTACCGATGCCCATCAATGCTACCTACCATTAACCCAATTAGTGCTGCATGTCAGTGCCCATCAGTGCTCATTAATGCCACCTATCAGTACCCAACAGTGCTGCCTATCAGTAGCGCCTATCAGTGCTGTCTATCAGTGCCTCCTATCAGTGCTCATCAATGCGACCTATCAGTGCCGTCTATGAATGCCCATCATTGCCGCCTATAAGTGCTCATCAATGCTGCCTATCAGTGCCAATCAATGCTGCCTGTCAGTGCTCATCAATGCTGCCGATCAGTGCCCATCAGTGCCACCTATGAGTGCTAATCAATGCCACCTATCAGTACCCATCAGTGCTGCCTATCATTCCATGCATAAAGGTAAAAAACCTCCTCTGTGTAGCAGCCCCCCCGAATCTTGATCCAGTGATGTGCATGAGAGGCGGGGACTCTCCCTCCTCATTAGCTGAGACAATGGCTCCAACTGCTGTCAATCACAGCCAGTGAGCCAATGAGGAGAGAGAGAGAGGCTCTGTGTGTGAATGGACACGCAGAGCTGCGGTTCGGGAGCAAGCCTGCTTGCGTGCCTCCATTGCAAGCTGCCTGCTCTGGGGGCAGGATGGAGGGGCCAAGAGTGTCGGCAAGGGACCCAAGAAGAGGAGAATCAGGACTGCTGTGTGCAAACCCACTGCAGAATAGGTGAGTATGACATGTTTGTTATTTTTTTTATTTTTTTAAAGAAAGCCTTTAGAATCACTGTAAGTAATATAATTTTTTATTCTGAAATGAGGTACCAAAATGCTTCCACATACTGGAGGTCTAAGAATAAGAAAACTGGACTACCAATATACTGTATCAAACAAATGGGTTTCCTGGCCTTTCAGACACTTGTGTCCTCTGACTAGACATGCAATTTATTTCGTTCCCAAATCGTTTTTCGAATAAATTAAACAAATTTGTTCAAAAATATTCAAATTAAAGAAAACCTGTTTAAAAAAAAAAAATTTATGAAAATTTGTAAATTTGAAAATCTGAAATTCTGAAATTAGGAAAACCGAAAATACGAATGAAAATCTGAAAATTCAAATAACGAAAATCTGAAAATAAGAACGAAAATACTCAAATTTGAAAACCCGAACATTCTAAAATCCAAAATAATAACTATCTAACTAATAATAACTATTAGTAACTATTAAATTATAGGTATTGGAATTTTCTTTCAAACCTGTCTGTTAGTGACCGTCAGGAACACAAATTTATCGAAATAAATAATGAATGCCGCATCTAAACGAATGGAACGTAAAAAATGTATAATAATAAATAATAATATAACCTTTTTATTATTATTGTTTATTTTTATTAATTTGTTTAGATGCGGCATTCATTATTTTGTATAATCTGTAACTTCAGATAAATTAATTTCATTCACTAACAGCCAAAAAAAAGGAAATTCCAATACCTCTAATTTAATAGGTAGTTATTATAAGTTAGTTATTACTTAAAATTTGGGGATTTTCATTCTTATTTTTGTATTTTCGAACTTTCGAATTTTTAAATTTCCAAATATTCGAATTCTCGAATTTCAGGATTTTAGAATTTATGGATTTATATGAAATAACGAATTTCGATCATAACGAATGATGACCCGAAAAAACAAAACAAAAAACAAAAAAACAGGTAAAAAACAAACAAATTTTTCAGCAGTTCACATGTCTACCTCTGACCACTGCAGGCTCACCTAAAAAAAAGAATTTGACTTTGTCCTCATACTGTAGGTCCTTTGTATCATTGGGCTTAGAACAGCTGTATAGGGTTAAATTCCATGTTTACTTGGTTTTCATTAGAGGTGGGAAAGAACAGTACCCCCGTAGGGCTCCATTAGAGAGATTTTCATTTACTTCTGCTGTTTTATCAGACCGAAAGTGAAGGAAAATCTCTAGCAGCAGCACAGAAATAAAAAAATATTTTTAACCGCTAGTTGACCAGCCACCGCAGTTATACTGCAGCAGGTTGGCACTGCTACACAAATCACTGTAGCTGTAGGTCGCTCCTTTAAGACATCACAGCAGGCACGCGCGCACCGTCAGAGGCACGCTCACGAGCCCGCTGCATGTCCCTGGAGCCGATGCGCATGCCTGGGGTAGATGCTCTTTTCCCCGGAGCCGATGCCCGTGATAGAGTGAGAACCGGGATCTGTGTGTGTAAACACACAAATCTGGTTCTTTCAGGGGAGAAGAGACAGATCATGTGTTCATACACAGTATGAACATCGATCGGTCTCCTCCCCTAGTCAGTCCCATCCCTCCCACAGTTAGAAAACACACTGAGGGAACACAATTATCCCCTTGAACGCCCCCTAGTGTTAACCCCTTCCCTGCCAGTGACTCTTATACAGTAATCAATGGCTATTTTTAGCTCTGATCAATGTATAAATGTCAATGGTCCCAAAATAGTGTCCACCCTGCCCACCGCAATGTCGCAGTTCTGATAAAAATCGCAGACCGCCACCATTACTAGTAAAAAAATAAGATAATACAAATTCCAATAACCCATTGTCACTGTAATTATTTCCCTTACTTCTGTCATCACTCTTCAGGGAGTTACACTCGGTTCATTATTTACTAAATAATAAATTATTACTTTTATTATTATTGTAGTGCTTACCCCCGAAGGAGCCGCTGGTTTATTCGGGATCTGCGTATTAAGTTACCAAATTCTTCTGTCTAGGGGTAATACTTGTGAATGTGGGCAAAAGAACAAGTGTCCAGCCGGTAGTATAAGTTTCCAATGCTTTATTCCAAGGCCAACAAGGCCAACATCAACATGACACACAGTAAAGGAAAAGGTTGATGAGAAAGGAAAGCATATAGCATCAGGCCTTGGAAATCAGAAAGCATAAAAGAGAGCAAGCCTGCTCTCAGCACAGACAATTCAAAACGTCGCCACCCTAGCCAGGGTGGGTAAGTGCCCCCTGGACAGGCAATTAGCTTAAACCTGGCAGCCAAAGGGTCACTTGTAATAACCAGATAACTTGGAGGAAATAATGCCTCTGCCACAGGCGTAGTAACTGTATTCAATATAATCCTGAAGGTGGATGCCGCACCTGGAACTCGGGCCCCGCAGACTTTTAGAAAAAATGGCCGGTGCTCCAGATATACCCCCTGCCAGCATGCCCAAAGAGGGAAACTCCTCTGATTGGCTGCTAGGGAATGGATGGTTCTGTCAGAACCCCCGCAGCGCCAACTGCCGCCCAGGGTCCACCCCTGGACACACAGACTGACCCAGGAGGCAGTTCTGAACTGGCAACAGCACAAACTAACAATCAGTGAATGGGAGCAACTAAGATCTCCCATTCCCCACTAACTTTAGCGTAACGCCCCAGTTATTTAAAAGGGGGGGGGCGCTACATTATTATCATACATTTTATACATACTCTAATTAATAATTTTATGTTCCCAGATACCCACATTTGATGAGCTTTACATTTCAAAAATCTTTTTTATTTAGAGATCATTACTTCATTTATGCACTCCCCAGCACTGTCCAATGCTGTACCCCTGTATATGGCCACCTCAGCTCCCGCAGCGAGGTTGGTTCTTGTGGCTCACCCTTTGCCATTTGCCGCATATTGCATTCACTATCCTAGTTGGTAAGTGTGGTGAACCAACTATTTATAGATATTCATCTTTCATGATACTTTCCCTCTATAGTCAGAGTATGGGTTTTTATTACATTTATATTATTTTATAGGAATTTCTGTCACATCTGCTCCTGATGAGTGGAGACATCCACGAAACGTGTCGAGCTATGTATCCAGACTTTGGGGACCCGGTACTGGCCGGCCGTAGGTCCCCTGGACCCCAAACTTGGCACACATATAGCCCCACTCTTACTCTACAAGTGTGCAAAGATTGTCATTCGGGGGACCTACAGCCGGGAAGCACCGACTTTTCAAAATCGGCACCCCTTCTATAGACTCCCATGTTAAACGGAAATTTCTCTGGTAAATTTTGTGACCCGGTATTATCTGGCCGTAGGTCCCCTGGACCCGACAATTGGCACACATGTAGCCCCAGTTCTCCTCTATAAGGGTGCATTTTTTCTAAGCCAGGCACCCCTTCTATATACTCCCATGTTAAACGTAAGTCTAGTCATGGACACAGTGAGGCATGGGCACAGTGAGGCATGGACACAGTGAGGCATGGACACAGTAAGGCATGGGCTTAGTGAGGCATGCATATGGACACAGTGAGGCAAAGTGAGGCACAGTGAGGCATGCAGATGGACACCCTAGGCTTATACTCAAGTCAATAAGTTTTCTCATTTTTTTGTGGTAAAATTAGATACCTCGGCTTATATTCGGGTCGGCTTATACTCTTTTTTATACTTACTTTTTTACCGAATATATATCCATGTTATGAATTAAATGACACCTCCACATCTCACTTGCTTCATTCAAAGTCCCAAAATTCCCTTTCCTCATTTACTTGAGCCAGGGATGGAGGCACTGAATTGTGCTTCACTTAACGTCCCAAAATCTCCCCCTTCTAAATTTCATAAATCTATCACCTATTTTGTAGACATTATAACTTTTTCGCAAACCAATCAATATACGCTTATTGCGATTTTTTTTTTTTTTTACCAAAAATATGTAGAAGAATACAAATCGACCTAAACTGATGAAGATTTTTTTGGAGGGGGGGTATTTATTATGGCAAAAATTACAAAATATTGTGTGTTTTTTTCAAAATTGTCAGTGTTTTTTGTTTATAGCACAAAAAATAAAAACCACATAGGTTAATTAAATATCACCAAAAAAAAGATCTATTTGTGGGTAAAAAGGACATAAATCTTGTTTGGGTACAACGTCACATGACTAGGCAATTTTCAGTTAAAGCGACGCAGAGGCGTATCGCAAAAAAATGTCCTGGTCAGGAAGGGGGAAAATCCTTCCGGGGCTGAAATGGTTGAAGGAGGATGTGGGAAAGCTAGAATCCCTGTCAGATTTGTAATGCTATATTCATAGGCATGCGCAAGGGGTGTGCCAGGTGTGCCTGGGCACACCCTAATCCTGGGATTGGCAACCTGTCATTGGTGGGCAGGTGACAGGTAAACCACAATGCTTCCTTGCCGACCCTCAGAACCTGGACAGGAGAGGTAGCGGGGGTGCAATTTAGTGAAATTGATCTGCATTTTCCTCCTGCAGCAGCTGAAGGTAGGCTTCTCCTCCTCTCCCTTTTGTCAACATTCAGCTGCCACAAGCGGAAAATATAGGGGATTGGTACCAATATATGACACCCCCGCCTCCCCTCAATTCCCTGTTCCTCTTCCTTCTGTTGCCCGGGTCCCCCATGTGCTCCTTTGCTCCCGCTTTCCCCCATTGTTTCAGGATGGAGAGCGGGGAAGAGGCCAGTTAATATTTCAAACGCATATATGTTGGAGCTTTGAGGTGCACACCCTAATGCAATAGGCTGCGCACACCTATGGCTATATGTATCAATGCTACAGATTTTCTTCCATTTCCTGTTTGGTAAAACTGTTGTCACCGGGACAGGAAGGGAGAAGAAAACTCACCAGCAGAGCCGTGTATAGCAGTAGCTAGAGACAAAGGGGCAGATCCTCAAAGAAATTACGCCGGCGTATCTGTAGATACGCCACGTAATTTAAAATTTTGCGCGTCGTATCGTTGTTTTGGTATCCACCAAACAAGATACGACGGCATCTGTGTTAGATCCGACAGGCGTACGCCTTAGTACGCCGTCGGATCTAAGATGCAATTTTCCAGCGGCCGCTGGGTGGCGTTTACGTCGTAATCCGCGTCGAGTATGCAAATTAGCTTTTTCCGACGATCCACGAATGTACGAGCGGCCGTCGCATTCTTTTATGTAGTTTTCGTTCGGCTTTTTCTGGCGTATAGTTAAAGCTGCTATCTGGTGGTTTACTCAATGTTAAGTATGGCCGTCGTTCCCGCGTCTAATTTTGAAAATGTTACGTTGTTTACGTAAGTCGTCTGTGAATGGGGCTGGACGCCATTTACGTTCACGACGAAAACAATGACGTCCTTGCGACGTCATTTGGAGCAATGCACCCTGGGAGTTTTGACGGACGGGGCATGCGCAATTCGTTCGGCGCGGGGACGCGCTTCATTTAAATGAAACACGCCCCCTACTCGCCGCATTTGAATTCCGCGCCCTTACGCCGCGAGAAATACACTACACCGCCGTAACTTACGGCGCAAATTCTTTCTGGATTCAAACCAAAGCCAGGTAAGTTACGGCGGCGTAGCGTTTCTCAGATACTCAGCGCCGGTGCAGATCTTTGAGGATCTAACCTTCCAAAAATGTAAAAAACAAATAAAAATCCTTTGGCATACACTTTAAAAAGCTTTAATTCCACTTATCCCTTCACCAATTCCATGCAAAAGTGATAGACAGTACCTCTCCTGCTAAGTGTGCAGTTTCCTAGGGAGAGAAGCTCATATATATGTGGAACACATATACTCTTCATACTGTTCTTGATCTGCTCTAACACAGTCTTGTTCCTGTTATTTTTGTCAGCGAAGACCTGCGCTCTTGGGTCATCTGCAATCCAGCTCCCATTCTCCGCGCTGAAAGCCATGAATGGTTTCCCGTTGTAGCGAAAACTGAACGTTGCGTCAACTGTGTCATCATCATAGAGCATACAGCCATCCAACAACTGCAATACTTGGAATTCTGAAATCACAAAAATTTGAATCAAAATTGTAAGTTTTTGCTTTTATTCCAGTTTGTGGCATTCACCTGGCTACGTATGTCTTGTAGACAACTAAAAGACTACAGAAATTTGTAACATGAAGAATGTGAATTGAGCTATTCACATGTAACCCATTTGGGCACCATCCCCATCAAATAGACATGTGCACACTGAAATATTTTGGAATTTCGTTTTCGTCCGAAAAATACATTTATTTTGTTACTCCCGAAATTCGTTTTTATTTATTTTGTTTCGTTAAAAAATGCTTTAGTCCGAAAATCCGAATGAATTAAGGTCGAATCTGTCATTGAAGGCTTATGGTGTCTGTCGAATGTTGTAAGAAGATTAAACGGAGCAGCTAAACTGTACGACGCAGCAATCGTACCTTTTTCAGTCGAATGTTCCGCCTACAAGCTATAGAAGAATTCTAATGTTGTATGACACTAGTAATTATTATATTATTATTATTACTAGTTAACCAACATTTGAATTCTTCAATAACCTATGGGCCGAGCATTTGACCGTAAATTTACGATTGCGGCGTCGTACAGTTTAGCTGCTTGGCGAATCTTCTTAGACCTTTCGACAGACACCATAAGCCAGGCATGTCCAAAGTCCAGCCTGCGGGCCACGTTCCGGTTTTGAACGGCCCGCCGGGTTATTTGTATATCTTTTGTGGCCCCCGACAATCACGCAGCGCCGGGGCCACAAAAGATGTATATGCCTTGGAAAGGGACAGGCAGGAGGCGGGACGAGCGCCGCCCCAGCCGTACACACACAGGAGAATTTCCTTTTTACGGGCGGCCTCTGTAATAGGAAGTCCCGCGCTGCCATTGGACGGCGGGACTTTCTATTAAAGAGGCTGTGTAAACAGGAGATTCTCCTGTAATAAATTGTTGTCGCTCGTGAGTGCATTCCTGGCAAATGGTGCTGCATTCCTGGCAAATTGTGCTGCATTTCTGGGTGCGTTCATTCCTGGCAAATGGTGCTGCATTCCTGGCAAATGGTGCGTGCATTCCTGACAAATGGTGCGTGCATTCCTGGCAAATGGGCTGCATTCCTGGCAATGGTGAGTGTATTCCTGGCAAGGGTGCTGCATTCCCGGCAATAGTGATGCATTCCTGGCAATTGGGAGTGCATTCCTGGCAATGGCGGGTGCATTCCTGGCAATGGTGAGTGCATTCCTGGGAATGGTGCTGCATTCCTGGCAATTGGGAGTGCATTCCTGGAAATGGCAGGTGCATTCCTGGCAATGGTGGGTGCATTCCTGGCAATAGTGGGTGCATTTTCTGGCAATGGTGCTGCATTCCTGGCATTGGCGGGTGCAATTCTGGCAATGGCGGGTGCATTCCTCGCAATGGCGGTGCATTCCTCGCAATGGTGAGGCTACATTCATGGCAATGGTGGGTCTGCAGATGGGCACTTGTGAGGCTGCAGATGGGCACTGACTCTTATTTTGGTTCACAGTTCTTTATTAAAATTTGTATTTATTTTTCCTGAAACTTCGCTCTTAAAGTGAAGGTGTGTGTTATACGCCAAATAATACGCCCAAGCTCATCTCTTTACTCACATACAGCCACAAAGGCAAGACAATTCTTGTTGGGCAGTATATTAGTGCTTGGAGGAACACACTTAAAACTAATTTTAATGGTTCAAAGAATGTCAGGCAAAATGGTCGGCTCTCACGCTTGTTCACTTCATCAAATCTGGCCCTCTTTGAAAAAAGTTTGGACACCCCTGCCATAAGCATTCAATGACAGATTTGACGTTTGTATGTTTTTCACTGCTTTGTCGAATCTTCGTCGTTCATATCGAATGGCCTCCTCCAACACTGTCTCTATTATGTCGAATCTTTCCTCTCTATGTCGAATCTTTCCTCTCTATGTAGCATAATCTTGGACAAATAGAGTTACGGTTAGGCACATTCGACCACAGGTTTAATAGACACAGATTGCTATTGTTAGCGTCATGTCAAATCTTCTACCTATATCGAACTGTTGTAGCAACGAAAATGAAAATAAAGCATTTTTTTTATGTCGGATCTTTCGGATTTCGGATTCTGAGCGTTCGTTTTCATTTGTTAAAACGATAACAAAAATACCCGAAATTCGGGCGAAATTGCATTCGGACGAAAACGAATGCACATATCTACAAATTATTATACAACAAAAAAAAAATTGAATTCACCATCCCCATGGAATAAATCCCAGGGTAACGTAATCTTTTTCTGAACACACCATCTGCCATATACAAAAAAAAACATTGGATATGGCTGATGGCATAGTCAGATATGCTGTAGATTACTTTCAAATGTGGTTTTTAACTATTCTAATAAAGACTTGTGATTTTATTGATGTAATGTGATGTTCATTTTTTCCTATTTTGGCACAATTGAAAATCCTGTGTTTTGTGGTCTCTCTTTTACCCTGGGATTCCATTTTTTGTTCTATACTAAAGAAATTGCAAGCACTCCTTAGCCCCTGGCCACACTGGTACAACTTCATGTATGATATGCGATTTACAGATCGTACCTGAAGTAGCATCTAATATTTTTCTTTGGCAGTGTCTTAAAGAGGAAGTAAACCCTCTTGTCAAAAAAAAAAAAAAAAGACAACCTGCAAGACAAAGGCATAATGAGCTAGTATGCATAGCATACTAGCTCATTATGAATTACATACCTGAGATCGAAGCCCCCGCAGCGGCCCTCGTTCACCTCCTCCGACATGATGCCATGATGCGCATGCTCACGGGAGCTGCCACTAACAGCATAATGCCGTTGGTAGCGGCACACTCAGTGCGCCTGCACCCGATGTCTACGGCACATGCGCCGTAGACATTGGTACCGCTATTTTTTGTAAATATCTCTTAAACCTTTTAGGTTAGGGAGATATTTCTTGCACCTACAGGCAGGGCTGGACTGGGACAAATATTTGGCCCTGGACTTCATCCAGACTGGCCCACTTTGACAGGTCTCTCCTATGGCGGCCGGACAACTCCAGCCCCCCTCCCCAGCCACCCAAGCCCCCTCTCCCCCTTCACTAGCCACTAGCCGTTCTACTTTATTAGAGTAAAACGGCTGGTACTGGTACTCTTATAGGCAGTATCAGTGGGGAAGCTATACATTATTTCACCCGGGCAAAGAATCAGTTTGGTGCCCCCCCCCTCATGGGACAAGATTAGACAGAAGTGAGAAACTCCCAGGCCATAGCTGTTGAGTCAGCTGTCTGTCCCCTCCCCCGTGCTCCTTCTGGTCCCCCCCATGCTCCTCTGTCATCCCCCCTGCTCCTCTGGTCCTCCCCCTGCTTCTCTGTTCCCCCCCCAGGTGAGCACTGCGGGGAGGGAGAGGAGGTGAGCGCTGCAGGGAGGGAGAGACAGAGGAACGGAGGGGGTGGCGGTCCGCTGTCACTGAAGCCGGCCCACTAAGTCATCGGCCCACCAGGAAACTCCCTGTAGTCCCAATGGCCAGTCCATCCCTGCCTACAGGTAAGCCTTAATCTAGGCTTACCTGTAGGTTAAAGTGGTTGTAAAGGGTTTACAACCACTTTAATAGGTACAATTTCAAGTAGTATGATGTGAGAAGTAGTTAATGTATTACTTTTTCAGGACTTCAACACAATTTCTTTGCCACAGACCAGCGATCTCAAAACTTTTTAATGAGGGGGCCAGTTTACTGTCCTTTAGACTTAAGGGGGGCCAGACTGTGGTTATTGGGAGTAGAACAACGATCAGTGATGTGTCACGTGTAGCCACGCCCCCCTACAGTAAGAATCACTTCCTAGGGAACATTTAACCCCCTACAGCGCCACCTAGTGGTTAACCCCTTCACTGCCAGTATCATTTTTACAGTAATCAGTGCATTTTTATATCACTGATCGCTGTAAAAATTACAATGGTCCCCAAATGGTGTCAAAAGTGTCTGATGTGTCCGCCATAATGTCGCAGTCATGATAAAAATCACTGATCGCTGCCATTACTAGTAAAAAAAAAAAATATTAATAAAAATGCTTATTGCGACTTTTTTTACCAAAAATATGTAGAAGAATACGTATCGGCCTAAACTGAGAAAAAAAAAGCTTTTTTTATATATTTTTGGGGATATTTATTATAGCAAAAAGTAAAAAAATGTTTACAAAATTGTCGCAAAAAATAAAAACCGCAGAGGTGATCAAATACCACCAAAAGAAAGCTCTATTTGTGGGAAAAAAAGGACGCCAATTTTGTTTGGGAGCCACGTCGCACGACCCCGCAATTGTCAGTTAAAGCGACGCAGTCCCGATTTGCAAAAAGTGGCCGGTCATTTAGCAACACTATGGTCCGGGGCTGAAGTGGTTAAAGAGGAACTAAACCATCTCAATCAACATTACCTATTTTTAATCCTTATGCTGCTAGCATTTGGAAATAAAAAGGGAGGTATATTATATTAACTTTTTTTTAACGTTTTTAAAAATTTCTTCAGTTCCTTCCTGGTTTCTGGCCTAGGCCAAAATGACATAATACATTCCAGGAGTCTTCATGGTATTTTTTATTTTATTTTATCTGAAGAAAAGGTTTTCTCAGCTAAGCACACCCTCCTACCTGCATGCCTGAGCTAAGGGCAGATTGATTCCAGGGGGTAGATTCAGATAGATTAGCGGATCTTTAGATCCGCGTAATCTATCTGATTTACGATCCGCCGGCGCAAGTTTTTGAGGCTAGTGCTGTATTCAGAAAGCACTTACCTCAAAACTTGCGGTGGCGTATCGTAAATCCCCCGGCGGAATTCAAATTCCGCGGCTAGGGGCGTCTACAATTCAAATCAGGCGTGTCCCCGCGCCGATCCAACAGCGCATATGCTGTCCGCGATTTTTCCCAGCGTGCATTGCTCCAAATGACGTCGCTAGGACGTCATGGGTTTCGGCGTGAGCGTAACTTGCTTCCGGCCGTATTCTGAATCGACTTGCGCAAACGACGTAAAAATTCAAAACTCGGCGCGGGAACGACGGCCATACTTAACATAGGATACCCCTCACATAGCAGGGGTAACTATACGCCGGAAAAAGCCGAACGCAAGCGACGTAAAAAAAAAAAGCGACGGGCGGGCGTTCGTTTCTGAATCGGCGGAACTCCTCATTTGCATATTCGTCGCGTACAAAAAACGAAACGCCACCTAGCGGCCAGCGGGAGATTGCAGCCTAAGATCCAACGGTGTAAGTCACTTACACCTGTCGGATCTTAGGGAGATCTTTGCGGAACCTGATTCTATGAATCAGCCGCATTGATCCGACCGTCGGAACTCAGAGATACGACGGCGTATTAGGAGATACGCCGTTGTATCTCTATCTGAATCCGGGCCCAGGGGATAAACGCTACACGAATCATCTGCCCTTACTCAAGATGGCCTCAGCTAGAAAGTACGTTTTCAGCAAAATAAAGCATGGAGACATGGAAGGATGGGCATGCTTGCTTTCACAATGAGAAATTAAGTAAATAGCATTTTCAGTTTGTGGTGCTCAGATACAGTTTAGTTACAATTTTAAGAAACACATCAAATAAGACTATAAAATGATGAAATGTTCACTTACCTTCAGTATCATTCATATAATTCCTATATTCCTCAAATAGATTTTGTAGCATTACCTGGAATTTATATTCATCAATAGAGGCAGTCAATAAGTTGCCAATGGTACTCCTAAACCATGGTACCCTGCGCTCTATAACCCCATTGTCACTGTCATACCAGTACAGCATGATGTCATCCAGGGATCTGGTGGTGAAGTAGGAGGGGTACTCATATGTAGAGTCATTAGTGACAGTTGTGAAGTAAAAATGTGAATGGGTTTCTGTACAAGAGAGAGAATAGTGCAGAAAATAAACACTGCTTGTAAAGAAACGGAAAGGAAAAGCAAGCTTATAATGGCCTTCATTATAGGATATTCAACGGCAAAACTTTTTTTCTTTTGAGTTTTGGACAGGGCAGGGGAGGGTTAGAACCTTTGTCAGGAGTTTATTGCTGTCTATCTCCCCTCTGGGGAAATCCACCCGCTCTATTTGTCCTGGTGACCTCTATCTGGACAGAAAGTGATGGAAATACAAAATGTTACACCTAAAAAGGAGGTGAGTGGACTGCTGGGGACCACCTGATCTGGTGACAACTCTTGAAGAAGAAGGGATTTCCTCAGGTTCTGTAATGTTCAATGAGTACATAAAAGGGAAATCTCCCCAATGAGACAGACAGCCGTCCTAATAGGGGTTTTAGGCCCCTTTCACACGGGGCGGATCAGTAACCTCTGCTTGCTCAGCGGGGATCGCTCCGTTGATCCCCGCTGAGCTGGCAGATGACAGTGTGGTCCCTGCACACTGTGCAGGGACCGCCCTGTCTTTTCTCCGCTCTCCCCTAGGGGGGGATCGGATGAACACGGACCGTCTGTCTGTGTTCACCCGATTCGATCCGCCAGACGGATGGAAAAGTAGGTTTTTCCTCCGTCACACTTTGGCGGATCGGAGCGGGTCGGATGTCAGTGGGCATGTCACCGCTGACATCCGCGGCTCCATAGAGGAACACGGAGCGCCCGTTTAGGTCTGCCTAAAAAACTGACAGACAGACCTGAACTGGCCTCCAGTGTGAAAGAGCCCTTACCCTTTCCCTCCTCTGACCGAAAGAAAAAAAGTTTTGGCTGTAGAACAATAAATAATATTCATTGGAATAGAATTTTCTTGATGCTTATCCAATATATACTCACCAGCAACTTTATTAGGTGCACCTGTTCAACTTCTTGGTAACACAAATTGCTGATCAGCCAATCACATGGCAGAAACTTAATGCATGTAGGCATCTAGATGTGGTGAAGATGACCTGATGACGTTCAAAACGAGCATCAGATCGGGAAAAAAAGGGGATTTAAAGCGGAGTTCCACCCTCTTTCACAACATAGCTTCATCCCCTGTAGGTCTGTCCCCTTATGACGTTTTGGCATATATTTATTTTTTATCTTTTAAACTCACAGTTATATTGTATTCCCATTTACATCCCCGCCGCGGCGGCAGCTGCCTCGGCGTCATACACGGACCGCTATGCCTCCTGGGAGAATACATCGCAGAATTGCAGAGGAATCAGCTCGATGTCGGGGGGGGGACCAGCACAGCAGCTGAAAACACCAACATCAGCTGAGCCAATGGTATGGGATCTGGGCGGGACGCTACGTGTATGTAGCCCCGCCCACTTTCTAAAGCAGCCCAATCATTGGCTGATGTTTGATATCTGCATGGCTCCGCCCCCCGGTCCCGCCCGCCCCCGACATCACGCTGACAGCTGGTCTCTGCATTTAGTTACATATAGTGTAACTGAAGCAGACAAATCGGCTCAGTGTGAAACTGCCAGTGCCAAGCAGTGACACCAGCCAGTGCCAAGCAGCGACACCAGCCAGTGCCAAGCAGCGACACCAGCCAGTACCAAGCAGTGACACCAGCCAGTGCCAAGCAGTGACACCAGCCAGTGCCAAGCAGTGACACCAGCCAGTGCCAAGCAGTGACACCAGCCAGTGCCAAGCAGTGACACCAGCCAGTGCCAAGCAGTGACACCAGCCAGTACCAATCAGTGACACCAGCCAGTACCAATCGGTGACACTAGCCAGTACTAAGCAGTGACACCAGCCAGTACCAATCAGTGACACCAGCCAGTGCCAAGCAGTGACACCAGCCAGTACCAATCAGTGACACCAGCCAGTACCAAGCAGTGACACCAGCCAGTACCAAGCAGTGACACCAGCCAGTACCAATCAGTGACACCAGCCAGTACCAAGCAGTGACACCAGCCAGTACCAAGCAGTGACACCAGCCAGTACCAAGCAGTGACACCAGCCAGTACACCAAGCAGTGACACCAGCCAGTACCAAGCAGTGACACCAGCCAGTACACCAATCAGTGACACCAGCCAGTACACCAAGCAGTGACACCAGCCAGTACACCAAGCAGTGACACCAGCCAGTACCAAGCAGTGACACCAGCCAGTACCAAGCAGTGACACCAGCCAGTACCAAGCAGTGACACCAGCCAGTACCAATCAGTGACACCAGCCAGTACCAATCAGTGACACCAGCCAGTACCAAGCAGTGACACCAGCCAGTACCAATCAGTGACACCAGCCAGTACCAATCAGTGACACCAGCTAGTACCAATCAGTGACACCAGCCAGTACCAAGCAGTGACACCAGCCAGTACCAAGCAGTGACACCAGCCAGTACCAAGCAGTGACACCAGCCAGTACACCAAGCAGTGACACCAGCCAGTACCAATCAGTGACACCAGCCAGTACACCAAGCAGTGACACCAGCCAGTACCAAGCAGTGACACCAGCCAGTACACCAAGCAGCGACACCAGCCAGTACCAAGCAGCGACACCAGCCAGTACCAAGCAGCGACACCAGCCAGTACCAAGCAGCGACACCAGCCAGTACCAAGCAGTGACACCAGCCAGTACCAAGCAGTGACACCAGCCAGTACCAAGCAGTGACACCAGCCAGTACACCAAGCAGTGACACCAGCCAGAACCAAGCAGTGACACCAGCCAGTACCAAGCAGTGACACCAGCCAGTACCCGGGAACTCAGCACAGCACAGGGATGGTGGGAACCCCTCATAATGAGCACAGCAGGGGTACAAACCCAGGAAGTCAGCACAGTACAGGGATGATGGGAACCCCTCATGAGCACAGCACAGGGATGGAGGGAACCCCTCATAATGATCACAGCAGAAGTACAAACCCAGGAATTCAGCACAGAACAGGGATGGTGGGAACCCTTCATGAGGGGTTCCCACCATCCCTGCACTGTGCCGACTTCCTTGGGCTGTACTTCTGCTGTGCTCATTATGAGGGGTTCCCTCCATCCCTGTGCTGTGCTGACTTCCTGGGTTTGTACTTCTGATGTGCTCATTATGAGGGGTACCCACCATCCCTGTGCTGTGCTCATGAGGGGTTCCCACCATCCCTGTACTGTGCTCATGAGGGGTTCCCACCATCCCTGTACTGTGCTCATGAGGGGTTCCCATCATCCCTGTGCTGTGCTGAGTTCCCGGGTCTGTACTCCTGCTGTGCTCATTATGAGGGGTTCCCACCATCCCTGTGCTGTGCTCATGAGGGGTTCCCACCATCCCTGCACTGTGCTCATTATGAGGGGTTCCCACCATCCCTGTGCTGTGCTCATGAGGGGTTACCACCATCCCTGTACTGTGCTGAGTTCCCAGGTCTGTACTCCTTCTGAGGGGTTCCCACCATCCCTGTGCTGTGCTCATGAGGGGTTCCCACCATCCCTGTACTGTGCTCATGAGGGGTTCCCACCATCCCTGTACTGTGCTCATGAGGGGTTCCCACCATCCCTGTACTGTGCTGAGTTCCCAGGTCTGTACTCCTGCTGTGCTCATTATGAGGGGTTCCCACCATCCCTGTGCTGTGCTGACTTCCTGGGTTTGTACTTCTGCTGTGCTCATTATGAGGGGTTCCCACCATCCCTGTACTGTGCTCATGAGGGGTTCCCACCATCCCTGTGCTGTGCTGAGTTCCCGGGTCTGTACTCCTGCTGTGCTCATTATGAGGGGTTCCCACCATCCCTGTGCTGTGCTCATGAGGGGTTACCACCATCCCTGTACTGTGCTGAGTTCCCAGGTCTGTACTCCTTCTGAGGGGTTCCCACCATCCCTGTGCTGTGCTCATGAGGGGTTCCCACCATCCCTATACTGTGCTCATTATGAGGGGTTCCCACCATTTCTGTGCTGTGCTCATGAGGGGTTCCCACCATCCCTGTACTGTGCTGAGTTCCCAGGTCTGTACTCCTTCTGTGCTCATTATGAGGGGTTCCCACCATCCCTGTACTGTGCTGAGTTCCCAGGTCTGTACTCCTTATGTGCTCATTATGAGGGGTTCCCACCATCCCTGTACTGTGCTCATGAGGGGTTCCCACCATCCCTGTACTGTGCTGAGTTCCCAGGTCTGTACTCCTGCTGTGCTCATGAGGGGTTCCCATCATCCCTGTACTGTGCTGAGTTCCCAGGTCTGTACTCCTTCTGTGCTCATTATGAGGGGTTCCCACCATCCCTGTACTGTGCTCATGAGGGGTTCCCACCATCCCTGTACTGTGCTCATGAGGGGTTCCCACCATCCCTGTACTGTGCTGAGTTCCCAGGTCTGTACTCCTTCTGTGCTCATTATGAGGGGTTCCCACCATCCCTGTACTGTGCTCATGAGGGGTTCCCACCATCCCTGTGCTGTGCTCATGAGGGGTTCCCACCATCCCTGTACTGTGCTCATTATGAGGGGTTCCCACCATCCCTGTGCTGTGCTCATGAGGGGTTCCCACCATCCCTGTGCTGTGCTCATGAGGGGTTCCCACCATCCCTGTACTGTGCTCATTATGAGGGGTTCCCATCATCCCTGTACTGTGCTGAGTTCCCAGGTCTGTACTCCTTCTGTGCTCATTATGAGGGGTTCCCACCATCCCTGTACTGTGCTCATGAGGGGTTCCCACCATCCCTGTACTGTGCTCATGAGGGGTTCCCACCATCCCTGTACTGTGCTGAGTTCCCAGGTCTGTACTCCTGCTGTGCTCATTATGAGGGGTTCCCACCATCCCTGTGCTGTGCTCATGAGGGGTTCCCACCATCCCTGTACTGTGCTGAGTTCCCAGGTCTGTACTCCTTATGAGGGGTTCCCACCATCCCTGTACTGTGCTCATGAGGGGTTCCCACCATCCCTGTACTGTGCTGAGTTCCCAGGTCTGTACTCCTGCTGTGCTCATGAGGGGTTCCCACCATCCCTGTACTGTGCTGAGTTCCTGGGTCTCTACTCCTTCTGTGCTCATTATGAGGGGTTCCCACCATCCCTGTACTGTGCTGAGTTCCTGGGTCTCTACTCCTTCTGTGCTCATTATGAGGGGTTCCCACCATCCCTGTACTGTGCTGAGTTCCTGGGGCTATACTCCTTCTGTGCTCATTATGAGGGGTTCCCACCATCCCTGTACTGTGCTGAGTTCCCGGGGCTATACTCCTGCTGTGCTCATTATGAGGGGTTCCCACCATCCCTGTGCTGTGCTCATGAGGGGTTCCCACCATCCCTGTACTGTGCTGAGTTCCCAGGTCTGTACTCCTGCTGTGCTCATTATGAGAGGTTCCCACCATCCCTGTGCTGAGTTCCTGGGGCTGTACTCCTGCTGTGCTCATGAGGGGTTCCCACCATCCCTGTGCTGTGCTGAGTTCCCGGGTCTGTACTCCTGCTGTGCTCATGAGGGGTTCCCACCATCCCTGTACTGTGCTGAGTTCCCGGGGCTGTACTCCTGCTGTGCTCATTATGAGGGGTTCCCACCATCCTTGTACTGTGCTGACTTCCTGGGTTTGTACCCCTGCTGTGCTCATGAGGGGTTCCCATAATCCCTACAGCGCCAGGAAGTCAGCACAGCACAGGGATGGTGGGAATCCCTCATAATAAGCACAGCAGATAATATTAGTCCAGCTTTTAAAAAATTCATCATAACGAATGTGGGTAATTGTTACGAAAAGTGAACGAATCTAACGAAAATTCGTATTTCGTACGAATCTGAATTGAGTTTCGGGCACGAAATACGAAAATAACGGCTAATGCGAAACGGAACTAAACAAAATGAATTTATTGACGGCGCAAATGTCTAGTATATGTATGTGTATATATATATATATATATATATATATATATATATATATATATATATATATATATATATATATATATATATAAATATATATATATATATATATATATATATATATATATATATATATATAATCTTGTTTCTGTGCAGATATATCTACATAACAAATGATTTAGTATATTTACTGGTTCCTGGAGGGAGGAGGGGAGGAGAGTTTTGCATAGACAAGGGGCAGCAAGTTCCTCCCGTTGCTATGGAAACCTGACCTGAAACTATTACATGCTTGTGCAGCACTGAGCATGTGCGAGATCAAGGCTGAAATCCAGGAAGTCATACAGTCTGGCTTCATGATGCCCACACTTAAGATGGCCCCAGTCAATTTCTATTTTATAAAGTGTCTAAATGCTGTAACAACCGAACAAAACGGACCTTAGTTTACAGACTAACTGTAGTAGAATACATTAAGCTTGTGTATTACAGGGGTTTTCATATTTAAAAAGTTTTTATTTTTAAAATTGTGGCCGGAACTCCGCTTTAAGTGATTTTGAATGTGGCCTGGTTGTTGGTGCCAGACGGACTGGTCTTAGTATTTCAAATAGGGTTGTCTCGATACCACTTTTTTAAGACCGAGTGTACTCGCCGATAGCGATTACCGATACTTTTTTAAAATGTCATGTGACAGTTCCTCAAAGCACAATTCAGATTAGGTGGCACTGATCTGCAGTACTGATAGGATTAGGTAGCACTGATATGCAGCACTGATAGATGGCTGAGTGGCACTAACTGCTGGCTGGCACTGGCAGGTGGCACTGATGGCTGGCGGGCACTGGCAGGTGGCACTGACAGCTGGCACTGGCAAGTGGCACTAATGGCTGGCGGGCACTAATAGGTGACATTTTATGGGCACTGATTGGCTGGCACTAAAATGCCATTAGGGAAGGCTGCCTGCAACGCCCATCCTGGTACTCCTTGCACTCGGACGCATAAAAGCAGCAGAGGCCATCTTGTTATATAATTTGGACTGGGTGTAACAAGCTGTAGCTGCTGGCATACTGTGGCCGAGTGCAGGGTGTACCAACACTTCCGCGACCGAATGTGACGCTCCGGTCGCCGATCCCAAATGATGATGCAGCTGCGCCCTGAACTCTGCACTCCCTGCCAGCCGTCCGCTCCGCCTGCTGACTCTGCCAGGTATCGGGTAAGGCATCGGGAGCATTTGTGCAAGTACAAGTACTCGCGCAAATGCTCGGTATCGGTCCCGATACCGATATTAGTATCGGTATCGGGACAAACCTAACTTCAAATACTGCTGATCTACTGGGATTTTCACGTACAACCATCTCTTGGGTTTACAGAAAATGGCCAGAAAAAGAAAAAAATATCCAGTGAGCAGTGGTTGTGTGGAGGAAAATGCCTTGTTGATGTCAGAGGTCAAAGGAGAATAGGCAGACTGATTCATGATGATAGAAAGGCAACAGTAACTCAAATAACCACTCATTACAACCAAGGCATGCAGAATACCATCTCTGAATGCACAACACATGGAACCTTGAAGCAGATGGGCTACAGCAACAGAAGACCACACCGGGTGCCATTCCTGCCAACTAAGAACAGGAAACTGAGGCTACAATTCACACATGATCAGACAATAGAAGATTGGACAGTTGGACAGTTCTCCTCCTGTATGTGCTTGATTTAGGTATACTTTATATTAAAGCAGTTGTATACCGCTGGAAGTTTCGTTTTTTTCTTCTTCCTGCAAGGTAAAGTCATAGGGGGGTTATTTACGAAAGGCAAATCCACTTTACACTACAAGTGCACTGCAAGTGTAGTTGCTGTAGATCTGAGGGGGACATGCAAGGATTTTTGCTTGCACATGATTGGATGATAAAATCAGCAGAGCTTCCCCTCATTTCAGAGCTTCCCCTCAGATCTACAGCGACTGCACTTTCAGTGCACTTGTAGTGCAGAATGGATTTCCCTTTAGTAAATAAACCCCATAGGGGTTGATTTACAATTGTCGCCACTGTGCCATGCCATTGTTGCCACTGTGCTCATCAATTGTCGCCACTGTGCCATGCCAAATGCAGCCACTGTGCAATGCTATTGTCGCCACTGTGCCCATCAATTGTCGTCACTGTGCCATGCCAAACGCAGCCACTGTGCCATGCCAAACGCAGCCACTGTACCATGCCATTGTCGCCACTGTGCCCATCAATTGCCGCCAGTTTGGCCCTAAAATGCCGCCAGATTGCCCCAAAATACTGCCAGATTGCCCCCCCCCCCCCCACCTGGCACTTACCTTCCTCGGTCAGCCATCCTCGGATCCTCTTTCACGATCCCTTGATGTAGTCACCGTCCTCGACGTCGCGTCAGCCAATCAGGTTACCGGTAACCAGATCCGGTGAACCTGATTGGCTGAGATGCGTGTCAGTGTTAACCAGGGAACACACACCCTGTGTGTCCCCTGGTTAACTATTTGGAAGCCGATTACAGCCCTCAGGCTGTAATTGGAAAGCCTATCAGAGCCGCTGGCTCTGACAAACACTTCCAAAGCCAACCAGCTGCCGTTATTCAGATGGCCGGCGCTCGCCAGGGGTCTGACCCCCTGAATAGTGGGCGGAAGCGGCGCCGGCGACAATACATAGATTCATGCAATACATGATTCGTTACAGCACAAGCTGATTTTTGGGAAGGTGTCCCTGAATGGTAGTTTGGAAATGTGGTCACCCAACCGGGGGGGCATAAAAATTTTGCTATGGGGTCCCATGATTAGTAGCTACACCCAGGGGCGGATTGACAACTAATGGGGCCCCCAGGCAATAGGAGATTATGGGGCCCCCAGGCAATAGGAGATTATGGGATCCCCAGGCAATAGGAGATTATGGGATCCCCAGGCAATAGATTATGGGGCCACACAGTATACACATACAGTATACACATAGGGCTAGATTCACATACCTTAAGGCGGGCGTAGCGTATCTCCTATACGCTACGCCGCCGTAACTTTGAGAGGCGAGTATGGTATTCTCAAAGATTTTGGGGCCCGAAATTACGGCGGCGTAGCGTATTAGGGCCAGCGTAAGCCCGCCTAATTCAAATGTTGAAGCTGTGGGCGTGTTTTATGTATATTAAGTGTGACCCCACGTAAATGACGTTTCGATCGAACGGCGCATGCGCCGTCCGTGGACGTATCCCAGTGCGCATGCTCCAAATCACGTCGGCAAATAGTCAATGCTTTCGACGTGAACGTAACTTGTGGCCAGCCCCATTCACGGACGAGTTACGCAAACGACGTAAAACTTGAAAAATGTGACGCAGTTCCGACGTCCATACTTAACATTGGCTGCGCCATTTTTTTGGTGGTTTATCTTTACGCCTGAAAACTCCTTACGTAAACGGCGTATCTTTACTGCGACGGCCGGGAGTACGTTCGTGAATAGGCGTATCTAGCTGATTTACATATTCTAGGCGTAAATCAGCGTACACGCCCCTAGCGGCCAGCGTAAATATGCAGTTAAGATAGGACGGCGTAGGAGACTTACGCCGGTCGTATCTTAGCAATATTTAAGCGTATCTCAGTTTGAGAATACGCTTAAATTTACGACGGCGGGGATTCAGACTTACGACAGCGTATCTACTGATACGCCCGTCGTAAGTCTACCTGAATCTGGCCCATACAGTTTACATACACAGTATACACACACACACACACACACACACAATATACACACACAGTATACACACACACACAATATACACACACAATACACATACAACACTGAAAAGGTACTGGAGAGGCGAGGCAGCTATAATCTTGGGATTTTTTTTTAAATCACATATTTTTACATACTGTTCCTGGTTTTACTGAGGCTGGCAACCCTGATGGGGCCCCCTAGTGGCATGGGGCCCTGCCCAAATGGTCAGTCTGCCCCTGGCTACACCCGATTTCTCTATTTAGTAATACAGTACATGAATCAGCTATAGCAAAGGGAAGAAAAGAAAAAAAAACATGAAATTGTAATGTAGATATCCTACCTGCAAAAACAAGGGGAAGAGATGAGAAAAGTATCAGCAAAGGTAACATAGGCAATAGATATCCCTCCATTATCCAGCTACGGATGAGACTTCCACCTGCTCGGTGTCTCCTCCAATCTATGATAGAACCCGGCTAACCTGTGTCTCAATTTAGAGATACAATTCCCACCCTGCTGCCACCCAACAGGTCTAGGTGTGTCCTGGCATTTTCTTGCCAGGCCCAATAAATGCTTGTTACTTAAACTTTGTGTAGAAATACAAAAAAAATTCAAATTGCACTGCATTCTGTCAATGGCCAAGGGGGCACAAAGATACTATCCCTTCCATGTATGAGAGCCACAGCTGTCATAACCCAGTGGCCCAAAAGTTCAGCTAAAGCTAGAGGGCATAATTAAAAATAATAATAGAAATCGTGGTTTGACAAATTTGCTTTGAATCTAGGAGCCAGTTTACAATGTTAGGAGTCAGTTTTTACGTGGTGATATGTAACCTGTGTATTACAATCTATGCTTTTGTGCATATATGTGGGGGTGAGAGGGCCTTTTTGGGGGGGATTTTATGTGCTTGGGTGGAACAAATTTTTTCCCTAAAAATATTTTTTTTGCTTAACTTTTTTTTCATCACATAGGGGAGAAGAGGTCCCTTATGTGATGATTTTTCTTGCACATTGCACTGCATTACATTCTTTCCCAGCCATGCTGGCCAGGGAAAATGTCTAATTCAATAATTTATTTTTTCTAATTCAATACAGTTGAACCTCGGATTACGAGCATAACCCGTTCCAGGAGTATGCGCGTAATCCAAATTACTCGCATATCAAAGCGAGTTTTCCCATTGAAGTCGATGGAAACGAAAAATAGTTTGTTCCGCATTGACTTCAATGGGATTCAATACTGAATGCGGCCAGAGGTGGGGGGAGCCAGAGAGCGCCTAAAACGTCCGAAAAGGTCCGAGGACACTTCGGCTCGGCATCTGTGCCCCCGTACCTCAGGCCAAATGAGGTACTGCCGGCCAATGTTTAGCTCCTGCACCCCCGTACCTCAGGCAAAATGAGGTACTGCAGGCCTATTTTTGGCTCTGCTCGGCTCCTGCGCCTCCGTACCTCAGGCCAAATGAGGTACTGCATGCCTATTTAGTTTGAATTCTGTTGGTCTTGAGAGTCAACACTCGCAAACCGAGTCAGAATTTTTTTTAAAAAGATACTCACAAATCAGAACGCTCTCAAACCAAGTTACTCTTAAACCAAGGTTCCACTGTAGTTTTTCATTTTTATTGAGTTTTTCGTGTTTTTAGAGGGAGAATGTTAATGGGGACCCAGAAGTGACATCATACACATTGCTTCTGGGACAGGAACAAGATAGGGAGGGAGGAGAGTGGACCCACATCCCCATCTAAAAAATCCTACATGTCTCCCATATGCTACACTGAATGTAATGCAATGCAGATCGCACTGCATTACATTCTTTCCCAGCCATGTTGGCCAGGGAAAATGTCAACTGGGACCCGGAATTGACGTCATACATGTTGCTTCCTTGTTAGAAACAAAATGGGGAAGGAGAAGAGGGGACCTACATCCCCATTTTAAAGACCCTGCATGACTCCCCTATGCTCCACTGAATGTAATGCAATGCAGATCGCACTGCATTACATTCTTTACAGACTATATTGGCCAGGGAGAATGTCAACGGGGACCCGGAAGTGATTTCATCCACGTTGCTTCTGGGTCAGGAACAAGATGGGGAGGGAGGAGAGCGAACCTACATCCCCATTTTAACCACTTTAGCCCCGGAAAAATGTACCCCCTTCCTAATCAGAACACTTTTTGCGATACGGCACTGCGTCTCTTTAGCTGACAATTGTCGTGCAACGTGGACCCCAAACAAAATTGACATCCCTTTTTTCCCACAAATAGAGCTTTTTTTGGTGGTATTTGATCACCTCTGCGTTTTTTTATTTTTTGCGCTATAAACAAAAAAAAGGGACAATTTTGAAAAAAAGCTATACTTTTTACTTTTTACTATAATAAATATCCCCCAAAAATATATATATAAAAAAAAAAAAATTCTTTCTCAGTTTAGGCCGATATGTATTCTTCTACACATTTTTGATAAAAAAAATCACAATAAGCGTATATTGATTGGTTTGCGCAAAAGTTATATAGGTAGATTCACATACATTGCCGCAACTTTGCGGCGCCGTAGCTTAAGGCATTTAAGCTACGCTGCCATAAGTTAGCGAGGCAAGTACATGGGGCCAGATTCACGTAGAAGTGCGGCGGCGTAACGTATCGTAGATACGTTACACCGCCGCAAATTTTCATCGCAAGTGCCTGATTCACAAAGCACTTGCGAGAAAACTTCCGCCGCCGGCCTCCGGCGTAAGCCCGCGCAATTCAAAGGGGCATGTGCCATTTAAATTAGGCACGCTCCCGTGCCGGACCTACTGCGCATGCTCCCTTTTGAATTTCCCGCCGTGCTTTGCGCGAAGTGACGTCATTTTTTCGAACGGCGACGTGCGTAGCGTACTTCCGTATTCCCGGACGTCTTACACAAGAAGGAAACATTTTCAAATTTCGACGCGGGAACGACGGCCATACTTTATACAGCACATACGTGTGCTGTGTAAAGTTAGGGCACCAAAAACGACGACTAACTTTGCGACGGAAACTAGACTAGCAGCGACGTAGCGAACGCGAAAAACCGCCGTGGATCGCCGTAACTCCTAATTTGCATACCCGACGCTGGTTTACGACGCAAACTCCCCCCAGCGGCGGCCGCGGTATTGCATCCTAAGATCCGACAGTGTAAAACAATTACACCTGTCGGATCTTAGGGCTAACTATGCGCAACTGATTCTATGAATCAGTCGCATAGTTAAGAATACCCTAAAACAGAGATACGACGGCGTATCAGGAGATACGCCGTCGTATCTCTTTAGTGAATCTGGGCCATGATTCACAATGTACTTGCCTGCTAAGTTACGGCGGCGTAGCGTAAATGCGGCGGACGCAAGCGCGCCTAATTCAAATTCGCCTGAGGGGGCGTGTTTTATCCTAATATGCTTTGACCTTACGTTTTTGACGTATTTCTCTAACTGCGCATGCGCCGGGCGCCTACATTTCCCAGTGTGCATTGCGGCTAAGTACTCCGCACGGGCCTATTGATTTCGACGTGGACGTAAACGACGTAAATCCCTATTCACGGACGACTTACGCAACATTTCGAATTTCGACGCGGGAACGGCGGCCATACTTGAACATTGGCAATGCCACCTAGGGCCCAGCTCTAACTTTAGGCAGCCTATCTCTTACGTAAACGGCGTAAATGTACTGCGTCGGCCAGGTGTACATTCGTGAATCGGCGTATCTACTAATTTACATATTCTACGCCGACCGCAATGGAAGCGCCACCTAGCGGCCAGCCTCAATATTGCAACCTAAGATAGGACGGCGCAAGCCGTCGTATCTTAGATATGTTTAAGCGTATCTCTGTTTGAGAATACACTTAAACATAAGTCGGCGTAGATTCTGAGTTAGGTCTACTGATACGCCGGCCTAACTCTCTCTGAATCTACCTAATAGCGTCTACAAAATAGGGGATAGATTTATGTAATTTTTTTTATTTTATTTTTTATTAGTAATGGCGGCGATCTGCGATTTTTACCGTGACTGCGACATTATGGCGGACACATCGGACACTTTTGACACTCTCACGATGGTGGGCGCGTTGCGCTCCCGTGGCGTGCAGTGGGCGTGCGCGTTAACAAGGCGGAAAATTCAAAGGGAAATACCTGTATGCCCATTTGCCTGCCTGTGCCATTCTGCCGACGTATATGTGTGTGCGGCGATCGGCAAGTGGTTAAAGACCTTGCATGTCTCCCCTATGCTCCACTGAATATAATGCAATGCAGATTACACTGCATTACATTCTTTCCAGACTATATTGGCCAGGGAGAATGTCAACGGGAACCCGGAAGTGATGTCATACATGTCTCTTCTGGGTCATGAAAAATATGGGGATTGAAGAGAGCAGACTCACTTCCCCAGCTAACAGATCCTGCATGTCTCCCCTATCTGCACTGCATTACATTCTTTCCTGGCCATGCTGGCCTGGGAGAATGTCAACAGGGACCAGGAAGTGACGTCATACACGTTGCTTCTGGGTCTGGAACAAGATGGGAACGCGTGTCTACTCTCCTCCCTCTACCTTGTGGTGCCTGCTATGCCAGTCGGGGCCCGCAGTAGGGCAAGTGAAGCCTGGGATACATAGTGGAAGACGCACGCGGGGGGGGCCACTTTACCTACATGTGGAGCCATCCGAATGCTTCCAGCTGACAAGTGAGCCCTCTCGAGGATTTGTGCGGATTTCCATGCGATGGAGTGTACTCACCATCGCATTAAAATCCACGCCGAAATCCTCTGGCGATGACGTGTCGCGCCGTCGCCGCGATTATGACGCAGCGACGTGCGCGCCGCTGTCATATAAGGAATTCCACGCATGCGTCGAATCATTACGACGCATGCGGGGGATCCCTTCAGACGGATGGATCCGGTGAGTCTATACAGACCAGCGGATCCATCCGTTGGGATGGATTCCAGCGGATAGATTTGATAGCATGTCATCAAATATTTATCTGCTGGAAATCCATCCCAGGGGATAAATATCCGCGGAAACAGATCCGCTGGAATGTACACACCATAGGATCTATCCGCTGAAACCCATTCGCTGGGATTTTCCAGCGGATGGATTCTATCGTGTGTATGGGGCCTTAGTGTTTTACGTCACTGCATTTTGGACGGTCTGGTCTGACAGTGGGGTAGATTCAGAAAGCAATTGCGTCTGCGTAACCATAGTTACGCAGCGCAATTGCTTAGTTGCGCCGGCGTATCGACTGCTCCTGATTCAGAGAGCTCGATACGCCGACTGCAGCCTAAGATATGACTGGCATAAGGCTCTTATGCCGTCGTATCGTAGGCTGCATTCTTACGATGGCCGCTAGGTGGCGTTCCCGTAGTGGTCAGCATATAGTATGCAAATTGCATACTAACGCCGATTCACAACCCTTCGCGGGCCCTGCGTACGCAGTTTACGTTGTTTCCATTCGTCGGGTTCCGCGTAAGGCTGCTCCTGCTATTAGCAGGGGCAGCCAATGCTACGTATACCCGTCGCGAATTTAAAATGTAACATTGTTTGCGTAAGTGAATCGTGAATGGCGCTGGACGCCATTTACATTCACTTTGAAGCAAATGAAGTCCTTGCGACGTCATTTGCCGCAATGCATGTCGGGAAAGTTTCCAGACGGAGCATGCGCACTACGTTCGGCGCGGGAACGCGCCTAATTTAAATGATCCACACCCCCTACGGGATCATTTAAATTACGCGCCCTTACGCCGGGCAGTTTTAAGGAGCGCCCGCGCAAATTACGTAGCTACTGCTTCATGAATGAAGCGTAGCGCAGATCATTTGCGTAGGGCGCAGGGTAAAAACGGTGCGCTGCGCCTTCGTAAGAAGTGTGCAGCGGTACCTGAATCTACCCCAGTGTGTCTGACAATGCAAGACAGCTTGAACGGAATTCCGACGAAAAATTCCATTGGATTTTAGGCCATCGGAAATTCCGATAATGTGTACGGGGCATAACACTTTGTTTTAAAAAAGATATGATGGGAGTTCTGCTTTAACTGTAGCAGAATAAATCAGGTCTCCTCCCCTGTCAGAAAGGGTTGTGTGTGTTACAGAGCTGTGTAAATCTTGGAACTCGATAGAAAGATATGTAAATCCTTTGACAGGTATAACAGTTGCATAAGCCGCTGTTTGAGTGTATGGCTTGCAAACTTCCTCAACCCCTGAACACCAGGGGATTTCCTTTTCTGTTTGCGTAATTCATCCACCAGTGATGGGTGGGGCACATGAAAGATTTAGGTGTTTTTTTTTTATTGCTGAAATTGGAACAATACCCAGACAGATTCTTCTTAATACATCTGTTTGCCACCCAGCAATTTATAAACTGTTAAATGCAAACTAATTAAAGATGAACTGCAAACAGATTTAAAAAAAAAAAAAACACAGATGGATGCAGCTCTGTAATTATTATTACATCATTAAATATATTTATTGAATGCAAGCAGTGTAAGTATCTGGTTTTAACTTGATATCAGTTTATGGCAGTCTCTGCATGGCAGAGTTGGATCATGAGAGAAAGAAGCAGCACAAAGAGCCTATCCGTTTATTGAAGGGCTGTTACTGATTCAAATTTTCGTGTTCGATTAATTGTTTTTTATTTATTTATTTTTTATCGATTAATCGACTAATTTCTAATACTTATAACGCACATACAGATCCAACTACTTTTAGCTGATCTCCTTGAAGGCTGATTTCCAGTGCAGCTACCAACCACTGAAAAATGTATAGCAAAAACACACAAAGGCAGCGCTTGATGGGAATAGCATTAAAAGTTTTATATAGGTAGATTCAGGTACATGGGTGCAAACTTGCGGCGGCGTAGCTTAGCCTGTTTAGGCTACGCCGCCGTAAGTTAGCTAGGCAAGTACATGATTCTCAAAGTACTTGCCTGCTAATATACGGCGGCGTAGCCTAAAGCGGGCGGGCGTAAGGGCTCCAAATTCAAATGTGTGGAAGGGGGGCGTGTTTAATGCTAATCAGGCTTGACCTTACGTTTTTGAAGTTTTTTTGTTACTGCGCATTTGCCGGGCGCCTACATTTCCCAGTGTGCATTGCGGCTAAGTACGCCGCACGGGCCTATTGATTTTGACGTGGACGTAAACGATGTAAATCGCTATTTGTGGACGACTTACGCAAACGACGTAAACATTTCGAATCTCGCGGCGGGAACGGCGGCCATACTTTAACATTGCTATTCCACCTAATAGATGGAATAACTTTAGGCCTGATAATGCCTTAGGGAAACGGCGTAAATCTACTGCGGCGGCCGGGCGTACGTTCGTGAATCGGCGTATCAACTCATTTACATATTCTACGCCGACCGCAATGGAAGCGCCACCTAGCGGCCATCCAAAATATTGCAATCTAAGATAGGACGGCGCAAGCCGTCCTATCTTAGATATGTTTAAGCGTATCTCTGTTTGAGAATACACTTAAACATAAGTCGGCATAGATTCTGAGTTAGGTCGGCTTATCTACTGATAAGCCGGCCTAACTCTTTCTGAATCTACCTAATAGTCTTCAAGTAGGTAATTGAGTCCAGATGAGGAGGGGTTAACATCAGTCCGTCGGCATGTAGATGTTCCGTGAAGGTGAACTTTTACAACTCCCAGTGATAGAGGGAAGTGTAATAGCCCTTGCGTGTGGCAGATAGTAAGGTCCCGCCGGCAGACAGGATTCTTGTAGAGTCCAGCAACACTGCCGACTGGACCCCCCCAGGGGCAGCGAAAAAAACATACAAATGCTGATTCTGTCTTTCAGTGGTGGCTGGTGCTAAAAAAAATTGGGGGGGGCACAAACAAACAAAAAAAAAAAAAAAAATTGCAGCCTCACTGTGCCCATCAAACGCAGCTACTGTGCCCATCAAATGCAGCCACTGTGCCCATCATATGCAGTCACTGTGCCATCAATTGTCGCCACTGGCCCATCAATTGGAAAAAATTAATGTTCCTGGACTGCCGCACTCTGATAGGCGATTTATTGAATCAAAATAAACAAAGGATAAAATCCAAAGCTGTATAACATCCAAAAATGCATGCAACACTGTAATCAATGGTAGAAAGTGGACATCGGGGACAAAAAAGCTAACATGTTTCACATAATGGATAGATGCTTAGTCATAGCTGGGTTGTGTGAGGATCTGAAAGGATTTAAATAGAAAACTTTGAATGCATCCAAACCAATTGGAGCTGGTCTGCACAGCATTAGAAAATTAGATACCTGATTGAAACTGACACAACCCATGGTCAGAACAGCATCTGCACAATCAAAAATAATCAAAAACAAAAACACACATGTGTATGTGACATTCTAACCTAAAACACATTTTATGATATAGACTTTATAAGTGTATGTAAAAACATACAAAGAAATGCAATAAATATATATAAATATATATAAATATACTGCAAAAATAAAGTGCTATTAAATAAATATAAATGAAAACTGATATTAATGATATCGTGGTAATAAAATGTGGAGAATATGCGTGAATGTGGAGTTGTTCATAAATACGGTGCTGATCTGTGTTGGAAATAAAACATAACAACAATGAATTGTTGATATGCTAGTGTGCAAAAACTGCAATAAATATATGAATATAAATGTGTCATGTGTATATATATAATAATGAAAACATGGTCCAACATTAAATTAAATAAATGGAATTGGATTAAATCAAATTTAAAATTAAGATCTGACCCATGTAGTGCAATAAATTAAATTAAATATTTATTTATGTGCAGACAAATATGTTCAATGTTTGTATAATATAGTCATGCCCATGATGTAATGTGGGCAAACCCCGACAAGCATGATGAGCATGCATGAAGAGAAATTATTTATGAACAAAAACATAAAAACATAATATAATAAGTTGCTAAAATTTGTATAAATTAATATACTAAAGTTGTTATAATTACTACCAACAACACTTGTCATATAAACGAATCCATTGCATCTAAAAGAAATATAAAGAATAATATCATTAACATAAATCTATGGACAGCAAAGGAATATATGGAATAAAATGACAAGTGTGATGTGGGTCGAGCCCTAAACACTGAACGTTAAATTTTAAAGGACGTGTCTGCGTGGTGTAAATGTGTATTTCATAACCAAAAAAAAGGTCTGTTTTGATTTATTTCATCCCAAACAAAGGGAGTATATATAAACCAAATATACGTCCTGAAACTAATCCTGGAACAAGAAAACTTGTGTGCATTCAAAGAAAAGTATAATGTAAACAATATATAATCAATATATGAATGAGGATGGTGGAAATTACTAATAAAAATGTAATTTAATCCTAAGGGGCGTCTAATATTCAAGAGAAATATCCACCTCTTGCTTACACAATATATTGAACTTATCACCACCTCTCAGTGTTTTTTTTTCTAGTCCTTGAATAACTAAACTGGAGGTGTCCTTGTGATGGACCTCATTCCAATGCCGTGCCACGTTAGTCATATGGTCCTTTTCAATGTCATAAAGATGATCATATAGACGATCCTTAAGACGTCTTGTAGTTCTACCTACATACTGAACTGAACACAACCTGCATGTAATGGCATATATAACGTAACGTGTGTTACAATTGATAAAAGAATGCAGCTTGTGTGTCTTTTTTGTGGACATAGAGACAATGGTGTCCCCTCTTTGAATAAAGAGGCAATAAGCACAATTTGAAGGTGCCCTTGAAAGATAACCAATTGCCATTGGTGTCCTTACTTGAAAAGAAACTGGGTGACAAAAGCGCACCCAGAGACGGTGCTCTTCTAGACACAGTACGTATGCCTCCTTTGAGGATTTCGGCATACGTTGGATCATGAGATAGGATGGGAAGGTGTTTGGTGACAATGCGTTTTATTTTCTGAAATTCCGTGCTGTATGCAGTGGAAAAAGTGGGAATAGGATTGATAACCCCATTATCCCTAGCTTTGTTTCTATGTTGTTTATTAGTATTGCCACTGTAGCGCTCACCCCCGAAGGAGCCGCTGTTTAGTTTGGGATCGGCCTATTTGAGTTACCTTCTGACTGTCTAGGGGTGATAGCTGTGAGTGTGGATAAAGAACAAGTGTCCAGACGTCAATTGAGTTTTCAATGCTTTATTCCAAGGCCCAACATGGCCAACATCAACATGACACACAATAGAGAAAAGTTGATGAGTGTAGAGAAACTTTAGTATCAGGCCTTGGATATGAAAGAGAGCAAGCCTGCTCTCAGCAATAATGTAACACAATTCGTCGCCACTACGATCAGGGTGGGTAAAGTGCCCCCGGACAGGCGTCTATCACAGGCCTGGCAGCCGGAGCGCTACTTAAGGATCACTGGGATGAACAGGCCTCTGCCACAGGCTTGACAAATTTGAGATTTGTGAAATTAGATTTTAGCGAATCCTCCCAGTCAGTTCAGATAGTGTCACCCACTGACAGCTTGAACATACCTGTCATGCAGTGTGGTGACTGGATCCCCGATGGTTTGTCTAGGCCTCCTGGACAACCTCTGATTCTAGGTTCTCCTGATGCCAATCCCCCATCGCACAGCTCCCGGCTTAGGATCCTCTCAGCAGAGGGTTGGGACCCAGCCAGTCACTGGGGGCCCTCTGATTGGCTGCTGGGAGAAGGTGGATCTGTCAGAACCCCTCTAGCATCAGCTGCCGCCCGGGGGTGATAACGCACCCCCCGGAGCGCAGACTAACCTACAGGACAAATTCCGAAATTGGCAACAGCCTGAATTTCCAGAAACTGTGAATGGGAGTAAACTAATCCTCCCATTCCCCACTAATTTTAACGTAGCACCCGTACTGAAAAGTAAGGGGGTGCTACATACTCCTCCCACTTGATTGGACAAAGCATTCGAGCCCGAATGCTGACCTGATACTGAACCAGACAGGAAAGTAGGAAAAAAACATTTGCAAACATGGCATTGCAATCTATCAATATACATATGACATACAGACATACACAACGCTGCTATCTGACTGCCCATTCTCCGCAGATTGATGGCAGGTGGGTCCAGGAATCAAAAAAAAAACATGTATATACAAAAGGAGCATGAAAAAGGAAAAAAAAAAACAACATGCATCCTGACATATTAATGCAATTATTTATAACATTTGCAACCTCTCAGGTCAGGATGAGGATTGCATGCTCAGGCCTGAACGCGAAATCCCCTCCAATAGGTCAAAATCTATAAGTGCTGAAAAGGGATACTCTATGCAAAATATATCAAACACATTAGTAACAGTATTGTCCTTTGTAGTAACAGTGCAGAGCACTGCCCCTAGCGGTCAGTGCGCTGGTACTGCAACAGTTCACAAAAAAGAAAAGGAGAAGCCAAAAAAAAAATAATATGCGGAAGTAGCAGCCCCTAGCGGTCAGTGCGCTGGTACTGCAACAGTTCACAAAAAAGAAAAGGAGAAGCCAAAAAAATTAATAATATGCGGAAGTAGCAGCAAAGAGGATGAGGAAAAAAAGGGAAAATAGTTATTTTCCTGTTAAATCTTTCAATACTGTACCTCCAAAGTTGACAAAGTTCCACTCTAACTGACTGAACCCACCCCCAAAGAATTCTGCACAAAAGGGGCCCCAGATGCGGATCTGGTGGGGCAGGGAACGTAAGCTTGAGCAGGGGGAAAGGAACGTCTTAGCTCACACCTCTGGAAGGTGGAGGTGAAGGGAACACAGGCATCCAATCTATCCGTAAAAACGCGGGTGTCAGGAAGGATGTAAATTTCGCCCATTCCGTTAATAGATGCCACTGAGAACACCAAGTCTCTTTGTCCGGGGTATCTCAGCATGACGCGGTCTCGGTATAAGTACCGGCCCCAACTCCAGTCCCGGAGACAACTTTCCAGGCGATTTCCCACGCAAAGGAGTGCGAATGTCGTCTCACGGTCTCCGACTTTGATGTTCAAATGGTCCCAGTGGTCCCAGGCAGCATTCCGGCACCACATTTCCCTGTTTCGGTCAATGTCCTGAAAGAGATTTGGGGGCACATATGGGTATTCCCAACCATAGTCAACAGCCACCCGGCACATGACTACGTACTGTAGTTCGGAGAATTTCGGCATCATGCCAGGCCTTCCGAGCCCAGGCAACACGAGGGTGTCTGGTGCTCTTCTCAATACAGGCAGAGTGACGGGCATCGAGGTAATTACATGCCGGCCGAACTCGCCAACTCCCCAGGCCAACAGCGGGGTCCTTAGATCCATAGGCTCCGATCTGATCACAGCCTCCTGGTTGGGATCATGGCCACCACAGGTCTTTGGCACCAATGCAGACGCTGCCGATGTGGACTTGGTTCACAACGTCCGACTCTGGTATAACATCAGTTTGCACCCCAACCTTGCGAAGCTCATACTCACACAAAGTGTCTTTAACAAGTCCTGAGGACCCTGGCCTTCTGCCCGGGTTTGAAAGAGTAGCCATCTTCGCGGGCGGGGCCGCTCGGTGAGTTTTAGCGCGAATTTCCACCGTACGTCTCGCACAGGGGAGGCTGGCTCCCCCCACTTGGAAACTTGTCCAGGCATGTTGCAGGCGCGTGCTGAGCTGCACGTATGCCCAAGCTTAACAGTGCAAGGTTAACTCCCTCATCGCCGGAAAGTTTTCACACGACACCGAACACTCTTCGCTCTTTAGTAAATTACACCCACTATTTTCTCTGGTTGTCAATGGCAACGGCCGAATCCCAGACGAGCCCCCACGTGTAGCGCTCACCCCCGAGGGAGCCGCTGTTTTGTTTGGGATCGGCCTATTTGAGTTACCTTTTGACTTGGTCTAGGGGTGGTAGCTGTGAGTGTGGATAAAGAGCAAGTGTCCAGACATCAATTGAGTTTTCAATGCTTTATTCCAAGGCCCAACATGGCCAACATCAACATGACAAACAATAGAGAAAAGTTGATGAGCGTAGAGAAACTTTAGTATCAGGCCTTGGATATGAAAGAGAGCAAGCCTGCTCTCAGCAATAATGTAACACAATTCGTCGCCACCACGATCAGGGTGGGTAAAGTGCCCCCGGACTGGTGTCTATCACAGGCCTGGCAGCCGGAGCGCTACTTAAGGATCACTGGGAGGAACAGTCCTCTGCCACAGGCTTGACAAATTTGAGATTTGTGAAATTAGATTTTAGCGAATCCTCCCAGTCAGTTCAGATAGTGTCACCCAATGACAGCTTGAGCATACCTGTCATGCAGTGTGGTGACTGGATCCCCGATGGTTCGTCTAGGCCTCCTGGACAACCTCTGATTCTAGGTTCTCCCGATGCCAATCCCCCATCGCACAGCTCCCGGCTTAGGATCCTCTCAGCAGAGGGTTGGGACCCAGCCAGTCACTGGGGCCCCTCTCTAGGTTGGAATGAGGCTCCGCATGGTGCATGACCTCAGTAAAGCAGGCCACGGTGGCGGGGCCCATGGATGCGCGCACCCTGAGGGTGGATGCCGCACCTGGAACTCGGGCCCCGCACAGAACAGAATGGCCCAAAGGCGGTTGCCCAGATATATCCCCTCCCAGCATGCCCAACAAGGGAAGAACTCCTCTGATTGGCTGCTGGGAGAAGGTGGGTCTGTCAGAACCCCTCTAGCGCCAGCTGTCGCCCGGGGGTGATAACGCCCCCCCGGAGCGCAGACTAACCTACAGGACAAATTCCGAAATTGGCAACAGCCTAAATTTCCATAAACTGTGAATGGGAGTAAACTAATCCTCCCAATTCCCGACTAATTTTAGCGTAGTGCCCGTACTGAAAAGTAAGGGGGCGCTACACCACCAAAACCCCATCTGCGTTTACTTTTATTTTTGTTATTGGATTTCTTCATCAAAAGCATATCACGAGAAGAACCCTTAGCTATGCATAAGCCTCTATCAATGACAGGTTTAGGGTAACCCCTCTCCTGAAATCTAATGGACATGGCTGCTGCTTCTTGTGTGAAATCGCACTCCTTGCTGCACAGTCTTCTAAGTCTGAGAAACTGACCTGCTGTTATATTGTCAACAGTATGCTTAGGATGACTAGAGTCTGCTCTAAGAAGGGTGTAGCCAGCACTGGGTTTTCTGTAAGGCCGGAATCACACTAGTGCGTTGCTTTTTTGAGCTGCGTTGTCGTTGCAGATTTCTCTAGAGGGTGTTCTGCAGATCAACTGCGGTTTAGCTGCAGATCAGGTGCGAATTTGGAGACCTGGGAGAACTTCCGGGTGAGAGGAGAGTGGGGGAGAATTGTATTGAGCTGAATGAGAGAAACTCCTGCAGAGAACTGAACACATGTGCGAATTAGATGCGTACCCATAGAAGATAATGGGACTGAATTCGCACCTGAGCCGCACCGCAAGACATAAAAACCGCATGCGGTTTGGAGGCAATACGCAGTGCGGATGCATCGCACATATGTGAACCAGCCTCATTGAAAACAATGTATTTTGAAATGTCCTGCGAATTAGATGCGGTTTAAACCGCACTCAATTCGCATAGGTGTGAACCTGGCCTAAAGATTAGAAGTAATGATATTCCCCTCACCTGAGAGTCTCACATCTAAAAAGTCTATAGTTTTGACATTGAACGTGCCTGTGAATTTAAATTGAGTGAGTTGTCATTCATATAGGACAACCAAGATTGCAGATCACAACATTATACTTTTCTTTGAATGCACACAAGTTTTCTTGTTCCAGGATTAGTTTCAGGACGTATATTTGGTTTATATATACTCACTTTGTTTGGGATGAAATAAATCAAAACAGACCTTTTTGTTGGTTATGAAATACACATTTACACCACGCAGACACGTCCTTTAAAATTTAACGTTCAGTGTTTAGGGCTCGACCCACATCACACTTGTCATTTTATTCCATATATTCCTTTGCTGTCCATAGGTTTATGTTAATGATATTATTCTTTATATTTCTTTTAGATGCAATGGATTAGTTTATATGACAAGTGTTGTTGGTAGTAATTATAACAACTTTAGTATATTAATTTATACAAATTTTAGCAACTTCTTATATTATGTTTTCATTCATAAATAATTTCTCTTCATGCATACTCGTCATGCTTGTCTGGGTTTGCCCACATTACACCATGACTATATTATACAAACATTGAACATATTTGTCTTCACATAAATAAATAAATAAATAAATAAATAAATATTTAATTTAATCTATTGCACTACATGGGTCCGATCTTAATTTTTTATTTGATTTAATCTAATTCCATTTATTTATTTCATTTAATGTTGGACCATGTTTTCATTATTATATATACACACAAACACGTTTATATTCATATATTTATTGCAGTTTTTGCGCACTAGCATATCAACAATTCATTGTTGTTATGTTTTATTTCCAACACAGATCAGCACTGTATTTATGAACAACTCCACATTCACACATACTGTAGTCTCCACATTTTATTACCACGATATCATTCATATTAGTTTTCATTTATATTTATTTAATAGCACTTTATTTTTCCAGGATATTTTTATATATTTATTAATGTATTGCATTTCTTTGTATGTTTTTACATACACTTATAAAGTCTATATCATAAAATGTGTTTTAGGTTAGAATGTCACATACACATGTGTGTTTTTGTTTTTGATTGTGCAGATGCTGTTCTGACCATGGGTTGTGTCAGTTTCAATCAGGTATCTAATTTTCTAATGCTGTGTAGACCAGCTCCAATTGGTTTGGATACATTCAAAGTTTTCTATTTAAATCCTTTCAGATCCTCACACAACCCAGCTATGACTAAGCATCTATCCATGATGTGAAACATGTTAGCTTTTTTGTCCCCGATGTCCAATTTCTACCATTGATTGCAGTGTTGCATGCATTTTTGGATGTTATACAGCTTTGGATTTTATCCTTTGTTTATTTTGTTTCAATAAATCGCCTATCAGAGTGCAGCAGTCCAGGAACATTTCTTTTTTCCACGGATCAGCGCAGAGTCTGCACCTGTCAGTACTACAGGGCGGGAGCACAGCATAGGTCACAGGGCTTGGAGCGGTACTCTTTTCCATTACTGGCCCATCAATTGTCGCCACTGTGCCCATCAATTGTCACCACTGTGCCATGCCATCAAATGCAGCCACTGTGCCATGCCATCAAACGCAGCCACTATGCCATCATTTATCGCCACTGTGCCCATCAATTGTCACCACTTTGCCATGCCATCAAACGCAGCCACTGTGCCATCAATTGTTGCCACTGTGCTCATTGTCACCACTGTGCCATCAATCGTCACCACTGTGCCACAAATTGTCACCACTGTGCCCATCAATTGTTACCACTGTGCCATCAATTGTTACCACTGTGCCATCAATTGTCACCACTGTGCCCAGCAATTGTCACCACTATGCCATGCCATCAAACGCAGCCACTGTGCCATAAATTGTCACCACTGTGCCATCAAGTGTCACCACTGTGCCATCAATTGTCACCACTGTGCCCATCAATTGTCACCATTGTGCCATGCCAAACGCAGCCACCGTGCCATCAATTGTTACCACTGTGCCCATCAATTGTTACCACTGTGCCATCAATTGTTACCACTGTGCCCATCAATTGTTACCACTGTGCCATCAATTGTTACCACTGTGCCCAGCAATTGTTACCACTGTGCCGAGCAATTGTAGCCACTGTGCCCAGCAATTGTAGCCACTGTGCCCAGCATGCTGGCTCTGATAGGCACTTCCACAGCCGCAGTTTTCAGATGGCCGGCACTCGCCAGGGGGCCTACCATCTGACTATTCGGCGGCAATACATAGATTCATGCAATGCAATGCATGAATCTATGTATATTGTGTCAGTGGCGTGTGCGGGAGCCAGAGGGGGCGGCGCTCTGGTGCCCTCTATACACACACCGCCACTGCTGTCATTTGAAGGCTTATGGTGTCTGTCGAAAGTTCTAAGATTTGACAAGCAGCTAAACTGTACGACGCCGCAATCGTACATTTCCGGTCAAATGCTTGGCCCATAGGCTATAGAAGAATTTGAATGATGGTTGACTAGTAATAATAATTTATAAATATAATTATTACTAGTGTCATACAACATTAGAATTCTTCTATAGCTTGTAGGCGGAACATTCGACCGGAAATGTACAATTGCGGCATCGTAGAGTTTGGCTGCTTCGTCGAATCTTCCTAGAACATTCGACAGACACCATAAGCCTTCAATGACAGATTCGACCTTAAAGGGTCACTAAAGGAAAACAGGTTTTTAGCTGAAATGACTGTTTACAGGGTATAGAGACATAATAGTTAACTGATTCCCTTTAAAACTGATTAAAAATAGATAAAAACCAATCATATAATGTACCTACAGTTTAGTTTTGTTTTTGCTGTTGTTTCCTGGTTCTCTGGTGTACAGAGACAAAGAGCCAATTGAGGGCAGTGATGCTTTGTAAAACGAAACTGGATTGGTGCTGACACACAGTAATCACACCTCCTTGATTAGTCACCACAGAGAGAAATCTCCCAGTAATGTGGTGATCAGGAAACAGACAACCAGGAAGTGTCCAGAACAGAGAGGAATTACAGCAACATCAAAGCAAAAACGAACAATGAGGACATGAAACCAGGACTGCAGTAAGGTAAAGGAAGCTATTTAGCTAAAAAAAAAAAATCCTTTAGTGACCCTTTAATTAATTTTAACTAAACTAAATAAACAAAAACGAATTTCAGTGTGCACATGTATAATAGACAGCCACAATCTATGACTAACCTATCTAACCCTGTAAAGAAGAAATCAGTATATATACCTTTTTTAAAGCCGATCCGACCTGATCTCACACTGAGCCACCAGCTGCGGCTTTGCTGTGGAGTCGGGTGCTGAGGACACAGCTGACAATGGAAGCCCTATAGTAACTCTATGGGTGATGTCACTCGCCATTCATTTCTCAGCCATTGTCACCTGTGTCCTCTGCACAGTTCTGACTCTGGAGACCGGATTGGATCGGTTTAAAAAAAATGTGTGTTTACTGATTTCTTCATTATAGGGCTAGATAGGTTAGGCTTATATTGTGGCTGTCTGTAGATGTAGTGATTTTAGTATATTAGGGTGGACTTATCCTCTAAGAACATTTCACTTACACAGGTCCATCACACCCCTTTCCCTCATAATAATGTAAAAGCTTCCTGCAAATATGCTTTTTCAGTTGTTGACAATGCTGATCAAGAAGAATATATTGCTCTTGCTCTTGAGCTTGATCAATGTGCTCCTAATTTTCAGGTGTCATTTTCAGAATTTTTGGAAGGTCTTGGTTTGTAACACTTCCTTACTTGAAAATGCTGCTAGTGAAGAAACACTTTGTGATGATCCAAAAGCAGCAGAAAGAGTGTTTATATACAACTATATATATAGGTCAGACCAAAATGAGGAGGAAAGAGGTATAGAGGGACTTTGTTCTAAATCAGAGACAGTCCCTCAAAATCAGGGACAGTTGGGAGCTATGTTTGATGTGGTTAAATTGCCATTGGAACAGCCTTTTTACATAAGCATATTATTTTAACAACAAAGCAGTGGTTTTAAACAATATCATACTATGGAGATGTCTCTTTTATGAGGTACATGAGAGGCTGGAAGGATGTGGCTCTGAGGACCAAGAATATGGGAATGCTGTATCTAACCAAATAGATCATTTTATCTGGTGAGAATCCATTACATGGGGTGCACCTCTGATGATGCTCCCGGGGTGGAATGAAATGCATTAGGTACGGGGACTTCCAGTGACATAATTTCCTGAATTTTGGATATTGAAGAATCACAGCACCTTATGAACTTTTTATTGCAATGTTTTCTCATTTGTTAGTTGATAGATATTACAGATTATTTTTTATGAATCTATAGATTTTACCAAGCACAGACAGCGCAGGACTCTTTCCCACATGATTAAGAGTGTTTCTCTTGTTTATTTATATAATTCTACATTATGCTTTTTTTTGTTTGCTCTATTCTTTTCTAGACCCCTTTCACACTGAGGCGCTTTTCAAGCGCTTTAGCGCAAAAAAAAAGACACCTGGAAAGCTCACGAAAACCTATTTCCATTCAAACTAATGAATGCTTTCACACAGGGGCAGTGTGCTGGCGAAAAGGGGACAAAACTCCTGCAAACAGCATCTTTGTTGCATGTTTGGAGAGCTAAAAAAAAGCACCTGAAAAGCGCCCCTCTCCACTGAAATGAACGGGAAGCGCCTCAAAAGCACCTAAAAAGTGCTTCAAATGCGCCCCAAAATGGATCTTGAAGCAGTTTCAGAGTCACGTGACCTTCAAAAAAGCACACCGCTGACACCTCAAGCGCCACAAAAGCGCTCTGCATTTTGTGGACAATTTTCAAGTGCCTCAGTGTGAAGGGGCTCTTAAAGGGGTTGTACAGCTAAGTTTTATATTCTTTAAAAATAACAAACATATCAACTGTGCAGTTTGTTTTGTACAGAGTGGCCCGATCCTCAACTTCTGGGGTCCCTCTGCACCTCTTCCCCTGCATCAGATAACCCCCTAGGACAGTGGTTCTCAACCTTGCTAGTGCCGTGACCCCTTGATAAAAATTCCCAAGTTGTGGGGACCCCTAACAGTAAAATTTTCGTAGCGTGAGTTGTCAGCACCCAAGGCAAGACAAGCAATTTGCACCCCTAACCCATGGACATTTAAGGTTCTCTGAGTCCCTTCCACTCATACAGTATTAAAACCACTTATGGTACATTTTAGGATGTACCACTCTCTCTTTGTTCTCCTTTCTCTCCCTTCTATCTCTATCGGCTGCGAAAAGGCTGGGAAATCGCTGCAGGCTTCAGGAACAGCCAAGGATTCGGTGACCCCTGGCAAATTGTCATTCGACCCCCAGGTTGAGAACCACTGCCCTGGGGGTTACCTGGCTTGCAGGCATGTTCCCAAGTCCAGAATTTGCGTCCATAGACACAAATGCTGGACTCTGCCCCGCCCCCCCCCCCCCGATGCATAGGATGCATTAAGGTGAAAAAACATGAGAGTTTACAAGTGGGAAGTCAAGAATCTTGGTAACTTTGGTCCCTGGGGAAGGAGTGTGACACCTGTTGGCTGTTTTCATGATTGCACAAGCTTAATAGGACCCATTGATATTTAGGCCCGGATTCACGTAGAGCCGCGTAAATGTGTGCGGGCGTAACGTATCTGATTTACGTTACGCCTCCGCAACTTACACGGGCAAGTGCTGTATTCTCAAAGCACTTGCTCCGTAAGTTGCGGCGGCGTAGCGTAAATCGGCCGGCGTAAGCCCGCCTAATTCAAATTTGGATCAGGGGGGAGTGTTTTATGTTAAACTACTGTGACCCGACGTGATTGAAGTTTTTGCGGAACGGCGTGGAATTTCCCAGTGTGCATTGCTGCAAAGTACGCCGCAAGGACGTCATTGGTTTCAACGTGAACGTAAATGACGTCCAGCCCCATTCACGGACGACTTACGCAAACAACGTAACTTTTTCAAATTTCGACGCGGGAACGACGGCCATACATATCATTGGCTGCGCCTCATATAGCAGGGGCAACTTAACGCCGGGAAAAGCCTAACGTAAACGTCGTAACTTTACTGCGTCGGGCCCACGTACGTTCGGGAATTCACGTATCTAGCTAATTTGCATACTCACCGCGGAATTCGACGGAAGCGCCACCTAGCGGTCAAAAAAAAAATGCAGTTTAGATCCGACGGTGTAAGAGACTTACGCCTGTCGGATCTAATGGATATCAATGCGTAACTGATTCTAAGAATCAGGCGCATAGATACGACGGGTCGGATTCAGACTTACGACGGCGTACATGGCGCTGCACCGTCGTAAGTCCTCTGAGAATCCGGGCCTTAGGGTCTAACTTTCTGGTGAGCATTTAATCATATTTTTTTTTTTTTTTTTATGAAGTGCTGTATGGAAGACAACTTGAGGATTTGTATTGATTGACATGTACAATTTGTAGCTTTTAAAGTGATACTAAGCATGCATTGTTTAATTTACATGATCTCTTCTATATCTGTATGTGGATGATGGCACTGTAATTAATTTAGTTTTTTTTTTTTTATCTAAGTACCTTTTTCTTAATCAATTTAGAGCTGTCACATGATCTTTCCCAGCCTGTCTGCAAAGAAACATAAGCCTGAGGAGCTTCTAGTCCTCAAATGTACAAGATAAAAAAATAAAATAAAAAAACAGCCTTTGGAATACAGAGTAAAAATAATAATTAATATCAATAAATTGTTTAAATTGCCATACAAATTTATATTTGAAATCAATTTTTTATTATTATTTTTGGCAATAACATGGTATGGGTGGATTTCTGCCAGTCACAGGCTGTGTCACACCCCCTCCAGTCTGTATCTTAGAATAAGAGGAAGGTGAAGCTTCCATTAATCTACATGTGATTTCCCCCGCCCCTCCCCCTATTTTGTTTAGCTGGTTAGTGGGCATGGAGGAGGAGGGAGGAAGTGGGCTGTCATTTACCACTGTGTATACACCCACATGTGTGATTCTATAGTCACATGGGCTGCTCAGATGTGATAGGGAGGAAATGCTCAGCACAGAAACTCACTGAAAACTGAGCATGTGCAGTAGCTGCCAACGCTGCTCTGCAAAATCCTAAACTGTATTGGGGACATGAACAGAAGGTGGAGATAGAGAGCAGCGGGATCAACCAGGCTTTTTGCAGAATACAGAAATGAAGCTCATAGTGAGTATGAACAACAAGTAATACTGTACAGCATTTATTGAAAGTTTGTTATGATGTTTGTTTAGTAAAACGTTAGGAGAGTGGGTCTAGCACTGGAAATATGTTGTTGAAATAAATGATATGGCTATAAGCTCAAACTTCTACTTTTTTTTTTTTTTTTCATTTTCAAAGAAATTTATTGAAAGGCAGTACAGTACATTTTAAGAGCCTCCAGAACAACCTGGGGCTAAATGGTGTACATACAATTTGAAGTCAAAATAAAAAAATTAGCCTAGAGCAAAAACATCATTCTATATAAAATAGGCTATTTTTCTTTCACCTTAAACCTAAGTTTTACCAAAGAAAGAGTGAGTAGCACCTAGAACTGACTGCATTCCCGGCACCCTCAATGGGATCACACTGTGCCTAAGAAGCAATGAGTACGTTACGCTCGAAGGACGTGCTAAAAAAAAAAAAAAAAAAAAAAGGAAAAACAGGCGGGGATGCACCCCCAGCCCCAGAATAACTGGTGTTTCCAGGGTCTAGGGCCAAACCCGAAGTAGGGAATATCATAACTTATTCCCATGTCTTGGTGATGGCAGGAGACTCCGGAAGAGAGTATATGAATCTATTATATAAGGACAAGGAGGGGTGGCGGAACTCCACCTTATCGCTGTTCTCTCTCTTTTTATCATATATTCATAGGACTAAGGGACCGATTTCCAAAGTCCGTAGCTGGCAACACTAACCTATATTCTCTCTCTATCTATTTCTCCTTCTGTTTCTCCTTCCCTTTTCCTTCCTTCTTTTCTTTTCTCTTTTTTTTTATTTTTCTTATTATATCTTCATATAGCTTTGAAGAATAAGCAGTCAGTTTCAACTTGTAGGATTACATTAGAGAGTTTTTTTTTTTTTTTTTTTTTTCATTTTTCTTTCTTTACTACAGCAACTTCTACTTTTTCAATAGCTAACAGGTTAAAAATATGAGTGGTGTCATGAAAGCTTAGCAACGGTTGGGCAAGGCTGGTGAAGATACCTGCCCATTGTAATGACAATGAAGTCAATAATTATTCATCGTTCAACAATCTTTGTCTTCTCCTCGTTGCCAGAGATACAGATCCAAATACTACGAGAACTAGAAGCAGGATGATGACCAGGCATATGGCAATCACTACTCCATTGGAAAAGGAAGCCCGGAGCAAGAAGAAAAAGACATAGGTGCAGGGCGGCATGAAAAGGTGCCCAGCAGCCTGGGCTAGAAAAGGTTAACCTTCCGGCGGGAAGGTGGCAGACAGGGGATTGGCCAATTCATATTTGTGGGAGGGGCAGTGGGGGAGTTACGGCGCGCTGCACAGCGTGAGGTCGGCACACGAGGAGGAGAAAAGTTCCCGCCCACCCGCCCTACATTATTTGGAGTCTGTTCTGTGAGTATGGGGTGCCCCTGTTTTTGTGATCTTTCTTTTTATTGATTTGGTTTTGTTTTATTTTGTTTCCTTTTGGTACGGTCACGTGGGAGGTGGTTGGGTCTTTGGAGGCATGGTAAAAAAGGTTATGGAATTTAATGGGTGGGGACACATCTCAGGTATGGGTCCCCGGTGAATACCAGTTATGTGGATTAACTGGCAAAGGAATGGTATATATCTGCTGAAGGTGGTGTCCCCGAGTCGGTGCAATGCGGCAGGGACCAGGTAGTGGTTAAGCAGATATAAGGGAAAATAGTTTGCTAGTTAGTGCCTCCAGGGATTGGCAGCCATAATAAGATGCTTTACTTTGTGGTTTTTTGGTTATTGTTAAATTATTTTATTTTAATAAAGGGGGCCGTACAACGGCCAATTTTTTCCCAACACTTTGTGTCAGTCTAGTTAATATCTATAGTGGTTGTACATAAGGGGATGTGTTAAGAGGGTCTTTGCAGCGAGGCCAGGTACAGTATGGGTTACCTTTTCATGCCGATGCTAACTTCAGTTGTCTTCCTAGAGAGCCCTAAATAAAAAGGAAATACACACAGGGGTTGATTTACTGAAGGCAAATCCATTTTGCACTACAAGTACACTTGGAAATGCAGTCGTTGTAGATCTGAGGGGAAGATCTGAAATGAGGGGAAGCTCTGCTGATTTTATCATCCAATCATGTACAAGCAAAAATGCTTTTTTTTTTTTTCATGTCCCCTTCAGTTCTACAGCTACTGCACTTCCAAGTGCACTTGTAGTGCAAAGTGGATTTGCCTTTAGTAAATATACCCCATAATGTCAGGGATGAGTGCTACCAATGTTTTATGTCTCCCTCCCCTTTTGCATATTATCTGCCCTGCTACTAGGTGCCAACAGATATGGATTTTTCCATACAGATACCAATTATGGGCCACCTTTCAGGCCGATAACAATTTGAGGTACTGATATTCTGTTTACATCCAGCTGCCCCAGAAGTAGCCTGATATCAGTTGACACCTAGGCCTTTTTTTGTATTCTAACAGAAACTGGCCACTGTCAGAATACAGGAAAAAAGAGCAGATAGCAGGGGAATCAATAGCCAGGTTGCTATTGACTATTTTAAATTGCAGTAGCCAATAGCTAGTGGGCTATTACACCCGCCCACTGCCTGTTGTCAATCAGCAAAGGAGAGGATTTGAAGGAGAACATTCTTCTTCAGGTCTTCCTCTGCTGATTGACAGCAGGCAGTGGGAACGGGGCGCAATAGTCAGCCTAATTTTAAAATTGAAACAGCCAATGGCAGTCTGGCTATGGTTCCCCCACTACCTGCTGTTTACATTCAGCTGCCATCAAATAAATTGTGCAGAAGGTGGTTAGCTGTGTCTGGGGTGTGTATGTGTGTGTGGGGGGGGGGGGGGGGTGGATGGGGGGGTGTGGAGGTGGAAAGCTAAAAATTTTTTTTTTTTTGGGGAGGGATTCTGACAGATGGGCCACCAGCCGCTGTCAAAGCACCTGACCAAGACTGACAACTGGTGAATGGAAAACCAGAATAAGCACTTGGAAGAAGAAAACCGAGACAACTTGCCTTTGGTAAGCGGACAACTTAATTACGGTGGTGGGCACCTTCCATTTTTTTATATCACTGCATTCAACTGGCACTGTATCTGATCATCATATATGCATCATCCTTCATTATTCATTTGGTCATCAGTGTTTGAGTTTTGTGGTGATATCATTAAGAACTTCTGAGGTTTGGTTTGCCAATTGTGTGCTGTTGGCATACAATTTTGGGATCACAGATTTGGCGTATTAACCTCTCATTGTTTACACATATAATTGGACATTCATTTTGTGAATATAGGGCCAGATTCACGTAGAATCGCGGCGGCGTAACTTATCCTAGATAAGTTACACCGTCGCAATTTTTCATCGCAAGTGCCTGATTCACCAAGCACTTGCGATGAAAACCCACGCCCGCGGCCTCCGGCGCAAGGCGGGCCAATTCAAATGGGCGTGTGCCATTTAAATTAGGCGCGCTCCCGCGCTGGACCTACTGCGCATGCTCCGTTTCCTAACTCCCGCCGTGCTTTGCGCGCCGTGACGTCATTTTTTTGAACGGCGACGTGCATAGCGTACTTCCGTATTCCCGGACGGCTTACGCAAACGACGTTGATTTTTACATTTCGACGCGGGAACGACGGCCATACTTTAGACAGCAATACACTTGCTGACTAAAGTTAAGGCACCAAAAAAAAAGTGTAACTATGCGACGGAAAAATATACTAGCAGCGACATAGCGAACGCGAAAAACCATCGTGGATCGGCCGTAACTACTAATTTGCATACCCGACGCTGGTTTACGACGCAAACTCCCCCCAGCGGCGGCCGCGGTACTGCATCCTAAGATCCAACAGTGCAAAACAATTACACCTGTCGGATCTTCTGGCTATCTATGCGTAACTGATTCTATGAATCAGTCGCATAGATAGAAACAGAGATACGACGGCGTATCAGGAGAAACGCCGTCGTATCTCATTTGAGAATCTGGCCCTTATATACAAATTTTTCTGTGCACTCTGATTTTTTGTTTTGGTTCATTATTGTGCACCGTTTTTGGCATATCAGTCCCTGGATGCCAATCTTTCAATGTGAATTGGTATTGGTGATTTTTTTTCATTTTAATTGAATTTTTTATATTGGTGCAGTCTTTTCATTTTTTTTTTATCTATTTATTGTGTGTTATTCCACCAGTACTGCTGCCTTTGTTATTTTATTTTTTTTTATCTTTATTTTCTCTTTGACCAATCATTTGCCCTTTCATTCTACAGTATTTTAAGGCAGAGTTGGGCAACCTTAGAGAGGTGGAGATCTACCTGAACAACATGGGAGAAGTCAAAGATCACAGGGCACAGTGTCTTCCAATGTTGCCTCCTCCCACCTGACTAAAACCTATAATTGCCGTACTACCGCGCTGCAATCACGTGCCTTTCACTGCAATTACTGGTGTAAACATTTTGCCTCCTCACCACCTTGCAGAATTTCTCAGAGGCGCATTGGAGCATTGCATACCGCACTTGTGAATGAGCCCTTAGTTGCATTTGGCAAGAGCACTTTAAGGCTCATTCACATGTGAATTTGGGGGTGGTAAAACCCTGCCCCCAATCCCTACCCCCTTTAGCTGCTAAGTGGGAGGGGGTCAGGGTGCCATGGGAAGTGGATGCTTGAGAGTTACTATTAGCTCTCAAGCAACCAGAAACAACAGTACCAATGGGGATCGTTGGGTAACTGGGAGTTTACTGTACTACATTCATTATAGTATGAGTGAGTACACTGAGGTAACTATATACACAAGTAGGATTTTTGTTTTGTGGAACATCCTTACTTTTACCTTGGGTGAAACCCTCCTGGAATATTTTTGATCTAGTGGGGGGGTCAGCAGCAGACTGGAGGAAACCCTCTAATCATGTAAAAGTAAATTTTTCCACAAGTCATCAATTTCTAACAAATTAAATTAATGGATATAGTGAGAAAATAGGCCATTATGTTACTTAAAAAGTTTTTATGCATTTCCATAGATTTGCCTGGCGTAATGGATACTTTGAAAACCACGAGCGCAGCTAATAGTACTGAAGAATGATGGTGGAAGTTCATCCTGTGTGGGTGTATCGTGTGCATCACCTTCTGTCCCGTCTAAAGAGTTGAGCTCATCTCCTTGTCAAGTGTCGTACTCAAGGCCTAAACAGGTAGGTTTTCTTTTGGTACCGAAACATTAAAACGTTGTCTTTTTTTTAAATATCAAACATGTCCTACTCCTATTTACCTGCTCTGTGTAAGGGTTTTTGTACAGAGCAGCTCAGATCCTTCTCTTCTCAGGTCCCATGCCAGTGCTCCTGAACCAGAGCTCTGTGTGTCCAATCACACACTAAGCCTTGCCTTGGCCCCATCTCCTAATTGGCTCACTGGCTGTGATTGATAGCATCGGGAGCCAATAGCTCCCACTACTACAGAAAGCCAATCAGCAGTGCAAGTCCCTGGAGAGACAAGGCTCTCGTGGACATCGCTGGATCGAGAGGGGACTCATGTAAGTATAGGGGGGCTAAACCCTTGTGTCTTTACAACCACTTCAATAAAAAGTAACCTTTAAGGCGGTGCCTCCAAGCGGCTGACAGATGGAGAGAAGCAGGTACAGTTAGACCCTATGAAAACATCAGCTTTGACATGTATACTGTAAGCCAATTTGACTGTTGTGTCAAAATGAGATATCTTGCTCAGTCTGGTAGTAGTCTGAACTAATAAGGCAAGTTGTAGGCAAGATGTTGATTTGTATACTGATTTTTGAAAAGTCTACAATATTTTGATGTTTTTATACATGCTTAATTTTGTTAGTTTTATTTACTCAGCTGCATCTGTTAGACTCCTTTCACACTGAGGCAGTTTTCAGGCGTTTTAGCGCTAGAAATAGCCTCTAAAAAGCTCATAAAACTGCATCCCTTTCAGTGCAATGAGTAATTTCACATTGGGGCGGTGTGCTTGCGCAACATTATAAAAAGTCCTGCAAGCAGCATCTGGGGCGGGTTGGGAGCGCTATAAATAGCGCTCCTAAAACGCACCTGCCTATTGAAATTAATGGGCAGTGCTTCCAAAGCACCCTAAAAGCGCATTAAAAACTGGACTTTTTCCCTTTAAAAAAAAACGCCTAAAAAGTGCTACAAAAACACTGCAAAACCGCCGGAGCTTTAGCATCGCTGCAGTGTGAAAAGGGTCTTATATGGCTTTTGATTCACAGGGAAAATCTAATAAGTCTAATATTTTCCATTTACTTTTTAAAGCTGCTACTTTGGCAAAGTTTACTGGGACTTCATAAGCTGTGATCAGTGACGCTGCAGCGTTGAAATATCACCTGAAGGGAAACATCAGGAACCTTAGCAGAATACCACAAACTTTTATGTCATTAATGTCATTTACCACAGTTAACACCACTTTCTATTCCCTGTGTTGTAGTTTTTGTATATTTACATGATAATAAAGTTGTGTGTATTGTACTGTTATTGTTTTTTTTCCAAATGTTTGCTAGTTTTATAGGCCTACAATATATAAATACACAGCATTTCAAAATGTAATAGGAATGTATTTTTTTAAAATTTTGCATTCAGAAGTACATTTACATTTATATTTAAAATATATTTTAAAAAAACATTCTTAATATATTTTTCCGAAATATATTGCCATATATTTGAAATGCTACAATTTTGGCCAGATTCAATATATTTCAAAAATATATTTCAATATATTTGTGCATATATTTCGGAATGCATTGTGAAATATGTTGCACATATATTCATAAATATATGTTAAATGAACTTCTGAATGCATTTAGCAATATATTTTTGCAGCCATAAATATATTGCAAAGTGCATTTTGGAATGCATTGTGAATATATTCATAAATATATGTGAAATGTACTTCTGAATGCATTTAGCAATATATTTCTGAATATATTCACAATGCATTCCAAAATGCACGTTGCAATATATTTATGGTTGCATAAATATATTGCTAAATGCATTCAGAAGTACATTTAACATATATTTATGAATATATTTGCAACATATTTCACAATGCATCCAAAATATATTCACAAATATATTGAAATATATTTTTGAAATATATTGAATCTGGCCAAAATTGTAGCATTTCAAATATATGGCAATATATTTGAGAAAAATATATTAAGAATGTTTTTTAAAATATATTTAAAATATATTTTACTTCCACATGGGTGGTTAGGGGGGAAGTTGGGCTATCCGAAGTACACTGGTCATGGAATTTAATAAACAGTTTAAGCTCTGGATGTTTAACCCTCAACAACTGTGTGGATTGTCTCGTGATTGAGGGGTTAAGGGCTGGTTATGGCGAGGTTGCAGGCTGCGCGTGCGTTTGGAGCACAGGAGACACAGGTCTGGCGGATGTGCCCACCTGGGGTATCTGAGATCCATCACAGGGGTTGTAAAAGTTTCATTTTTTTTAAATAACAAACATACCATACTTACCTCCACTGTGCAGTTAGTTTTACAAAGAGTGGCCCCGATCCTCCTCTTCTGGGGTCCCTTGGCTGCTATCTCTGCTGAGCAATAATTCCAGGGCCATCATTAATGATGAACTCTAAATTGATACCCAGGCTTTTTAAAGTGTCACCTATGAAAGATTTTGCGTAGCGTAGTTTATCATTTCACGAGCTGCATGTAATATTGAATCTTGACATGTTTGGTATCTATCCCAACTTTTATATGTAGTGCACCCCTTAAAGTGCCGCTGGTGAATTTGGTCCTATTTCCCTCTTAGAACGCACACATCCAGGCACACAGCATTTTCTTAATTTTCTTTGGCTGCTGTTTCTCCAGAGTGAAAGCCTGAAGGCTTTCACACTGGAGCGGTGTGCTAGCGGGACCACTCCAAAAGTCCTGCTAGCCGCGTCTTTGGAGCGGTGTGTTTACCGCTCCTCCACCGCTCCTTCCCATTGAAAGCATGGGGAAACCGCCGGCAGTATTAACCCCTTTTCGGCCGCTAGCGGGGGGTAAAACCGCACCGCTAGCAGCCGAATCCCACCGCAAATTCCGATGGTAAAGTGCTGCTAAGAGTAGCGGTGCTTTACCACCACCGCACCTCCCGCCCCAGTGTGAAAGGCGCCTCAGTGATCATTGACCTACTGCAAATATTGTGTGACAGTTTATTCTCCAGGTTGTCAACTTTCAGAACATTTTTTGGGGATTCTAAGTCATTTTATTGGATAAAACGTTGATTATAACAACATACGTGCACAAAAAACAAAACCTGCCCTGCTGATGAGGTGATTAAAGCGGGGATTCACCCTAAAAAAAAAAAATGTTTTTTGTCTATCATGCCATGCAGCATACTAGCGTCAGCTACAGTATGCATTTATTTATTTTTTTTCCGCTGTACTCACAGTTTAATCTGTTTCAGACTCCCTCTGGGAGTAGGCATTCCTATCAAGAGGGGAACATGATTGACGGCCAGCTATGGCGCGTCACGCTTCTCGGAAATAGCCGAAATAGGACTTGGCTCTTCACGGCGCCTGCGCAGTCAGCTCCTAGTCTGTGCGCAGGTGCCGTGAAGAGCCGAGACCTACTCTGGCTATTTTCGGGAAGCGTGACGCGCCATAGCCGGTCGACAATCATGTTCCCCTCTTGATAGGAGCGCCTTTTCCCCCGCGGGTGTCTAAAACAAAACTATTGTATAACACTGTGAGTACAGCGCAAAATAAAAATAAAGGCATACTGTAGCTGACGCTAGTATGCTACATGGCATGGTAGAAAGTCGTTTTTTAGGGTGAACCTCCGCTTTAAAGTGTCCCCGGCCTTCCCCCCTACAGGCCGGGCGTTAAGTGGCTAAGGGCTCTGCGACAATAGATTAATATAATTTTGATTTGATAGTGAAAGAAAACTATAATGAAACTTTCTGAAATTATTTACAAAAGACAGAAAAAAATGAATCCACTCAAATAAAGAAAACTACATTATAGACTCTATAGAGCAAATCCTGTATTAATGTAATGTAATGTACCCAATAACAGCTTATAGTACATAAACCAGAGACATCACAGTCTGTCTCTCAAAAGCTTGTCTTCATTCAACAGTTTGTAAAAAACTTTGGTGCAACCTACATCTGTGTAATGTACAGTAGTGATGTCATCTTCAGGGCCGTAGAAAAGGGGGTACAATCAGTCCTCCTGTACGGGGCCCGGGCAGCAGGGTGAATCAGATGTGGGCAGGGAGGGTGATCAGTGCTGCAGGGGGACAATTTCTGGAACCAAGTCGCTGTATTGGTCTCCTTACAGCAGCTGACAGCTGGCTTCTTCACCTCTCCCTCCCATTGGCTTTCAGCTGCTGCAGAGAGAGACATACAAAGTATCAGCCCCAGTAATTGTCCCCACAACACACTGATCACTTTTCCTGTGCACCATATGTTTGCCCCTGCTGCCCATAACCCCCCTGTGTGCCACCCTACCCCCTGCAGCGCTGTTGGCTTCCCTCCTCTTCTTCCCGTCAGGAGCTATAAGCACACAATAGGATCCTTCAAGATTGAGAGAGGGGAAAGGGTTAGGTAAATATGTCATATTTACCAGCCCCTTCCTTTCCTGAATGACCAGAATGAGTGATCGGTACCGTGCAGGAAGGGGGAATCTGGAGCATTCATGGACATCGTCACAGGTCTCTGCCAGGATTATGGGACCTGGCATGGTGTCTGTGCCTGTGGCAGATCTCATTTCAAGATGGCTGTGCAGGAGTGGAGTGCCACAGGGAAAATTTTGCCAATATATCTGTTATATACCCTACCTGGCCGTAGGCCCTGGAAGCTGGAAATCACTGAAGTAGACACCATTACTCCACTGAGCTTTATTTAATTCTGGGTCCCCTGACACCGGGACTTCCAGGAAACAGGTGTAACAGTGTCTACTTCAGTGATTTCCAGCTTCCAGGGGCATTGGCCAGGTATGGACAGCAGTGCAAAAAAGTCAGTACCGCCAAGGGCTTTCTGAACAGGTAAAAGATGAGCTTGCCAGAGTGGAGACTCCTAATGATCTTATAGCCTTCATCCAACTATGTTTTCGAATTGATCAAAGACTTACAGAAAGGAGGAAGGAGAGACTGGGAATGTTTGGAAGCAATGGTAGCATGTGTTTCTCTGCTAGTCATTGTTTGACACCTGTGCTGCAAAGTGTATAAATGCATACAAATATACATATAGCCGCCCCTGGATTCCTCCATCAAGATTAAAAGTGCGGTGTCCAAAAAATTATATATATATATTAAAAAAAATCATATAAAAATGCAGTGTCCATTTTAAAATATACAATTTTACGAGATTGCATATTTATTTATGGTAATTATTTTGCTAATCCACTAGAGACATCTGGTGGTCGTTTATGATATCGCACCTGATTGTGATTATGTTGTATTTATGTTGATATATGTTTTCACATAGTAGTAGGGTGTGCGGTTCATTATATTTTTCACATATTTTTTTTTTTTACACTGTCCCGTTTTTTTTCCTCCGATTACTGTTTTTGCAGTCACAAGTAATGTAAGCATCCCTTGTAACAGTAATCGGCAGTGACAGGTACTCTTTATGGAGGCATCTGGCATACCTCTCAACTTTTTGAGATGGGAATGAGGGACACCTATCAGCAAAAGTATGCCAGCATAGGACACACCCCTTGCCACGCCCCCTTAAAGGAGGATTGTACAAAAAAACAAGATTGGTAAAACCCACAAGTGCTTTTTTTTACCACCACTATTATTCCTTTATATTGGCTTTTGGAATTTACAAATGCAGCAATCTAGAAATCAGATAAAAGTTTTAGCACTGGAAAACACTATTTGAAAGATAAAAAGTGCATTTTATATACATCTATAGAGATCAGACCAAAATGAGGGACAAATAAGAAGGAATGAGGGACAGAGGGACATTGCTCCAAATCAGGGACATTCCCTAGAAATCAGGGACAGTTGGGAGCTATGTATATCTATCTACTGTATCCAGTGGTGGTGCGTCCATAGAGGGCGCAGGAGCGCCTCCCCCTCTCTCCTGCACCCGTAAATCACCAATAGATAGATACATTTATTGCAGAGAGAGGGAGGCGGCCGCCAACACCCTATGGTGAAAGTCACAATTGGGACATGAGGGGCAGCATGTGGAGGAACCTAAGGACCTCCAACGTGCAGGGAGCAGAGACTGGAGCCGCGAAGGAAGCTCTGTGTCGTGTGTGTCAGTGACGTCACTGACACAAAATCCGGAGAGACAGTCGCAAAGTGGAATGGATGCGCCGTAGAACGCTCTTCCACACAGGGAAAATCTCCACTGCTGCCACCTGGTGGGGATAACTGGAAAAGTCCCGACTTCACGGACCAGCTGGAGACCGGCTGGAGGAACTGTCACGTTGCCAAATATACTGGAGATGTGCTCCTAGGTGGTGGATGGATCGTGGTGGATCAGCAAGCATAAGCTGGGTTGCCTTAACGGCGCGTTTTGCGCGCATGCACTTTGTCACAGTATAGGGGACATTGCAAGTTTTCCTTTTCATATTCAGTTGTGTCCATTAAGGACTATATTTTAGCTTCATTTTGGTTGAATACAGAATCAGTTTTTTGCAACTGCCCAGAGACTGCCTGCTCTTTGTGCCCCATGAGCGCTGGATCACAATGGGCCAGATTCAAGAAGCAATTGCGCCTGTGTAACCATAGGTTACACAGCGCAATTGCTTACTTGCTCCGGCGTAGCGAATGCTCCTGATTCAGGAACATCGCTACGCCGACTGCAGCCTAAAATCTGCGTGGCATAAGGCTCTTATGCCACGCAGATTTTAGGCTGCATTCTTGCGTTGGCCGCTAGGGGGCGCTCCCATTGTGATCTGTGTATAGTATGCAAATTGCATACTAACACCGATTCACAACGTTGCGCGAGCCCTGCGTACGCAAATTACGTAGTTTGCGTACGTCGGGTTTCGCGTAAGGTTACACATCCTAATAGCAGGCGCAGCCAATGCTATAGGATAACCACGTTCCCGCGTTGCGATATTTAAAATCTACGTCGTTTGCGTAAGTGAATCGTGAATGGCGCTGGACGCCATTCACGTTCACTTTGAAGCAAATGACGTCCTTGCGACGTCATTTGCCGCAATGCACGTCGGGAAAGTTTCCCGACGGAGCATGCTCTCTACGCTCGGCGCTGGAGCGCGCCTAATTTAAATGATTCCCACCCCTGGCGGGATCATTTACATTGCGCGCGCTTGCGCCGGGCAATTTTGCCGACGCGCCCTCGCAATTTACGGAGCTACTGCTCCGTGAATCGAGGGCAGCGCAAAATATTTGCGGGGGCGCAGGGCAAAATCATTGCCCTGTGCCTCCGCAAATAAAGCGCAAATGTACCTGAATCTGGGCCAATGTAAACACTCCCATAGACACACTCCTTGTGGACAGCCTTCCCAGAAGAGTTGACTAAGACTGGGAGGCCATTAAAGTTCATGTGCGTGTAAAGACAGGCGTCCCAATACTTTTATTTATTTATTACAGGTACTTTATATAGCGCCGTCAATTTACACAGCACTTTACATATGTTTTGTACATTCACATCAGTCCCTGCCCTCAAGGAGCTTACAATATAGTGTATGTAGTACAAGGGCCTGTCTAATTGTATACAGATTGATAGAATAGGTAGGTCCTCATATTATATGGTTTTGGTAGTTAATTGCACAAAGATTGTATGGTCAGAATGTAACATGTATGGTGACCCTTAGAAGTAAAGCTTTGGCTGTCACTGATCCCCCTTATGTCTTCTCTTGAGGTCACCAACTGGAGAGGGAATTTTTTAGCGCTTGGTTTGTGGCTTTCATCATACCTGCGGCTGTGGTTGGTACATGTTTATGTCGATTTCCATTGGGTTTGGGTTGTCTTCTACTTTGTATAGTCATTTTTCTGTATGACAAGTAATTTCATTGGCCCAGATTCTTTTTTTTTTTTTTTTTTTTTTCCCACTTCAGACTCCGCTCATACTTGACAACGAGACTTGCTCACGGTTAGACCGCCCTTAACGTCTCTCTGGTGGCTTCGCATCATGCGTGGGGTTTTTTTTTTTTTTTTTTTTTTTTTTTTTTTCCCTTTTCCCTCCCCTCTTTTCCTACTTTTTTTTCTTTTCTTTCCCCCCAGCCCCCCTCCCCCCCCCCTGTCTGTGTGCCTTGCAATCTTCTTTTTTTTTTTTTTTTTTTTTTTGTTTTCTCACTTATCCACTTCTGTCATTCCTTGAACAAACTTTTCCGAAGATTTAAAAACTTTCCATTTTTCCCACACCTCATTATATCTATCCACTCCTCCTGTCTCTCCACAGGCCAGGTACTCCATCTCTTCTATGTATTCCACCCTTTCCATCAATTCTTTAATTGATGGCCTTTTTGGGTGTAGCCAGTTTTTTGGAATCAGGGCCTTTGCTGCATTTAGCAGCACTGGAACCAGGGTTATTGCGTATTGTTTTTTTGTTTTTTCGGTTCCATGGAATAGACAGGGCAGTGGGCTACACGGGATCCTCTCCCCTGTTATTTTTTCGATATATTCCAGGGCTTCTTTCCAATACTCCTGTATTCTCGGGCAATCCCACCATATGTGCATAGTTGTCCCTTTTTGCTTACAATTCCTCCAACAAAGCTCTGAGTTTTTTGGATGGATTTTATTCATTCTTGATGGGGTCAAGTGCCATCGAACCATACACTTATAATTTGCTTCTATGGAAGTTATATCTGAGGCATAATTATAAACTGCACCTATCATTTGTGATTTGTCAATCTTTTTACCCAAATCGCTTTCCCATTTTTCTAGGCAGGGCAGTGTTTCCTGGGTCTCGAGCTCCGTTAATATTCCATATGCTTTTGATATACCATGTGTCAGTGGCCCATCTATACTGCATATTTTTTCTATTGGGTTTAATGTTTTTTCTTCACGAATCGGTTGTGGTAGTGTGCTCACAAAGTGTTTTAACTGTAAATACTCCCATTCACTCATCCGTTGCTCCCCTTCTCCCACTATTATATCCTGTCTTGCTTTTATTTTTCCCCGTGTGACAATATCTTTTAATTTTTTCTCACCCAATTGCTTGCCGAAACGTGTTCCATTACCTGGTGGGAAGAACTTTGTGCCTGCTAATGGGATTAATGGAGAGTTATACTCCCATTTTTCCCGTCTAAATAAAGTGTCCCATATTTTAAAAACATTTTTTGTTATACTATGTGTGTTTGTGCCCAATTTCCTCGTCTTAGGTGGTATCCAAATGTTTCTGTTTAATTGTGCATTACTTATTTTCTCTTCCATACGTGCCCATTTTTTTTTGGTATGTGTATTTGTCCATTCTACTAACCTAGCTAAATTAACGGCAAAATAATATCTTTTTATGTCGGGGAGTCCCAACCCGCCTCCTTTTTTTTTCAGGCTCAGTTGTGTGTAGCTTATTCTGGCCTTTTTACCTGCCCATATATATTTCGAGATTACATAGTTAGTCAGGTTGAAAAAAGACACAAGTCCATCCAGTTCAACCACAAAAAACAAAATAAAAAAACACAGTAAAATCCTATACACCCAACTTCATACCCACAGTTGATCCAGAGGAAGGCAAAAAACCCCAGCGGAGCATGATCCAATTTGCTACAGCAGGGGAAAAAATTCCTTCCTGATCCCCCGAGAGGCAATCGGATTTACCCTGGATCAACTTTACCTACAAATCTTAGTACTCAGTTATATTCTGTACATTTAGGAAAGAATCCAGACCTTTCTTAAAGCAATCTACTGATCTGGCCAGAACCACCTCTGGAGGGAGTCTGTTCCACATTTTCACAGCTCTTACTGTGAAAAAACCTTTCCGTATTTGGAGGTGAAATCTCTTTTCCTCTAGACGTAAAGAGTGCCCCCTTGTCCTCAGTGATGACCGTAAAGTGAATAACTCAACACCAAGTTCACTGTATGGACCTCTTATATATTTGTACATGTTGATCATATCCCCCCTTATTCTCCTCTTCTCAAGAGTGAATAAATCTAGTTCCTCTAATCTTTCCTCATAGCTGAGCTCCTCCATGCCTCTTATCAATTTGGTTGCTCTTCTCTGCACTTTCTCCAGTTCTCCTATATCCTTTTTGAGAACTGGTGCCCAAAACTGAACTGCATATTCCAGATGAGGTCTTACTAATGATTTGTACAGGGGCAAAATTATATCTCTGTCTCTGGAGTCCATACCTCTCTTAATACAAGAAAGGACTTTGCTCGCTTTGGAAACCGCAGCTTGGCATTGCATGCCATTATTGAGCTTATGATCAACTAAAACCCCCAGATCTTTCTCCACTACAGACCCCCCCAGTTGTACTCCCCCTAGTATGTATGATGCATGCATATTCTTAGCCCCCAAGTGCATAACTTTACATTTATCTACATTAAACCTCATCTGCCACTTAGTCGCCCAATCAGACAGAGCATTGAGGTCGGCTTGTAAATTGGAGACATCCTGTAAGGACGTTATTCCACTGCATAGCTTGGTGTCATCTGCAAAGACAGAAATGTTACTTTTGATCTCAGACCCAATATCATTTATAAATATATTGAAAAGTAAGGGTCCCAGCACTGAACCTTGGGGTACACCACTGATAACATTGGACCATTCAGAGTAAGAATCATTAACCACGACTCTCTGAATTCTGGCTTTCAGCCAGTTTTCTATCCATTTACAAACTGATATATCCAATCCTTATTGTTTTAATTACCTTAAAGAAGCTTTGCGGTATCTTTATTGGGAGCATTTGGAGTTTATATGTTATCTTCGGTAGTATCATCATTTTAAACGCATTTATCTTTCCTATCCAGGAGATGTGTTTTCTTGCGAGATTTTTCAAGTCTTGGTTAATGTCATTAATTAAGGGGACGAAGTTGGCTATGTAGAGTTTTTCAACTGTTGGTGTGATCTTTATTCCTAAATATGTAATAGCTTCCTTTTCCCATGTAAATGGGAAATCCTTCTGCAGCTCTTCTGCTTCTTTTTTTTCTATCCCCACATTTAGAATTACTGTTTTTATCGGGTTTATTTTAAAGTTGGAAAGTTCACCGTATCTTTTTATTTCCTTTATAACGTTAGGGAGGGAAACTCTAGGTTTAGTCAGGTATAGGAGTATGTCGTCTGCGTATGCCGCCACCTTGTGTTCGTCATCTCCCACTCTCACCCCTCCTATGTCCGGGTTTTCCCGGATTTTTGCTAACAGTGGTTCCAGTGCTATTACATATAGGAGGGGTGAGAGCGGGCACCCCTGTCTGGTACCATTTTTCATTTCGAACGCAGACGACATACTCCCATTGACCTTTACCCTTGCCGTCGGGTGGCTATATAGGTTTTTTACCCATTTCAAAAATCTTGGTCCCAGACCTATATTTTGTAGAGTTTCCATCATAAACCCCCAGTCGACTCTGTCGAATGCTTTTTCAGCATCTAGAGACATGAGTACGACTGGGGGTTTCTTTTTTGGATCCTGTTGTAGCAGCAGCAGGGTCCTTATGCTATTATCTCTCCCCTCTCTGCCCGCTACAAAGCCTGCCTGATCTATATTTATTAATTCCGGCATTAAACTTTTTATCCTAGTTGCTAGTATTTTCGCATAAACCTTTAGGTCTGCATTTAACAATGCTATTGGTCGATAGTTTGAACACAACGTTCCATCTTTTCCTGTTTTAGGGATTATAGAAATACTTGCTAGCAGCGATTCTTTTCTTATTTCCTCTTCCTCTCCTATTTTATTGAAGTAATTACACATCTCAGGGACCAAAAGTTCTCTAAATTTTTTATAATATTTAATCGGCAAACCGTCGGGGCCTGGACTCTTACCACCCGGTGTTTCCTGGAGGGCTCTATAAATCTCCTCTTGAGTTATAGAGGCATCCAGGGATTCCCTGTCGTTTTGAGTTATTTTAGGTAAGTTCACTTCTTTTAGGTATTCCTTGATTTTCCTTATTCTAATATTTTGCTGCTCTTGAGTTTCGTTAATTCTTATTGAATATAATGTACTATAATAAGTCTGAAAAGCTTCCGCAATTTCCGATGTCTTATATTTCATAAGACCGTCTTGGTTTTTTATTTTTTCTATGTAATTTTTTATTTTTTTTTCCCTTGATATTCTGGCTAGATATTTCCCTGGTTTGTTCCCCCATTTATACCTCTCTTTTCCGACATTTTTGAATATTTTCCTTGTTTCTACCTTCATCAAGTCTCTGAGCTGGGCCCTCTTTATCACAATTTCTTGATATACCTCATTTTCTCCTCGCTCTTTATGCGTTTGTTCCAGTTCAAATAATTCAGATGTTAATTTTTCCATGTTTAATTTTCTTATCTTTTTTTTCCCTGCTCCAATTGCAATTAATTTCCCTCATTGGCCCAGATTCACGTAGTGCGGCGTATCTTTGAGCGGGCATAGCGCAGCTCATATGCACTACGCCGACGTAACATAGAGAGGCAAGTACAGTATTCACAAAGCACTTGCTCCCTAAGTTACAGCGGCGTAGCGTAAATGGGCCGGCGTAAGCCCGCCTAATTCAAAGTAGCCAGGTTTAGGGGGCGTGTTGTATTAAAATGAATCGTGACCCCATATAAATGAAGCGCTGAACGAACGGCGCATGCGCGCATGCTCAGAATCACGTCGGATTTACCCCCTAAGATACGCCGGCTCAATGCCTACGACGTGAACGTAACCTACGCCCAGCCCCATTCACGTAAATGACGTAAAATCCGATGGCAGTTCCGACGCCCATACCTTTGCATGGGATGCGCCTCCTTTTTGGTGGTTTATCTTTACGCCGGACGTACGCCTTACGTAAACGGCGTAGATTACAGCGACGAGCTTAAGTACGTTCGTGAATCGGCGTATCTCGCTCATTTACATATTCGACGCGTAAATCAATGGAAGCGCCCCTAGCGGCCAGCGTAAATATGCACCCAAGATACGACGGCGTAGGAGACTTACGTCGGTCGTAGGAAGCCAAAATTCAGGCGTATCTTGTACTGTGAATTAGGCGCATAGATACGACGGCGCATCCGTGGACTTATGCGGCATATCATTAGATACGTCGGCGTAAGTCTTTGTGAATCCGGGCCATAATGTTTGTATTTAAAGTGGTTGTAAGGGCAGAAGTTTTTTTATTATCTTAATGCATTCTATGCATTAGGATAAAAAGCCTTCTGTGTGCAGCAGCCTCCCCTCAGCCCCCTTAATACTAACCTGAGCCCCATCTCAATCCATCGATGCCCACAAGTTCCTCAGCCTTTCGGTCGGACGCTCCCTCCTGATTGGCTGAGACAAAACAGCGGCGCCATTGGCTCTTGCAGCTGTTAGTCAAAGTTCATTAAAGCAATGAGAAGAGAGGGGGCGGGGCCGAAGCGTGGCTCAGTGTCTGAAGGGATACACAGAGCTCCGTGCCTCGGCTCGGGTGCCCCCATATCAAGCTTCTTGCTGGGGGGACACTCTACAGGAGGGAGGGGCCAGGAGAGCCAAAGAGGGATCCGAGAAGAGGAGGATCTGGGCTGCCCTGTGCAAAACCACTGAACAGAGCAGGTAAGTATAGACATGTTTGTTAATTTTATAGAAAAAAAAACTTACTTTACAATCACTTTCATTGGAGATTACATTTTCCTTGCTGACTTGCTCGTCACTAAACAAAGTTGGCTGCCTCGGCTTCATATTTAGAAGCCAACACATGCTACATGCAATAATGTACTGAACCAAGGAGGGTCACTGTGATAGATTTTATAATACTTATTAAGTATATATGTGTAGCGGGTATAACAGGAGTAGCCCTGAGAGGTACCACAATTCATGAATTTTAAACCCACTTTTTTAAATATGTAACTGTATAATATATATATATTTTTTTTAGGCAATTGTCGTTTTATCATTGTTTCGCATCTTTGATCCTTTTGCTGCCCCTTATATATGTCACACGTCAGCAGCAAAGGTGTGTAAGATGGAAGCGATCGGACAGCTCTTCAGTAACACACCCGGCAACAGTCATTCCAATCCCTCACCCACACACAAACTCCCACCATGTTTCCCAGACTCTGCACTCCCATCAGCCAACCCAGGACCGGCATGGCGGGTGCCGCCTGGTAGACGGTAGGGAGATCGATTAACATCCACTCCTTGATCTCCCCTTTCTATTAACAGACAAGTTTGGGATTTTTTTAAAATCATACTTACCTGCAGCATTGATTTCACAGGGCCCGCGGGCACAGTCACGGAGAGTGCTGGCGGGCACACGATCAGTGCTATAAAAATGCACTGATTACTATGTAAATGACGCTGGCAGGGAAGGGGTTAATCACTAGGGGACAAGGAAGGGGCTAAGTGTGTCCTAGGGAGTGATTCTAACTGTGTGGAGGCTGGGCTACTTGTGACACGACACTGATCACTGCTCCCGATGACAGGGAGCAGAAGATCAGTGTCCTTTCACAAGACAGAACAGGGAAATGCCTTGTTTACACAGGCATCCCCCTGTTCTGCAGCTCAGTGACATGACTGCGGGCCGCCGGCAAACATTGAGTTTGCGGGTCCCGCGGGCACGGTCACGGAGATTGCGCGTGCCCGCACGGCGGGATTTTCGATGCTTTATCTGTTTCCGGCCGGTTCTAAGGCTGATCGCTCACTTCTCTCTGCCGCTCTGAGCAGAGATCGGTGACTGTCAGCTCTGCCCTTCCAGCACTATCTGGAGCGTCGGGCTAGGGGGACTCCGGCCACATGAATACCAAAAAGCGTTCATGGCCACATAAATAAAAAAAAACCTGAATCAACCCTCTACACACTACTATACACATATAACTTTGCATAAAAACAGGGATTTTTGGTTCACATACATTGCAATGCATGCTTAAGCTGGCCAACTGCGTCAAAGTAATCCCTATCTGGCCAGTCCCTACTCTACTCTACAAAATGCAAATTTACTTATAGCATTCTTCAGTGGTTATAATGCCCAAATGGGGCAAATAAGACAGTGTTAGTGTTAGAATCTAAATCCTTTACAAATATGTATATAGATAACTTATGAGGTGTTAAAGGGGTTTGACCACGTGAATACCAACAAATTGGAATCAACCCTCTGCAGATTGGGCACCAGTGCTCTAATTGTTTTATTCAGATGGACAATGTTGGAATTACATAATGTGACAAGCAGCACTTGTGAGATCACACTCCTGAGCCAGCCTGTCTGCATCCATAGACACATGCAGCACAGCTCCGCTTCTTCTCCAAGTGACCCCTCAGCAAGCTGGCTTCAATGAGGAGACACTCATACAGATGCGCTCCATGGCTGGGCTGTGTGCATCCCCCTCCCTTCATTCCTTCCCCCAAAGGAATGCAGGAAGAGAGGAGCAGCACAACTGCACATGGGACAGCACTGGATTGAGAAAGAACTCAGATAAGTGTTTAAAGAAGAGCTCCAGTCACATTTCTAAAAATTAAAGTTTTTGTAGCTGCTGACTTGTAATAAAACAGACTCTCGCCAGTCTTAGGATCTAGAGCTGTGCTCACTTGAGCCGTTTTTTCCACTGGTCTTCGGTCCCAAAGACCAGTGAAAAAAAAAACAGCTCAAGTGAGCACAGCGCTAGATCTGGAGAGTGTCTGTTTCACAGCCCGCTACCCGCTGCGCATTGTGAGTGGTCCCACAGTTTTCTGGGACCTGTGATGAAGAAGGGGGCAGAGAACTTGCACTCGGATCTCCTAGGAAAAACTAGGTACCCGCTCCCCCCCCACCAAAAAAAAAGTGTAATTTGTGAAAAGAGGAAACCACTTTTAAGACCCTCTCCCGATGAACAGTAGTTAGGACAAAAATTTGCACTGGTACAGGGTGCGGTCCATGGCTGGGCTATGTGCACCCTCCAGCCCCCCCAAAGGAATGGGAAAAAGGGAGGAACAGCACTGGATTGAAAAAGAACTCAGATAAGTGTTTAAAGAAGAGCTCCAGTCACATTTCTAAAAATGAAAGTTTTTGTAGCTGCAGACTTGTAATAAAACAGACTTTTGCCAATCTCAAGCTCTAGAGCTGTGCTCACTTGAGCCGTTTTTTTCACTGGTCTTCGGTCCCCGGTCCTGAAGACCAGTGAAAAAAAACGGCTCAATTGAGCACAGCGCTAGATCCGGAGACTGGCAAGTGTCTGTTTCACAGCCCACTGCGCATGTGTGTGCCGTGCCGCGCTGTAAATTGTGAGTGGTCCCGCCGTCTTCTGGGACCTGCGATGAAGGAGGGGGTAGAGAACTTGCACTCGGATCTCCTAGGCAAAACTAGGTACCCGCTCCCCCCACCAAAAAAATAGAAAAAAGCGTCATACTCCTAAACGAGTAGACACATGCAGCACGGCTCCGCTTCATCTCTAAGTGACCCCTCAGCAAGCTGGCTGCAATGAGGAGGCACTCATACAGGTGCGCTCCATGGCTGGGCTGTGTGCGTCCCCCTCCCTTCATTCCTTCCCCCAAAGGAATGTAGGAAGAGAGGAGCAGCACTGCTGCACATGGGACAGCACTGGATTGAGTGCCTCCTCATTGCAGGCAGCTTGCTGAGGGGTCACTTGGAGATGAAGTGGAGCCGTGCTGCATGTGAAAGAGCTCAAATAAGTGTTTCACAGACATATTTCTAAAAATGAATGTTTTTGTAGCTGCTGACTTGTAATAAACAGACACTCGCCAGGCTCAGGATCTAGAGCTGTGCTCACTCAAACTGTTTGCTTTTTTTCACTGGTCTTCAGTCCCCGGTCCCGAAGACCAGTGAAACAAAAACGGCTCAAGTAAGCACATCTCTAGATCTAGAGACTGGCGAGTGTCCCTTTCACAGCCCGCTACACATTGTGTGTGGTCTCACAGTCTTCTGGGACCTGTGATGAAGAAGGGGGGCAGAGAATTTGCACTCGGATCTCCTAGGCAAAACTAGGTACCCGCTCCCCCACCAAAAAAAAGTGTAATTTGTAAAAAGAGGAAACCACTTTTAAGACCCTCTCCCATTAAAAAGTAGTTAAGATAAAAATTTGCACTGGTACATGGTGCGCTCCATGGCTGGGCTATGTGCACCCTCCAGCCCCCCCCCCCAAAGGAATGGGAAAAAGGGAGGAACAGCACTGCTGCACATGGGACAGTACTGGACTGAGAAAAAACTCAGATAAGTGTTTAAAGAGAAGCTCCAGTCATATTTCTAAAAATTAAAGTCTTTGTAGCTGCTGACTTGTAATAAAGAGACTCTCTCCAGTCTCAGTATCTAGAGCTGTGCTCACTTGAGCCGTTTTTTTCCCACTGGTCTTCAGTCCCCGGTCCCAAAGACCAGTGGAAAAAAAAATGACTCAAGTGAGCACAGCACTAGATCCGGAGACTGGCGAGTGTCTGTTTCACAGCCAGATACCCGTAGCGCATGTGCATGCCACACTGCGCATTGTCTTCTTATCTGTGTCACCGTTCTTTGTGGGTGACTTCAGGATGGCCAACTTCTGAGGCCGGTACTTCTTCTTTTTCTTCTCCTCCTTGTCATTTGTTGATCAATTTCGTCTGGCTAGTTTACAAAGCCAGCAATTCTTCTCTTCCTTGTTCTCTTGGCTGTTATCATTGGTGGATGACTTTGGGCTCACCAATCTAAGAAGCCAGCACATTTTCTTCTTCTTCTCATCCCTCTGATCATTTGTGGAGGACGTTATGCAGAACAATTTGTATAGACAGTTCTTCTTGACTTTCTTTTCCTTCTCCTGTACTTTTTGTAGCTGCTGACTTCTTAAAAAAGAGACACTCGCCAGTCTTTTTTCACTGGTCGTCAGTCCCCGGTCCCAAAGACCAGTGAAAAAAATGGTTCGAGTAAGCATGGCACTAGATCCGGAGACTGGCGAGTGTCTGTTTCACAGCCAGATACCCGTAGAGCATGTGCATGCCACACTGCGCATTGTCTTCTTATCTGCGCCACCGTTCTTTGTGGGTGACTTCAGGATGGCCAACTTCTGAAGCCAGTTCTTCTTGTTCTTATCCTCCTTGTCATTTGTTGATCAATTTAGTCTGGTTAGTTTTCAAAGCCAGCACTTCTTCTCTTCCTTGTTCTCTTGGCTGTTATCATTGGTGGATGACTTTGGGCTCACCAATCTAAGAAGCCATCACTTTTTCTTCTTTTTCTCATCCCTCTGATCATTTGTGGAGGACGTTATGCAGAATACTTTGTATAGCCAGTTCTTCTTGACTTTCTTCTCCTTCTCCTGTACTTTTTGTAGCTGCTGACTTGTAATAAAGAGGCACTCGCCAGTCTCAGGATCTAGAGCTGTGCTCACTTGAGCCGTTTTTTTTTCATTGGTCTTCAGTCCCCGGTCCCAAAGACCAGTGAAAAAAATGGCTTGAGTAAGCACGGCACTAGACCTGGGCATTGTCTTCTTATATGTGTCACCGTTCTTTGTGGGTGACTTCAGGATGGCCAACTTCTGAAGCCAGTTCTTCTTTTTCTCCTCCTTGTCATTTGTTGATCAATTTTGTCTGGCTAGTTTACGAAGCCAGCACTTCTTCTCTTCCTTGTTCTCTTTGCTGTTATCATTGGTGGATGACTTTGGGCTCACCAATCTAAGAAGCCAGCACTTTTTTTCTTCTTCTTCTCATCATTTGTGGAAGACGTTATGCAGAATACTTTGTACAGACAGTTCTTCTTGACTTTCTTTTCCTTCTCCTGTACTTTTTGTAGCTGCTGACTTGTAATAAAGAGGCACTCGCCAGTCTCAGAATCCAGAGATGTGCTCACAGAGCCGTTTTTATTCCACTGGTCTTCAGTCCCCGGTCCCAAAGACCAGTGAAAACAATGGCTCGAGTAAGCATGGCACTAGACCTGGAGACTGGCGAGTGTCTGTTTCACAGCCCGCTGGGCATTGTCTTCTTATATGTGTCACCGTTCTTTGTGGGTGACTTCAGGATGGCAAACTTTTGAAGCTAGCTCTTCTTTTTCTCCTCCTTGTCATTTGTTGATTAATTTCGTCTGGCTAGTTTACGAAGCCAGCCCTTCTTCTCTTCCTTGTTCTCTTTGCTGTTATCATTGGTGGATGACTTTGTGCTCAGCAATCGAAGAAGCCAGCACTTTTTCTTATTTTTCTTCTTCTTCTCATCCCTCTGATCATTTGTGGAGGACGTTATGCAGAACAATTTATATAGACCGTTCTTCTTGACTTTCTTCTTCTCCTCCTCCTGTACAGTCTCTATGTTTGGGAGACTCTTCTCTTCTGTTTCCACAGGTAGATGATTATCAGGTCCCAGGGGGTCCGGTAGACCATCAACCTGTTGAGTGGCACAAACAGATGTATCCGTTGTGCCCCCGATGAGAGATTGTATTGGCACAATGGGTCTCTCATTGTCCTTGAAAGGTTGTTCCTTTGCTTTTTCTTCCACTTCCAAAGCTTTAGGTGCTTCGGAGGTGCTTTCGGCTGTTTTTGGTGGGTAAGGCTCAGTTGGTGCTCTGAAATAGATAAAAAAAGAGAAATTGTTATGGCAACGTTAAAGTAAAAAAAAATGAGCTTGAGGCTTGGATAGGTGAAAGGACTTACTTTTTGTAGAAAAGCAGATAGGCCTGTTGTTGTAGGACATTGCTGATGCTACATGGGGTTACCTCACTGTCGTTCATCTTATACCACCGATCGTCACCAGCCTGAAAAACAGATAATTAGATTACCAAACACACCTCAAATAAATCATCTTTTTTTATAATATTGGGGGGAATTTGGGGTACCTTACCTTTACGTAGGCATAATAATGTCCTTCTGTGGAAAAGTATCCTTTGTGCACAATCACAGCATACAGATTGTAGTTGATATGGTCATCAGGCATCGAGGTGTAAGGAGCGATGTCAAAGGTCTCAGGGTATTTGATTTGCTGTAAGACAAAAAATATATATTTTTAATGCATCCAAATATAAAACGACAAGGGACCTTACAACATGAATTCCATAATTTAATCAAGACTTACCTTGCTCAGCTTTCGTCCACTGAACGCGTTGAACCTCTTCAGAGTCAGGATCAGGACGTTCGGAGTGTTGTCGATCGTACTCCTCATTTCAGCCGACACTAACTGGTAACACCTAAGCAAACAAGAAATTTAAATGTAAGCATAGTTCTCAGGTTTAGTCTTTTATTAAAAGTTCTGCTCAGATGCTGCCTGTCATTAGCAGGACTGGAGTAGCCTCTGGACATATAATGAAATGCTTTACCCACATTGCCACAGTTACAGTATATATGTAGGGGCAGATCCACAAAGAAATTACGCCGGCGTATCTATTAATACGCCGGCGTAATTTCAAAATTCCTGTGTCGTATCTTTGTTTTGAATCCTCAAAACAAGATACGACGGCATCTCGGCTAGATCCGACAGGTGTACGTCTTCGTACGCCGTCGGATCTAAGCTGCAATTTTTCGGCGGCCGCTAGGTGGCGTTCCCGAAATTCCCGAAATTCGCGTTGAGTATGCAAATTAGCTATTTACGGCGATCCACGAACGAACGTACGTCCGTCCGGCGCTTTTTGTTACGTCGTTTGAGTTCAGCTTATTTCCGGCGTATAGTTAAAGCTGCTATTCTGAGGCGTACTCAATGTTAAGTATGGCCGTCGTTCCCGCGTACAATTAATTTTTTTTTACGTCGTTTGCGTAAGTCGTTCGCGAATAGGAATTTGCGTCGAATGACGTCACCGTCGTAAGCATTGGCTGGTTCCGGTTTAATTTCGAGCATGCGCACTGGGATACCCCCAGGGACGGCGCATTGCGCATTTAAAAAAAAACTTAGTTTACGTCGGGTCACGACGTATTAACATAAAACACGCCCCCATCACAGCCATTTGAATTCCGCGCCCTTACGCCGCGAGAGATACACTACGCCGCTGTAACTTACAGCGCGGATTCTTTGTGGATTCAAAATAAAAAAGATAAGTTACAGCGGCGTATCGTATCTTAGATACGCTGCGCCCGGCGCAGATGTATGTGGATCTGCCCCTTTATGTATAAGTCTGAATAATCAGAGAGAGTCTTACCCATTGCATCGGTATGCGTTGTCTCCTTCCAGTCTCTCTGTTCTGGTGAAGTTCTTCAGAGATTCCAAAATCGTTTTTGAGGACTAAACAAAAAAGAAAAAATGAAAAAAAATCATTATTCATATTTATAATAAGTGATAAAAAAATTGTTTTTCATAAAAAGAGGGTATCTGGTCAATGAACATGACAATCCCTGACATTTGGCAACTTTTGGATAAGTTCATCTTTAAGGAAATAAAGATAATAAATGCACATCTTTTTCCAATATGCATTTATTATTTTTTTACACCGGAGCCTAAAAAGCATTGCACTTGTGATAAGCAGATAGCGGGTGCAATGCCAGGATCCTGCAGACTGTCAGTAGACTGTCTGCCTGTACCTCCGATATGGGCAGGCAGTTACTGAATTGCAGGAAGAATCAATGACCTATGGGAGCGCTCACCAGCCCCCTCACAGTCCATTAAGAACTACAAGCCATCGGTAGAGGTGGCTGGCATGTACTTGTAGTTCATTCATTTACAGGACTCTGTGAATGAATAATGTGGTCATGTGGGTGGAACTCCGCATGGCCGTGCTATTTTTACATTGTGTCAGTGAGTGCGGGGAGAAGATCCGCTGTCACAGGGAAGGGGGGATTGGGGGAGGGGATGCAGATGCTGGAACATGTTATGTGTTCACCCTAAATAGGAGTGGGACATATAACATCTTCCAAAGGTGAACTTAGCCTTTAAGCCCCGGGTCTCACTAGAACACAGTGCGAGAAAACAGTGCACATTTCCTGCACCTTGTTCAGAACGCAATGCACTTGCGATGCGCAGCAGGTGTCAGTGCAACATTAATGACACCCCAAACGCTGGCATTTGCCTGCACCAGATTGCATGGTACAAAACAACCTTGCAATCTGGTTGCAGTGCGTTTCCAAAATTAGTGCATGCAAAATGAATGGGTTCAAATCGCACCGCACTGAATCACATGTGAATTGCACAGGAAAGCGATGTGCATTCCTGTGCAATTCAAAGGCGGTTCACAGTGTGGATCAGGACATAACGATAAATATCTTTACTGTAACATCTACCCCATGTAAGGAAACGGTGAATGTCACCATCTCTTCACATTGTCAACATTCACTTAACCGAGCTACAAAATCCTTTCATTTCTACTGAAAAATGAAACGACCGTCTATAAGGAGAGTGATGACTTTTAAAACAAAATATAATTTATTATAATATAATATGTTGTCCTCCAATTTAGTATTAAAAAAATAGCCTCTCCCTACCCTGCTGCCAAACAAACCAGCTGGGCACTCCAGGTATCCCCATAGTAAGTAAGCAGTGAGTAGCTATCAGGGGTCACTGTTGTTGCCACCAGGCCAATTTGGTGTGATGGCCGGTTTGGTTCTGGGAGAAGGATACTCTCATAGGTGTGCCATGGACCAATGAAGTTACTAAATTCTAAAATATGAGTATAGCCTCAATTAATATTATTTAGTGATTGAATAAAATAGTACCATCATCCATGAAGGTTATAGAGAAAAAGATTAGGCTAGCAAAGGGAGGCGGCTGCTAGTACCGCCTAACACAAGAATGGTTGCCTAGAAAAGTGGTTGGACTTTCTCGGTACTGATGACAAACAACAATAGCAAAATAAAAGTAAACTTATTTATTATACATAAAACTATACTAAATTGTTACTTGACTGCCAATGTACAGGGAAATCTAAAAATGCTAAATTATAATTAGGGTTGTCCCGATACCGATACCAGTATCGGTATCGGGACCGATACCGAGTATTTGCGGGAGTACTCGTACTCCCGCAAATACCCCCGATGCCTAAATAGAATACTTGCCACCCAGCCCCCCCCCCCCCGCCGCATATCGCAAAGCCGCCGCGTTAATCACCACGCGGGGAACATTACAGTCAGCTTTTGTTTGAATAGCTGTTTTCCCCGCCGCGCATAGACACTCCCCCTTGCTCGGGATTGGACGGATCTGTCCAATCACGAGCAAGGGGGAGTGTCTCTAGACACAGCGCGGCAGGGAAACCAGGTATTCAAACGAAAGCTGACTGTAATCTGTTCCCTGTGCGGTGATTAACGTGGCGGCGGCATCGTCATTTAGGTACGGGGGACATGGCTGGATATGTGGGGGACATGGCTGCATGTGGAGGGACATGGCTGGATATGTGGGGGACATGGCTGCATGTGGGGGGACATGGCTGGATATGTGGGGGATATGGCTGCATGTGGGGGACATGGGTGCATGTGTGGGACATGGCTGCATGTGGGGGACATGGCTGGATATGTGGGGGACATGGCTGCATGTGGGGGACATGGCTGGATATGTGGGGGACATGGCTGCATGTGGAGGGACATGGCTGGATATGTGGGGGACATGGCTGCATGTGGGGGGACATGGCTGGATATGTGGGGGACATGGCTGCATGTGGGGGACATGGCTGGATATGTGGGGGACATGGCTGCATGTGGGGGACATGGCTGCATGTGGGGGACATGGCTGGATATGTGGGGGACATGGCTGCATGTGGGGGGACATGGCTGGATATGTGGGGGACATGGCTGGATATGTGGGGGACATGGCTGCATGTGGGGGGACATGGCTGGATATGTGGGGGACATGGCTGCATGTGGGGGGACATGGCTGCATGTGGGGGGACATGGCTGGATATGTGGGGGACATGGCTGCATATGTTTGGGGACATGGCTGCATATGTGGGGGACATGGCTGCATATGTGGGGGGACATGGCTGCATTTGGGGACACATTTAAAAAAAAGTATCGGTATTCGTATCGGCAAATACATAAAAAAAAGTATCGGTACTTGTACTCAGTCCTAAAAAAGTGGTATCGGGACAACCCTAATTATAATACAATAAAATGTAATCTAATATAAAACAATATAAAATGTATATCTGATATTTACATTTATCTCCAGAGGGATGTCCAGGAATTCCTCAAATCTGTTGGATGCGTAATGACAACTCTGACAAACCACTGCAAAAGAAACAGAAGAAAATTTTTAGTTAGCTTCGTTCATATATTTAGACAAAAATGAAATTTGAATTCTTAGAGATATAGTAATGCACAAACTTACCTTGTGTTTGTAGAGTGCCGGAAAATATGTGGTCAATAAGACCAATGTTTCTGTCCTTGGTTTGGTCAAAGCTAAAAGATAAAAAACAGAAAACAAAAACAGTCAATTCGATTCTATAAGTCTTAGAAGAGGACATAATCACAATACATGCAGTTAAACATCGCTGTTCTATTATATTGACGTGTGGATGAGAATGGCTTCGGTCTGAACTCGGTAGAAAGCTGTCAAGGCCGAACCTAGAGGAAATATGTCAGTGCCGGACTTGGCCGGGGCAGCTGCACATACACAAAGGATGCTCCCAATAACCTCAGGAGCAACCCTAGAGTAAGGTGACCAGATTTTTAAAATGAAATCCGGGGACATATTTTTTCTTTACTAGTAATGGCAACAATCAGCGACTCTCTGCCCGTCGCCGCCCGCCTCACAGCCTCTCAAGTCTTACTCCTCGGGCCCTGGCTACTACTGGATGGGAAGCGGAGGAAGATCACTCCGCCAGGGAAGGCAGGTGGCTGGCCAGGATTTGAGCCAAGGCAGAAGAACATGCGAGTGGAGCTGAATGGGCATGCGCCCGAAACTGAAGAAATATTCCCTCCGCTCCGACCAGCACATGATCATCAGAAAGGGGCACAGATAATGGGAAAAATATCACCCCCCTATGGTAGTAGGCACGGCTGAGTGGGGTGTAATTCTAATATTTTTTTATTTATTCTGCACTGATTGTCTTTAAAATTGCCCCTGCCCCCTATTAAATCCAATCTGGGGACGAAACCAGGGACAGACTTGGTCCGGGGACAGTGTCCTCAATCAGGGGACTGTCCCCTGAAACTGGGGATGTCTGGTCACCCTACCCTAGAGTTCCATGGAACCTTGGCTGAGAAACACTGCTCTAGGTGCCAGGTTATTATCATAATACAGGATTTATATGGCGCCAACAGTTGGTGCAGTGCTTTACAACATGAGGGCAGACAGTACAGTTACAATACAATTCATAACAGGAGGAATCAGAGGGCCCTGCTTGTTAGGGCCCTTTCACATGGGCGGACCGTATGTCCGCTTTTTCATCCATCCATGTACGGATGTAAAAGGGACATACATTGGTCCCTCTGAGATCGCGAATGTCAGCGGATAAACATCCGCTGACACCGATCTCGCCCGGTTCCGCATTCCTCCGGTTCTGTAGATGGAGGAAAACCCTATTTTTCCATCCGTCTGCGGAACGGATCGGGTGAACACGCACAGACGGTCTGTGTTCATCCGATCCCCCCATAGAAGAATGACAGAGCGGTCCCTGCACAGTGTGTGGGGACTGCCCTGTCATCCGCCGGCTCAGCAGGGATCAATGGAGCGATCCCCGCTGAGCAAGCGGAGGTTCACAGGGCAGATCATTACCGATCCGCCCCGTGTGAAAGGGCCCTTAGAGCTGTTAGACATTTTTGGTTGATATCCCGATGTGCAACCATCCTGATGTGCCCAAGCACCCTCTAGGTAGCAATAAAATGAAGCCCAAATGTTGTGTAGAACAATAATACTTACCTTGAGCGAAATACAGACTCGTAGATGGATGAAGTCCGCAACTGGGCGATTAGAAACGTCAGAAATTCATTGGCGTCTTCTTGGCGTCCAAGCTCAAAATGCTCTGCAATAGCTAAAAGGAAAAAGAAAACAAAAAGATATGTATAAATAGATCACATCATAATATATGACTATGCACACTTAAAGAGCAAAGTTCAATTGTCCATTTTCACTGCTCTCCCCCACCACTCTGTTTTTCCACTGGAAATACCCGGAGCTTCTGAGTATGGGGAAGCTTTTGTCTTTATTCCCTTCTTTCTAAGATGCTGGGCACAGGCCTGATCAGTCGATCACAGGGCCAGAAAGCCATCATGTACGGGCAGGGAGCGGGCCCCTGTATAAGCTCCAACACTGTCTGGTGTAAAACTTACACAAGAATTAGACCCACGCATACAATGGAAGAAAGGAGTGTTTGGGAGCCTGGCAAGGGGATGTCACCCCCCCTCCCCCCCACAAGTATGCAAACAGGGATACGTTTATGAACCATTAAAAAGTTTTTATTTGCATTGTGTTAATATGCTAATATGCATTTTGTCATGCATTGCCATGCATTGTTCTGCCAATTGCTTGGAGAGGGGGTCTCCAAACTTTCTGAAGAAAGGGCCAGTTTACTGTCCTTTAGGCTATGAAGGGGCCAGACTGTGGCTAGTAGGATCAGAAAATGCTGTGGTGTTGGTGGAAGCAAACTGTGTCCCATCATTGCTTTTAGTGGAAGGAATAGTGCCCTATTGTTAGAATTCAAGATAGGAATCATGCCCCATTGTTGGTGTCTAAGGGAGGAATGGTGACTCATCATTGATGTACGTAGGAGGAATGGTACCTCATCATTGCTATTTGTGTGAGTAATGGCGCTCATTATTGTCTGCGGGAGGAATGGTGTCCCATCATTGGTGTCTTTGGGAGAAATGGTGCCCCATAATTGGTGTCTGTGGAAGGAACGGTGCCTCATAATTGGTGTATGTGGGAGGAATGGTGCCTCATCATTGGTGTATGTGGGAGGAATGGTGCCTCATCATTGGTGTATGTGGGAGGAATAGTTTCCCATCATTGGTGTCTGTGTGAGGAATGGTGCCCCATCATTGGTGTCTGTGTAAGGAATGGTGTCCCATCATTGGTGTCTGTGTAAGGAATGGTGTCCCATCATTGGTGTATGTGGGAGGAATGGTGTCTCATCATTGGTGTATGTTGGAGGAATGGTGTCCCATCATTGGTGTATGTGGAAGGAATGGTGTCCCATCATTGGTGTCTGTGTGAGGAATGGTGCCCCATCATTTGTGTATGTGGGAGGAATGGTGTCCCATCATTGGTGTCTGTGTGAGGAATGGTGACCCATCATTGGTGTATGTGGGAGGAATGGTGCCCCATCATAGGTGAATGTGGGAGGAATGGTGTCCCATCATTGGTGTATGTGGGAGGAATGGTGACCCATCATTGGTGTATGTGGGAGGAATGGTGTCCCATCATTGCTGTCTGTGTGAGGAATGGTGTCCCATCATTGGTGTATGTGGGAGGAATGGTGTCCCATCATTGGTGTCTGTGTGAGGAATGGTGACCCATCATTGGTGTATGTGGGAGGAATGGTGTCCCATCATAGGTGAATGTGGGAGGAATGGTGTCCCATCATTGGTGTATGTGGGAGGAATGGTGCTTCATCATTGGTGTCAGTGGATGGCATGGTGCCCGATAGGCTGGATAAAGGCAAACAGAAAGCCACATCAGCCCACAAGCTGCAGTTTGGAGACCACTGCCTTTCTCCTAATCATCAGTGAAAATAGATCATAGTAATAAAACTAACGCTTAGGCATTCATGGTATACAGTTTTTCAGACAAAGTACTTACATGTTAGGTTGTCTGTCACTAATTGGGGGCTGATGACATGGCCCGACTCGGCAAAAGCAACGCTTGTGTGTATCTCCAGCACACACATCATGCAAAATCCTTCTGTGTGACCTAAAATGAAAAAAGAAACAACAATAGACACAAGTTACAAACATACACATATGAGAAAAGCAGAATCAGGTTATTTGTGCTCCTTTGTCATCTAAGGGGGATCATACAATTACATTGTAACCTGCGTGGCCAGCATTCTTGAGTGCTTAAGATCACCAAGTTCCACACAAAATGTTAAAGGAGTTGTAAACCCTCAGGGTTTTTCACCTTACGGCTGGGTTCACATTGGTCCGACAAACGCTCCGACATTGGGCGCTCATGACGCATGACGTGTGAAAATCAATGTTTCCCTATGGGAGCCGTCTTAACTGGTCCGACACATGTCGGACTGACTTTGAAAATGCTCCCTGTACTACTTTGGTCCGAATTTGATCCTACTTCACTCCATTGAATATCATTGAAGTCGGATCAAAGTCGGAACGCCGTCTTGCATGATCCGACTTTGGCATGCGACTTGTGCTTTGCTGATCGAGGGGGAACTCCATGCCAAATTTTAAATAAAAAAACGGCATGGGTTCCCCCTCCAAGAGCATACAAGGCCCTTGGCTCTGGTATGGATTTAAAGGGGAACCCCCTACGCCGAAAAAACGGTGTGGGGTCCCCCCAAAATCCACACCAGACCCTTATCCAAGCACGCAGCCCGGCCGGTCAGGAAAAGGGGTGGGAACGAGCGAGCGAGCGCCCCCTCCTGAGCCATACCAGGCCGCATGCCCTCAACATGGGGGGGTGAGTGCTTTGGGGCAGGGGGGCGCCCTGCGGACCCCCACCCCAAAGCACCCTGTCGCCATGTTGATGAGGACAGGGCCTCTTCCCGACAACCCTGGGCGTTGGTTGTCGGGGTCTGTGGGCGGGGGGCTTATCGGTATCAGGGAGCCCCCTTTAACAAGGGGGCCCCCAGATACCGGCCCCCCACCCTATGTGAATGAGTATGGGGTACATGGTACCCCTACCGAGGCACCTGGGGGAAAAGTGTCAAGAAAAAAAACACTACACATTTTTTTTTTAAGTAATTTATTAGGCAGCTCCGGAGGTCTTCTTCTGACTTTGGGGGTCTCTTCCGACTTCGGGGGTCTTCTTCCGACTCCGGGGGTCTCTTCCGACTCTCTTCTCCGTGCTCTCCGGTGCTTTCTGCCGAGCCCCTCCACTATCTTCTTGCAGCTCTTTTACTAGTGGGGGGCCCGGTCTTCACCGCCATCTTCTCCGCCGTCTTCTTCCCTCTTTCTCCTGTCCCGATGTTGACTCAACGAGCTCTCCCGCTGTAATGTTGTGTGAGCGGTGCGCAACCATTTATATAGGCATGGGGCGTGGTCACCCGGGGCATGATAGGACTGTGACGTCATACGGGCGGGGTCACCGAAAAAAATCGAAATTCGAAAACTCGAAATTTCGGAAATCCAAAAATTCAGAAATTGAAAAATTTGGAAATTTCGGAATTAACAAATTTGTCAAAATTAGATAAAAAACGAATTCAGAACTAAACAAATTGCACATGTCTAGAAGTGACAGCCTTCTGCTGATCAGTCATTTATCCTCATTATACTATTAGGAATCCTGGACCCCTATAGCAGTTCAGAGTGACCATTAATAGTAAGAACTGAGCAGCAGCAGGTTGTCTGTTTGGAGCTACAAATACCGAACATCTATGAGAGATATAAAGTTGCGATGAGCAACGCTTACAGTTCTGGGAATGCTCTCCGGTGAGCAGGTAATCTGCAAGTTGGGCAGTGTGGGTGAGACACTGCAAGACGGAGTTGACAAAGCAGTTGTTGGCAAAGTTTTGGAGACCAGCTCCAACCTTGGCGATATTCTGCATTGTCATGATGATCTGATCCAACGAAGTCTTTCTTCGATAAGACGCTTTCTCACTCTGGATAAAGAATAATACAATATTACTATTAACATTCATAATTATTAACTAATATGCACTAATATATACTATATGTTGGCTATCAACTCTTTATTATTACCCTAAGGCTTGGTTCACACTGGTGGTAAAGGGGGCAGAAAAAACAAGTGGTAGATTTTTACCATCAAATGCCCACCTCCTAATTTACATGGCGGTGGGTGGGGGCGGGGAGTTCATATTGCTGCGATTGTAATGATTGGCATCATGAAGTGGCAATTTTTACCCTGGTATGTTGTGTTTGTCAGGGGTAGAGACAGGGCAGTGCCAACACCCCCAAAATGGTGCAACTTTTGGAAGGTGGACACCCCAAGGTGATCTCATTTATCGCACAATTGATTGGAAATGAAGAAAGCTGCCAGTGTTGGGGGGTTGGGAGAAATTAAGCTGTGCTGAGCCTTCTAAAAACACCCAACTGAAGCCAAAGTGTAAATTTATTATTAGTGGAAGAAAGTTCCCTGGAGGATCAAATTGCATTGTGCATGGCTAGATGTTATGGATAACACCAAAATATTTAAATCCACCCCAAAACAATCCTATAATTAATGGGTGTCAGCTGTACTTCACCCCCCCCCCCCCAACAATCCCATAATTAATGGTGATCATGGTATTTTAAACCCCCCCCATAATCCCATAATGGTGATCGTGGTATTTTAAACCCCCCCCCCCCATAATTAATGGTGATCGTGGTATATTAAACCCCCCCATAATCCCATAATTAATGGTGATCGTGGTATTTTAAACCCCCCCATAATCCCATAATTAATGGTGATTGTGGTATTTTATACCCCCCCCCCCATAATCCCATAATTAATGGTGATCGTGGTATTTTAAACCCCCCCCTAATCCCATAATTAATGGTGATCGTGGTATTTTAAACCCCCTCCCCAACAATCCCATAATTAATGGTGATCGTGGTATATTAATCCCCCCCATAATCCCATAATAATGGTGATCGTGGTATTTTAAACCCCCCCCCTAATCCCATAATTAATGGTGATCGTGGTATTTTAAACCCCCTCCCCAACAATCCCATAATTAATGGTGATCGTGGTATATTAATCCCCCCCATAATCCAATAATAATGGTGATCGTGGTATATTAATCCCCCCCCATAATCCCATAATTAATGGTGATCGTATTTTAAACTCCCCCCCCACCGCATTTCCCATGCTCGGTGGTCACCACCTCCTTAGAACCTGCCCAATACAATCTGACAACATTGGTGTTCAGTGGCATTTAAATCCCGCCCCCCCATCCCACATTATTGGTGGTACTTCCAAAATATTCTCACAACATGGTGATCAATGGTCATTTACAGACTGAATTTCTAAATGTCAACCTGGTCTTCCCCCTCCCCCGCATTGTTTTTGAAAAACATAACAGCCATTTTTAGCTCAGCCAGGTGACATTTGAAAATAACTGTCAGATGACTGCAATAAAGATCCATTTATCCCTATTAAAGTGTTGTGAATACCAGCCAGAAGTGATCCTGTCCTAGATCACCAATGACAATTAAACCCTGCTGATACTACAGAATGAAATCAAATAATATTGATGACCACCTCTATTAGCATCTCCTGCCACCTTTTATAGTCTATTAGGCTATTCCACCATTGAAAAGGGGGGGGAGATGATATTTCACTTGTCAATAATTCATCTATAACACTTATAACTACAGAGGTGAATGGGAGTTTTCTTATATTGTGTGTTCAGAATATGGAAATGCCTGGATGTGGGTAATATGAGAACAGGTTCCCTTTTAACATCCATTCTAAAAAAAGGCAAAATGTGTAAAAAAATATTCACAAAAGTGGATACAAATATTACCTGTATGAGCAGAGCGGTGTAGCACTGGTTAATAGTTGTAAAAAATTACAATAAATGCAATTTTTCGCGAATTAATCAGAGAATAGTAGACAGCACAGTACTGAGTACTGCTCGCTTCGAAAGCCACTGATCTACTGAGGAACTTACTGGCGGCTCTGCTTTTATTTGGCAGCTACTGTATGCATTGCTGTGACATCACAGTTCCAAGAGAGGCATGCTGATTGGCTGTTGTTGTTTTTGTTTGTTTCTCCTCTCAGAACAATCACCATGGCAACTACGGAACAATCACCATGGCAACTTCCTTGGCTGGAGAGGAGAGAAGGGTTTAGTTCCACTGTATTACTTTTCTATGGAGGCGGCTTTGTTTGAAACACATGAATGTCATTTTCTAACCTTATTTAAAATAAAAATAAATGATCGTTATTATTTAAAAAAAATCTGATATCTTCCACCATTCACTGCAACTGCCACGTGGTCATAATATTCATTTTAAATAGTTCCTTATTAGCAGAGAAATGTGACCAACTGTCATACCCATATATGACAATTCAAATCTATACACATGAATGTGTCAGTTAGTTACAAAAAAAAAAAAAAAAGAGACAGATGTATCCCTTTTTTTTTTAAAACTGGACATCCCAAAGTGATGTCATTTTTTACCGCAATTATTTGTAAATGAGGAAACATGCCGGTATTGAGGGGTTAAAAATTTTTTTTTAGGTGCGTTTAGCCTTTAGGCTGCATTCACACCTGAGCCTTTGAGCATTTTTCCGTCAATTTTTTAGTGTTCTTATTATTCAGTATCTTTTGAGCTTTGGCATTTTTTTTTATTAGCGAATAGAGGAAACGATCGTCTGTTCTATCATTTGATGATAGTTTTTTTAGCTTTTTCATCAGCTTTTATTTATTTTATTATTTTTATTTGTTTTTGTTAGGGTAAGGGGTTAGAGTTAAGGTTAGGTTAGGGTCAGGATTAGAGGTTGGGGGTTAGGATAAGGGGTCAGGGCTAATTTTTATTTATTTATTTTTGTTAGGGTGTTAATAATAATGATAATAAATAAATTAAATGTAAAATAAATACACAAATTAATACAAATAATCATAAATGAATAATAAATAAGCACAATAAATGTAAAAGTAAATAAATAATTAAACCCGAACCCTTAAAACAAATATATAAATAACTAAACGCGCTAAACCTAACGCAAAATATTACTATTTTATCATTTTTTTTGTCGAGTTTGCGTGTTTATTTTGTTTTTGTTAGTGTAAGGGGTTAGAGTTAAGGTTAGGTTAGGGTCAGGATTAGAGGTTGGGGTTAGGATAAGGGGTCAGGGCTAATTTTTATTTATTTATTTTTGTTAGGGTGTTAATAATAATAAATAAATTAAATGTAAAATAAATACACAAATAAATTAAAATAATCATAAATAAATAAGCACAATAAATGAACAATGTAAAAATAAAAATAAATAATTAACCCCTAACCCATATTTTTTTTTTTATAAATAACTAAACACGCTAAACCTAACACAAAATATTATTTTTTTATTTATTTTTTGTCGAGTTTGCATGTTTATTATTATTATTAATAATAATAATTTATTTAATTACATTTTTTAAGGTTAAGGGTTTAACATTTATTTTTGTATTACTACATATTAGTAATTGATTACATTTTTTTATTTGTAAAGATTTTTAGTTCTTTGCATTTATTTTACATTCATTTATTCATATCTTTAAAAAAAAAAATTTTTTTATCAGAAAATCATGCATAAAAATAGGCAAATAGCACATTTTTATTCATTTCTAGGGGAATAAAAATGCGCCAAAAGCACGCAAATCTATCCAATTTGAGCTACAAAAAAAGCTCCAGAACTATTTTTCATCTTCAGGTTTTTGGCTTCAGACAACTGTAAAAAAATTAAAAATTAAATCGCAATAAGCGACTGGTTTGCGCAAAAGTTATAGCGCCTACAAAATAGGGGACAGAATTATTATTTTTTTTTATTATTATTTTATTTTTATTTTTTTTACTAGTAATGGCGGCGATCTGCGATTTTTATTGGGACTGCGACATATCGGACACTTTTGACACAAATTTGAGACCATTCACATTTATACAGCGATCAGTGCTATAAAAATGCACTAATTACTGTATAAATGTGACTGGCAGGGAAGGGGTTAACACTAGGGGGTGAGGAAGGGGTTAAATGTATTCCCTAGGTGTGTTCTAACTGTGTGGGGGGAGGGGGGTGACTGGGGGAGGTGACCGATGCTGTGTCTCTATGTACAAGGGACACAGATCGGTCTCCTCTCCTCTGACAGCACGTGGAGCTCTGTGTTTACACACAGAGCTCCACGTCCCTGCTGTGACACCGACGATCGCGTGTACCCGGCGGACATCGCGGCCGCCAGGTACACGCATCGGCTCTTCAGCGATGGGCCGGGACAGTGGCGCGCGCGGGTAATGCACAGAAAAAGACGTCCAAAGACGTCCACTCAGCACTTGAGAGCCGCGCTGTAGACGTCTTTTGTCTATAGCGCGTATCTCAAGTGGTTAAAATTGCCGTCATAACAAAGGTGAGATCCTTTAATGTATAACACAGAATATCAGCTCCATTCACAATAATTAACTTTGTCCCATCATGTGTTTTTATTTTTACAGCTCGGAGCAGAAAAGCCTGAGAGCCTCATGTGCGCAGCATGCAGCCGAGTAATCATTAAACGCAGTTATCTGATCGCCAAATAAACAGAACGCCGGCGCTACGGGGGAATGAATGGCGGCGAAGGCAACGATGAGGGGGGAAAAAAAAACTGAGCTATATAAATGTCTATATTGTGGACAAAGGTATGCGGGACTTTGAATGAGACACCCTAGACCAGTGATGGCGAACCTTGGCAACCCAGATGTTTTGGAACTACATTTCCCATGATGCTCCACTACACTGCAGAGTGCATGAGCATCATGGGAAATGTAGTTCCAAAACATCTGGGGTGGCAAGGTTCGCCATCACTGCCCTAGACAAGTGTCTCCATCCCTAAATCAGTTTAAAATTGGGAACGGGTTCGGGACTTTGAATGAGGCACATAAGTGGAGCAATGGATCAGTTTGAAAAAACAATTTTAATAAATGAACACAAGTTATACAAAATATCTTGGCCAGCAGGCTCCATCTAAAGACATAATATAAAATATATAAAATATATCAAAATATATCAATATCAAATACAAAACATTTTCGCTAGATCTCATCATATATGATAACGTATAGCATCTAGGATGGCGTTGGCTCGACGCGTTTCTGCGACTATATCGCCTCATCAGGAGCGATGCATATAATCTGAAAGAAATATTATGTACGCATAAGGGCCAATCAACTACTTTTAAAACTCACCAATTTGGGGTAAAAATGAAAAAAAGGAAAAAATTATAAGGGAAAAAAAGCAATAAAAAGATGGAGGAAGGAGATAATCCTGCCTCCTACTTACACATTAACCACTTCCAGACCTTAGGTGTTTTTCAGATTTGGTGTTTGCAAGACTAAAACAGTTTTTTCTGCTAGAAAATTACTTAAAACCCCCAAACATTATATATTTTTTTTTCTAACACCCTAGAGAATAAAATAGTGGTCATTGCAATACTTTTTGTCACACCGTATTTGCGCAGCGGTCTTACAAGCGCACTTTTTTTTGGAAAAAAATCACTTTTTTGAATTAAAAAATAAGACAACAATAAATTTGGCCCAATTTTTTTATATATTGTGAAAGATAATGTTACGCCAAGTAAAATGATACCCAACATGTCACGCTTAAAAATTGCGCCCGCTCGTGGCATGGCGTCAAACTTTTACCCTTAAAAATCTCGATAGGCGATGTTTAAAAAATTCTAGAGGTTGCATTTTTTGAGCTACAGAATAGCTCTAGGGCTAGAATTATTGCTCTCGCTCTAACGATACCTCACTTGTGTGATTTGAACACCGTTTTCATATGCGGGCGCTACTCGCGTATGCGTTCGCTTCTGCGCGCGAGCTTGTCGGGACGGGGCGCTTTAAAAAAAAATTTTTTTTGTTTTCTTATTTATTTTTATTTATTTTATTACTTTTTACACTGAAAAAAAAAAAAATTGATCACTTTTATTCCTATTATAAGGAATGTAAACATCCCTTGTAATAGAAAAAAGCATGACAGGTCCTCTTAAATATGAGATCTGGGGTCAAAAAGACCTCACATCTCATATTTGGGCTTAAATGCAAAAAAAATTAAAAATAAAAATTTGGAAATGTCATTTTTTCAAATGACAAAAAAAAAAAATTGTCTCTTTAAGAGGCTGGGCGGGACTGACGTTTTGACGTCACTTCCGCCCAGCAGAGCTATGGGGGACGGGCGAAGGAGATTTTTCCTTCAGTCTCGTCCCCGCTCAGCTGCCGAACGGTCCCGATCGCCTCCGCCGCTACCGACGGCTCCGGTAAGCAGCGGAGGGCGCGGGAGAGCGGCGGGAGGGGAGGGGCCCCTCTCCCGCCACCGATAACGGCGATCTTGCATCGAATCCGCCGCGGAGATCGCCGTTATCGTTTACCAGACCGCGCACACTAAAGATTGATACCTCGGTTGTGGCAGCAGCTGCTGCCGTTACCGAGATATCAATCTTTAAAAAGAGGACGTACATCGTCGTGCGCAGGTCTGGAAGTGGTTAAAGCAACAAGGTGCTGGTGACGCTAAAACGGCGGAAATTAGCCTGCATCCCGCCCGGGAGCTGAGGGGACGAAAAGCCCAGAGGGGAACCGGACCCCGACATGGAACCTCCAACGTGATGGTAACACCCCCACTAGCACTGTAGGTGATGCTGGGAAATAGCCTTGGGAATATCTGGGAAAGAAAATGTAGGGAAGATAAAAGGTGTGCAGTTGCATAAGTTCAAAGTGATGAGCATGATAGTGTAAAGCATGGGTGCTCAACCTGTGGCCCTCCAGATGTTGCCAAACTACAATTCCCATCATGCCTCAGCCTTTGAGAGTCAAGCTTCTATCAACTTTGAAATGCCTCATGGGGCTTGTAGTTCTGCACCAGCTGGAGGGCCACAGGTTGAGCACCTATGGTGTAAAGTGAGCTAAATGTGATGTTCTATTGTAGTTACATAATACTGGGAGTATGAATAATGATTAATTGTGGTGCAAAAATGAAGGCATCATAGTATGTGTGGGGCATCGAAGTGTAATAAAAGTGTTTTAGAATAAGTGATACATTAAAATTAGAATAAATTCAATTGAAGTTAAATAAAGGAATTACCTGATGGGTGTCGGAGTAGGAATAGTGAGATGCAGGGCCGGACTGGGAATAAAAACCAGCCCGGGAAAAAATGTCATACCAGCCACATAGCATAACGTCATTTTTTTCTTATTCATGAAAGGGAAAACTATGCACATTTGAAGAGTGTATTATATATACAGAAGACAGATATAAAAATCACATAGGGCTTTATATATATGCAAATGCCAGTTAAAAGTGGTCAATCATCAAGGGGGACCCCAGGAAATCTGGGAACTGAAATCAGCAGCAGCGCTTTTTGGGGGCGATTTTAACCTTTTTTGGCCACTAGCGGGGGTTAAAAGTGCCCACTGGCGGCTGAAAAGCACTGCAAAAAAGTCGGTAAAGCACCGCTAAAAATTGCAGCGCTTTACCGCCGACGCCCCCAACGCCTCAATGTGAAAGCAGCCTAAGGTAAGGGGTGGGTTACTGATATAAGGGGGAAACCTTTATATCAGAGTCCCTTTACATTATTGTATTCACTCCCCCTTACATCAGTGACCCCCCCCTTAGGCTGGCCTTGCGGTGCTGTCACTGACCTCCTTTTAGGTGCACCTTGCAGGGATCAGTCAATCAGCTGCAGCTTGGTGGCTCTGGTTTCTCTGACTTCTCCCATGATCCCCATCCCAGCGACACTCCCACTCTTGACTCCTCTCCAAACTCCCTCAGAGACTGCAGACTTCACATGATACAAGAGATGGTCAGAGACTGCAGACAGGATACAATAGATGGTCAGAGACTGCAGACACGATACAAGAGATGGTCAGAGACTGCAGACACGATACAAGAGATGGTCAGAGACTGCAGACACGATACAAGAGATGGTCAGAGACTGCAGACACGATACAAGAGATGGTCAGAGACTGCAGACACGATACAAGAGATGGTGAGAGACTGCAGACACGATACAAGAGATGGTCAGAGACTGCAGACAGGATACAATAGATGGTCAGAGACTGCAGACACGATACAAGAGATGGTCAGAGACTGCAGACACGATACAAGAGATGGTCAGAGACTGCAGACACGATACAAGAGATGGTCAGAGACTGCAGACACGATACAAGAGATGGTCAGAGACTGCAAACATGATACAAGAGATCAATGCAGAGAGAACAGGCAAAAAATATATAAATGCAAATTTTTTTACCTGAAAAAAAAATTCATGTATTATTATAATAAATACATTCACATTTTATTATTATTTACAGTATATTATTTTATTATAATACATAAGTTAGCTTTTTTTTTAAAGAAAGAAATCCATGAGAGAGGGGCTGAAATGGTGAGAAAGAAAGGGGCTTTAATGATGAGAGATAGAGGGGCTGCAGTGGTGAGAGAAAGGGGCTGCAATAGTGAGAGAGAGGGGCTGCAGTGGTGAGAACGAGAGGGGGGGGGCTGCAATGGTTGGAGGGAGAGAGGGGCTGCAATAGTGAGAGAAAGAGAGGCTGCAACAGAGAGAGAGAGAGAGAGAGAGAGAGAGAGAGAGAGAGAGAGAGAGAGAGAGAGAGAGAGAGAGAGAGAGAGAGAGAGAGAGAGAGAGAGAGAGAGAGAGAGAGAGAGGCTGCAATGGCGGGAGAGAAAGAGAGAGAGAGAGAGAGAGAGAGAGAGAGAGAGAGAGAGAGAGAGAGGCTGCAATGGCGGGAGAGAAAGAGAGAGAGAGAGAGAGAGAGAGAGAGGCTGCAATAGTGAGAGAGAGAGAAAGGGGCTGCAATGATGAGCGATAGAATGGTGAGAGAGAGAGAGGGGGGGCTGCAATGGTGAGAGAGAGAGAGAGAGAGAGAGAGAGAGAGAGAGAGAGAGAGAGAGAGAGAGAGAGAGAGAGAGAGGGGGCTGCAATGGTGGGAGAAAGAGGGAGAGAGAGGGGGGCTGCAATGGTGAGAGAGGGGTTGCAATAGTAAGGAAGAGGGAGAGGGAGAGAGAGAGATGGGCTGCAACAGTGAGAGAGAGAGGGGCTGCAATGGTGAGAGAGAGGGGGCTGCAGTGATATGGGAGAGTGAGGGGGGCTGCAATGCTGGGAGAGAGAACTGCAATGGTGGGAGGGAGAGAGGGGGCTGCAATGGTGGGAGGGAGAGAGAGGGGGCTGCAATGGTGGGAGGGAGAGAGAGGGGGGGACAGATATGTGTGTGTGGGGGGGGGGGGGAGTGCAGGGGGTACTGATATGTGTTTGTGGGGGGGACAGACGTGCAAGGAGGTACTGATATATGTGTGTGTGTGTGGGGCAGCTGTGCATAGGGTACTGATATGTGAGGGGGGGCAGACAGATGTGCGAGGGAGTACTGGTATGTGTGGGGGGGCAGACGTGCAGGGGGGTACTGATATGTGTGTGGGGGGGACAGACAGACGTGCAGGGGGGTACTGATATGTGTGTGGGGGGGGGGGACAGACATGCAGGGGGGTACTGATATGTGTGTGGGGGGGGGGGACAGACAGACATGCAGGGGGGTACTGGTATGTGTGGGGGGGGGGGGGACAGACAGACATGCAGGGGGGTACTGGTATGTGTGTGTGGGGGACAGGTGTGCAGGGGAACAGATATGTGTGTGCAGGGGGGTACAGAGGGGTAGCAGATGTGTGTGGGAGGCAGATGTACAGGGGGGTACAGAGGGGGAACAAATATGTGTGTGTGTGGGGGAAACAGATGTGCAGGGTGGTACAGAGAGGAACTGATGTGTGTGTGTGTGTGTGTGTGGGGGGGGGGAGGTTGAGGGAAGACAGAGTTGCAGGGGGGGGGGGGCGTGCAGAGTGGACCACGGCTGGCGTAAGGAAGTGAGCTAATCCCATCCACCATTTGTCTTCGGGTCAGGTCCAGAGGCACAGGTGCAAGCCTGTGGACCACGGCTGAAGAAATAGGTGCCGCAATTTTTTTAGTGAGGGGCGGAGCCAACTGGTGTGTTTTGAGGGGGGGGGGGGGCGGCAAAATTAGGTTTCGCCTTGGGTGTCAAAAATCCTTGCACCAGCCCTGCCTACAGTACCCATATTGTAAGAAACACTTGGATAAAAAAGGATGACCACAATCAGAAGGTCCTCGGCTGAGGTGGGAATGTAACCCAGACTGTCGGGGGAGCAGAAATATCTCCCTGTGTGGGTGACAGGCAGAGACACCAGGATGGATGGATCGCTTTAACTAACAATTGCACGGTCGTGCAACGTTGCTCCCAAACAAAATTGGCGTCCTTTTTTTCCCACAAATAGAGCTTTCTTTTGGTGGTATTTGATCACCTCTGCGGTTTTTATTTTTTGCGCTATAAGCAAAAATAGAGCGACAATTTTGAAAAAAATTCAATATTTTTTATTTTTTGCTATAATAAAATATATATATATATAAAAAAAAAATGTTTCCTCAGTTTAGGCCGATACGTATTATTCTACATATTTTTGTTAAAAAAAAAAAAATCGCAATAGGCGTATATCAATTGGTTTGCCCAAAGGGTATAGCGTCTACAAAATAGGAGATAGATTTATTGCATTTTTTTTACGGCGGCGATCTGCGATTTTTATTGTGACCGTGACATTGCGGCGGACATATTGGACACTTTTGACACATTTTTGGGACCATTCACATTTATACAGCGCTTAGTGATATAAAACTGCACTGATTACTGTGTAAATGTGACTGGCAGGGAAGGGGTTAACACTAGCGGGGCGCTAAAGGGGTTAAATGTTCCCTAGTGAGTGATTCTAACTGTAGGGGGAGGGGACTCACAAGGGGAGGAGACCGATCTGTGTTCCTCTGTACTGGGAACACAACATTGGTCTCCTCACCTCTGACTGGATATGGATCTATATGTTTACACACAGACACAGATCCACAGTCCTGCCGTGATTGCGGCCAATCGCAGGTGCCCGGCAGACATCGCGGCCACTGGGCACCGAGCGATGCCACGGGCGCGTGCACCCCCTAGCTGGCCGGGAATCCCAGGATGTCATATGACGTCCACCCACAATGGGAGATCCCATCTGTTGATGTCATATGACTATGGGCGGCATGTGAAGAGGTTAACCGCTTGCCGACCGCCAAAACTGCGGCAGGTTGGCTCGGCTGCGCAAGATCACGTAATATAACGCAATGTTGCTCTGCGGCCACTAGGGGCGAGCGCGCGCCCCTGGTGCTGATGTGAGGGCATGGCGGACGCGATCACCGCCGGGCACCCGCGATCGCTCGTGACAGAGCGTGAACTGGGAGCCGTGTGTGTAAACACACAGCGCCCGATTCTATCAGGGGGAGAAATGACTGAGCGTCTGTTATACAATGTATGAACAGCGATCTGTCATTTCCCCTAGTCAGTCCCATCCCCCTTCAGTTAGAACACACCTAGGGAACATAATTAACCCCTTGATCGCCCCCTAGTGTTAACCCCTTCACTGCCGGTGACATTTTTACAGTAATCAATGCATTTTTATAGCTCTGATCGCTATAAAAATGCCAATGGTCCCAAAAATGTGTCAAAAGCGTCCGATGTGTCCGCCATAAGGTCGCAGTACCGATAAAAATTGCAGATCGCTGCCATTACTAGTAAAAAAAAAAAATATTAATAAAAATGCCATAAAACGACCCCCTATTTTGTAAACGCTAAAACTTTTGCGCAAACCAATCAATAAACGCTTATTGCAATTTTTTTTTAACGAAAAATATGTAGAAGAACACGTATCGGCCTAAACTGAGGAAAAAAATTGCTTTTTTATATATTTTTGTGGGATATTTATGATAGCAAAAAGAATAAAACATTTTTTTCAAAATTGTGGCTCTATTTTTGTTTATAGCGCAAAAAATAAAAACCGCAGAGGTGATCAAATACCACCAAGAGAACGTTCTATTTGTGGGAAAAAAAGGACGTCAAATTTGTTTGGGAGCCACGTCGCACGACCGCGCAATTGTCAGTTAAAGCGACGCAGTGCCGAATCGCAAAAAGTGGCCCGGTCATTGACCAGCAAAATGGTCCGGGGTTGAAGTGGTTAACAAGAGAAAAGTTTAATGTGGCAGTTGTGCAAAAATTTACAAATCTCCCCGACCTGGAAAAATCGCAGGTGTTTAACCCCTCCCCCAGGATGACGCACATCACGAGGAGCCCACAGACCACTGAAAGTGATCCCCGTAGAAGTGCTGCAGGAGGAAAGCGATGAGCCGTCACTAATCACTATGCAGAGGCTGTACAGCAGAGCATCTACTAGAGACGGGCCTCTCTCACACGGGACTGATCCGTGATGATTCGCCCCGTGAACCTCCGCTGATCCCCGCTGAGCAGGCGGATGACAGGGCGATCCCCGCACACTGTTCAGGGACCGCCCTGTCAGATCTCCGCTCTCCCCTATGGGGGGGGGGAGGGGGGGATGAACATTGACCGTCAGTCCGTGCTCACCCGATCCCGATCCGCAGACGGAAGGAGAAATAGGATTTTCCTCTGTCTGCAGAATCTGAGGGTTGGGGACCCGGGTGAGATCGGGTGGCAGCGCCCGCAATCTCATAGGGACCAATGTATGTCCCTTTTTCATCCGGAAACGGATGGGTGAGAAAGCGGACATACGGTCCGCCCGCGTGACAGAGCCCTTCGTTGTGCCACTAACTTTGCCCCAAGGAGTTGTGCTGTGACATGATCCACCAAGCATGTTGTATGATACATGAATATTGTGCTTACAGAATGCCAAGGTGACCACACATGTCCTGTGCCATGCCATCAAATGCAACCACTGTGCCCATCATTTATCGCCACTGTGCCATGCCATCAAACGCAGCCACTGTGCCATCAATTGTCGCCACTGTGCCATGGCAAATGCAGCCACTGTGCCATCAAACGCAATCACTGTGCCATGCCATCAAACGCAGCCACTGTGCCATCAATTGTCGCCACTGTGCCCATCAATTGTCACCACTGTGCCATGCCATTAAACGCAGCCACTGTGCCATCATTTATCGCCACTGTGCCATGCCATCAAACGCAGCCACTGTGCCATGCCATCAAACGCAGCCACTGTGCCATCAATTGTCGCCACTGTGCCCATCAATTGTCACCACTGTGCCATGCCATTAAACGCAGCCACTGTGCCATCAATTGTCGCCACTGTGCCCATCAATTGTCTCCACTGTGCCATGCCATCAAACTAAACCACTGTGCCATGCCAAACGCAGCCACTGTGCCATCAAACGCAGCCACTGTGCCATCAATTGTCGCCACTGTGCCATCAATTGTCGCCACTGTGCCATCAATTGTCACCACTGTGCCATGGCAAACGCAGCCACTGTGCCATGCCATCAAATGCAGCCACTGTGAAATCATTTATAGCCACTGTGCCCATCAATTGTCTCCACTGTGCCATGCCATCAAACTAAACCACTGTGCCATCAATTGTCCCCACTGTGTCCATCAATTGTCGCCACAGTGCCCATCAATTGTCACCACTGTGCCATTCCATCAAACGCAGCCACTGTGCCATCAATTGTCGCCACTGTGCCATCAACTGTCACCACTGTGCCATGGCAAACGCAGCCACTGTGCCATGCCATCAAACGCAGCCACTGTGCCATGCCATCAAATGCAGCCACTGTAAAATCATTTATCGCCACTGTGCCCATAAATTGTCACCACTGTGCCATGCCATCAAACGCAGCCACTGTGCCATCAATTGTCCCCACTGTGTCCATCAATTGTCGCCACTGTGCCCATCAATTGTTGCCACTGTGCCATGCCATCAAACGCAGCCACTGTGCAATGCTATCAAACGCAGCCACTGTGCCATCAAACGCTGCCACTGTGTCTTTAAACGCAGCCACTGTGCCATGCTATCAAACGCAGTCACTGTGCCATGCCATCAAATGCAGCCACTGTGCCATCAATTGTTACCACTGTGCCATGCCATCAAACACAGCCACTGTGCCATGCCATGAAACACAGCCACTGTGCCATGCCATCAAACGCAGCCACTGTGCCATGCCAAACGCAGCCACTGTGCCATCAATTGTCACCACTGTGCCATCAATTGTCACCACTGTGCCATGACAAACGCAGCCACTGTGCCATGCCAAATGCAATCACTGTGCCATGCCAAATGCAATCACTGTGCCATTCCATCAAACGCAGCCACTGTGCCATCAATTGTTACCACTATGCCATCAATTGTCGCCACTGTGCCCATCAATTGTCACCACTGTGCCATGGCAAACGCAGCCACTGTGCCATGCCATCAAACGCAGCCACTGTGCCATGGCATCAAATGCAGCCACTGTGAAATCATTTATCGCCACTGTGCCCATCAATTGTCACCACTGTGCCATGCTATCAAACGCAGCCACTGTGTCCATCAATTGTCGCCACTGTGCCCATCAATTGTTGCCACTCTGCCATGCCAAACGCAGCCACTGTGCCATGCCATCAAACGCAGCCACTGTGCCATGCCATCAAATGCAGCCACTGTGCCATCAATTGTTACCACTGTGCCATCAATTGTCGCCACTGTGCCCATCAATTGTCACCACTGTGCCATGGCAAACGCAGTCACTGTGCCATGCCATCAAACGCAGCCACTATGAAATCATTTATTGCCACTGTGCCCATCAATTGTCACTACTGTGTGCCATGCCATCAAACGCAGCCACTGTGCCCATCAATTGTCGCCACTGTGCCCATCAATTGTCGCCACGGTGCCCTGTAAAAATCAGTGCAAAGGAGAGGGGGTGTCTGGGCTGTCAAAAGAAGAGGGGGGGTGAGGAAGAGAGGGGGGTGTCTGGGGGGTGTAAGTAAGAGAGGGGGTGTCTGGGGGGTGTAAGTAAGAGAGGGGGTTGTGTGAGGAGTAGAGAGGGAAGGTGTGAGGTAAGTTGTCTCCCCCCCCCTTGTACTTACAGACACACTGTGTATGAAACATTTCCTTCCTCCCTCCGGTCATGTGAGAGAGACTGAGGCAGAACGGCTGACTTAATTCACTGCACAGCGGCGCTCTCTATTGCCACCTTCAGGCTGGAGGGAGGAGGGAGCTGAAATGCAACCCTAAGCTGAATCCTCTCTCCAGCTATCTGTCTTCTCTGTACTGTGAATTGGAGCCTCGCGTCCACTGCACGGACGCGCGGGGGAAAGGACTCGCGGAAGGGGCGGGGCTCGGATGACTCATACCTGTACGCGGCGGCGGAGCGGCGCCATTTTGTTCCATAGACTCCTATGGACTGAAGTGAAATCACGGAGGCTCTGCTCGCAGGACCGGTACAGCGCCCCACAGAGGACTAATCGGAGACTACTTCGACAGATTTTTCATCCTACATCCATCGGTGACACAGTAAGTCTCATTAGCGGTGATGTCAGTGTGTGTGTGAGGGGGGGTGATGGAGAGCTGGGCCGGCTTGTTGTGTAATGTGACCTGTCAGTGTTTTCTCTCCTCTTTCTGGTCTGAGGGAAGAGAAATCACTTTTCACAATATATATTGTTTTATATATATATATTTTTCTTTTTATTTAAGGGCCCAGAGGTCCCCAGGGCCCCAGATGGTAACCATTTTTTTTAAATATATATATATATACACCCCCCTGCTTCTCAAATCACGGCAGCCCCCCCCCCCCGCTTCTTAATTAATTTGAGGCAGCACCTCCCCCCCCCCCCCCCGGTTCTCTGCTTGCTCCAGGGGGCCCCCCATGCCTGAAGCTGTGTAAGGGGCCCCATAATTCCTGATGGCGGCCCCAAACACCTGACCTGACATGGGCCCCCAACAACCTACTTCACAGGGGCCACCCTACATGACAGGGGCCCCCCTCCTCCTCCCAGTTTGAATATTTCCCCCCCCCCCCCCAATCCCTATAGAAAAGGGACGGCAGGAAGGAGAATCTGAGAATCTGACATAATAACAAGGCCCCACAATATATGACAAAGTATAACCTAAAAATACAAAATGTACTTTATTATACATGAAATGAATGAATGGAATGTAACCAGGGGCGGACTGACCATACCTGAGGGCCCCGGGACCAGTAGGGGCCCCATGAGCGTCTCCTGGGCTGGTATCTATATTGGGTCTCCCGTCCTGTGTTTGGATCCGGATTGGACCGGACGGCGTCCTTATGTCACAGATTTCCTGGCCGGCCAGTGTTTATCGTTGCTAGGATACAGGGGGCCGCATAGAGCATGTGCAGTCACTGTGATCCTTTCTGGTTGGACCAAAAGCAGCTTTCCTGCTGACATAGACCCCGCCCCCTGCCGCCTCCCACTCACCGCCCATTGCTTTGATGTGATATCTACAATATGTGTTTACCCCACAGTGATCACACACACTACCCAATGGGGGCACAGGGATCCCTGCCAGGGGGCACACACTACCCAATGGGGGCACAGGGATTCCTGCTAGGGGGCACACACTACCCAATGGGGGCACAGGGATCCCTGCCAGGGGGCACACACTACCCAATGGGGGCACAGGGATCCCTGCCAAGGGGCACACACTACCCAATGGGGGCACAGGGATTCCTGCTAGGGGGCACACACTACCCAATGGGGGCACAGGGATCCCTGCCAGGGGGCACACACTACCCAATGGGGGCACAGGGATTCCTGCTAGGGGGCACACACTACCCAATGGGGGCACAGGGATCCCTGCCAGGGGGCACACACTACCCAATGGGGGCACAGGGATCCCTGCCAAGGGGCACACACTACCCAATGGGGGCACAGGGATCCCTGCCAGGGGGCACACACTACCCAATGGGGGCACAGGGATCCCTGCCAGGGGGCACACACTACCCAATGGGGGCACAGGATACCTGCCAGGGGGCACACACTACCCAATGGGGGCACAGGGACCCCTGCCAGGGGGCACACTCTACCCAATGGGGGCACAGGGATCCCTGCCAGGGGACACACACTACCCAATGGGGGCACACAGATCCCTGCCAGGGGACACACACTACCCAATGAGGGCACAGGGATCCCTGCCAGTGATCACACACACTACCCATTGGGGGCACAGGTATCCCTGCTAGGGGGCACACACTACCCAATGGGGGCACAGGAATCCCTGCCAGGGGACACACACTACCCAATGGGGGCACAGGGATCCCTGCTAGGGGACACACACTACCCAATGGGGGCACAGGGATCCCTGCCAGTGATCACACACACTACCCATTGGGGGCACAGGGATCCCTGCTAGGGGGCACACACTACCCAATGGGGGCACAGGAATCCCTGCCAGGGGACACACACTACCCAATGGGGGCACAGGGATCCCTGCTAGGGGGCACACACTACCCAATGGGGGCACAGAGATCCCTGCCAGGGGGCACACACTACCCAATGGGGGCACAGAGATCCCTGCTAGGGGGCACACACTACCCAATGGGGGCACAGGGATCCCTGCTAGGGGGCACACACTACCCAATGGGGGCACCGGGATCCCTGCCAGGGGGCACACACTACCCAATGGGGGCACAGGGATCCCTGCTAGGGGGCACACACTACCCAATGGGGGCACAGGGATCCCTGCTAGGGGGCACACACTACCCAATGGGGGCACAGGGATCCCTGCTAGGGGGCACACACTACCCAATGGGGGCACACACTACCCAATGGGGGCACAGGGATCCCTGCTAGGGGGGACACACTACCCAATGGGGGCATAGGGATCCCTGCTAGGGGTCACCCACTACCCAATGGGGGCACAGGGATCCCTGCTATGGTGAACACACTACCCAATTTGGGGCAGAGGGATCCCTGCCAGGGGGCACACACTACCCAATGGGGGCACAGGGATCCCTGCCAGGGGGCACACACTACCCAATGGGGGCACAGGGATCCCGATTTGGAACAATGTCCCTCTTTCCTCCTCATTCAAAATTGGTGTCCTTTTTTCCCCCACAAATACGGATTTCTTTTGGTGGCATTTGATCACCTCTGTGGTTTTTTTTTTGTTGCGCTATAAACAAAAATAGAGCGACAATTTTGAAAAAAATGCAATAGTTTTTACTTTTTGCTATAATAAATATCCCCCAAAAATATATAAAAAACATTTTTTTTCCTCAGTTTAGGCCGATACGTATTCTTCTACTTATTTTTGGTAAAAAAATTGCAATAAGCGTTTATCGATTGGTTTTCCACAAAATTTATAGCGTTTACAAAATAGGGGATAGTTTAATTGCATTTTTATTAATAATTATTTTTTTACTACTAATGGCGGCGATCAGCGATTTTTTTCATGACTGCGACATTATGGCGGACACTTCGGACAATTTTGACAAATTTTTGGGACCATTGTCATTTTCACAGCAAAAAATGCATTAAAATGCACTGATTACTGTGAAAATGACAATTGCAGTTTGGGAGTTAACCACTAGGGGGCGCTGAAGGGGTTAAGTGTGACCTCATCTGTGTTTCTAACTGTAGGGGGGCGGGGCTGGACGTGTGACATCATTGATCGCGTTTCCCTATATGAGGGAACACACGATCAATGACAGCGCCACAGTGAAGAATGGGGAAGGTGTGTTTACACACAGCTCTCCCCGTTCTTCAGCTCCGGGGACCGATCGCGGGACTCCAGCGGCGATCGGGTCTGCGGGACCCGCGGCCGCGGTCACGAGCTTCGGACCGGGTCGCGGACACGCGCCCGCGACCCACGGCTGGGCACTTAAAGAGGACGTACAGGTATGTGCTTGTGCCCAGCTGTGACATTCTGCCGACGTATATCTGCAGGAGGCGGTCCTTAAGTGGTTAAAATTACCGATAGATACCTAACGAAAAAAAAAAACGATTGTTTGTAGGCACGTCCATCGGTTAAAAATCACCACTCACCGACTCTTCCCATAACACTGCGCCGCCCTGGTGGATGTTGCTCCCTCCTCCGAGTCCAGGCCACATGGACTTCTGTGAACAGGCCATTCCTTGAGACTACATGTCCCATTCATGCCCCTCAAGTCTCTTCTGATTGGCAGCTTGTTCTGCTTAGCTGGAGGCAGTGGTGTATTTAGGTTTCGTGCTGCCCTAGGCCTGACTAAACTCGTGCACCCCCTAATTTAAATATGACCCACCCCTTCCTGTCAAGGCCACACCCCTTTCTGTTTAAGAGTGGGGACACCAATTTTATGGGCCTGGGGGTGGGGCATTGGATTCCCTTAATTTGCATAGATTTCCTATCACTTCCTGTTTGGCTATGGGGAAGGAAGTGAAGGGAAATCTCTGCAATGGGACAGGGATGGTAAAAAATAAACAGACAGGGGCTCTAACCCTCCCGCCACTCTATCTAGAATGAAAAAAAAAGTGTTGCCTATAGTTCCACATTCAGCAGAAATTTCTGATCATTTTATGGAGAGGACTGAGAAGATATAACATGCCAATGGTGCAGCAGAAAACATAGGGCACAGTGAGGAAGGTTTGTGGTCCAGGATGAGAGGACAGTCAGAATTAGAAGCAGCTTGTGTTACACTAACAGTGTAGCGCAAGCCAGCGGGGACTCTTTCCGTGCTGCCCCCCTGCAAAGTGCTGCCCTAGGCCTGAGCCTTGTTGGCCTAGGCCAGGATACAGCATTGGCTGGAGGGAGGGGGAAGAGCGAGCGAGCAGCGATTAGACAGAGCTGGCTGCTGACAGGAAGGGGGGGGGGGGCAGCAGGTTGCGAGCGCACAGACGACCTGCAGCTGCGCCTTTTCCCTGTGATAGCACAGCAAACCCGAGACATGTAGTGTTCTGTGCAGCAGTGTGAGGGGAGAGCGCTCAGCTACACTGATATGATAGGGAGGCAGCATGGGCCCCTGTAGCCATGAGCAACCCCTGGGCTCAAGGGGCAGCTGCTTTGGACCCCACAAAAATAACTGGGCCCGGGGCAGCTTCCCCTTTTGCATTATTATGTGCCCTGCAGTAAACCCTTTTAACCACTTAAGACCCGGACCATTATGCAGGTAAAGGACCTTGCCCCTTTTTGCGATTCGGCACTGCGTCGCTTTAACTGACAATTGCGCGGTTGTGAGACGTGGCTCCCAAACAAAATTGGCGTCTTTTTTTCCACCACAAATAGAGGTTTCTTTTGGTGGTATTTGATCACCTCTGCGGTTTTAATTTTTTGCGATATAAAAAAAAAATAGAGCGACAATTTTTAAAAAAATTCAATATTTTTACTATAATAAATATCCCCAAAATATATATATAAACATTTTTTTCCCTCAGTTTAGGCCGATACGTATTTTACATTATTTTGGTAAAAAAAAAATCACAATAAGCGTTTATTGATTGGTTTGCGCAAAAGTTATAATGTTACAAAATAGGGGATAGTTTTATGGCATTTTTATTAATCATTTTTTTACTATTAATGGCGGCGATCAGCGATTTTTTTTTTGTGACTGCGACATTATGGCGGACACATCGGACACTTTTGACACATTTTTGGGACCATTGTCATTTTCACAGCGAAAAGTGCTATAAAAATGCACTGATTACTGTGAAAATGACACTGGCAGTGAAGGGGTTAGCCACTAGGGGGTGCTAAAGGGGTTAAGTGTGCCCTATTGTGTGTTTCTTACTGTAGGGGGGCGTGGCTGGGTGTGTGACGTCACTGATCGTCTGGTCCCTATAACAGGGAACAGACGATCAGTGACAAGCCACAGAGAAGAACGGGGAAGGTTTGTTTACGCTCACCTCTCCCCGTTCTTCAGCTCCTGTGACCCGATCGCGGGACACCGGCGGCGATCGGGTCCCGTGGTCACGGAGATTCAGACCCAGTCGCGCACGAGCCGCCGGCGGCGCGTGTGACCCAATGCTGGGAACTTAAAGGGCTGGGGGATGATTAGGGGTCTCTCCTGCTCCCCCCGATTCTCCTCCTCACCTTCACAGCTCTGCTCCCCCCAGCCGCCATTTCTGCCCCCCAGGACTAGGGTTGCCACCTCATCCCTTTAAAACAGAACACATATGAATTACACAGGTTCTGTGGCTGATTAAGGTGGTAATTGAACTCAAGTGAAGCCTTATCTAAATTAAATTAGCCTCAGAACCTGTGGAATTCATATGTGTTCTGTTTTAAAGGGATGAGGTGGCAACCCTAGCGAGGACCGTTCCTCTCCCCCTCAGTAACAGTCTCTCCTCACCATTCATAGAGATATCCAGTAATAAATATGGCCGATGGCTGATGATGAAACCATAGAAACACTGCATTCGGGATAGGAGACATCTATGGCGGGGATCGGTATTACAGCCAGAGAAGTAAAGATCGCCATCTTGTGGCCAAATTCAATAATAACCATTAAAATCACCCAAAATTTTTTAATTATAAGTAAAATCAATAAAATGATATAAAATTGATAAGGGTTTGTGTTATATGACTGTTGGTGTGAGGGGTTTACTTCAGTGTGAGGCGCTGTGATTGGTCACAGGTTGTTGATCACTTCAGTCTGAGGACCTCTCAGCTCACTTCTCCTTAGTAAGTTGCCAGAGTGACATTCAGAGAGCTATCTCCTGTATTTCACTGCGATTTTCAGCGACTTACGGCGAATAACCGCGACTTGTATAATTTTTATTGATATTTATCACTATTACTAACTCTTATTATAATATTCTTATTAAAATTTGTTTTTTTTTGCCTTTTCAGGTCTTCAGAATGCCTCGTCCATCACGTCGGGACGGCGACTCACCAACCGCCCACCGGAGGAGATCCCGACGTCGGCGGAGGCGAGAGGAGACCCCACCCAGGAGCCGTTCGCCCAGAAATCGCGTCAGGCCCATTGAACAAATCCCAGCACCGCCGCCGGCCATGGAGCCGCGTGGCGAGGAGCAGGTAACATGTGCTATATGTCTTGTAGAGAAGAACGGGGAAGGTTTGTTTACGCTCACCTCTCCCCGTTCTTCAGCTCCTGTGACCCGATCGCGGGACACCGGCTGCGATCGGGTCCCATGGTCACGAAGATTCAGACCCAGTCGCGCGCAAGCCGCCGGCGGCGCGTGTGACCCACTGCTGGGCACTTAAAGGGCTGGGGGGATGATTAGGGGTCTCCCCTGCTCCCCCCGACTCTCCTCCTCACCTTCACAGCTCTGCTCCCCCCAGCCGCCATTTCTGCCCCCCAGGACCGTTCCTCTCCCCCTCAGTAACAGTCTCTCCTCACCGTTCATAGAGATATCCAGTAATAAATATGGCCGATGGCTGATGATGAAACCATAGAAACACAGCATTCGGGATAGGAGACATCTATGGCGGGGATCGGTATTACAGCCAGAGAAGTAAAGATCGCCATCTTGTGGCCAAATTCAATAATAACCATTAAAATCACCCAAAAATGTTTAATTATAAGTAAAATCAATAAAATGATATAAAATTGATAAGGGTTTGTGTTATATGACTGTTGGTGTGAGGGGTTTACTTCAGTGTGAGGCGCTGTGATTGGTCACAGGTTGTTGATCACTTCAGTCTGAGGACCTCTCAGCTCACTTCTCCTTAGTAAGTTGCCGGAGTGACATTCAGAGAGCTAGCTCCTGTATTTCACTGCGATTTTCAGCGACTTACGGCGAATAACCGCGACTTGTATCATTTTTATTGATATTTATCACTATTACTAACTCTTATTATAATATTCTTATTAAAATTAGATTTTTTTTGCCTTTTCAGGTCTTCAGAATGCCTCGTCCATCACGTCGGGACGGCGACTCACCAACCGCCCACCGGAGGAGATGCAGATCCCGACGTCGGCGGAGGCGAGAGGAGACCCCACCCAGGAGCCGTTCGCCCAGAGATCGCGTCAGGCCCATTGAACATGTCCCAGCACCGCCGCCGGCCATGGAGCCGCGTGGCGAGGAGCAGGTAACATGTGCTATATGTCTTGTAGGTTATCAGGTTGGAGAAGAAACAGCCATCCTCACCTGCGCTCATGAATACCACATGGCCTGCATTCAACGGTGGATGGAGGAGAGTGCAACCTGTCCAATGTGCCGAGCTCCCATCCCCCAACCGGACCGCAGAATCCAGTTCAGCATCGCCAACTTGATTGACGAAAGGTTTGAAACTGAGGCTGATGAAAATGGTGATGTGTGGTACATTATTGGGAGGTTATTTTACAGGTTTGAGTTTTACAATGATGGAAATGGTATTATGTGGTTCATTGACTTTGAAGAGCTGATGGCGTACAGGTTTGATATTGAGGTTGATGGAAGTGGTAATACGTGGTTCACCAACATCGAGGGGAGGCTCAGGTACAGGTTCAACATTCAGGACGAACAAAATGATAATATGCCGGTCATTAACCTTGAAAGGTTTTAAAGACTTTCAGGGTAATGAAATTGTAATGATTGCTATAGTATACTTGTATAATTATAATAGTAGTTTTATAGTAGTTAAGAAAAAAAACCGAAAAAAACCCCCCCCAAAAAAATATAGTATAAATATATGTATAAATGTATAGATAAGAGAGATTTTCTTTTAATACCGCGGATAAGTGAATTGGGGGGGGGGGGGGATGGGGGGCAGATGAGTGAATGGGGGGGCAGATGAGTGATGGGGGGGACAGATGAGTGAAAGGGGGGTAGATGAGTGAATGGGGGGTGATTGGGAGGGACAGATGAGTGAATGGGGGGCAGATGAGTGAACGGGGGGGGCAGATGAGTGAACGGGGGGAGGATGATGGGGGGTAGATGAGTGAGGGGGGGACGGGACAGATGAGTGATTCACTCATCTCCCCCTCATCACCCCCCGTTCACTCAACTCCCCCCCATATTACCCCCCTTTCACTCATCTGCCCCCCTCATTCACTCATCTGCCCCCCCCCCCCCCCCCCCCCCCCCGTTCACTCATCTGTCCCCGCCATCACTCATTTTCACCAACATGGAGGAGAGGCTCAGGTACAGGTTCGACATTCAGGTCGATCAAAATGGTAATGTATATATCATTGACCTTGAAGAGTTTTAAAGACTTTCAGGGTAATGAAATGGTAATGATTCCTATAGTATACTTGTATAATTATTATAGTAGTTTTATAGTAGTTAAGAAAAAAAAAAAAAACAAAAAAAAAAAATATATAGTATAAATATATGTATAAATGTATGAATGTATAGGTATAAGAGAGATTTTCTTTTAATACCTCGGATTAAAGAACACCACTGAGAAGGGGACCAATGATCCTGATTGTAGCGTCTAGCTCTCAGGTGCGTTCCCCAGACACCACTGAGAAGGGGACCAATGATCCTGATTGTAGCGTCTAGCTCTCAGGTGCGTTCCCCCAGACACCACTGAGAAGGGGACCAATGATCCTGATGTAGCGTCTAGCTCTCAGGTGCGTTCCCCAGACACCACTGAGAAGGGGACCAATGATCCTGATTGTAGCGTCTAGCTCTCAGGTGCGTTCCCCAGACACCACTGAGAAGGGGACCAATGATCCTGATTGTAGCGTCTAGCTCTCAGGTGAGTTCCCCAGACACCACTGAGAAGGGGACCAATGATCCTGATGTAGCGTCTAGCTCTCAGGTGAGTTCCCCAGACACCACTGAGAAGGGGACCAATGATCCTGATTGTAGCGTCTAGCTCTCAGGTGAGTTTCCCAGACACCACTGAGAAGGGGACCAATGATCCTGATTGTAGCGTCTAGCTCTCAGGTGAGTTCCCCAGACACCACTGAGAAGGGGACCAATGATCCTGATTGTAGCGTCTAGCTCTCAGGTGCGTTCCCCAGACACCACTGAGAAGGGGACCAATGATCCTGATTGTAGCGTCTAGCCCCAGTGTAGCGCCAGTCTTATGAGGTAGACTGGGCCGCAAGACAAATCAGCCTGGCTCCCCCATATTTGGGCGCAAGTTCTGTATTCAGAATGAACTTGCGCCCGTAGTTACGGCGGCGTAACGTATGTGTTGCGGCGTAAGGCCGCGTAATTCAAATGGGGATGTAGGGGGCGTGTTTTATTTAAATATGTGTTGACCCCGCGTTTTTTACGTTTTATTTGAACGGCGCATGCGCCGTTCGTAAAATATCCCAGTGTGCATTGCTCTAAATGACGTCGCAAGGACGTCATTGGTTTCGACGTGAACGTAAATTACGTCCAGCCGTATTCGCAAACAACGTAAAAATTTCAAAACTCGGCGCGGGAACGACGGCCATACTTAACATTAGCTACCCCTCAGCAGGGGTAACTATACGCCGAAAAAAGCCGAACGCAAACGACGTAAAAAAAAAGCGCCGGGCGGTCGTTCGTTTCTGAATCGGTGTAAATCCTCATTTGCATATTCCTTGCGTAAAAATACGGAAGCGACACCTAGCGGCCAGCCTGGAATTGCAGCCTAAGATCCGACGATGTAAGACACTTACACCTGTCGGATCTTAGGGATATCTATGCGTAACTGAATCAGTCGCAAAGATACGACCGGCGGAACTCAGAGATACCGTATCGTATCTCTTTCTGAATCTGGGCCAGGATGTCCAGATGTAAATAAACTGAGCGCTCCATGCTTTAGATAGATGTACACACACACACAACCAAATTAGGAGAGAGTAGATCGCACACACAGATTATAAGATGAGGCCGTACTACAAACCTACACCCAACATTAGAAAAAGGATGACTAGCATCCAGTAGGGTAGCTTAGTGTAGTCAGTGTAGATCCTGCCCTAGAAGAGTCTACCTTGCCGTGGTGGGCAGGCTTGTAATCTCTTGGTCAAAAGTGTGTCAGCGAATGGGTGAGACGATCACTAGATCTTCACTTCTGGCCAATTGATTTTACCAAAGGACTCTTGGTTTAATCCGAGTATATATATATATATATATATATATATAGTTGGAAAAGGAAAAAATATGTATAGGTCCATAATTCTACTTTCATAAACACCCAATAAAAATTTGGTATATTTACATTTGAATTGCTTCCTCTTTTATTTAACCACTTGACAACTGGGCACTTAAACACCCTTAATAACCAGACCAATTTTCAGCTTTCGGTGCTCTCACATTTTGAATGACAATAACTCAGCCATACAACACTGTAACCAAATGAAATTGTTGTCCTTTTTTTCCCACAAATAGAGCTTTCTTTTGGTGGTATTTGATCACCTCTGCGGTTTTAATTTTTTTCGCTATAAATGAAAAAAGAACGAAAATTTTGTAAAAAAAAAGATTTTTTCTTAATTTCTTTTTTTTTTTTTCATTCAAGTTTTAAGTTTATTTTCAATTTAAATAAGATACAATAAAAATAAAATAGCAGAATATACATCAATGATATCTATAAATATAATTAATAGAATACATTTCATACCAAATATTCCCTATCTACTATCCTCCCTCTACACCCAGCAAGCCTATAAGCTTAATATCACGTAAATAGGGATAAAGAATAAAATCATCCAAAGTAACAATACATATCTAATAAAAAAAAGAAAGAGAAGAAAAATTCCCATATGTCTAGGAATTCTCAAATCTCTTAATACCATTTAATATAATAAATAAAATGTCGCATATACCAGATTAAATCTGGAATCTACGAAAAGGATAGATGTAAAGAACATGTCTACCTCCCAAATGGGATCAATCTGTGTCGAAGAAGTATAGTAATTCCCACAATCCATCCTCTCTCCAAAAATCAAAACTGGATAAAACCGGTATTTGGAAGTATATTCCCAAAATTTTCAACCGACTCAAATTCCCAAGGGGAAAGAGGGAATACTACAAATATGCTTATATAAACATATCTTTCCAAAGTAGAACAGATTGAGGATGTAATAAACCAAGGAAATCATCCTCATACATATTATTATAAAAAATAAGAGAAGAAGCAAAAAACAAGAAGAGTAGAAGAGTGAAAAAAAAGAAAGGAGAGTGAAAGAAAGAATCAAGAAGAATAAGAGAAATATACAGCCTGCCTGCCAATATTTGATCTCTTTCCGAAGTCACAAATATAATTATTATAATTACAGGGTATAAGAAATCCCCATGTAAGGTCAACCAAGGTTCCCATATTTCACGGAAAAGGTTAGACTTATCCAACATGGAACATGTCCTTTTTTCTTGTTCCATAATCCATGTAACTTTTCTCTTCATGTATAGGATGGAAACTGTTGGTTTCTTCCATGCTGCTGCGATAGTGATTCTGGCACCTGTCATAATGTTCTTAATTTCTATTATAAAATATTTTTCTTCATAATTTTGGACTAAAATGTATACTGCTACATATCTTTGGTAACAACAAAAAAAAAATGTGGATATTATTTAGTCTGGGTGAAAGTTATAGGGTCTACAAGCTATGGTGCCAATATCTGAAAATTGATCAATTTGATCACACCTGAAGTACTGACGGCCTATCTCATTTCTTGAGACCCTAACATGCCAGAAAAGTACAAATACCCCCTAAATGACCTTTTTTTGGAAAGAAGACATTCCAAGGTATTTAGAAAGAGGCATGGTGAGTTTTTTGAAGTTGTAATTTTTTCCCACAATTCTTTGCAAAAATCAAGATTTTTTTTATTTCTATTTTTTTTCACAAAATGTTTATATTAGTGGGTTATTTCTCACACACAGCATATGCATACCACAAATTACACCCCAAAACACATTCTGCTATTCCTCCCGAGTATGGCGATACCACATGTGTGAGACTTTTACACAGCGTGGCCACATACAGAGGCCCGACATGCAGGGAGCACCATCAGGCGTTCTGGAGCACCCAGACCAGTTCTGACATTCCTCTCCTACATGGAAAAATCATCATTTATTTGCTAGAAAATTACATAGAACCCCAAAACATTATATATGCTTTTTTAGCAAAGACCCTAGAGAATACAATGGCGGTCGTTGCAACTTTTTATCGCGCATGGTATTTGCACAGCATTTTTTCGAATGCGTTTTTTTGGGAAATAAAACAGTTTTGTGCTTTTAAAAAAAAAAAAACATTAAAGTTAGCCCAATGTTTTTGCATAATATGAAAGATAAAGTTACGCCGAGTCAAGAGATACCCAACATGTCACCCTTCAAAATTGTACACGCTTGTGGAATGGCGCCAAACTTCGCTACTTAAAAATCCCCATAGCTGACACTTTAAATATTTTTACTGGTTACATCTTTTTAGTTGGAGAAGAGGGCCAAAATGATTTCTCTCGCTCTAACGTTCGTAGCGATACCTCACATGTGTGGTTTGAACACCGTTTTCATATGTGGGCGGGACTTACGTGTGCGGTCGCTTCTGTATACGAGCACATGGGAACAGGGGCTTTTTAATTTTTTATTTATTTTTTTATTGTTCATTTTACTTTATTTATTTTAGTTTGACATGTTTTTCCCCAAAAATAAATGTTTTGATCACTTTTATTCCTATTACAAGGAATGTAAACATCCCTTGTAATAGGAATATAGCACGACAGGTCCTCTTTACAGTGAGATATGGGGTCAATAAGATCCCACATCTCACCTCTAGGCTGGGAAGCCTAAAAAAAAAAAAAAACAATCCTGGCTTCGATCGTAGCGGTGAGTCGAAAGCACTAGAGAGCGAAGGGAGGGGGGACGTCCCCTTTCGCCTCCCGTAAGAATGATCAAGAGGTGGAACAGCCGTCATGATCATTCTTATGGTGTAGGGAATCGCTGGCTGAAAAAGATGATATCTGAATGATGCCTGTAGCTGCACCCATCATTCAGATATCCCTGCACAAAGTCAAGGACCTTATATGACGTCTGGCGGGCGGGAAGTGGTTAAAACTAGGGCTGTCCCGATACCGATACTAGTATCGGTATCGGGACCGATGCCGAGCATTTGTGCAAGTACTTGTACTTGCACAAATGCTCCCGATGCCTGAGCCGATGCCCGGAAGTCGGCGGACGGAGAGGGGGCGGAGCCAGTGGGGTAGCGTGGGAAGCGCCATTGCACCGGGTGTATCATTCAGGGGGACGCCAGTCAGTGTGTGTCACTGCCGGATCCGTCCCCCTGTTTACTTCCTGTGTCCCTGGCTGGTGCCCTGTGAATGGTCAGGTACGGCGGCGGGGCGGGGCTATTACAGCATTGCTGGCAACAAGAGTGTGCAGCGCGAGTGCTGGAAATTGAAATGTTTTGCCGCTCACCGGGTTATCACAGCGTGAGACAAGCAATCAGCCGGCAGAGCCAGGTGTGCCCGATACAATGGACTGAGCCATTCACAGCGGTCAAAGTCATCAGAGGAGAAATGGTGAGGAAGGAGATGATAGTGCATACAGATATTGTGTTTTTTATTCAGATTGTTTCATGGTGAAAACATATTAATTATCAGAAATTAGTAAATGTGTTTTTACCCGAGGAGACAAGTGAAGAAATGCCATTCTCACTGCCTAACTAGTGTTTGTTTAACGGTACTGCTTTTTTTTTATTAAAGTCAAATATGTTTCATAGGAAGCTATGAGAGCCTTTAGCAAGAAATATTAATTACATACATTTTTTCACCCCTACTCAACAATTTTTTTCATAGAAGGCAGCATTAGATTAATTCCCTTTTAAATGCACCCTTGCAAAATGAAGACATATGTTCACTGAGGACTGGACTGAGCCATTCACAGCCCCTGTCAGAAAATAGTCTGTCTGCTGTCACTTCGCTTAAGATCTTTCTGCTTCAAGAAGTGTCATTTTATGCCAGACCCCGGACAGCTCAGCACTACCTCTCCCCCCCCCCCCTCCTCCTCTGGACACCCTCTCTTCACCTCCTCCAGGCTGATAGAAGACATAAGCTACAGGTGAAACCAAGTCAGCCAGAGAGATTAGAGAGTTTAGACAAGTCAGTATTGGTCAGTATAGTCAGTACATAGTATAGTGTAGTGGACAGAGCAGTGGTCAGTTGTTCCATCCATCCGTCAGTGCCATCCATCCGTCAGTGCCATCCATCCGTCAGTGCCATCCATCCGTCAGTGCCCCCTGTCAGTGCCATCCATCCGTCAGTGCTCCCTGTCAGTGTCATCCATCCTTAGGTTCCCACTGTCAGTGCCATCTATCCATCAGTGCCATCCATCCGTCAGTGCCCCCTGTCAGTGCCATCCATCCGTCAGTGCTCCCTGTCAGTGTCATCCATCCTTAGGTTCCCACTGTCAGTGCCATCCATCCGTCAGTGCCCCCTGTCAGTGCTCCCTGTCAGTGCCATCCATCCGTCAGTGCCCCCTGTCAGTGCCATCCATCCGTCAGTGCCCATTTTTCAAATTGTCACATGACATTAAAAAAAAGTATCGGTATTCGGTATCGGCGAGTACTTGAAAAAAAGTATCGGTACTTGTACTCGGTCTTAAAAAAGTGGTATCGGGACAACCCTAGTTAAAACTTATTTTTTTCCCCAGAGTATTTTCCGGGTATTGCAGAGTATTGGTGCGTGGGTATTGCAGAGTATTGGTGCGTGGGTATTGCAGAGTATTGGTGCGTGGGTATTGCAGAGTATTGTGCGTGGGTATTGCAGAGTATTGTGCGTGGGTATTGCAGAGTATTGGTGCGTGGGTATTGCAGAGTATTGGTGCGGGGGTATTGCAGAGTATTGCGCGGGGGTATTGCAGAGTATTGCGCGGGGGTATTGCAGAGTATTGGTGCGTGGGTATTGCAGAGTATTGCGCATGGGTATTGCATGGGTATCCATGCCGCCTATCAGTGCCCAGCCATGCCCATTTGTGCCACCTATCAGTGCCCATCCATGCCGCCTATCAGTGCCCAAACGTGCCACCAATCAGTGCCCATCCATGCCGCCTATCAGTGCCCATCCATGCCGCCTATCAGTGCCCATCCGTGTCGCAGACTCTCAGCCTCATCTATTGATTTGGTCCATCTCACAATGACCGGTTTCTGATGACACCTCTGGAGCTTCTCTGTGATTGGATGAGACTTTGTGACTTCATTTCAATTGATATTTATAAATTGAAGTGTTTACATGTAAGATAACAATGTGGAAATGTTTATAAATGACTAAACCTTTCTAATGCGTTGCGACGCATTCACACAATTGGGGGATGGGGACAGAGCGTTGTCACCAGGGTGACCATGTGTCCTGGATTGCCTGGGACAGTCCTGTATTTTTCAGGTGTGTCCCGGGTCCCGGGCACCTTCATTCCAGGACTATACAGTGTCCTGGAATGAAACTGACACGACCATCCCATGAGCCGATGATGGAAAATGTCTTGTTTCCCAGCCCAGGGTGTTCGCCCCGCCAAATGCCCTGCAATGCACTGCACCCAACCAGGGCGCAGTAAAAGCTGGTTGTTAAGGAGCGGGGCTGGGAAGGCGGCATCCTTAACAACTGATGAGTCATCAGCTGTCAATGGGCTTCCCCGCTGACAGCTGAATAATAATAAAAAAAAAGCTGCCAATAAAAAAAAGTAAAAAAACAAAACAGCGTTGGGTCCCCCTCCCCTACTCAATTCCAGACCCTTTGGGGGCTTCCAGATTCTGATAACCCCCTTGCCTGCATGCCACCACAACCACTGGCCAGGGTAAGATGGGGACAAGGTGCTTTGGGGTGGGGGGGAGGGGCAGAGCCCGAAGGGTCTGGTATGGACTGGGGCGGGGACCCCACTACGTTTTTTTTTTTTTCAATAGTCGGGTGCCGGCAATTGCAACCACAAGTCAACTTAAATGTGATTTGACTTGTTTTCTTTTTTCTTTCGAAATGTCATTTTTGCTGCAGCATGTTCTATACATGGTACACATGCGTCACTTTACAGGCAGACTAAGGGGAACCCCCCAGGCACCAGATTTAGAGGAATTGTTCATTTTTATTGTTGCATAAATATAATCTCCTGAAAAAACGATAATTTTTACACAGTGGCTGCATTTGATGGGCACAGTGGCTGCCTTTGATAGGCACAGTGAGGCTGCAATTGTCTTTTTTTTTTTATTGTTTGCACCCCCCCCCCCCAAAAAAAATTTGAGCACCAGCCACCACTGCAGGAGCTTCTGAAGGAAAAGAAGTGGAATATTCTGCAATGCCCGAGTCAATCACCTGATCTCAACCCAATTGAGTATTTTTCTTGCTGAAGACAAAACTAAAGGCAGAAAGACCCACAAAGAACAACTGAAGAGAGCTGCACTTAGATCCTGGCAAAGCATCAGAAAGGAGGAAAGCCAGTCGCTGGTAATGTCCATGGGTTCCAGACTTCAGGCACTCATTGCCAGTAAGACCCCTTTTCACACTGAGGTCATTTTGCAGGCGCTATTGCGCTAAAAATAGCGCCTACAAACCGACCCTAAACAGCTGCTGCTGTGTCTTCATTGTGAAACCCCCGAGAGCTTTCAACCTGGAGCGGTGCACTAGCAGGACGGGAAAAAAAGTCCTGCTAGCTGCATCTTTGGAGCGGCGTGTATACCGCTCCTCCACCGCTCCCGCCCATTGAAATCAATGGGACACTGCGGCTATACCACCAGCAATGCGCCTCTGCAGAGGCGCATTGCGGGTGGTTTTAACCCTTTCTTGGCCACTAGCGAAGGGGTAAAACCGCCCCACTAGTAGCCGAATAGTGCCGCGAAATTAGCGGTAAAGAGCTGCTAAAAATAGCGTCGCTTTAACGCCACCGCACCTCCCGCCCCAGTGTGAAAGGGGCCTTAAAGGGGTTGTAAAGGTAAAAAAAAAAATCCCTAAATAGCTTCCTTCACCTTAGTGCAGTCCTCCTTCACTTACCTCATCCTTCCATTTTGCTTTTAATTTTCCTTATTTCTTCTCAGAAATCCTCACTTCCTGTTCTTCTGTCTGTAACTCCACACAGTAATGCGAGGCTTTCTCCCTGGTGTGGAGTGTCGTGCTCACCCCCTCCCTTGGACTACAGGGGAGTCAGGACGCTCCCTAGATTGCAGATAGAGAAAGAAGCTGTGTGCTAGTGGGCGTCCTGACTCTCCTGTAGTCCAAGGGAAGGGGCGAGCACGACACTCCACACCAGGGAGAAAGCCTTGCATTACTGTGTGGAGTTACAGACAGAAGAACAGGAAGTGAGGATTTCTCAGAAGAAATAAGGACATTTAAAAGCAAAATGGAAGGATGAGGTAAGTGAAGGAGGACGGCACTAAGGTAAAGGAAGATATTTAGGGGAAAAATTACCTTTACAACCCCTTTAAGGACTCCCAACAAAATATTAAAAATGAACATTTTATTTATGATTATATTTATTTGTCTAATTACATCCGAGACCCTGAAAATGGGGGGACTGTGTATAAAAGTGGTTGAAGTTGCTAAAATTTGTACTTGATATTCATGTTCAACCCCTTGAATTAAAGCTGAAAGTCTGCATTTGGATTGGTTGGTTTTTATTTTATTCTGGTGACACACAGAGCCAAAAGTATGAAAACTGTGCCTGTGTACAAATACATACAGTTTTGGTCTCATCACTCCAAATGACTTCAAAGTATAGATAAAATAATATGCAAAGTGTTTGGCTTGTAATAAATGTAATTGGCCACAAGATGGCGCTCAGTGACAGCATCACATGCTTGTTTTATATACAGTAATAACCTTGGATTGAGAGTAACTTGGTTTGAGAGCGCTTTGCTAGACAAGCAAAACATTTTAATACATTTTGACTTGATATACAAGCGAGGTCTTGATATAAGAGTATTGTCATGTCACCACCGAGTATAAAAGAGAAGACAGGCGCCTCTAAGTGTAGCAATATGGTTACATTTAATGAAGGTACAACATTTAGAAACATATTGCTACACTTAGAGGCGCCTCTCTTCTCTTTTATACTCTGGAGCTCCTGCTGGATTCCATCTGTGGATGGACATTTAATGGTTACACAACTTATTACATTACCAGGCCTGCCATCGGGGGGGGGGGGGGGGGGGGGGGTACAGGCAGTACACCTGTAAGGGGCCCGGATTGCAACTACCTTCCTTTTTTTATAACATTTAAAAAAAAAAATTATATATATATATTTTTTTTTATTAAAGGGGTGGGGAAACCCCCCCCCCCCCCGCTTCTCAATTTGCGGCAGCCCCCTGCTTCTGAATTTGAGGCGAGAGCACCCCTCCCCGGGTTCTCTGCTCCAGGGGGCCCATGCCTGAAGCTGTGTAAGGGGTCCCATAATTCCTGATGGCGGCCCTGCACATTACTATAATCTTTTTATATGGACTATAAACGAAAGGACTTATGAATAAAAGGCTGTGGAACGAATCATTTGAGTTTCCATTATTTCTTATGGGGAAATTCGCTTTGATATACAAGTGTTTTGGATTACAAGCATGTTTCTGGAACACATTATACTCGTAATCCAAGGTTTTACTGTAATCCAACGTTAGAATGACTTCAAATAAATAAATGTCACAGCCTTCTGAAAGTAAAGACTTCATTTACTATAAGCCTTATTTGAAAATGCTAGTTTCCTGGCTGTCTCTGGTTTTATTACTTTCCAAGTCACAACCCTGGAGCAAACGTGCAGCAAGCAAAGTCAGCATAAGGTAAGCATTGAAGCCATTGGATCGGAGAGACAGTCAGGATTTTTGGAATGAAGCCCTCCTCTGTGTCCTTCTCATGACAGGTGCACTTTATTGCAGAGGTCTCCTGGTCGCTGTGGAGTGACACACAGCAGACGCTCTTTGGGATCAGACAATGTAAAATGCACAATATCCTGGACCAGGCAATCTGGCGGGAGAGAGCCGAGTCCGTATTCTGCAGCGAGACGACAATTCTCATCAATTAGCTCTCTGAGTGCCGAGCTCCAGGAAATATTGCGCTTTATTCCATTCTCTTCTGCCCAGAAAGACAATTACCATGAAGCTGGAGGACACATGGGCCCAGATTCTCAAAGGCGTTACGACGGCGCAACACCATTTGCGCCGTCGTAAGTCCTAATCTGGCCCCGGGTATCTATGCGACTGATTCTTAGAATCAGTTACGCATAGATACCCATTAGATCTGACAGGCGTAAGGCTCTTACGCTGTCAGATCTTAAATGCAATTTTTTTTCCCGCCGCTAGGTGTCGCCGAAGTCGTTTTCCCCGTCGCTTATGTAAATTAGCTAATTACGACGATTCCCGAACGTACGCGCGCTCGATGCAGAGAATTTATGACGTTTCCGTAGCCTTTGCGACACGTAAAGTTGCCCCTGGGTCTATGAGGCGCAGCCAATGTTAAGTATGGCCGTCGTTCCCGCGTCGAAATGTAAAAAATCTACGTCGTTTGCGTAAGACGTCCGTGAATGGTGCTGGACGCCATTTACGTTAACGTCTAAGCAAATGACGTCGGTGCGACGTCATTTAGCGCAATGCACGTCGGGTAATTTACCCGACGGGGCATGCGCAGTACGCTCGGTGCGGGAACGCGCCTAATTTAAATGGTGCCCGCCCCATTTGAATTAGGCGGGCTTGCGCCGAGCACTTTTACGATACACCGCCGCAAGTTTACAGGTAAGTTTTCTGAGAATCAGGCACTAACGCTGTAAACCTGCGGCGGTGTAACGTAAATCACATACGTTACGCTGCCCAGGAGCAACGTAATTCTATGTGAATCTGGGCCATGAAGCATTTAAAGGGGAACTCATTTTATGTTCAGTCATTTTGATGAATGTGTTTCATATACAGATTTATAGATTCTCCTTCCATCGGGCAGTACAGTCAGCACTACTGCTAAATTCCTCTGGGATCAGCCAGGCAAAGGGCCCGCCCTGCAGAAGGAGGCAACCTCAGAATTGCTGTCCCTATAGGCAACCCATGGGAAGCTTTATATTTAAATTAAAGCTAAATATTGCGATTAGCAAATATTGTCTAAATCCATTCATCATGTGTATTCTTCCTGAATCTTGGTGCTCTTCTGTATTTCTTCCAAATCTGTGCAGTAATCCAGAGACTTCCTGTGATAAAGACCGCTCTTTGCTGCTCTCCCTTCTTGTGCAGGGGGACCATCACATTATGGGCAGCTTTAGTGAGATTGGTGGCAGATTTGTACCTCTCCAGTGAACTGACCTTCCATGGCTCTCCGGGCACACCAGAGGAGATGGCAGGCGCTGTGGCAGATTTACTAATCTATAGAAACACCTAGAAAGAAAGATATAATATCATTTCATTATCAATATGTAACGGATTTAATCCACAAACTGAATAAAGGGGGAGCAGATAAGCTAGTGACTTTATTTTACACAGTGTGCACCATGTCCTGGAGTACCGACATCTTGCTGCAATCCCGCAGTCTGGACTTTGTTATCGGTACAGTTTGTACTGAGGGAGAGGTGACTGAAGGTACATATAATGTGTGTATTGCATCAGATGGTACGTGCCATATAGATCAGCACTCCTCGTTCCTCATCTGAAGCCCCTTATCCAACAGATCTCATCCAATGCTCCTCATCTGAAGCCCCTCATCCAACTCTCCTCATCCAATGCTCCTCATCTGAAGCCCCTCATCCAATGCTCCCCATCTGAAGCCCCTCAACCAACTCTCCTCATCCAATGCTCCTCATCTGAAGCCCCTCAACCAACTCTCCTCATCCAATGCTCCCCATCTGAAGCCCCTCATCCAACACTCCCCATCTGAAGCCCCTCATCCAACACTCCCCATCTGAAGCCCCTCATCCAACACTCTCATCTGAAGCCCCTCAACCAACTCTCCTCATCCAATGCTCCTCATCTGAAGCCCCTCAACCAACTCTCCTCATCCAATGCTCCCCATCTGAAGCCCCTCATCCAACACTCTCATCTGAAGCCCCTCATCCAACACTCTCATCTGAAGCCCCTCGTCCAACACTCTCATCTGAAGCCCCTCGTCCAACACTCTCATCTGAAGCCCCTCGTCCAACACTCTCATCTGAAGCCCCTCGTCCAACACTCTCATCTGAAGCCCCTCGTCCAACACTCTCATCTGAAGCCCCTCGTCCAACACTCTCATCTGAAGCCCCTCGTCCAACACTCTCATCTGAAGCCCCTCGTCCAACACTCTCATCTGAAGCCCCTCGTCCAACACTCTCATCTGAAGCCCCTCGTCCAACACTCTCATCTGAAGCCCCTCGTCCAACACTCTCATCTGAAGCCCCTCGTCCAACACTCTCATCTGAAGCCCCTCGTCCAACACTCTCATCTGAAGCCCCTCGTCCAACACTCTTCATCCAATGTTCTTCATCTGAATCTCCTCATTCAACATTCCTCATCTGATGCCTCTCATTCAGTGCTTCTCATCCAATGCTCCTCATCACAAGCTTCTTATCCAATGCTCCTCATCTCAAGCCCCTCATTCAATGCTTCTCATCCAGTGCACCCCATCTGAAGCCCGTCATCCAACACTACTCCACTGAAGCCCCTCATCCAAGACTTCTCATCCAATGCTCCCCATCTGAAGCCTCTTGTCCAACACTCCACATCCAATGCTCCCCATTGTAAGCTTCTCATCCAACACTCCTCATCTAATGTTCCTCATCTAAAACCCCTCATCCAACGCTTCTCATCCAGTCCTCCCCACCTGAAGGGTAAGTTGGGACTTTAAATGAGGTAATGGGTCAATTACCTCCATCGCTGGTTTTGTATAGAAAAAGGAAGCAAAAGCGGGACTTTAAATGAAGCATGTGCGGGAAACAGATTGTAATAAATGGGGGAGAAAAATAAACCAAAGATAATAAATCTGAAATACGTTTAAATATTTTATTGCTTTCACATAGTGCACCGTCCTTGACTATATTGCACTATTGAAGAAATAGATAGACATATGTATTTTACAGATTAGTTGGGGGAAAAGGTATGCGGGGAATGACCCAAGTATATAAATACAGCAAGTACATCAATCTGTACTGTATCCATTAAGACATAAAATAGGTATCACATGCTGAACAAAGATTACATCACGTCATACTGCAGTGATTACACATTGATGCATGGAGTATGTAGCTCTACGCGTTTCGCGACTGTTGGTCGCTCATCAGGAGCAGGCAGAAGAACGGGGAGAGGTGAGTGTAAACAAACCTTCCCCGTTCTTCATTGTGGCAGTGTCAGTGATCATCTGTTCCCTGATATAGGGAAAGACGATCACTGACGTCACACGTCCAGCCCAGTCCCCCCTACAGTTAGAAACACAAATGAGGTCACACTTAACCCCTTCAGCGCCCCCTAGTGGTTAACTCCTAAACTGCAATTGTAATTTTCACAGTAAACAATGCATTTTTATAGCACTTTTCGCAGTGAAAATGACAATGGTCCCAAAAATGTGTCAAAAGTGTCTGATGTGTCCGCCATAATGTCGCAGTCACAAAAAAAATTGCCGATAGCCGCCATTAGTAGTAAAAAAAAAAATATTAATAAAAATGCAATAAAACTATCCCCTATTTTGAAAACGTTATGCATTTTGTGCAAACCAATCGATAAACGCTTATTGGGATTTTTTTTTACCAAAAATATGTAGAAGAATACGTATCGGCCTAAACTGAGGAAAAAATTTTTTTTTTTTTTTAAATCTTTTTTGGGTATATTTATATTAGCAAAAAGTAAAAAATACAATTTTTTTTTAAAAAATTTTCGCTCTATTTTTGCTAATAGCTCAAAAAAATAAAAACCCAGAGGTGATCAAATACCACCAAAAGAAAGCTCTATTTGTGGGAAAAAAAGGACGCCAATTTTGTTTGGGAGCCACGTCGCACGACCGTGCAATTGTCAGTTAAAGCGACGCAGTGCCGAATCGCAAAAAGGGGCAAGGTCCTTAAAGCGGAGGTTCACCCCAAAAAAATGTTTTTAACATTACATTCAGCCGAGTTGTCATAATGACAATCGTCTGTTTTTTTTTCATTTTATCCCGTACATACCATATTTTCACCGCCGCTTCCGGGTATGTCTTCTGCGGGACTGGGCGTTCCTAATTGATTGACAGGCTTCCGACCGTCGCATACTGCGCGTCACACGTTGCCGAAAGAAGCTGAACGTCGGTGCGCAGGCGCCGTATAGAGCCGCACCGATGTTCGGCTTCTTTCGGCAACTCGTGACGCGCTGTATGCGACGGTCGGAAGCTTTTCAATCAATTAGGAACGCCCAGTCCCGCAGAAGACATACCCGGAAGCGGCGGTGAAAATACGGTATGTACGGGATAAAATAAAAAAAAAACAGCCGATTGTCATTATGACAACTCGGCTGAATGTAATGTTAAATTTTTTTTTTTTGGGGTGAACCTCCGCTTTAAGGACCTTGCCCCTTTTTGCGATTCGCCACTGCATCGCTTTAACTGACAATTGCGCGGTCGTGCGACGTGGCTCCCAAACAAAATTGGCGTCCTTTTTTCCCCACAAATAGAGCTTTCTTTTGGTGGCATTTGATCATTTTATTTTTTTGAGCTGAACCCCCGCTTTAACCTGCATAATGGTCCGGGTCTTAAGTGGTTAAAAACCATACAACAAAAGATGCAATCAACAGCTGACGTGTTTCAAACCGTAACTACTGGTGCGAAACACGTCAGCTGTTGATTGCATCTTTTGCTGTATGGTTTTTAACCAATAAAGAAATTGTTGTTGGAGTGCGGCCATCCAGATTACATTTTTTTCTATATCATACAATTCCCGCCGGAAAATCCGATCGTGTGTACGGGGCTTAAAATGGTTGTAAACCCTCTGATACTACTTGCACCTGCAGGTAAGCCTGCATTAAAGTGGATGTAAACCCCTCTCATCAATTGTAAACTACTGCCATAGTGCTGATCTATAAGGCGATACATGCCTCCTGCATCTATCCTTACCAGTCAAATGTGTCCCGTTTATTAGTTAGAAGCCCCCAAAAACAGCAGATTCAGTGGGTGGGTCTGTCATCGGCGCTTGGTGGACGGGGTCATGATGTCAGCAGATGCCCTGCCCACCTCTACACTCCCCTTGGCCAGAGCGTGCAAAGCGCATTCTTGGTAAAAAAACAGAGCGCGCTCACGGCCCCCTGTCATTTCTGTACACAGTCACATCCATCTCCAGTGACAGTCTGGGATGATCGGTGCGGGGGGGAGGGTAAGCTGTGAGCACCGATCCTCCCTGAATGGCTTTTCATCTGCTTCTCTCCCTCCCGCGGCATTCACCTGAAAAGCCATGCAAGGGGGGATCGGTGTTCACAGCTTACCCTCCCCCTCGCACCGATCATCCCAGACTGTCACTGGAGATGGATGTGACTGTGTACAGAAATGACAGGGGGCTGTGAGCGCGCTCTGTTTTTACCATGAATGCGCTTTGCACGCTCTGGCCAAGGGGAGTGTAGAGGTGGGCAGGGCATCTGCTGAAATCATGACCCCGCCCACCAAGCGCCGATGACAGACCCACCCACTGAATCTGCTGTTTTTGGGTGCTTCTAACTAATAAACGGGACACATTTGACTGTCCGATCATCCCTGACTGTCCTCAGTGTCCTTCTTCAGCGCCCCCCCCCTCGTCCCTCTTCGTGTGTCCACACAAAACCCCCCCCCCCCCCCGTGTCTTCCTCCTCCGCCTCGTCCTGGTCTGTGTTCACATTCCCCCATGTCTTCCTCCTCCTCCGCCCTCCTCATCTGCGGTCTTCCCTCCCCTCTCTCTCCTCTCCCGAGGGCTGCGAGGGGGGGAGGGGCGAGCAGGTAGATCTGTGTGGAGTGAGGAGCTGGTATGTCAGTTACCAGCCCCTTTCTTTTCTGGACGGGACACAGAGCGTCCGTTACCGATCGCTGTGCGTCCTGTGATAACTGAGCAGAGTAACCTGTGTGTTACTATGCTCAGTGTATGAATGGAGGGGAGACGCTGTCTTCCCTCCATTCATCTTCTGTGCAGAGAAAAGGACTGGAGAATGAATGTCCTCTGTCCCTTTCTCCATCTTAAATGGGAGATGTCAGGGGTCTCTGTTTAGACCCCTGACATGTCACCAACGCCCCCCACAGGGCTGATAAAAAAAAAAATTGTAAAAAAAAAAAACTGACACAACAACCGCCCCCCCCATACTGACACGGTCCAGAGCCCCAAGTCCACTGACACCGACCACTACCCCACTGACATCGTCCACTACCCCACTGACATCGTCCACTGACACCGACCAATACCCCACTGACATCGTCCACTGACACCGACCACTACCCCACTGACATCGTCCACTGACACCGACCACTACCCCACTGACATCGTCCCTGACACAGACCACTACCCCACTGACATCGTCCCTGACACAGACCACTACCCCACTGACATCGTCCACTGACACCGACCACTACCCCACTGACATCGTCCCTGACACAGACCACTACCCCACTGACATCGTCCACTGACACCGACCACTACCCCACTGACATCGTCCCTGACACAGACCACTACCCCACTGACATCGTCCACTGACACCGACCACTACCCCACTGACATCGTCCACTGACACCGACCACTACCCCACTGACATCGTCCCTGACACAGACCACTACCCCACTGACATCGTCCACTACCCCACTGACATCGTCCACTGACACCGACCAATACCCCACTGACATCGTCCACTGACACCGACCACTACCCCACTGACATCGTCCCTGACACAGACCACTACCCCACTGACATCGTCCACTGACACCGACCACTACCCCACTGACATCGTCCACTGACACCGACCACTACCCCACTGACATCGTCCACTGACACCGACCACTACCCCACTGACATCGTCCACTACCCCACTGACATCATCCACTGACACCGACCAATACCCCACTGACATCGTCCACTGACACCGACCACTACCCCACTGACATCGTCCACTGACACCGACCAATACCCCACTGACATCGTCCACTGACACCGACCACTACCCCACTGACATCGTCCCTGACACAGACCACTACCCCACTGACATCGTCCACTGACACCGACCACTACCCCACTGACATCGTCCCTGACACAGACCACTACCCCACTGACATCGTCCCTGACACAGACCACTACCCCACTGACATCGTCCACTGACACCGACCACTACCCCACTGACATCGTCCACTGACACCGACCACTACCCCACTGACATCGTCCCTGACACAGACCACTACCCCACTGACATCGTCCACTGACACCGACCACTACCCCACTGACATCGTCCCTGACACCGACCACTACCCCACTGACATCGTCCACTGACACCGACCACTACCCCACTGACATCGTCCACTGACACCGACCACTACCCCACTGACATCGTCCCTGACACCGACCACTACCCCACTGACATCGTCCCTGACACAGACCACTACCCCACTGACATCGTCCACTGACACCGACCACTACCCCACTGACATCGTCCCTGACACAGACCACTACCCCACTGACATCGTCCACTGACATTGTCCACTGACACTGACCACTACCCCACTGACCACTGACACCAACCACTACCCCACCCCCTTTCCCAAAGCACTGTAAATAAATATATTTAAAAAATAAAACCCCACCCTCTCATCAATAATACAAAAATACATTGTAAAAAAAAAAATATGTAATTGTAAAAATTAATAAAAACCAAAAAAATCCACTGGTCCCAAAAAACCTTTTGGAAAAAAAAAATATTAAATTGTAAAATAAAAAAAATTATCTGACACTGTCCACTATCCTGACACTCCACATTCCTGTGATTCGCACCGCATTGCTGTTCAGATCACATGCGATGTCTGTGTGATGCGATTTCAGCCACACAAACTGTATGGCTGAAATCGCATCACATTCGGACCAAACACGGACAGGACCCTTTTTTTGGTCTGCACCAGAATCGCATGGGTGTTCACACATATGCGATCTGATTCTTGTCCAAACTGTCAGTTCGCAGTGCGATATGCGAGCTGAAATGGGGGTGACATTACTATTGTATGACACTCCCCAGCAGTTCGCATATGGCTGTGTGAACTGCCGTGCGAGTCGGTGCGATGTGGGAACCCGCAGTGGATTCGCAGAGTTCCTGAATCGCACCAGTGTGAAAAAATGTTGGGTTTACATCCACTTTAAGGCTTACCTGTAGGTGCTTGCAATATCTCCTTAACCTACACGGTAAAGGAGATATTTGCAGAAAATCGGGCACCGATGTCTGCGGCTCATGCGCGCCATAGACAACAGCGCAGGTGCACTGAGCGTACCGGGTCTTGAAAGGGATAGTTCCGGAAAAGCGTGCACGCGCGAGGATCGTGCCGGTTCCGCGCGCATGTGCAGTAGTGACGTCACAGTCACAGCGCCGGAGTGGCGGTGGAGGAGAGGAACGATGGTCGCTGTGGGGGCTTCGATCTCAAGTAAGTAATTCATAATGAGCTAGTATGCTAGTCATACTAGCTCATTATGCCTTTGCCTTGCATGTTTTTATTTCTTTTTTTAATGTTTTTTTGGGTTTACAACCACTTTAAGAACAAAACCTCTGATTTGACACCTTTCAACCCAACCAGCCTTAAAGGGGTTGTAAGCCCTTGTTTTTTTAGTAACAAACATGTCATAGTTACCTCCACTGTGTAGTTCGTTTTGCACAGAGTGGCCCCCGATCCTTGGCTTCTGAGGCCCCTCTGCGGCTTCTCCTCATAAACACCCTATGAGAAGCGCTCTCGGGGTAGGGGGAGGGGGGAAGTTAACCTTGCGGATGCGCCCCCGAGCATCCGCGTCATTGGATTTGATTAACAGCAGTGGGAGCCAATGGCTGCGCTGCTATCAATCTATCCAATCAAGAGCCAAGAACCCCCGGGCAGAGAGGTAGAGGGGGGAACGAATTGGCTCATGTGGAAATACACCCCAATAATCCCTATGTAGAAATATACCCCAATGATACCCTATATGTACAGGCTCCATGTATGACCCGTGAACCTCAAACCCATGAACCCCATACTCCATGCTGTGTGCTCAGGGTCTAAAATATGGACGGAAACATTTAGATTGGTTACTCATTCTTCCCTTTGTGTTCCCTATAAATGCTGGGGGGGAGGGGGGGGGTATTTGAGAGGAATATTGGAAATGTCCCATCCTGAGTTAGGGCAGCCTGGCACAAAAGCCACTTACCTTCCTCCACAGAACTCCTATGACGTGACTGACCCAGCCGGACTTGAGGGGACGGTCAGAAGGTCCTCCACAGGAATTCCCACAGACTCCACACGGACAGGATCAGGATAGGTCTCATCACACACGCCACGCACACCTTCAATGGCTTTACCAGCTGCCAGTGGGCAATCCAATGCATAGACCGTCTGCAGAACATAATGTACCAGTTATTGATCAGTGATGGGGGGGATAGGGAGACAAGGTGGCTCAGGGACCCCAAAGACACAGATTGATCAGTTACTCCAGGAACTCCGTTTTGCCTGCCTAGGTCATGGCCTGTGGGTTTTTATTTTTTAACCACTTAAGGACCTCCTAACGCTGATATACGTCGGCAGAATGACACGGCTGGGCACAAGCACGTACCTGTACGTCCCCTTCAAGTGCCCAGCCGCGGGCGCGCGCCCGTGACCCCGTCCGAAGCTCCGTGACCGCGGGACCCGATCAACGCCGGTGTCCCGCGATCGGTCACATGAGCTGTAGAACGGGGAGAGGTGAGTGTAAACAAACCTTCACAGTGGCAGTGATCGTCTGTTCCCTGATATAGGGAAAGACGATCAATGATGTCACAAGTCCAGCCCCGCCCCCCTACAGTTAGAAACACAAATGAGGTCACAATTAACCCCTTCAGCGCCCACTAGTGGTTAACACCTAATTTTTACAGTAATCAATGCATTTTTTTGCTGTGAAAATGACAATGGTCCCAAAAATTAGAGGTCGACCGATATGGGTTTTTCTCTGGCCGATGCCGATGCCGATATTTGGAAATCGGGGCGGCCGATGGCCGATATGTGTTGCCGATTTTTGCGGCCGATATTTTAGGCCGATTTTTTTTTTTCCCCCCTCATCTCAAAAAACCTAGGGTGGAGAGGAGATAATTGTTTAGGGTGGAGTGCAGCCTGTCAGGGCCACATCAGTGCCCACCAGTGCAGCCTATCAGTGTCCATCAGGGCCACCTCATGGGTGTCTATCAGTGCCCACCAGTGCCACCTCATCAATGCCCACCAATGCATCCCATCATTGCCCACCAGTGCATCTCACCAGCGCATATCACCAGTGCATCACCTTATCAGTGCCAACCAGTGCATCACCTTATCAGTGCCAACCAGTGCATCACCTTATCAGTGCCAACCAGTGCATCACCTCATCAGTGCCAACCAGTGCATCACCTTATCAGTGCATCACCTTATCAGTGCCAACCAGTGCATCACCTTATCAGTGCCAACCAGTGCATCACCTCATCAGTGCCTCACATCAGTGCCCACCAGTACAGCCCAATGTCATTCACTGTCACCAGCGGAGCGTTCCAGGCTCCGTTCCATCTCCCAGCACAAGAAAGATCCAATGTCCCTGGCCCTGACGTGCTGCCCCGCCTCTGCCTACAATCCCCAGAATGCAGAGCGGGCCTGTAACAGCCAATCAGCGGCGGCAGTTACCGGCCCGCGCTGCATTCTGGGGTTTGTAGGCAGAGGCAGGGCGCGCAGCATGTCAGGGGACGTTTTTTTTTTCAGAGCGGAGGATGTCGGCAGCGGCGGCCGCCGATTGGCTGTTACAGGCCCGCTGGTTGGCTGCCGCGCTGGGTGTACCAAGATGGCCGCGGCTCCGGAGCTAGGCCGAAGCCGCGGCCTTTCCTGATGCTGTGACCGCGGCGGTCACAGCATCAGGAAAGGCCGCGGCTTCGGCCTAGCTCCGGAGCCGTGGCACCGCTAGCGGCAAAGTTAAATATCGGCCTAATTTGGAAAAAAAAATCGGCCGATGCCGATTTCTCCAAAACGGCCAAATATCGGCCGATATATATCAGCCTGCCGATAGATCGGTCGACCTCTACCAAAAATGTGTCAAAATTGTCCGAATTGTCCGCCATAATGTCGCAGTCACGAAAAAAAAAAATCGGTGATCACCGCGATTAGTATTAAAAAAAAACATTATGAAAAAAAATGCCATAAAACTATTCCCTATTTTGTAAACACTATAAATTTTGCGCAAACCAATTGTTAAACGCTTATTGCGATTTTTTTTACCAAAAATATGTAGAAGAATACGTATTGGCCTAAACTGAGGAAAAAAAATGTTTTTTTTATATCTTTTTTGGGGATATTTATTATAGCTTTCCTCTGAGGATGCAGCTTCACTTACTAATTCACGTACATTTTTTAAGTGTATATATATATAGTTTAATTGATTTGGCGCGAGATTTTCTTTTTCATATTTATTATAGCACAAAGTAAAAAATATTGAATTTTTTTTCAAAATGTCGCTCTATTTTTGTTTATAGCGAAAAAAAAACAAAAAAACGCAGAGGTGATCAAATACCACCAAAAGAAAGCTCTATTTGTGGGGAAAAAAAGGACGCCGATTTTGTTTGGGAGCCACGTCGCAAGACCGCGCAATTGTTAGTTAAAGCAACGCAGTGCCGAATCGCAAAAAGGGGCAAGGTCCTTTAGCTGCATAATGGTCTGGGTCTTAAAGCGGTGGTTCACCCTCCTTAACATCATTATACCATTACATTCGGCATCGTAGCGCGAGCTACGGTATGCCGGTCTTAAATTTTTAATCCCCGTACTCACTGTGCTATCGATCATTGAAGTTTCCGACTCCCGCGGGGAATGGGCGTGCCTATGGAGAGGGAGGATGATTGACGGCCGGCTCTGGCGCGTCACGCTCCCCGAAGACAGCCGGAGTAGGTCTCGGCTCTTCACGGCGCCTGCGCACAGGCTATGCGCAGGCGCCGTGAAGAGCCAAGCCTATTTCGGCTATTTCCGGAGGAGCGTGACGTGCCAGGGCCGGCCGTCAATCACCTTCTCTCACCATAGGAACGCCCATTCCCCGGAATCTTCAATGTGGAATAGCACAGTGAGTACGGGGATAAAAAATGTAAGACCGGCATACTGTAGCTCGCGCTACGATGCCGAATGTAATGGTATAATAAAAAAAAATTTTTTTTTTTTTTTTTAATAGGGTGAACCCCCGCTTTAAGTAGTTAAAGTTATTCAAATTTTTCCATCCATACAAGAGATACAATAAAGTGAAGATAAGATAAACCAAGTCCTGACAAGGTAAGTATTATCAGTAAAGCCCTGCAGAGGTCTCTTTTACATGGGCAGCTAGGGGCATCTAAAGAGACAGTCGTTGTCTTTTCACCATCACCCAAACCTCTCACCTATAGAAGGGTTGGCACACATGCCACAGATGCAAAGCTGCAACAAATTTACCTTGGCTTATAGAATTTGAGAGGCAGCGCCACCTGTCAAACTTCCCTTTTGGAATGAATGAGAGTGAGCTGCAACCCCAAGCCAACCCACCCCCCCTATTGTAAGAAACACTTGGGGAAAAAGGATGAGCGCAATCAGAAGGTCCTCGGCTGAGGTGGTAATGTAACCCAGACTGTCGGGGGAGCAGAAATATCTCCCTGTGTGGGTGACAGGCAGAGACACCAGGATGGATGCATCACTTTAACTGACAATTGCGCGGTCGTGCGACGTGCCTCCCAAACAAAATTGGCGTCCTTTTTTCCCACAAATAGAGATTTCTTTTGGTGGTATTTGATCACCTCTGCGGTTTTTATTTTTTGCGCTTTAAACAAAAATAGAGCGACAATTTTGAAAAAAATGCAATAATTTTTTATTTTTTGCTATAATAAATATCCCCAAAAAAATCTATCAAAAATTAATAAAAATGTTTCCACAGTTTAGGCCGATACGTATTATTCTTCATATTTTTGTTAAAAAAAATAAATTAAAAAAAAATCGCAATAGGCGTATATTAATTGGTTTGCCCAAAGGGTATAGCGTCTACAAAATAGGGGATAGATTTATTGCATTTTTTTTTTTTTTTACGGCGGCGATCTGCGATTTTTATTGTGACCGTGACATTGCGGCGGACATATCAGACACTTTTGACACATTTTTGGGACCATTCACATTTATACAGCGCTTAGTGCTATAAAACTGCACTGATTACTGTGTAAATGTGACTGGCAGGGAAGGGGTTAACACTAGGGGGCGCTAAAGGGGTTAAATGTTCCCTAGTGAGTGATTCTAACTGTAGGGGGACTCACAAGGGGAGGAGACCGATCTGTGTTCCTCTGTACTGGGAACACAACATTGGTCTCCTCACCTCTGACTGGATATGGATCTATATGTTTACACACAGACACAGATCCACAGTCCTGCCGTGATTGCGGCCAATCGCAGGTGCCCGGCAGACATCGCGGCCACTGGGCACCGAGCGATGCCACGGGCGCGTGCACCCCCTAGCTGGCCGGGAATCCCAGGATGTCATATGACGTCCACCCACAATGGGAGATCCCATCTGTTGATGTCATATGACTATGGGCGGCATGTGAAGAGGTTAACCGCTTGCCGACCGCCAAAACTGCGGCAGGTTGGCTCGGCTGCGCAAGATCACGTAATATAACGCAATGTTGCTCTGCGGCCACTAGGGGCGAGCGCGCGCCCCTGGTGCTGATGTGAGGGCATGGCGGACGCGATCACCGCCGGGCACCCGCGATCGCTCGTGACAGAGCGTGAACTGGGAGCCGTGTGTGTAAACAGACAGCGCCCGATTCTATCAGGGGAGAAATGACTGAGCGTCTGTTATACAATGTATGAACAGCGATCTGTCATTTCCCCTAGTCAGTCCCATCCCCCCTTCAGTTAGAACACACCTAGGGAACATAATTAACTCCTTGATCGCCCCCTAGTGTTAACCCCTTCACTGCCGGGGACATTTTTACAGTAATCAATGCATTTTTATAGCGCTGATCGCTATAAAAATGCCAATGGTCCTAAAAATGTGTCAAAAGCGTCCGATGTGTCCGCCATAAGGTCGCAGTACCGATAAAAATTGCAGATCGCCGCCATTACTAGAAAAAAAAAAATGCCATAAAACTATCCCCTATTTTGTAGACGCTATAACTTTTGCGCAAACCAATCAATAAACGCTTATTGCAATTTTTTTTTAACGAAAAATATGTAGAAGAACACGTATCGGCCTAAACTGAGGAAAAAAATTGCTTTTTTATATATTTTTGGGGGATATTTATGATAGCAAAAAGAATAAAAATTTTTTTTCAAAATTGTGGCTCTATTTTTGTTTATAGCGCAAAAAATAAAAAACGCAGAGGTGATCAAATACCACCAAGAGAACGTTCTATTTGTGGGAAAAAAAGGACGTCAAATTTGTTTGGGAGCCACGTCGCACGACCGCGCAATTGTCAGTTAAAGCGACGCAGTGCCGAATCGCAAAAAGTGGCCCGGTCATTGACCAGCAAAATGGTCCGGGGTTGAAGTGGTTAACAAGAGAAAAGTTTAATGTGGCAGTTAAAGGCATTGTGCAAAAATTTACAAATCTCCCCGACCTGGAAAAATCGCAGGTGTTTAACCCCTCCCCCAGGATGACGCACATCACGAGGAGCCCACAGACCACTGAAAGTGATCCCCGTAGAAGTGCTGCAGGAGGAAAGCGATGAGCCGTCACTAATCACTATGCAGAGGCTGTACAGCAGAGCATCTACTAGAGACGGGCCTCTCTCACACGGGACTGATCCGTGATGATTCGCCCCGTGAACCTCCGCTGATCCCCGCTGAGCAGGCGGATGACAGGGCGATCCCCGCACACTGTTCAGGGACCGCCCTGTCAGATCTCCGCTCTCCCCTATGGGGGGGGGAGGGGGGGATGAACATTGACCGTCAGTCCGTGCTCACCCGATCCCGATCCGCAGACGGAAGGAGAAATAGGATTTTCCTCTGTCTGCAGAATCTGAGGGTTGGGGACCCGGGTGAGATCGGGTGGCAGCGCCCGCAATCTCATAGGGACCAATGTATGTCCCTTTTTCATCCGGAAACGGATGGGTGAGAAAGCGGACATACGGTCCGCCCGCGTGACAGAGCCCTTCGTTGTGACACTAACTTTGCCCCAAGGAGTTGTGCTGTGACATGATCCACCAAGCATGTTGTATGATACATGAATATTGTGCTTACAGAATGCCAAGGTGACCACACATGTCCTGTGCCATGCCATCAAATGCAGCCACTGTGCCCATCATTTATCGCCACTGTGCCATGCCATCAAACGCAGCCACTGTGCCATGGCAAATGCAGCCACTGTGCCATCAATTGTCGCCACTGTGCCATCAAACGCAGCCACTGTGCCATGCCATCAAACGCAGCCACTGTGCCATCAATTGTCGCCACTGTGCCATGGCAAATGCAGCCACTGTGCCATCAAACGCAATCACTGTGCCATGCCATCAAACGCAGCCACTGTGCCATCAATTGTCGCCACTGTGCCATGCCATTAAACGCAGCCACTGTGCCATCATTTATCGCCACTGTGCCATGCCATCAAACGCAGCCACTGTGCCATGCCATCAAACGCAGCCACTGTGCCATCAATTGTCGCCACTGTGCCCATCAATTGTCACCACTGGGCCATGCCATTAAACGCAGCCACTGTGCCATCAATTGTCGCCACTGTGCCCATCAATTGTCTCCACTGTGCCATGCCATCAAACTAAACCACTGTGCCATGCCAAACGCAGCCACTGTGCCATCAAACGCAGCCACTGTGCCATCAATTGTCGCCACTGTGCCATCAATTGTCACCACTGTGCCATGGCAAACGCAGCCACTGTGCCATGCCATCAAATGCAGCCACTGTGAAATCATTTATAGCCACTGTGCCCATCAATTGTCTCCACTGTGCCATGCCATCAAACTAAACCACTGTGCCATCAATTGTCCCCACTGTGTCCATCAATTGTCGCCACAGTGCCCATCAATTGTCACCACTGTGCCATTCCATCAAACGCAGCCACTGTGCCATCAATTGTCGCCACTGTGCCATCAATTGTCACCACTGTGCCATGGCAAACGCAGCCACTGTGCCATGCCATCAAACGCAGCCACTGTGCCATGCCATCAAATGCAGCCACTGTAAAATCATTTATCGCCACTGTGCCCATAAATTGTCACCACTGTGCCATGCCATCAAACGCAGCCACTGTGCCATCAATTGTCCCCACTGTGTCCATCAATTGTCGCCACTGTGCCCATCAATTGTTGCCACTGTGCCATGCCATCAAACGCAGCCACTGTGCAATGCTATCAAACGCAGCCACTGTGCCATCAAACGCTGCCACTGTGTCTTTAAACGCAGCCACTGTGCCATGCTATCAAACGCAGTCACTGTGCCATGCCATCAAATGCAGCCACTGTGCCATCAATTGTTACCACTGTGCCATGCCATCAAACACAGCCACTGTGCCATGCCATGAAACACAGCCACTGTGCCATGCCATCAAACGCAGCCACTGTGCCATGCCAAACGCAGCCACTGTGCCATCAAACGCAGCCACTGTGCCATCAATTGTCACCACTGTGCCATGACAAACGCAGCCACTGTGCCATGCCAAATGCAATCACTGTGCCATGCCAAATGCAATCACTGTGCCATTCCATCAAACGCAGCCACTGTGCCATCAATTGTTACCACTATGCCATCAATTGTCGCCACTGTGCCCATCAATTGTCACCACTGTGCCATGGCAAACGCAGCCACTGTGCCATGCCATCAAACGCAGCCACTGTGCCATGGCATCAAATGCAGCCACTGTGAAATCATTTATCGCCACTGTGCCCATCAATTGTCACCACTGTGCCATGCTATCAAACGCAGCCACTGTGTCCATCAATTGTCGCCACTGTGCCCATCAATTGTTGCCACTCTGCCATGCCAAACGCAGCCACTGTGCCATGCCATCAAACGCAGCCACTGTGCCATGCCATCAAATGCAGCCACTGTGCCATCAATTGTTACCACTGTGCCATCAATTGTCACCACTGTGCCATGGCAAACGCAGTCACTGTGCCATACCATCAAACGCAGCCACTATGAAATCATTTATTGCCACTGTGCCCATCAATTGTCACTACTGTGTGCCATGCCATCAAACGCAGCCACTGTGCCCATCAATTGTCGCCACTGTGCCCATCAATTGTCGCCACGGTGCCCTGTAAAAATCAGTGCAAAGGAGAGGGGGTGTCTGGGCTGTCAAAAGAAGAGGGGGGGGGGGTGAGGAAGAGAGGGGGGTGTCTTCTGGGGGGTGTAAGTAAGAGAGGGGGTGTCTGGGGGGTATAAGTAAGAGAGGGGGTGAGGAAGAGAGGGGGGTGTCTGGGGGGTATAAGTAAGAGAGGGGGGTGTCTTCTGGGGGGTGTAAGTAAGAGAGGGGGGTGTCTGGGGGGTATAAGTAAGAGAGGGGGTGAGGAAGAGAGGGGGGTGTCTGGGGGGTATAAGTAAGAGAGGGGGTTGTGTGAGGAGTAGAGAGGGAAGGTGTGAGGTAAGTTGTCTCCCCCCCCCTTGTACTTACAGACACACTGTGTATGAAACATTTCCTTCCTCCCTCCGGTCATGTGAGAGAGACTGAGGCAGAACGGCTGACTTAATTCACTGCACAGCGGTGCTCTCTATTGCCACCTTCAGGCTGGAGGCTGGAGGGAGCTGAAATGCAACCCTAAGCTGAATCCTCTCTCCAGGTATCTGTCTTCTCTGTACTGTGAATTGGAGCCTCGCGACCACTGCACGGACGCGCGGGGGAAAGGACTCGCGGAAGGGGCGGGGCTCGGATGACTCATACCTGTACGCGGCGGCGGAGCGGCGCCATTTTGTTCCATAGACTCCTATGGACTGAAGTGAAATCACGGAGGCTCTGCTCGCAGGACCGGTACAGCGCCCCACAGAGGACTAATCGGAGACTACTTCGACAGATTTTTCATCCTACATCCATCGGTGACACAGTAAGTCTCATTAGCGGTGATGTCAGTGTGTGTGTGAGGGGGGGGGGGGGGGTGATGGAGAGCTGGGCCGGCTTGTTGTGTAATGTGACCTGTCAGTGTTTTCTCTCCTCTTTCTGGTCTGAGGGAAGAGAAATCACTTTTCACAATATATATTGTTTTATATATATATATATATATTTTTCTTTTTATTTAAGGGCCCAGAGGTCCCCAGGGCCCCAGATGGTAACCATTTTTTTTTAAATATATATATATATACACCCCCCTGCTTCTCAAATCACAGCAGCCCCCCCGCTTCTTAATTTCCCCAGGGCAGCCCCCCCCCAATTAGTGGCACCCCCCTGCTTCTCAATTCGCTGTGTAAGGGGCCCCATAATTCCTGATGGCGGCCCTGTCTGACAGGGGCCCCAAACACCTGACCTGACATGGGCCCCCAACATTCTACTTCACAGGGGCCACCCTACATGACAGGGGCCCCCCCTCCTCCTCCCAGTTGGAATATTTGCCCCCCCCCCATCCCTATAGAAAAGGGACGGCAGGAAGGAGAATCTGACATAATAACAAGGCCCCACAATATATGACAAAGTATAACCTAAAAATACAAAATGTACTTTATTATACATGAAATGAATGAATGGAATGTAACCAGGGGCGGACTGACCATACCTGAGGGCCCCGGGACCAGTAGGGGCCCCATGAGCGTCTCCTGGGCTGGTATCTATATTGGGTCTCCCATCCTGTGTTTGGATCCGGATTGGACCGGACGGCGTCCTTATGTCACAGATTTCCTGGCCGGCCAGTGTTTATCGTTGCTAGGATACAGGGGGCCGCATAGAGCATGTGCAGTCACTGTCATCCTTTCTGGTTGGACCAAAAGCAGCTTTCCTGCTGACATAGACCCCGCCCCCTGCCGCCTCCCACTCACCGCCCATTGCTTTGATGTGATATCTACAATATGTGTTTACCCCACAGTGATCACACACACTACCCAATGGGGGCACAGGGATCCCTGCCAGGGGGCACACACTACCCAATGAGGGCACAGGGATCCCTGCCAGTGATCACACACACTACCCAATGGGGGCACAGGGATCCCTGCTAGGGGGCACACACTACCCAATGGGGGCACAGGAATCCCTGCCAGGGGACACACACTACCCAATGGGGGCACAGGGATCCCTGCTAGGGGACACACACTACCCAATGGGGGCACAGGGATCCCTGCTAGGGGGCACACACTACCCAATGGGGGCACAGGGATCCCTGCTAGGGGGCACACACTACCCAATGGGGGCACAGGGATCCCTGCCAGGGGACACACACTACCCAATGGGGGCACACAGATCCCTGCCAGGGGACACACACTACCCAATGGGGTCACAGGGATCCCTGCCAGGGGGACACACTACCCAATGGGGGCACAGGGATCCCTGCTAGGGGGCACACACTACCCAATGGGGGCACAGAGATCCCTGCCAGGGGGCACACACTACCCAATGGGGGCACAGAGATCCCTGCTAGGGGGCACACACTACCCAATGGGGGCACAGGGATCCCTGCTAGGGGGCACACACTACCCAATGGGGGCACCGGGATCCCTGCCAGGGGGCACACACTACCCAATGGGGGCACAGGGATCCCTGCTAGGGGGCACACACTACCCAATGGGGGCACAGGGATCCCTGCTAGGGGGCACACACTACCCAATGGGGGCACAGGGATCCCTGCTAGGGGGCACACACTACCCAATGGGGGCACACACTACCCAATGGGGGCACAGGGATCCCTGCTAGGGGGGACACACTACCCAATGGGGGCATAGGGATCCCTGCTAGGGGTCACCCACTACCCAATGGGGGCACAGGGATCCCTGCTATGGTGAACACACTACCCAATTTGGGGCAGAGGGATCCCTGCCAGGGGACACACACTACCCAATGAGGGCACAGGGATCCCTGCTATGGGGAACACACTACCCAATGGGGGCACAGGGATCCCTGCTAGGGAGCACACACTACCCAATGGGGGCACTGGGATCCCTGCCAGGGGGCACACACTACCCAATGGGGGCACAGGGATCCCTGCTAGGGGACACACACTACCCAATGAGGGCACAGGGATCCCTGCTATGGGGAACACACTACCCAATGGGGGCACAGGGATCCCTGCTAGGGGGCACACACTACCCAATGGGGGCACAGGGATCCCTGCTAGGGGGCACACACTACCCAATGGGGGCACAGGGATCCCTGCTAGGGGGCACACACTACCCAATGGGGGCACACACTACCCAATGGGGGCACAGGGATCCCTGCTAGGGGGGACACACTACCCAATGGGGGCATAGGGATCCCTGCTAGGGGTCACCCACTACCCAATGGGGGCACAGGGATCCCTGCTATGGTGAACACACTACCCAATTTGGGGCAGAGGGATCCCTGCCAGGGGACACACACTACCCAATGAGGGCACAGGGATCCCTGCTATGGGGAACACACTACCCAATGGGGGCACAGGGATCCCTGCCAGGGGGCACACACTACCCAATGGGGGCACAGGGATCCCTGCCAGGGGGCACACACTACCCAATGGGGGCACAGGGATCCCGATTTGGAACAATGTCCCTCTTTCCTCCTCATTCAAAATTGGTGTCCTTTTTTCCCCCACAAATACGGATTTCTTTTGGTGGCATTTGATCACCTCTGTGGTTTTTTTTTTGTTGCGCTATAAACAAAAATAGAGCGACAATTTTGAAAAAAATGCAATAGTTTTTACTTTTTGCTATAATAAATATCCCCCAAAAATATATAAAAAACATTTTTTTTCCTCAGTTTAGGCCGATACGTATTCTTCTACTTATTTTTGGTAAAAAAATTGCAATAAGCGTTTATCGATTGGTTTTCCACAAAATTTATAGCGTTTACAAAATAGGGGATAGTTTAATTGCATTTTTATTAATTATTATTTTTTTACTACTAATGGCGGCGATCAGCGATTTTTTTCATGACTGCGACATTATGGCGGACACTTCGGACAATTTTGACAAATTTTTGGGACCATTGTCATTTTCACAGCAAAAAATGCATTAAAATGCACTGATTACTGTGAAAATGACAATTGCAGTTTGGGAGTTAACCACTAGGGGGCGCTGAAGGGGTTAAGTGTGACCTCATCTGTGTTTCTAACTGTAGGGGGGCGGGGCTGGACGTGTGACATCATTGATCGCGTTTCCCTATATGAGGGAACACACGATCAATGACAGCGCCACAGTGAAGAATGGGGAAGGTGTGTTTACACACAGCTCTCCCCGTTCTTCAGCTCCGGGGACCGATCGCGGGACTCCAGCGGCGATCGGGTCTGCGGGACCCGCGGCCGCGGTCACGAGCTTCGGACCGGGTCGCGGACACGCGCCCGCGACCCACGGCTGGGCACTTAAAGAGGACGTACAGGTATGTGCTTGTGCCCAGCTGTGACATTCTGCCGACGTATATCTGCAGGAGGCGGTCCTTAAGTGGTTAAAATTACCGATAGATACCTAACGAAAAAAAAAACGATTGTTTGTAGGCACGTCCATCGGTTAAAAATCACCACTCAACGACTCTTCCCATAACACTGCGCCGCCCTGGTGGATGTTGCTCCCTCCTCCGAGTCCAGGCCACATGGACTTCTGTGAACAGGCCATTCCTTGAGACTACATGTCCCATTCATGCCCCTCAAGTCTCTTCTGATTGGCAGCTTGTTCTGCTTAGCTGGAGGCAGTGGTGTATTTAGGTTTCGTGCTGCCCTAGGCCTGACTAAACTCGTGCACCCCCTAATTTAAATATGACCCACCCCTTCCTGTCAAGGCCACACCCCTTTCTGTTTAAGAGTGGGGACACCAATTTTATGGGCCTGGGGGTGGGGCATTGGATTCCCTTAATTTGCATAGATTTCCTATCACTTCCTGTTTGGCTATGGGGCAGGAAGTGAAGGGAAATCTCTGCAATGGGACAGGGATGGTAAAAAATAAACAGACAGGGGCTCTAACCCTCCCGCCACTCTATCTAGAATGAAAAAAAAAGTGTTGCCTATAGTTCCACATTCAGCAGAAATTTCTGATCATTTTATGGAGAGGACTGAGAAGATATAACATGCCAATGGTGCAGCAGAAAACATAGGGCACAGTGAGGAAGGTTTGTGGTCCAGGATGAGAGGACAGTCAGAATTAGAAGCAGCTTGTGTTACACTAACAGTGTAGCGCAAGCCAGCGGGGACTCTTTCCGTGCTGCCCCCCTGCAAAGTGCTGCCCTAGGCCTGAGCCTTGTTGGCCTAGGCCAGGATACAGCATTGGCTGGAGGGAGGGGGAAGAGCGAGCGAGCAGCGATTAGACAGAGCTGGCTGCTGACAGGAAGGGGGGGGGGGCAGCAGGTTGCGAGCGCACAGACGACCTGCAGCTGCGCCTTTTCCCTGTGATAGCACAGCAAACCCGAGACCTGTAGTGTTCTGTGCAGCAGTGTGAGGGGAGAGCGCTCAGCTACACTGATATGATAGGGAGGCAGCATGGGCCCCTGTAGCCATGAGCAACCCCTGGGCTCAAGGGGCAGCTGCTTTGGACCCCACAAAAATAACTGGGCCCGGGGCAGCTTCCCCTTTTGCATTATTATGTGCCCTGCAGTAAACCCTTTTAACCACTTAAGACCCGGACCATTATGCAGGTAAAGGACCTTGCCCCTTTTTGCGATTCGGCACTGCGTCGCTTTAACTGACAATTGCGCGGTTGTGAGACGTGGCTCCCAAACAAAATTGGCGTCTTTTTTCCCCCCACAAATAGAGGTTTCTTTTGGTGGTATTTGATCACCTCTGCGGTTTTAATTTTTTGCGATATAAAAAAAAAATAGAGCGACAATTTTTAAAAAAATTCAATATTTTTACTATAATAAATATCCCCAAAATATATATATAAACATTTTTTTCCCTCAGTTTAGGCCGATACGTATTTTACATTATTTTGGTAAAAAAAAAATCACAATAAGCGTTTATTGATTGGTTTGCGCAAAAGTTATAATGTTACAAAATAGGGGATAGTTTTATGGCATTTTTATTAATCATTTTTTTACTATTAATGGCGGCGATCAGCGATTTTTTTTTTGTGACTGCGACATTATGGCGGACACATCGGACACTTTTGACACATTTTTGGGACCATTGTCATTTTCACAGCGAAAAGTGCTATAAAAATGCACTGATTACTGTGAAAATGACACTGGCAGTGAAGGGGTTAGCCACTAGGGGGTGCTAAAGGGGTTAAGTGTGCCCTATTGTGTGTTTCTTACTGTAGGGGGGCGTGGCTGGGTGTGTGACGTCACTGATCGTCTGGTCCCTATAACAGGGAACAGACGATCAGTGACAAGCCACAGAGAAGAACGGGGAAGGTTTGTTTACGCTCACCTCTCCCCGTTCTTCAGCTCCTGTGACCCGATCGCGGGACACCGGCGGCGATCGGGTCCCGCGGTCACGGAGATTCAGACCCAGTCGCGCGCGAGCCGCCGGCGGCGCGTGTGACCCAATGCTGGGAACTTAAAGGGCTGGGGGATGATTAGGGGTCTCTCCTGCTCCCCCCGACTCTCCTCCTCACCTTCACAGCTCTGCTCCCCCCAGCCGCCATTTCTGCCCCCCAGGACTAGGGTTGCCACCTCATCCCTTTAAAACAGAACACATATGAATTACACAGGTTCTGTGGCTGATTAAGGTGGTAATTGAACTCAAGTGAAGCCTTATGTAAATTAAATTAGCCTCAGAACCTGTGGAATTCATATGTGTTCTGTTTTAAAGGGATGAGGTGGCAACCCTAGCGAGGACCGTTCCTCTCCCCCTCAGTAACAGTCTCTCCTCACCATTCATAGAGATATCCAGTAATAAATATGGCCGATGGCTGATGATGAAACCATAGAAACACAGCATTCGGGATAGGAGACATCTATGGCGGGGATCGGTATTACAGCCAGAGAAGTAAAGATCGCCATCTTGTGGCCAAATTCAATAATAACCATTAAAATCACCCAAAAATTTTTAATTATAAGTAAAATCAATAAAATGATATAAAATTGATAAGGGTTTGTGTTATATGACTGTTGGTGTGAGGGGTTTACTTCAGTGTGAGGCGCTGTGATTGGTCACAGGTTGTTGATCACTTCAGTCTGAGGACCTCTCAGCTCACTTCTCCTTAGTAAGTTGCCAGAGTGACATTCAGAGAGCTATCTCCTGTATTTCACTGCGATTTTCAGCGACTTACGGCGAATAACCGCGACTTGTATAATTTTTATTGATATTTATCACTATTACTAACTCTTATTATAATATTCTTATTAAAATTTGTTTTTTTTTGCCTTTTCAGGTCTTCAGAATGCCTCGTCCATCACGTCGGGACGGCGACTCACCAACCGCCCACCGGAGGAGATCCCGACGTCGGCGGAGGCGAGAGGAGACCCCACCCAGGAGCCGTTCGCCCAGAAATCGCGTCAGGCCCATTGAACAAATCCCAGCACCGCCGCCGGCCATGGAGCCGCGTGGCGAGGAGCAGGTAACATGTGCTATATGTCTTGTAGAGAAGAACGGGGAAGGTTTGTTTACGCTCACCTCTCCCCGTTCTTCAGCTCCTGTGACCCGATCGCGGGACACCGGCTGCGATCGGGTCCCATGGTCACGAAGATTCAGACCCAGTCGCGCGCAAGCCGCCGGCGGCGCGTGTGACCCACTGCTGGGCACTTAAAGGGCTGGGGGGATGATTAGGGGTCTCCCCTGCTCCCCCCGACTCTCCTCCTCACCTTCACAGCTCTGCTCCCCCCAGCCGCCATTTCTGCCCCCCAGGACCGTTCCTCTCCCCCTCAGTAACAGTCTCTCCTCACCATTCATAGAGATATCCAGTAATAAATATGGCCGATGGCTGATGATGAAACCATAGAAACACAGCATTCGGGATAGGAGACATCTATGGCGGGGATCGGTATTACAGCCAGAGAAGAAAAGATCGCCATCTTGTGGCCAAATTCAATAATAACCATTAAAATCACCCAAAAATGTTTAATTATAAGTAAAATCAATAAAATGATATAAAATTGATAAGGGTTTGTGTTATATGACTGTTGGTGTGAGGGGTTTACTTCAGTGTGAGGCGCTGTGATTGGTCACAGGTTGTTGATCACTTCAGTCTGAGGACCTCTCAGCTCACTTCTCCTTAGTAAGTTGCCGGAGTGACATTCAGAGAGCTAGCTCCTGTATTTCACTGCGATTTTCAGCGACTTACGGCGAATAACCGCGACTTGTATCATTTTTATTGATATTTATCACTATTACTAACTCTTATTATAATATTCTTATTAAAATTAGATTTTTTTTGCCTTTTCAGGTCTTCAGAATGCCTCGTCCATCACGTCGGGACGGCGACTCACCAACCGCCCACCGGAGGAGATGCAGATCCCGACGTCGGCGGAGGCGAGAGGAGACCCCACCCAGGAGCCGTTCGCCCAGAGATCGCGTCAGGCCCATTGAACATGTCCCAGCACCGCCGCCGGCCATGGAGCCGCGTGGCGAGGAGCAGGTAACATGTGCTATATGTCTTGTAGGTTATCAGGTTGGAGAAGAAACAGCCATCCTCACCTGCGCTCATGAATACCACATGGCCTGCATTCAACGGTGGATGGAGGAGAGTGCAACCTGTCCAATGTGCCGAGCTCCCATCCCCCAACCGGACCGCAGAATCCAGTTCAACATCGCCAACTTGATTGACGAAAGGTTTGAAACTGAGGCTGATGAAAATGGTGATGTGTGGTACATTATTGGGAGGTTATTTTACAGGTTTGAGTTTTACAATGATGGAAATGGTATTATGTGGTTCATTGACTTTGAAGAGCTGATGGCGTACAGGTTTGATATTGAGGTTGATGGAAGTGGTAATACGTGGTTCACCAACATCGAGGGGAGGCTCAGGTACAGGTTCAACATTCAGGACGAACAAAATGATAATATGCCGGTCATTAACCTTGAAAGGTTTTAAAGACTTTCAGGGTAATGAAATGGTAATGATTGCTATAGTATACTTGTATAATTATAATAGTAGTTTTATAGTAGTTAAGAAAAAAAACCGAAAAAAAACCCCCAAAAAAATATAGTATAAATATATGTATAAATGTATAGATAAGAGAGATTTTCTTTTAATACCGCGGATAAGTGAATTGGGGGGGGGGGGGGGGGTGATGGGGGGCAGATGAGTGAATGGGGGGGCAGATGAGTGATGGGGGGGGACAGATGAGTGAAAGGGGGGTAGATGAGTGAATGGGGGGTGATTGGGAGGGACAGATGAGTGAATGGGGGGCAGATGAGTGAACGGGGGGGGCAGATGAGTGAACGGGGGGAGGATGATGGGGGGTAGATGAGTGAGGGGGGGACGGGACAGATGAGTGATTCACTCATCTCCCCCTCATCACCCCCCGTTCACTCAACTCCCCCCCATATTACCCCCCTTTCACTCATCTGCCCCCCTCATTCACTCATCTGCCCCCCCCCCCCCGTTCACTCATCTGTCCCCGCCATCACTCATTTTCACCAACATGGAGGAGAGGCTCAGGTACAGGTTCGACATTCAGGTCGATCAAAATGGTAATGTATATATCATTGACCTTGAAGAGTTTTAAAGACTTTCAGGGTAATGAAATGGTAATGATTCCTATAGTATACTTGTATAATTATTATAGTAGTTTTATAGTAGTTAAGAAAAAAAAACAAAACAAAAAAAAAAAATATATAGTATAAATATATGTATAAATGTATGAATGTATAGGTATAAGAGAGATTTTCTTTTAATACCTCGGATTAAAGAACACCACTGAGAAGGGGACCAATGATCCTGATTGTAGCGTCTAGCTCTCAGGTGCGTTCCCCAGACACCACTGAGAAGGGGACCAATGATCCTGATTGTAGCGTCTAGCTCTCAGGTGCGTTCCCCAGACACCACTGAGAAGGGGACCAATGATCCTGATTGTAGCGTCTAGCTCTCAGGTGAGTTCCCCAGACACCACTGAGAAGGGGACCAATGATCCTGATTGTAGCGTCTAGCTCTCAGGTGCGTTCACCAGACACCACTGAGAAGGGGACCAATGATCCTGATTGTAGCGTCTAGCTCTCAGGTGAGTTCCCCAGACACCACTGAGAAGGGGACCAATGATCCTGATTGTAGCGTCTAGCTCTCAGGTGAGTTCCCCAGACACCACTGAGAAGGGGACCAATGATCCTGATTGTAGCGTCTAGCTCTCAGGTGCGTTCCCCAGACACCACTGAGAAGGGGACCAATGATCCTGATTGTAGCGTCTAGCTCTCAGGTGAGTTCCCCAGACACCACTGAGAAGGGGACCAATGATCCTGATTGTAGCGTCTAGCTCTCAGGTGAGTTCCCCAGACACCACTGAGAAGGGGACCAATGATCCTGATTGTAGCGTCTAGCTCTCAGGTGCGTTCCCCAGACACCACTGAGAAGGGGACCAATGATCCTGATTGTAGCGTCTAGCTCTCAGGTGCGTTCCCCAGACACCACTGAGAAGGGGACCAATGATCCTGATTGTAGCGTCTAGCCCCAGTGTAGCGCCAGTCTTATGAGGTAGACTGGGCCGCAAGACAAATCAGCCTGGCTCCCCCATATTTGGGCGCAAGTTCTGTATTCAGAATGAACTTGCGCCCGTAGTTACGGCGGCGTAACGTATGTGTTGCGGCGTAAGGCCGCGTAATTCAAATGGGGATGTAGGGGGCTTGTTTTATCTAAATATGTGTTGACCCCGCGTTTTTTACGTTTTATTTGAACGGCGCATGCGCCGTTCGTAAAATATCCCAGTGTGCATTGCTCTAAATGACGTCGCAAGGACGTCATTGGTTTCGACGTGAACGTAAATTACGTCCAGCCGTATTCGCAAACGACGTAAAAATTTCAAAACTCGGCGCGGGAACGACGGCCATACTTAACATTAGCTACCCCTCATATAGCAGGGGTAACTATACGCCGAAAAAAGCCGAACGCAAACGACGTAAAAAAAAAGCGACGGGCGGTCGTTCGTTTCTGAATCGGTGTAAATCCTCATTTGCATATTCCTTGCGTAAAAATACGGAAGCGACACCTAGCGGCCAGCCTGGAATTGCAGCCTAAGATCCGACGATGTAAGACACTTACACCTGTCGGATCTTAGGGATATCTATGCGTAACTGAATCAGTCGCAAAGATACGACCGGCGGAACTCAGAGATACCGTATCGTATCTCTTTCTGAATCTGGGCCAGGATGTCCAGATGTAAATAAACTGAGCGCTCCATGCTTTAGATAGATGTACACACACACACAACCAAATTAGGAGAGAGTAGATCGCACACACAGATTATAAGATGAGGCCGTACTACAAACCTACACCCAACATTAGAAAAAGGATGACTAGCATCCAGTAGGGTAGCTTAGTGTAGTCAGTGTAGATCCTGCCCTAGAAGAGTCTACCTTGCCGTGGTGGGCAGGCTTGTAATCTCTTGGTCAAAAGTGTGTCAGCGAATGGGTGAGACGATCACTAGATCTTCACTTCTGGCCAATTGATTTTACCAAAGGACTCTTGGTTTAATCCGAGTATATATATATATATATATAGTTGGAAAAGGAAAAAATATGTATAGGTCCATAATTCTACTTTCATAAACACCCAATAAAAATTTGGTATATTTACATTTGAATTGCTTCCTCTTTTATTTAACCACTTGACAACTGGGCACTTAAACACCCTTAATAACCAGACCAATTTTCAGCTTTCGGTGCTCTCACATTTTGAATGACAATAACTCAGCCATACAACACTGTAACCAAATGAAATTGTTGTCCTTTTTTTCCCACAAATAGAGCTTTCTTTTGGTGGTATTTGATCACCTCTGCGGTTTTAATTTTTTTCGCTATAAATGAAAAAAGAACGAAAATTTTGTAAAAAAAAAGATTTTTTCTTAATTTCTTTTTTTTTTTTCATTCAAGTTTTAAGTTTATTTTCAATTTAAATAAGATACAATAAAAATAAAATAGCAGAATATACATCAATGATATCTATAAATATAATTAATAGAATACATTTCATACCAAATATTCCCTATCTACTATCCTCCCTCTACACCCAGCAAGCCTATAAGCTTAATATCACGTAAATAGGGATAAAGAATAAAATCATCCAAAGTAACAATACATATCTAATAAAAAAAAGAAAGAGAAGAAAAATTCCCATATGTCTAGGAATTCTCAAATCTCTTAATACCATTTAATATAATAAATAAAATGTCGCATATACCAGATTAAATCTGGAATCTACGAAAAGGATAGATGTAAAGAACATGTCTACCTCCCAAATGGGATCAATCTGTGTCGAAGAAGTATAGTAATTCCCACAATCCATCCTCTCTCCAAAAATCAAAACTGGATAAAACCGGTATTTGGAAGTATATTCCCAAAATTTTCAACCGACTCAAATTCCCAAGGGGAAAGAGGGAATACTACAAATATGCTTATATAAACATATCTTTCCAAAGTAGAACAGATTGAGGATGTAATAAACCAAGGAAATCATCCTCATACATATTATTATAAAAAATAAGAGAAGAAGCAAAAAACAAGAAGAGTAGAAGAGTGAAAAAAAAGAAAGGAGAGTGAAAGAAAGAATCAAGAAGAATAAGAGAAATATACAGCCTGCCTGCCAATATTTGATCTCTTTCCGAAGTCACAAATATAATTATTATAATTACAGGGTATAAGAAATCCCCATGTAAGTCAACCAAGGTTCCCATATTTCACGGAAAAGGTTAGACTTATCCAACATGGAACATATCCTTTTTTCTTGTTCCATAATCCATGTAACTTTTCTCTTCATGTATAGGATGGAAACTGTTGGTTTCTTCCATGCTGCTGCGATAGTGATTCTGGCACCTGTCATAATGTTCTTAATTTCTATTATAAAATATTTTTCTTCATAATTTTGGACTAAAATGTATACTGCTACATATCTTTGGTAACAACAAAAAAAAAAATGTGGATATTATTTAGTCTGGGTGAAAGTTATAGGGTCTACAAGCTATGGTGCCAATATCTGAAAATTGATCAATTTGATCACACCTGAAGTACTGACGGCCTATCTCATTTCTTGAGACCCTAACATGCCAGAAAAGTACAAATACCCCCTAAATGACCTTTTTTTGGAAAGAAGACATTCCAAGGTATTTAGAAAGAGGCATGGTGAGTTTTTTGAAGTTGTAATTTTTTCCCACAATTCTTTGCAAAAATCAAGATTTCTCTTTCGTTCATAGACGGACACAGCATTCTTTGACATTAGGGTTATATCCGCTTTTACTAGGAGAGTTTAGGCAGAAAAAAAGCACTTAAAGTGTTAACAAACACAAACCTCAGTGCAGCTCCTCCCAGGGGGCGTGGCCCCCCCCGGTATAACCCACACCCTGCTCTAACAGCCTCAGTTTTTTCCTGCCTAACGTCAGGAGAGTCAGGCACTCTGGAGTTCCTGTACTCTGGAGATTTTTTTCTTGCGATTTTCTCGCTTTTTATTATTTTGTTCCTGCATTTTTTGGAATCCTGTGATTCTTCTATCAACAGCCGACTGGGTGACAGGCTGGGTCCTCGGCCCTTGTAGTCCCCCCAGGTTCGGCCTTCGAGCGTGTGCCGGCCCTTAGCTCAGCTTTGGGACGTCCACGACAGGCCCCATTGCTCCAGGGGCAGCCGGGGAACTTCGGATCTAGGGCACACATATGACCGGTCTCTATGGCCTTGTCACAGTGTGTCTGGCCGACAGCCATGCCGTTTAGCGGACGTTGGATCTGTCTGGGATACCTCCAGCCGGTGGTCGCAGGACGGGTAAGTAGTGGCCTCTTGCTCAGGTAAGTGGTCTGGCTGGAATTTTCCCCTGGGGAGGTCGACTGAGGGTTTGCCCTGCTTTCCTCTCTCCCTTTTTTCCTCTCCCTCCTTCCCAGTTTCTGGGTGACGGCCGTGAGGTGGGGGCCCCGCTTGGGGGGCTCAGTCTGACCTGGGGGCTGCTACTGCTGTGGGTGCTGTGTTTTTCTGGGCTGCCATATGTGCGGAGGGGGTCCTGTGGGCCTGTGTACTGCGTGTGTCACTGGGGCTTTGCTGTGTGTTTTTTTTTTTTTTTTTTTTTTTTGAAAAAAACGCCGTTTTCGGGCGCCATTTTGCCGCTGACGGCGGTGTTTTATGGCGCAGTTGTAATTGCGGCGGCCATTTTCTCGGAGCCTGCAGACATATCGGCGGCCATCTTGATACAGCTCTTGTGCCTAGGATGACGGCGCGTACGGCTCTGCACATTTTCCTTTTTGATGGCGCGGCACAGGCAGCGTTTTTGGCTCTCGGCAGCGGCGGTCTGGTCGGACGGTGAGTCCTCCGGGGGGGGGGTTTCCCTGTTCTCTGTGGCGGCTGGGGGGATGTCCTGTGGAGCCTGCCAGTACTAGGGGATGTTAACCCTTAGTGTCCCTGTTCCTGCGGCCTCCAGGGATGCTGTGCTGGCAGTCCCTGAGGCGTTTTGGGTCAGGATGGGAGTGTTGGAGGGATGTGAGAATTGCACTTGTTCCCCCCTCTGCCTCTCTCTGGGTATTTTTTCTGACAGGGAATCAGGCCTCGCTGAGGCGTCTGGTTTTGTTTTTTTGTCAGTAGCTGCTGGCTGAAGTCCACACGGACTGTGAGGATGGCCCTGTTTCAGGGTCAGCACTTGATGGTGCTGTTGTTGGGGCTCTTAACACTGCGGTGCGGGTTACCATGGTTAGCTATGGTGGTTTCAGAGGTGGCATCAGTGGTCAGTCCCTTTTGGGTTCCGTGCCGCCCCGCACCGCAATATGTGTTTTTTCCTTGTGTTCCATGTCTGGAATATGTTGTGCAAGGATTGGGATCAGTCGCAGGGTACAAAATGCTTTGCTGTCTGTCCCCTCTTTTTTGGGGAGGATTCCTGTATCAGGGTGTCTCTCTCTCTCTCCCCCCCCGCCCCCTGTGTTCAGCTGGGTAGCTTGTTTTTGAAACAAGGCTGCCACATTACCTGGGGAAGGGGCTCCCGCTTTTGGGGACCCCGCTGATAGGGGTGCTGTGAATGTGGTCGCTCCATATTCACAGCGGGGGGGGGGGGGGGGCGCGGTGGTGAGTCCGGTTTTGGCCGGGACTCTGGTGTCGCAGACGTTTCCCGGACGGGGAGCTGGAGGCGCAGAATGCTTCTATGACCTGCGTGGTCCTGACCGACCAGTTGGTACTAGGTCAGATATTTGTCTGTGTGTCGACCCCGGATATGCTCCCCTTGCTCTCCAGGGCATCCGCCTGCGCCATGTTTTCTGCCCTGCCTTGTATGGCTGGGGGTTGGTCTACGGACGGTCTTTTCAGTAGTCCCTGGTGGTATTGCCCTGTGGGGGTGTACGCAGGGGTGTCTCTGATTGTCATCATAAAGGATGCCACGGGCGGTGTGAGCACTCTGCTCCCGCAATCTAAAAGAGGGTAGGTGCCTCACTGTAGGCGAGGGCCCTCATTTACTGTTCCCCATGCGTTTTTTGGTTTTCGCCCGCCAAGTGCGGCAGGAAAACATTTTCAGGGGGCTAGGACGTCCACTGAGGACACAGGCGCCCCGGGTGCCGCAAGCCTGCTTCCGCTTGGAGGTTTGCCTCCGCTCGCATCTCGGGTGGGGGGCTGGCTCCGCGAATTCGCGGCTCGGTGGAGGTCTCTCCTCTCTGACTGTTGGGGTTGCGAGGTAGTTTCCTCTGAGTGTGAGACAGGATTTCTCTCTTGTCTACCAAACGGGTTTTTTCCCTCCATCCTCTGGCTCGCCGGTTGGCTCTGTCAGGGGCTGTCCAGGATCTTTTGGTCAGGGCAGTGATTGTGCCAGTTCCCTCGTGGAACAGGCTCCGTGGTTTTTCGCCAATCTGTTTTTGGGGTCCCCAAAGGAGGACGGGGTCCGTCCAATCCTGGGCCTCAGGCCTTTGTTTGTTTTTTTGTAAAAGTGCAAACTTTAAGGATGAGGTTTTTCTGGCGTCTTTGGATGCCGTGAACGCGTACCTGCATGTTCCCATATGCTCAAAGCACCAGAGTTTCTGGACTTTGCGGTCAGGGGGGACCATTTTTTCATTGTGGCCCTCCCGCTCGGCTTGGTGTCGACACCACAGGTTTTCACCGAGGTGCTCGTTCCGACACTGGCCCGGCTGTGGCAGCGGGGGTTTGTTATTGTGGGATGTCTGTACGACATTCTCCTACGAGCTTCCTCGAGCTCTGAATTAGTGGAGCCATGTCTGTCACGTGTCAGACTCTCCAAGAGTTTGGCTGACTTCTGTTTTGTCCAGAAGTCAGTGTTGGTCCCGTCTCAGGGACTGGAATTCTTGGGACTAGTCCTGGATTCCGCCGGGGCGAAAAAATTTTCTCCTAACGGAAAGAATTCAGACTCTGCAATCTGCTGGGCAACAGTTGTCGACCTAGTAGTGGTCATCTCTGCGATTCTGCATGAGGGTTCTGGGTCTGACGATGGCCTCTGTCGAGGCGGTTCCGTATGCCAAATTCCACGCCAGGGTGCTACAGAGGGAACTGCTGTCTCGTGGGGACAAGCTTCCGTCATCCCTGGATTACCAGGTTCAGTTGAGTCACCTGGTCCCTGGTGTGGTGGCTGACTTTTCCGGTGCTTCGGGCTGGAAAGGCATTTCTGCCATGTCACTGGACAATGGTCGCGACGGATGCCAGCTTCTCCGGTTGGGGAGGGGTTTTTTTTTGGGGCACCCAGTCAGCCCTGTGGCGCTGGACTCAGGTGGAGTCCCACCTACCAATCGGTGTCCTGGATCAGGCTTTGCCTTACCTGGTGGTCCCTGGATCTACAGGGCTGACCATTCAGGACCCTGTCTGACAACGCTGTGGCGTACGTCGACCATCTGGGAAGCACACGGAGTTCTGTTGCAGCGACGAGGGTCGCGCACATCCTTCGGTGGGCCGAAAGGTCCGTTCCAGCTCTATCGGCCGTGTACATTCCGGGAGTATGGAATTGGCGGGCCGACTCCTGAGTCGGACTGCGCTAGACCAAGGAGAGTGGTCTCTCCACCCGTAGGGGTTTTCAGTGTCTGTGCCGAAAGTGGGGCACTCCATGCGTGGACCTTCTAGCGTCCCGCCTCAACCGGAAGGTGCCATGTTTTTTGGCCAGGTCAAGGGACCCATGGGCAGACGCGTCAGGCGCGTTGGTGGCTCCTTGGGGTCACTGTCGCCTACTTTAAACCTTCCCTCCTCGGTAGCTTCTTCCTCGACTGCTGCGCAGAGTGGAAGCCGAGGGAATTCTATCAATCCTGATTGCCCCAGATTGGCCGCGTCGCTCATGGTACGCGGACCTGGTGCGTCTGATGGCAGACACCCCCTTGCGTCTTCCCCTGGGGGTTGATCTTCTGTTACAGGGTCCGATCATCCACCCTGTTTTTTACAGCCACTGGCTTAGCGGCGTGGCTGTTGAGAGCCTGGGGCTGTGGGCCCGAGGCCTATTGGGCTTAGTGGTCTCTACCGTGCTGCCTGCACGGAAGTCTACCTCACGTAGGTTTTACATCATACGTGGCGGGCCTGCATCTCTGTGTGTAAGGAGATGAAGTGGCACCCTCGGACATACGTGGTGTCCAGGATTCTGCTGTTTTTTACAGCAGGGAGTGGATCAAGCTCTCGCCTTAAGTACGGTTAGGAGTCAGTTTTCTGCTCTGGCTGTTACTTTCGATGAGCCTTGGCGTCGCACTCCTTGGTGCGTACGTCTGGTCTGGGGGTCTGGCATGTGGCCCCTCCACTACCCCCATGGGACTTGAATTTAGTCCTTTCGGTTCTTCTGGATGCTCCCTTTGTGGACATTCGGGAGGTTTTTTTGTTGACTGTCACAAAAGGGGAGCAGGTTTAGCTCAGCGCTAGAGTACCTGCCCTTCATGCATTTGACTCTGGGTGCTAGCCCAGGAAGGTCTGCGTCGTCACGTGGCCATGGCTCAGCGTGGGCATTTCCACTGTGATTTTTTCTGGTAGCAATTACCTCGATCAGACGAGTGTTTGTCTGTTCTGGCGGCCTTGTCTTGCAAGGCTCCCTACTTGGTCATCCATAAGGATGAGGTGGTGCTGCGACCGCAGCCGTCTTTTCTCCCCGGGGTCGTTTCGGCTTTTCACGTTGATGATGACATTGTTCTTCCATCCTTATGTCCTTGGCCGAAATGCAGGGAGGCGGCCACTTTACATCCTCTGGATGTGATTCGGGCCCTACGAGTGTACTTATCTGCTACGATTCCGTTCCGAAAGTCGGACTCACTGTTCGCGTCGCTGGCTGGTCCTACAAGGGGGCCTGGTAGTCTCGTCAGCCACCCCTTTTTCGGGATGGATCCGACGAATTGTGCTTCAGGCCTATGCCCTGAAGGGGCTGGCGCCTCCCTTTTGGGTTACGGCGCATTCGACCAGGGCGATCGGAGCCTCTTGGTTTTTCTGGCATCAGGCCTCTGTGTTACAGGGGTATATGGCAGCGACCTGGTCGTCGGTCCACACTTTTTCAAAGTTTTATAAGGTGGATGTGAGTGCATCTTCTGATGCCTCCTTCGGCCGCAGATGTTACAGGCGGCGTTTTATGGTAGGAGTTTCTCCGTTGAGCAACTCCCGGTTTTGTTTGGGGTGTAACCTGTTTTTGCTGTGTTATTTCCCACCCCTCGAATTTTTTTGACACTGCTTTGGGACGTCCCTAATGTCAAAGAATGCTGTGTCCGTCTATGAACGAAAGAGAAAATAGGATTTTTATACTCACCGTAAAATCCATTTCTCTGAGTTCATAGACGGACACAGCACCCACCCCTCCTTTGTTTGTACTGCTTGTTACGAACTGAGGCTGTTAGAGCAGGGTGTGGGTTATACCGGGGGGGCCACGCCCCCTGGGAGGAGCTGCACTGAGGTTTGTGTTTGTTAACACTTTAAGTGCTTTTTTTCTGCCTAAACTCTCCTAGTAAAAGCGGATATAACCCTAATGTCAAAGAATGCTGTGTCCGTCTATGAACTCAGAGAAATGGATTTTACGGTGAGTATAAAAATCCTATTTTTTTTTATTTCTATTTTTTTTCACAAAATGTTTATATTAGCGGGTTATTTCTCACACACAGCATATGCATACCACAAATTACACCCCAAAACACATTCTGCTATTCCTCCCGAGTATGGCGATACCACATGTGTGCGACTTTTACACAGCGTGGCCACATACAGAGGCCCAACATGCAGGGAGCACCATCAGGCGTTCTGGAGCACCCAGGCCAGTTCTGACATTCCTCTCCTACATGGAAAAATCATCATTTATTTGCTAGAAAATTACATAGAACCCCAAAACATTGTATATGCTTTTTTAGCAAAGACCCTAGAGAATACAATGGCGGTCGTTGCAACTTTTTATCGTGCATGGTATTTGCACAGCATTTTTTCGAATGCGTTTTTTTGGGAAATAAAACAGTTTTGTGCTTTTAAAAAAAAAAAAACATTAAAGTTAGCCCAATGTTTTTGCACAATATGAAAGATAAAGTTACGCCGAGTCAAGAGATACCCAACATGTCACCCTTCAAAATTGTACACGCTTGTGGAATGGCGCCAAACTTCGCTACTTAAAAATCCCCATAGCTGACACTTTAAATATTTTTACTGGTTACATCTTTTTAGTTGGAGAAGAGGTCTAGGGCCAAAATGATTTCTCTCGCTCTAACGTTCGTAGCGATACCTCACATGTGTGGTTTGAACACCGTTTTCATATGTGGGCGGGACTTACGTGTGCGGTCGCTTCTGTATACGAGCACATGGGAACAGGGGCTTTTTAATTTTTTATTTATTTTTTTATTGTTCATTTTACTTTATTTATTTTAGTTTGACATGTTTTTCCCCAAAAATAAATGTTTTGATCACTTTTATTCCTATTACAAGGAATGTAAACATCCCTTGTAATAGGAATATAGCACGACAGGTCCTCTTTACAGTGAGATATGGGGTCAATAAGATCCCACATCTCACCTCTAGGCTGGGAAGCCTAAAAAAAAAAAAAACAATCCTGGCTTCGATCGTAGCGGTGAGTCGAAAGCACTAGAGAGCGAAGGGAGGGGGGGACGTCCCCTTTCGCCTCCCGTAAGAATGATCAAGAGGTGGAACAGCCGTCATGATCATTCTTATGGTGTAGGGAATCGCTGGCTGAAAAAGATGATATCTGAATGATGCCTGTAGCTGCACCCATCATTCAGATATCCCTGCACAAAGTCAAGGACCTTATATGACGTCTGGCGGGCGGGAAGTGGTTAAAACTAGGGCTGTCCCGATACCGATACTAGTATCGGTATCGGGACCGATGCCGAGCATTTGTGCGAGTACTTGTACTTGCACAAATGCTCCCGATGCCTGAGCCGATGCCCGGAAGTCGGCGGACGGAGAGGGGGCGGAGCCAGTGGGGTAGCGTGGGAAGCGCCATTGCACCGGGTGTATCATTCAGGGGGACGCCAGTCAGTGTGTGTCACTGCCGGATCCGTCCCCCTGTTTACTTCCTGTGTCCCTGGCTGGTGCCCTGTGAATGGTCAGGTACGGCGGCGGGGCGGGGCTATTACAGCATTGCTGGCAACAAGAGTGTGCAGCGCGAGTGCTGGAAATTGAAATGTTTTGCCGCTCACCGGGTTATCACAGCGTGAGACAAGCAATCAGCCGGCAGAGCCAGGTGTGCCCGATACAATGGACTGAGCCATTCACAGCGGTCAAAGTCATCAGAGGAGAAATGGTGAGGATGGAGATGATAGTGCATACAGATATTGTGTTTTTTATTCAGATTGTTTCATGGTGAAAACATATTAATTATCAGAAATTTGTAAATGTGTTTTTACCCGAGGAGACAAGTGAAGAAATGCCATTCTCACTGCCTAACTAGTGTTTGTTTAACGGTACTGCTTTTTTTTTATTAAAGTCAAATATGTTTCATAGGAAGCTATGAGAGCCTTTAGCAAGAAATATTAATTACATACATTTTTTCACCCCTACTCAACAAATTTTTTCATAGAAGGCAGCATTAGATTAATTCCCTTTTAAATGCACCCTTGCAAAATGAAGACATATGTTCACTGAGGACTGGACTGAGCCATTCACAGCCCCTGTCAGAAAATAGTCTGTCTGCTGTCACTTCGCTTAAGATCTTTCTGCTTCAAGAAGTGTCATTTTATGCCAGACCCCGGACAGCTCAGCACTACCTCTCCCCCCCCCCCTCCTCCTCTGGACACCCTCTCTTCACCTCCTCCAGGCTGATAGAAGACATAAGCTACAGGTGAAACCAAGTCAGCCAGAGAGATTAGAGAGTTTAGACAAGTCAGTATTGGTCAGTATAGTCAGTACATAGTATAGTGTAGTGGACAGAGCAGTGGTCAGTTGTTCCATCCATCCGTCAGTGCCCCCTGTCAGTGCCATCCATCCGTCAGTGCTCCCTGTCAGTGTCATCCATCCTTAGGTTCCCACTGTCAGTGCCATCCATCCGTCAGTGCCCCCTGTCAGTGCCATCCGTCAGTGCCCCCTGTCAGTGCTCCCTGTCAGTGCCATCCATCCGTCAGTGCCCCCTGTCAGTGCCATCCATCCGTCAGTGCCCATTTTTCAAATTGTCACCTGACATTAAAAAAAAGTATCGGTATTCGGTATCGGCGGGTACTTGAAAAAAAGTATCGGTACTTGTACTCGGTCTTAAAAAAGTGGTATCGGGACAACCCTAGTTAAAACGCATTTTTTTCCCCAGAGTATTTTCCGGGTATTGCAGAGCATTGGTGCGTGGGTATTGCAGAGTATTGGTGCGTGGGTATTGCAGAGTATTGGTGCGTGGGTATTGCAGAGTATTGGTGCGTGGGTATTGCAGAGTATTGGTGCGTGGCTATTGCAGAGTATTGGTGCGGGGGTATTGCAGAGTATTGGTGTGTGGGTATTGCAGAGTATTGGTGCGTGGGTATTGCAGAGTATTGCGCATGGGTATTGCAGAGTATTGGTGCGGGGGTATTGCAGAGTATTGGTGTGTGGGTATTGCAGAGTATTGGTGCGGGGGTATTGCAGAGTATTGGTGCGTGGGTATTGCAGAGTATTGGTGCGGGGGTATTGCAGAGTATTGGTGCGTGGGTATTGCAGAGTATTGATGCGTGGGTATTGCAGAGTATTGGTGCGTGGGTATTGCAGAGTATTGCGCGGGGGTATTGCAGAGTATTGCGCGGGGGTATTGCAGAGTATTGCGCGGGGGTATTGCAGAGTATTGCGCGGGGGTATTGCAGAGTATTGCGCGTGGGTATTGCAGAGTATTGCGCATGGGTATTGCAGAGTATTGGTTCGTGGGTATTGCAGAGTATTGGTGCGTGGGTATTGCAGAGTATTGTGCGGGGGTATTGCAGAGTATTGGTGCGTGGGTATTGCAGAGTATTGTGCGTGGGTATTGCAGAGTATTGGTGCGGGGGTATTGCAGAGTATTGGTGCGGGGGTATTGCAGAGTATTGTGCGGGGGTATTGCAGAGTATTGTGCGGGGGTATTGCAGAGTATTGGTGCGTGGGTATTGCAGAGTATTGATGCGTGGGTATTGCAGAGTATTGGTGCGGGGGTATTGCAGAGTATTGGTGCGGGGGTATTGCAGAGTATTGGTGCGGGGGTATTGCGGGGGTATTGCAGAGTATTGGTGCGTGGGTATTGCAGAGTATTGGTGCGTGGGTATTGCAGAGTATTGTGCGTGGGTATTGCAGAGTATTGGTGCGGGGGTATTGCAGAGTATTGGTGCGGGGGTATTGCAGAGTATTCGTGCGGGGGTATTGCGGGGGTATTGCAGAGTATTTTCCGGGTATTGCAGAGTATTGGTGTGTGGGTATTGCAGAGTATTGGTGCGGGGGTATTGCAGAGTATTGGTGCGTGGGTATTGCAGAGTATTGATGCGTGGGTATTGCAGAGTATTGGTGCGGGGGTATTGCAGAGTATTGGTGCGTGGGTATTGCAGAGTATTGTGCGTGGGTATTGCAGAGTATTGGTGCGGGGGTATTGCAGAGTATTGGTGCGTGGGTATTGCAGAGTATTGGTGCGGGGGTATTGCAGAGTATTGGTGCGTGGGTATTGCAGAGTATTGGTGCGTGGGTATTGCAGAGTATTGTGCGTGGGTATTGCAGAGTATTGGTGCGGGGGTATTGCAGAGTATTGGTGCGTGGGTATTGCAGAGTATTGATGCGTGGGTATTGCAGAGTATTGATGCGTGGGTATTGCAGAGTATTGGTGCGTGGGTATTGCAGAGTATTGTGCGTGGGTATTGCAGCGTATTCGTGCGTGGGTATTGCAGCGTATTCGTGCGTGGGTATTGCAGAGTATTGCGCGGGGGTATTGCAGAGTATTGCGCTGGGGTATTGCAGAGTATTGCGCATGGGTATTGCATGGGTATCCATGCCGCCTATCAGTGCCCAGCCATGCCCATTCGTGCCACCTATCAGTGCCCATCCATGCCGCCTATCAGTGCCCAAACGTGCCACCAATCAGTGCCCATCCATGCCGCCTATCAGTGCCCAGCCATGCCCATTCGTGCCACCTATCAGTGCCCATCCATGCCGCCTATCAGTGCCCAAACGTGCCACCAATCAGTGCCCATCCATGCCGCCTATCAGTGCCCAGCCATGCCCATTCGTGCCACCTATCAGTGCCCATCCATGCCGCCTATTAGTGCCCAAACGTGCCACCAATCAGTGCCCATCCATGCCGCCTATCAGTGCCCATCCATGCCGCCTATCAGTGCCCATCCGTGTCGCAGACTCTCAGCCTCATCTATTGATTTTGTCCATCTCACAATGACCGGTTTCTGATGACACCTCTGGAGCTTCTCTGTGATTGGATGAGACTTTGTGACTTCATTTCAATTGATATTTATAAATTGAAGTGTTTACATGTAAGATAACAATGTGGAAATGTTTATAAATGACTAAACCTTTCTACTGCTTTGCGACGCATTCACACAATTGGGGGATGGGGACAGAGCGTTGTCACCAGGGTGACCACGTGTCCCGGATTGCCCGGGACAGTCCTGTATTTTTCAGGTGTGTCCCGGGTCCCGGGCACCTTCATTCCAGGACTATACAGTGTCCTGGAATGAAACTGACACGGCCATCCCATGAGCCGATGATGGAAAATGTCTTGTTTCTCAGCCCAGGGTGTTCGCCCCGCCAAATGCCATTTTTTTTTGTGATGGGGGGGGGTGTCCCTGAATGGTAGTTTGGAAATGTGGTCACCCTAGTTGTCACCCTACAACAGGAAGTGCCTGAACAAGGACCGCCATGGCGGGATCACCTGGCATTATTATGAGTATGAAAGTTACATAGATAGTCAGGTTGAAGAAAGTCGTCTAGTTCACCGCTATGCGGAGCGATTCAGAGAAAATGACTGTGTGTGTATGGAGACATTGGATAACATGGAGGGGAGATTCCAGGCAGGAAATGAGAGCCGCTCCTTTGATCTGCAGTGTGCATGATGAGCCCTAACAGAAGTCAATGCGAGTGTTAACCACTTGAGACCCGCGCTATTGACAAAAGGCGTCAACAGCGCGGCTCTCAAGTGCCAAGTGGACCTCTTTAGACGTCCTTTTATGTGCATTACCCGTGCGCGCCTCTGGGGGGCGGGCAGCGGGTAAACACTGTCCCGGCACATCGCTGAAGAGCCGATGCGTGTACCTGGCAGCCGCGATGTCCGCCGGGTACACGCGGTCGTCTGTAACACAGCAGGTGACAGCAGGGACGTGGAGCTCTGTGTGTAAACACAGAGCTCCACGTGCTGTCAGGGAGAGAGGAGACCGATCTGTGTCCCTTTACATAGGGACACAGCATCGGTCACCTCCCCCAGTCACCCCCCCACACAGTTAGAACACACCCAGGGAATACATTTAACCCCTTCCTCACCCCTAGTGTTAACCCCTTCCCTGCCAGTCACATTTATACAGTAATTAGTGCATTTTTATAGCACTGATCGCTGTATAAATGTGAATGGTCCCAAATTTGTGTCAAAAGTGTCCGATACGTCCGCCGCAATATCGCAGTCCCAATAAAAATCGCAGATCGCTGCCATTACTAGTAAAAAAAATAATAATAAAAAAAAATCATAATTCTGTTCCCCATTTTGTAGGCGCTATAACTTTTGCGCAAACCAGTCGCTTATTGTGATTCTTTTTTTTTTTTTTTTATGTATCGGCCTTAACTGAGAACATTTTTTTTTTTTTTTTTAAATTGGGATATTTATTATAGCAACAAGTAAAAAATATATATATATATTTTTTAAATTGTCGCTCTTTTTTTGTTTATAGCGCAAAAAATAAAAACCGCAGAGGTGATCAAATACCACCAAGAGAAAGCTCTATTTGTGGGGGAAAAAGGACGTCAATTTTGTTTGGGAGCCACGTCGCACGACTGCGCAAATGTCAGTTAAAGCGACGCAGTGCCGGAAGCTGAAATTTCGCCTGGGCACGAAGGGGGTTTATGTGCCCAGTAAGCAAGTGGTTAAAGTCGCACCTCAGGCTTCTTTTCACACTAGTGCAACTTATCCTGCAACGTGGGACTGCAAAGTCGCATGACAAGTCGTTTCCAATGAGTACCATTCATATCTGTGTGACTTCAAGTCGCACCGACTTCAACGTAGTCCCTGTACTTCTTTGGTCTGACTTTGATGCGAGTTGAGGTCCAGAGACCTCATGTTTACACAGGCATTCCCTGAAATCGTGGTAAAATCGCATCTAATCGCGGTAAAATCGTGCAGCATTGAAGTCACAGCGGTGTAAGACTCTGTTTCCACTATTGCAACCCCAAGTCACGCTATTTACATTGCGACTTTGCAATGCGATTTTTTATGCAATGTCATGCGACTGGTGAGAACAAGTCGCACCGAAGTCGGAACAAAGAAGTGCAAAAACCTTTTTTGGAGTTTGATGCAACTTGAGTCACACCAATTAGAACGGGGACCATTGAAATACATGGGTTTTGACTTGTCATGCGACTTCACATGTGTCAAGTCGCACAACAACTCACGGTAGTGGAAAACAGAGCCTAAAAGGGGCCAAAGTAAGTACAGGAACCTTTTTCTAAGTCTAAGCGGCTTAAGTTGCACTGATTAGAACAGTTCCATTGCCGTTACTGAGGAGCGACTTGTCATGCGACTGTGAACTGTGTAACCAGAGCGGCGAAATAGCAGTAAACCCGCGTGACTTTCAAGATGGCAATGTGAAAGGGGTCTTTAGGCGCCTTTCACACTACTATGACTTCAAAGTCGTGCAATTTTGCGGCCGCGATTTTTACGTGATTTCAGGGAGACTTGAGGCCTATGAACATGAAATCGCATCAAAGTCGGACCGAAGTAGTGCAGGGACTACTTTGAAGTCGGCACGACTTGAAGTCCTACTAATATGAATGGTAGTCATTGGAAATCATGGGGAACGACTTGTCATGCGACTTTGCAGTCCCAAGTTGCAGGAAAAGTCGCACAAGTGTGAAAGAAGCCTTAGGCTCTGTTTTCACTACTGCGAGATGTTGTGCAACTTGACACAAGTGAAGTCGCATGTTCTAACTGGTGCGACTCCAAAAAAGGTGTTTGCACTACTTTGTTCCGGCTTCGGTGCGACTTGTTCTCTCTTGGTTCTCACCGGTTGCATGACAGCCCATCAAAAATCACATTTCAAAGTCGCACTGTAAATTGTGCAACTTTGGGGTCGCAATAGTGGAAACCTAGCCTAAGAGCCGGTTCTTACAGGGCCGGCTTCAAAGTTGGAAGACTTCCTGTACTACTAGTAGTTCCTGTACTACTTTTGGGGCGACTTCAGGGCGACTTGCATTGACTTCTATACGGAAGTCATTTTTCGAGCCGCGCTGAAGTCGTGCTGTACGGGGCGGCTTTAAAGTCGGAAGACTTCAGCGCGGCTTGAAAAACGACTTTTGTATAGAAGTCAATGCAAGCCGCCCCAAAAGTAGCACAGGAACCTTTTTCTAAGTCGGAGCGACTTGAGTTCTGTGCGTTTTCTGGTCCGTTTCGGGTCCCAATTCAGACAAAAATGTGGGATGAAATCCAACCTGAAAACGGTGAATGGAGACGCACCGCCCCCCCCCCCCCCCCCGATGGGAGCCGCTCCGTTCCTCAGTGTGAACCCAGCCTCACACAGCTCTGATTCATACCAGTGCTACTTCATAAGCCGCAGAGCAGTGCGATTTGCCCTTCATTGCAGCTTGTGACTTCAATTAACAGAAGTCGCCCCCCCCCTCCTGTAGTCATAAAAAAAAAAAAAAACGGGCCCTTTAAGGCTTTTAAAATGTCGTTCTGCAGCGCCGGGCAAATAACATACATTCATGGATTGCATTGCAGGAATGTATGTTATTGTGGCCAGCTGCCGCTGGTCTATTCAGATGGCCGGACATAGGGCGCCGGCTAACTGAATAACGGCAGCTGGTTGGCTGTGTGGAAGTGCCAGCGGCTCTGATAGGCTTTCCGAGTACAGCCCTTCGGGTCCCGGATGTCTTATCCTCGGAACGTACGGGGGCTGCGTCCCTTGGATAAGACTGACAGCCGTCTCAGCCAATCAGGTTCACCGATTCTGGTTATCGGTAACCTGATTGGCTGAAGCGTCATCGAGGGCGGCAGAAGACATCGAGGGACCGTAGAAGGAGGATGGCTAACCCCAGAAAGTTAAGTGCCGGGCGGGGGGCAATCTGACTGGCAGCATTTTACAGGGCACAGTGGCGACAATTGATGTGGGCACAGTGGCTACAATTGATGTGGGCACAGTGGCGACAATTGATGTGGGCACAGTGGCGACAATTGATGTGGGCACAGTGGTAACAATTGATGGCATGGCACAGTGGCTGCATTTGATGGCACAGTGGCTGCGTTTGGCATGGCACAGTGGTGACAATTGATGGGCACAGTGGTGACAATTGATGGGCACAGTGATGAAAATTGATGGCACAGTGGCGACAATTAATGGCACAGTGGCTGCGTTTGATGGCATGGCACAGTGGCTGCGTTTGATGGCACAGTGGCTGCGTTTGGCATGGCACAGTGGCGACAATTGATGGCACAGTGGCGACAATTGATGGCATGGCACAGTGGCTGCATTTGATGGGCACAGTGGCTGCTTTTGATGGGCACAGTGGCTGCCTTTGATAGGCACAGTGAGGCTGCAATTGTCTTTTTTTTTTTATTGTTTGCGCCCCCCCCCCCCAAAAAAAAATTTGAGCACCAGCCACCACTGCAGGAGCTTCTGAAGGAAAATAAGTGGAATATTCTGCAATGCCCGAGTCAATCACCTGATCTCAACCCAATTGAGTATTTTTCTTGCTGAAGACAAAACTAAAGGCAGAAAGACCCACAAAGAACAACTGAAGAGAGCTGCACTTAGATCCTGGCAAAGCATCAGAAAGGAGGAAAGCCAGTCGCTGGTAATGTCCATGGGTTCCAGACTTCAGGCACTCATTGCCAGTAAGACCCCTTTTCACACTGAGGTCATTTTGCAGGCGCTATTGCGCTAAAAATAGCGCCTACAAACCGACCCTAAACAGCTGCTGCCGTGTCTTCATTGTGAAACCCCCGAGAGCTTTCAACCTGGATCGGTGCGCTAGCAGGACGGGAAAAAAGGTCCTGCTAGCTGCATCTTTGGAGCGGCGTGTATACCGCTCCTCCACCGCTCCCGCCCATTGAAATCAATGGGACACTGCGGCTATACCACCAGCAATGCGCCTCTGCAGAGGCGCATTGCGGGTGGTTTTAACCCTTTCTTGGCCACTAGCGAAGGGGTAAAACCGCCCCACTAGTAGCCGAATAGTGCCGCGAAATTAGCGGTAAAGAGCTGCTAAAAATAGCGTCGCTTTAACGCCACCGCACCTCCCGCCCCAGTGTGAAAGGGGCCTTAAAAGGGTTGTAAAGGTAAAAAAAAATCCCTAAATAGCTTCCTTTACCTTAGTGCAGTCCTCCTTCACTTACCTCATCCTTCCATTTTGCTTTTAAAGGTCCTTATTTCTTCTGAGAAATCCTCACTTCCTGTTCTTCTGTCTGTAACTCCACACAGTAATGCAAGGCTTTTTCCCTGGTGTGGAGTGTCGTGCTCGCCCCCTCCCTTGGACTACGAGAGAGTCAGGACGCTCTCTAGATTGCAGATAGAGAAAGGAGCTGTGTGTCAGTGGGTGTCCTGACTCTCCTGTAGTCCAAGGGAGGGGGCGAGCACGACACTCCACACCAGGGAGAAAGCCTTGCATTACTGTGTGGAGTTACAGACAGAAGAACAGGAAGTGAGGATTTCTCAGAAGAAATAAGGACATTTAAAAGCAAAATGGAAGGATGAGGTAAGTGAAGGAGGACGGCACTAAGGTAAAGGAAGATATTTAGGGGAAAAATTACCTTTACAACCCCTTTAAGGACTCCCAACAAAATATTAAAAATGAACATTTTATTTATGATTATATTTATTTGTCTAATTACATCCGAGACCCTGAAAATGGGGGGACTGTGTATAAAAGTGGTTGAAGTTGCTAAAATTTGTACTTGATATTCATGTTCAACCCCTTGAATTAAAGCTGAAAGTCTGCATTTGGATTGGTTGGTTTTTATTTTATTCTGGTGACACACAGAGCCAAAAGTATGAAAACTGTGCCTGTGTACAAATACATACAGTTTTGGTCTCATCACTCCAAATGACTTCAAAGTATATATAAAATAATATGCAAAGTGTTTGGCTTGTAATAAATGTAATTGGCCACAAGATGGCGCTCAGTGACAGCATCACATGCTTGTTTTATATACAGTAATAACCTTGGATTGAGAGTAACTTGGTTTGAGAGCGCTTTGCTAGACAAGCAAAACATTTTAATACATTTTGACTTGATATACAAGCGAGGTCTTGATATAAGAGTAGTGTCATGTCACCACCGAGTATAAAAGAGAAGACAGGCGCCTCTAAGTGTAGCAATATGGTTACATTTAATGAAGGTACAACATTTAGAAACATATTGCTACACTTAGAGGCGCCTCTCTTCTCTTTTATACTCTGGAGCTCCTGCTGGATTCCATCTGTGGATGGACATTTAATGGTTACACAACTTATTACATTACCAGGCCTGCCATCGGGGGGGGGGGGAGGGGTACAGGCAGTACACCTGTAAGGGGCCCGGATTGCAACTACCTTCCTTTTTTTATAACATTTAAAAAAAAAAAATTATATATATATATTTTTTTTTATTAAAGGGGTGGGGAAACCCCCCCCCCCCGCTTCTCAATTTGCGGCAGCCCCCTGCTTCTGAATTTGAGGCGGCAGCACCCCTCCCCCGGTTCTCTGCTCCAGGGGGCCCATGCCTGAAGCTGTGTAAGGGGTCCCATAATTCCTGATGGCGGCCCTGCACATTACTATAATCTTTTTATATGGACTATAAACTAAAGGACTTATGAATAAAAGGCTGTGGAACGAATTATTTGAGTTTCCATTATTTCTTATGGGGAAATTTGCTTTGATATACAAGTGTTTTGGATTACAAGCATGTTTCTGGAACACATTATACTCGTAATCCAAGGTTTTACTGTAATCCAACGTTAGAATGACTTCAAATAAATAAATGTCACAGCCTTCTGAAAGTAAAGACTTCATTTACTATAAGCCTTATTTGAAAATGCTAGTTTCCTGGCTGTCTCTGGTTTTATTACTTTCCAAGTCACAACCCTGGAGCAAACGTGCAGCAAGCAAAGTCAGCATAAGGTAAGCATTGAAGCCATTGGATCGGAGAGACAGTCAGGATTTTTGGAATGAAGCCCTCCTCTGTGTCCTTCTCATGACAGGTGCACTTTATTGCAGAGGTCTCCTGGTCGCTGTGGAGTGACACACAGCAGACGCTCTTTGGGATCAGACAATGTAAAATGCACAATATCCTGGACCAGGCAATCTGGCGGGAGAGAGCCGAGTCCGTATTCTGCAGCGAGACGACAATTCTCATCAATTAGCTCTCTGAGTGCCGAGCTCCAGGAAATATTGCGCTTTATTCCATTCTCTTCTGCCCCCCCCCCCCACCCAAAGACAATTACCATGAAGCTGGAGGACACATGGGCCCAGATTCTCAAAGGCGTTACGACGGCGCAACACCATTTGCGCCGTCGTAAGTCCTAATCTGGCCCCGGGTATCTATGCGACTGATTCTTAGAATCAGTTACGCATAGATACCCATTAGATCCGACAGGCGTAAGGCTCTTACGCTGTCAGATCTTAAATGCAATTTTTTTTTCCGCCGCTAGGTGTCGCCGAAGTCGTTTTCCCCGTCGCTTATGTAAATTAGCTAATTACGACGATTCCCGAACGTACGCGCGCTCGATGCAGAGAATTTATGACGTTTCCGTAGCCTTTGCGACACGTAAAGTTGCCCCTGGGTCTATGAGGCGCAGCCAATGTTAAGTATGGCCGTCGTTCCCGCGTCGAAATGTAAAAAATCTACGTCGTTTGCGTAAGACGTCCGTGAATGGTGCTGGACGCCATTTACGTTAACGTCTAAGCAAATGACGTTGGTGCGACGTCATTTAGCGCAATGCACGTCGGGTAATTTACCCGACGGAGCATGCGCAGTACGCTCGGTGCGGGAACACGCCTAATTTAAATGGTGCCCGCCCCATTTGAATTAGGCGGGCTTGCGCCAAGCACTTTTACGATACACCGCCGCAAGTTTACAGGTAAGTGTTCTGAGAATCAGGCACTAACGCTGTAAACCTGCGGCGGTGTAACGTAAATCACATACGTTACGCTGCCCAGGAGCAACGTAATTCTATGTGAATCTGGGCCATGAAGCATTTAAAGGGGAACTCATTTTATGTTCAGTAATTTTGATGAATGCGTTTCATATACAGATTTATAGATTCTCCTTCCATCGGGCAGTACAGTCAGCACTACTGCTAAATTCCTCTGGGATCAGCCAGGCAAAGGGCCCGCCCTGCAGAAGGAGGCAACCTCAGAATTGCTGTCCCTATAGGCAACCCATGGGAAGCTTTATATTTAAATTAAAGCTAAATATTGCGATTAGCAAATATTGTCTAAATCCATTCATCATGTGTATTCTTCCTGAATCTTGGTGCTCTTCTGTATTTCTTCCAAATCTGTGCAGTAATCCAGAGACTTCCTGTGATAAAGACCGCTCTTTGCTGCTCTCCCTTCTTGTGCAGGGGGACCATCACATTATGGGCAGCTTTAGTGAGATTGGTGGCAGATTTGTACCTCTCCAGTGAACTGACCTTCCATGGCTCTCCGGGCACACCAGAGGAGATGGCAGGCGCTGTGGCAGATTTACTAATCTATAGAAACACCTAGAAAGAAAGATATAATATCATTTCATTATCAATATGTAACGGATTTAATCCACAAACTGAATAAAGGGGGAGCAGATAAGCTAGTGACTTTATTTTACACAGTGTGCACCATGTCCTGGAGTACCGACATCTTGCTGCAATCCCGCAGTCTGGACTTTGTTATCGGTACAGTTTGTACTGAGGGAGAGGTGACTGAAGGTACATATAATGTGTGTATTGCATCAGATGGTACGTGCCATATAGATCAGCACTCCTCGTTCCTCATCTGAAGCCCCTTATCCAACAGATCTCATCCAATGCTCCTCATCTGAAGCCCCTCATCCAACTCTCCTCATCCAATGCTCCTCATCTGAAGCCCCTCATCCAATGCTCCCCATCTGAAGCCCCTCAACCAACTCTCCTCATCCAATGCTCCTCATCTGAAGCCCCTCAACCAACTCTCCTCATCCAATGCTCCTCATCTGAAGCCCCTCAACCAACTCTCCTCATCCAATGCTCCCCATCTGAAGCCCCTCATCCAACACTCCCCATCTGAAGCCCCTCATCCAACACTCCCCATCTGAAGCCCCTCATCCAACACTCCTCATCTGAAGCCCCTCATCCAACACTCTCATCTGAAGCCCCTTATCCAACAGATCTCATCCAATGCTCCTCATCTGAAGCCCCTCAACCAACTCTCCTCATCCAATGCTCCTCATCTGAAGCCCCTCAACCAACACTCTCATCTGAAGCCCCTCATCCAACACTCTCATCTGAAGCCCCTCGTCCAACACTCTCATCTGAAGCCCCTCGTCCAACACTCTCATCTGAAGCCCCTCGTCCAACACTCTCATCTGAAGCCCCTCGTCCAACACTCTCATCTGAAGCCCCTCGTCCAACACTCTCATCTGAAGCCCCTCAACCAACGCTCCTCATCTGATGCCTCTCATTCAGTGCTTCTCATCCAATGCTCCTCATCACAAGCTCCTTATCCAACACTCCTTATCCAATGCTCCTCATCTCAAGCCCCTCATTCAATGCTTCTCATCCAGTGCACCCCATCTGAAGCCCGTCATCCAACACTAATCCACTGAAGCCCCTCATCCAACACTCCTCATCCAATGCTCCCCATTTTAAGCTTCTCATCCAACACTCCTCATCCAATGCTCCCCATTTTAAGCTTCTCATCCAACACTCCTCATCTAATGTTCCTCATCTAAAACCCCTCATCCAACACTTCTCATCCAGTGCTACCCACCTGAAGGCCTTCATCCAGCACTTCTCATCTAAAGCCCAAAACTGCTCATCCTACCCTCCTCATCTGAAGCCCCCCATCCAATGCTCCCCATCTGAAGCCCCCCATCCAACACTCCTCATCTGAAGCCTTCCATCCAGTGCTCCTTATCTGAAGCCCCTCATCAAATGCTTCTCATCTAATGCTCCTGATCTGAAGCCCCTCGCCCATCACATTTCATCTGAAGCCCTTTATCCAACACTTCTCATCTATCCAATACTTCCCATACAACATTGCTCATTCAACTCTCCTTATCCAACACTTTTATCATCTTAATTCCTTCATCCAACGCTCCTCTTTCAATATGAGAGAGGGGGGGGGGGCTGGGGAAGGGTAAGTTGGGACTTTAAATGAGGTAATGGGTCAATTACCTCCATCGCTGGTTTTGTATAGAAAAAGGAAGCAAAAGCGGGACTTTAAATGAAGCATGTGCGGGAAACAGATTGTAATAAATGGGGGAGAAAAAAATAAACCAAAGATAATAAATCTGAAATACGTTTAAATATTTTATTGCTTTCACATAGTGCACCGTCCTTGACTATATTGCACTATTGAAGAAATAGATAGACATATGTATTTTACAGATTAGTTGGGGGAAAAGGTATGCGGGGAATGACCCAAGTATATAAATACAGCAAGTACATCAATCTGTACTGTATCCATTAAGACATAAAATAGGTATCACATGCTGAACAAAGATTACATCACGTCATACTGCAGTGATTATACATTGATGCATGGAGTATGTAGCTCTACGCGTTTCGCGACTATTGGTCGCTCATCAGGAGCAGGCAGAAGAACGGGGAGAGGTGAGTGTAAACAAACCTTCCCCGTTCTTCATTGTGGCGCTGTCATCGATCATTTGTTCCCTGATATAGGGAAAGACGATCACTGACGTCACACGTCCAGCCCCGCCCCCCCTACAGTTAGAAACACATATGAGGTCACACTTAACCCCTTCAGCGCCCCCTAGTGGTTAACTCCTAAACTGCAATTGTCCTTTTCACAGTAAACAATGCATTTTTATAGCACTTTTCGCAGTGAAAATGCCAATGGTCCCAAAAATGTGTCAAAAGTGTCCGATGTGTCCGCCATAATGTCGCAGTCACAAAAAAAATTGCTGATCGCCGCCATTAGTAGAAAAAAAAAAAATATTAATAAAAATGCAATAAAACTATCCCCTATTTTGAAAACGTTATACATTTTGTGCAAACCAATCGATAAACGCTTATTGGGATTTTTTTTTACCAAAAATATGTAGAAGAATACGTATCGGCCTAAACTGAGGAAAAATGTTTTTTTTATATATCTTTTTTGGGTATATTTATTATAGCAAAAAGTAAAAAATAAAATTTTTTTTCCAAATGTCCGCTCTATTTTTGCTTATAGCTCAAAAAAAATAAAAACGGCAGAGGTGATCAAATACCACCAAAAGAAAGCTCTATTTGTGGGGAAAAAAGGATGCCAATTTTGTTTGGGAGCCACATCGTACGACCGCGCAATTGTCAGTTAAAGCGACGCAGTGCCGAATCGCAAAAAGGGGCAAGGTCCTTAAAGCGGAGGTTCACCCTAAAAAACAATTTTTAACATTACATTCAGCCGAGTTGTCATAATGACAATCGGCTGTTTTTTTTTTCATTTTATCCCGTACATACCGTATTTTCACCGCCGCTTCCGGGTATGTCTTCTGCGGGACTGGGCGTTCCTAATTGATTGACAGGCTTCCGACCGTCGCATACTGCGCGTCACACGTTGCCAAAAGAAGCCGAACGTCGGTGCGCAGGCGCCGTATAGAGCCGCACCGACATTTGGCTTCTTTCGGCAACTCGTGGCGCGCTGTATGCGATGGTCGGAAGCCTTTCAATGTACGGGGGTGTACGGGGCTTAAAATGGTTGAAAACCCTCTGATACTACTTGCACCTGCAGGTAAGCCTACATTAAAGTGGATGTAAACCCCTCTCATCAATTGTAAACTACTGCCATAGTGCTGATCTATAAGGCGATACATGCCTCCTGCATCTATCCTTACCAGTCAAATGTGTCCCGTTTATTAGTTAGAAGCCCCCAAAAACAGCAGATTCAGTGGGTGGGTCTGTCATCGGCGCTTGGTGGACGGGGTCATGATTTCAGCAGATGCCCTGCCCACCTCTACACTCCCCTTGGCCAGAGCGTGCAAAGCGCATTCTTGGTAAAAACAGAGCGCGCTCACGGCCCCCTGTCATCCATCTCCAGTGACAGTCTGGGATGATCGGTGCGGGGGGGAGGGTAAGCTGTGAGCACCGATCCTCCCTGAATGGCTTTTCATCTGCTTCTCTCCCTCCCGCGGCATTCACCTGAAAAGCCATGCAAGGGGGCTTCGATCTCAAGTAAGTAATTCATAATGAGCTAGTATGCTAGTCATACTAGCTCATTATGCCTTTGTCTTGCATGTTTTTATTTCTTTTTTTAGGTTTACAACCACTTTAAGAACAAAACCTCTGATTTGACACCTTTTAACCCAACCAGCCTTAAAGGGGTTGTAAACTCTTGTTTTTTTAGTAACAAACATGTCATAGTTACCTCCACTGTGTAGTTCGTTTTGCACAGAGTGGCCCCCGATCCTTGGCTTCTGAGGCCCCTCTGCGGCGCTCGCGGCTTCTCCTGATAAACACCCTGGGAGAAGCGCTCTCGGGGTAGGGGGGATATTAGACTTGCGGATGCGCCCCCGAGCATCCGCGTCATTGGATTTGATTGACAGCAGCGAGAGCCAATGGCTGCGCTGCTATCAATCTATCCAACCAAGAGTCAATGACTCCCGGGCAGAGAGGTAGAGGGGGGAACGAATTGGCTCATGTGGAAATACACCCCAATAATCCCTATGTAGAAATATACCCCAATGATACCCTATATGTACAGGCTCCATGTATGGCCTGTGAACCTCAAACCCATGAACCCCATACTCCATGCTGCGTGCTCAGGGTCTAAAATATGGACGGAAACATTTAGATTGGTTACTCATTCTTCCCTTTGTGTTCCCTATAAATGCTGGCGGGGGGGGGGGGGGTATTTGAGAGGAATATTGGAAATGTCCCATCCTGAGTTAGGGCAGCCTGGCACAAAAGCCACTTACCTTCCTCCACAGAACTCCACTGACGTGACTGACGGACTTGAGGGGTCGGTCAGAAGGTCCTCCACAGGAATTCCCACAGACTCCACACGGACAGGATCAGGATAGGTCTCATCACACACGCCACGCAGACCTTCAATGGCTTTACCAGCTGCCAGTGGGCAATCCAATGCATAGACCGTCTGCAGAACATAATGTACCAGTTATTGATCAGTGATGGGGGGGATAGGGAGACAAGGTGGCTCAGGGACCCCAAAGACACAGATTGATCAGTTACTCCAGGAACTCCGTTTTGCCAGCCTAGGTCATGGCCTGTGGGCTTTTATTTTTTAACCACTTAAAGCGGTGGTTCACCCTTAGAGGGCACTTTTCCCCCTTAGATTCCTGCTCGTTTTTACTAGGGGAATCGGCTATTTGTTTTAAAATATGAGCATTACTTACCCGTTTACGAGATGCATCCTCTTCGTCGCTTCCGGGTATGGGCTGCGGGAATGGGCGTTCCTTCTTGATTGACAGTCTTCCGAGAGGCTTCCGACGGTCGCATCCATCGCGTCACGATTTTCCGAAAGAAGCCGAACGTCGGTGCGCAGGCGCAGCATAGAGCCGCACCGACGTTCGGCTTCTTTCGGCTACGAGTGACGCGATGGATGCGACCGTCGGAAGCCTCTCGGAAGACTGTCAATCAAGAAGGAACGCCCGCTCCCGAAGACCCATACCCGGAAGCGACGGAAGAAGATGCATCTCGAAAACGGGTAAGTACAGATCATATTTTAATACAAATAGCCGATTCCCCTAGACCGAACGAGCAGGAAGCTAAGGGAGAAAAAAAAAAAAAAAAAAATGGTTGAACTCCCGCTTTAAGGACCTCCTAACGCTGATATACGTCAGCAGAATGACACGGCTGGGCACAAGCACCTACCTGTACGTCCCCTTCAAGTGCCCGGCCGCGCGCCCGCGACCCCGTCCGAAGCTCCGTGACCCGATCGCCGCCGGTGTCCTGCAATCGGTCACAGGAGCTGAAGAACGGGGAGAGGTGAGTGTAAACAAACCTTCCCAGTTCTTCACAGTGGCATTGTCATTGATCGTCTGTTCCCTGATATAGGGAAAGACGATCAATGATGTCACAAGTCCAGCCCCGCCCCCCTACAGTTAGAAACACATATGAGGTCACACTTAACCCCTTCAGCGCCCCCTAGTGGTTAACACCTCATTTTCACAGTAATCAATGCATTTTTTTGCTGTGAAAATGACAATGGTCCCAAAAATGTGTCAAAATTGTCCGATGTGTCCGCCATAATGTCGCAGTCACGAAAAAAAAATCGCTGATCACCGCGATTAGTATTACAAAAAAACAATATGAATAAAAATGCCATAAAACTGTTCCCTATTTTGTAAACACTATGGGCCAGATTCTCATAGAATCGGCGTTGGCGTAATGTAAGCCATTTACACTACGCCACCGCAACTTACTGGAGCAAGTGCCGTATTCTCCAAGCACTTGCTCCGTAATTTGCGGCGGCGTAGTGTAAATGGCCCGGCGTATGGCTGCGTAATTCAAAGGGGGCGGCTTGTATTCAAATTAAGCGTGCCCCCGCGACGATCGAACTGCGCATGCGCCGGGCGGAAAAATAGGCCAGTGCGCATGCTCCAGCTCACGACGGAAAACGTCAATGACGCAGACGTGAGCGTCATTGACGTAAAGTCGTATTCGTGAACGACTTAGAAAAACGACGTAACCGACGGAAAAAGCCGATGCGGACCTGACGCCATACTTAACATGGCATACGGCGGACTGCTATATGAGGGGTAACCTTACACTTACGGAAACGACTTACGCGACGACTACGCAACGCAAATTCGTTCGGGAATCGGCGTATCAGGCTCATTTGCATAGTCAAATGAGAACTGAACGTAAACGCCACCTATCGGCCGGCGTCACATTACATCAAAGATCCGACGGTGTAAGTGACTTACACCTGTCGGATCTTGGCCGTATCTATGCGAAAATGATTCTAGGAATCACTCGCATAGATACCCGGGGCCAAAAACAGAGATACGACGGTGTTTCCTGAGTTACCCTGTCTTAACTCTTTTGAGAATCTGGCCCTATAAATTTTGCGCAAACCAATCGTTAAACGCTTATTGCGATTTTTTTTACCAAAAACATGTAGAAGAATACGTATCGGCTTAAAAAAATATGTTTTTTTGTATCTTTTTTTGGGGATATTTATTATAGCAAAAAAAAATGTTTTTCAAAATGTCGCTCTATTTTTGTTTATAGCGCAAAAAAAAACAATTTGTAGGAAAAAAAGGACACCAATTTTATTTTGGAGCCACGTCGCACGACCGCGCAATTGTTAGTTAAAGCGACGCAGTGCCGAATCGCAAAAAGGGGCAAGGTCCTTTAGCTGCATAATGGTCTGGGTCTTAAGTAGTTAAAGTTATTCAAATGTTTCCATCCATACAAGAGATACAATAAAGTGAAGATAAGATAAACCAAGTCCTGACAAGGTAAGTATTATCAGTAAAGCCCTGCAGAGGTCTCTTTTACATGGGCAGCTAGGGGCATCTAAAGAGACAGTCGTTGTCTTTTCACCATCACCCAAACCTCTCATCTATAGAAGGGTTGGCACACATGCCACAGTTGAAAAAGCTGCAACAAATTTTCCTTGGCTTATAGAATTTGAGAGGCAGCGCCATCTGTCAAACTTCCCTTTTGGAATGAATGAGAGTGAGCTGCAACCCCAAGCCAACCCACCCCCCCTATTGTAAGAAACACTTGGGAAAAAAGGATGAGCGCAATCAGAAGGTCCTCGGCTGAGGTGGGAATGTAACCCAGACTGTCGGGGGAGCAGAAATATCTCCCTGTGTGGGTGACAGGCAGAGACACCAGGATGGATGGATCATTTTAACTGACAATTGCACGGTCGTGCGACGTGCCTCCCAAACAAAATTGGCGTCCTTTTTTTCCCACAAATAGAGCTTTCTTTTGGTGGTATTTGATCACCTCTGCGGTTTTTATTTTTTGCGCTATAAACAAAAATAGAGCGACAATTTTAAAAAAAAATGCAATATTTTTTACTTTTTGCTATAATAAATATCCCCAAAAATATATATAAAAAAATAAAAATATTTCCACAGTTTAGGCCGATACGTATTATTCTACATATTTTTGTTAAAAAAAAAAAATCGCAATAGTCGTATATTAATTGGTTTGCCCAAAGGGTATAGTGTCTACAAAATAGGGGATAGATTTATTGCATTTTTTTTTTTACGGCGGCGATCTGCGATTTTTATTGTGACCGTGACATTGCGGCGGACATATTGGACACTTTTGACACATTTTTGGGACCATTCACATTTATACAGCGCTTAGTGCTATAAAACTGCACTGATTACTGTGTAAATGTGACTGTCAGGGAAGGGGTTAACACTAGGGGGCGCTGAAGGGGTTAAATGTTCCCTAGTGAGTGATTCTAACTGTAGGGGGAGGGGGACTCACAAGGGGAGGAGACCGATCTGTGTTCCTCTCTACTGGGAACACAACATCGGTCTCCTCACCTCTGACTGGATATGGATCTATATGTTTACACAGACACAGATCCACAGTCCTGCCGTGATTGCGGCCAATCGCAGGTGCCCGGCAGACATCGCGGCCGCCGGGCACCGAGCGATGCCACGGGCGCGTGCACCCCCTAGCTGGCCGGGAATCCCAGGATGTCATATGACGTCCACCCACAATGGGAGATCCCATCTGTTGATGTCATATGACTATGGGCGGCATGTGAAGAGGTTAACCGCTTGCCGACCGCCAAAACTGCGGCAGGTTGGCTCGGCTGCGCAAGATCACGTAATATAACGCAATGTTGCTGTGCGGCCACTAGGGGCGAGCGCGCGCCCCTGGTGCTGATGCGAGGGCATGGCCGACGCGATCACCGCCGGGCACCCGCGATCGCTCGTGACAGAGCGTGAACTGGGAGCCGTGTGTGTAAACAGACAGCGCCCGATTCTATCAGGGGAGAAATGACTGAGCGTCTGTTATACAATGTATGAACAGCGATCTGTCATTTCCCCTAGTCAGTCCCATCCCCCCTTCAGTTAGAACACACTTTAGGGAACATTATTAACTCCTTGATCGCCCCCTAGTGTTAACCCCTTCACTGCCGGGGACATTTTTACAGTAATCAATGCATTTTTATAGCGCTGATCGCTATAAAAATGCCAATGGTCCTAAAAATGTGTCAAAAGCGTCCGATGTGTCCGCCATAAGGTCGCAGTACCGATAAAAATTGCAGATCGCTGCCATTACTAGTAAAAAAAAAAAATATTAATAAAAATGCCATAAAACGACCCCCTATTTTGTAAACGCTAAAACTTTTGCGCAAACCAATCAATAAACGCTTATTGCGATTTTTTTTTTATGAAAAATATGTAGAAGAACACATTTTGGCCTAAACTGAGGAAAAAATATTGCTTTTTTATATATTTTTGGGGGATATTTATGATAGCAAAAAGAATAAAACATTTTTTTCAAAATTGTGGCTCTATTTTTGTTTATAGCGCAAAAAATACAAAACGCAGAGGTGATCAAATACCACCAAGAGAACGTTCTATTTGTGGGAAAAAAAGGACGTCAAATTTGTTTGGGAGCCACGTCGCACGACCGCGCAATTGTCAGTTAAAGCGACGCAGTGCCGAATCGCAAAAAGTGGCCCGGTCATTGACCAGCAAAATGGTCCGGGGTTGAAGTGGTTAACAAGAGAAAAGTTTAATGTGGCAGTTAAAGGCATTGTGCAAAAATTTACAAATCTCCCGGACCTGGAAAAATCGCAGGTGTTTAACCCCTCCCCCAGGATGACGCACATCACGAGGAGCCCACAGACCACTGAAAGTGATCCCCGTAGAAGTGCTGCAGGAGGAAAGCGATGAGCCGTCACTAATCACTATGCAGAGGCTGTACAGCAGAGCATCTACTAGAGACGGGCCTCTCTCACACGGGACTGATCCGTGATGATTCGCCCCGTGAACCTCCGCTGATCCCCGCTGAGCAGGCGGATGACAGGGCGATCCCCGCACACTGTTCAGGGACCGCCCTGTCAGATCTCCGCTCTCCCCTATGGGGGGGGGGGAGGGGGGGATGAACATTGAACGTCAGTCCGTGCTCACCCGATCCCGATCCGCAGACGGAAGGAGAAATAGGATTTTCCTCTGTCTGCAGAATCTGAGGGTTGGGGACCCGGGTGAGATCGGGTGGCAGCGCCCGCAATCTCATAGGGACCAATGTATGTCCCTTTTTCATCCGGAAACGGATGGGTGAGAAAGCGGACATACGGTCCGCCCGCGTGACAGAGCCCTTCGTTGTGACACTAACTTTGCCCCAAGGAGTTGTGCTGTGACATGATCCACCAAGCATGTTGTATGATACATGAATATTGTGCTTACAGAATGCCAAGGTGACCACACATGTCCTGTGCCACGCCATCAAATGCAGCCACTGTGCCCATCATTTATCGCCACTGTGCCCATCATTTATCGCCACTGTGCCATGCCATCAAACGCAGCCACTGTGCCATCAATTGTCGCCACTGTGCCATGGCAAATGCAGCCACTGTGCCATCAAACGCAATCACTGTGCCATGCCATCAAACGCAGCCACTGTGCCATCAATTGTCGCCACTGTGCCCATCAATTGTCACCACTGTGCCATGCCATTAAACGCAGCCACTGTGCCATCAATTGTCGCCACTGTGCCCATCAATTGTCTCCACTGTGCCATGCCATCAAACGCAGCCACTGTGCCATGCCATCAAAACGAAACCACTGTGCCATGCCAAACGCAGCCACTGTGCCATCAATTGTCTCCACTGTGCCATGCCATCAAACGCAGCCACTGTGCCATGCCATCAAAACGAAACCACTGTGCCATGCCAAACGCAGCCACTGTGCCATCAATTGTCGCCACTGTGCCATGGCAAACGCAGCCACTGTGCCATGCCATCAAACGCAGCCACTGTGCCATGCCATCAAATGCAGCCACTGTGAAATCATTTATCGCCATTGTGCCCATCAATTGTCACCACTGTGCCATGCCATCAAACGCAGCCACTGTGCCATCAATTGTCCCCACTGTGCCCATCAATTGTTGCCACTCTGCCATGCCATCAAACGCAGCCACTGTGCCATGCCATCAAACGAAACCACTGTGCCATGCCATCAAATGCAGCCACTGTGCCATCAATTGTTACCACTGTGCCATGAATTGTTGCCACTGTGCCCATCAATTGTCACCACTGTGCCATGGCAAACGCAGTCACTGTGCCATACCATCAAACGCAGCCACTATGAAATCATTTATTGCCACTGTGCCCATCAATTGTCACTACTGTGTGCCATGCCATCAAACGCAGCCACTGTGCCCATCAATTGTCGCCACTGTGCCCATCAATTGTCGCCACGGTGCCCTGTAAAAATCAGTGCAAAGGAGAGGGGGTGTCTGGGCTGTCAAAAGAAGAGGGGGGGTGAGGAAGAGAGGGGGGTGTCTGGGGGGTGTAAGTAAGAGAGGGGGTGTCTGGGGGGTGTAAGTAAGAGAGGGGGTTGTGTGAGGAGTAGAGAGGGAAGGTGTGAGGTAAGTTGTCTCCCCCCCCCTTGTACTTACAGACACACTGTGTATGAAACATTTCCTTCCTCCCTTCGGTCATGTGAGAGAGACTGAGGCAGAACGGCTGACTTAATTCACTGCACAGCGGCGCTCTCTATTGCCACCTTCAGGCTGGAGGGAGGAGGGAGCTGAATCCTCTCTCCAGCTATCTGTCTTCTCTGTACTGTGAATTGGAGCCTCGCGTCCACTGCACGGACGCGCGGGGGAAAGGACTCGCGGAAGGGGCGGGGCTCGGATGACTCATACCTGTACGCGGCGGCGGAGCGGCGCCATTTTGTTCCATAGACTCCTATGGACTGAAGTGAAATCACGGAGGCTCTGCTCGCAGGACCGGTACAGCGCCCCACAGAGGACTAATCGGAGACTACTTCGACAGATTTTTCATCCTACATCCATCGGTGACACAGTAAGTCTCATTAGCGGTGATGTCAGTGTGTGTGTGAGGTGAGGTGATGGAGAGCTGGGCCGGCTTGTTGTGTAATGTGACCTGTCAGTGTTTTCTCTCCTCTTTCTGGTCTGAGGGAAGAGAAATCACTTTTCACAATATATATTGTTTTATATATATATATTTTTCTTTTTATTTAAGGGCCCAGAGGTCCCCAGGGCCCCAGATGGTAACCATTTTTTTTAAATATATATATATATACACCCCCCTGCTTCTCAATTCGCGGCAGCCCCCCCCCCCCCCGGTTCTTAATTAATTTGAGGCAGCACCTCCCCCCCCCCCCCCCCGGTTCTCTGCTTGCTCCAGGGGGCCCCCCATGCCTGAAGCTGTGTAAGGGGCCCCATAATTCCTGATGGCGGCCCCAAACACCTGACCTGACATGGGCCCCCAACAACCTACTTCACAGGGGCCACCCTACATGACAGGGGCCCCCCCTCCTCCTCCCAGTTGGAATATTTGCCCCCCCCCCCCATCCCTACAGAAAAGGGACGGCAGGAAGGAGAATCTGACATAATAACAAGGCCCCACAATATATGACAAAGTATAACCTAAAAATACAAAATGTACTTTATTATACATGAAATGAATGAATGGAATGTAACCAGGGGCGGACTGACCATACCTGAGGGCCCCGGGACCAGTAGGGGCCCCATGAGCGTCTCCTGGGCTGGTATCTATATTGGGTCTCCCGTCCTGTGTTTGGATCCGGATTGGACCGGACGGCGTCCTTATGTCACAGATTTCCTGGCCGGCCAGTGTTTATCGTTGCTAGGATACAGGGGGCCGCATAGAGCATGTGCAGTCACTGTCATCCTTTCTGGTTGGACCAAAAGCAGCTTTCCTGCTGACATAGACCCCGCCCCCTGCCGCCTCCCACTCACCGCCCATTGCTTTGATGTGATATCTACAATATGTGTTTACCCCACAGTGATCACACACACTACCCAATGGGGGCACAGGGATCCCTGCCAGGGGACACACACTACCCAATGGGGGCACAGGGATTCCTGCTAGGGGGCACACACTACCCAATGGGGGCACAGGGATCCCTGCCAGGGGGCACACACTACCCAATGGGGGCACAGGGATCCCTGCCAGGGGGCACACACTACCCAATGGGGGCACAGGATACCTGCCAGGGGCACACACTACCCAATGGGGGCACAGGGACCCCTGCCAGGGGGCACACTCTACCCAATGGGGGCACAGGGATCCCTGCCAGGGGACACACACTACCCAATGGGGGCACAGGGATCCCTGCCAGGGGGACACACTACCAAATGGGGGCACAAGGATCCCTGCTAGGGGGGACACACTACCCAATGGGGGCACAGGGATCCCTGCCAGGGGGCACACACTACCCAATGGGGTCACAGGGATCCCTGCCAGGGGGACACACTACCCAATGGGGGCACAGGGATCCCTGCTAGGGGGCACACACTACCCAATGGGGGCACAGAGATCCCTGCCAGGGGGCACACACTACCCAATGGGGCACAGAGATCCCTGCTAGGGGGCACACACTACCCAATGGGGGCACAGGGATCCCTGCTAGGGGGCACACACTACCCAATGGGGGCACCGGGATCCCTGCCAGGGGGCACACACTACCCAATGGGGGCACAGGGATCCCTGCTAGGGGGCACACACTACCCAATGAGGGCACAGGGATCCCTGCTAGGGGGCACACACTACCCAATGGGGGCACAGGGATCCCTGCTAGGGGGCACACACTACCCAATGGGGGCACACACTACCCAATGGGGGCACAGGGATCCCTGCTAGGGGGGACACACTACCCAATGGGGGCATAGGGATCCCTGCTAGGGGTCACCCACTACCCAATGGGGGCACAGGGATCCCTGCTATGGTGAACACACTACCCAATTTGGGGCAGAGGGATCCCTGCCAGGGGACACACACTACCCAATGAGGGCACAGGGATCCCTGCTATGGGGAACACACTACCCAATGGGGGCACAGGGATCCCTGCTAGGGGGCACACACTACCCAATGGGGGCACTGGGATCCCTGCCAGGGGGCACACACTACCCAATGGGGGCACAGGGATCCCTGCTAGGGGGCACACACTACCCAATGGGGGCACAGGGATCCCTGCTATGGTGAACACACTACCCAATTTGGGGCAGAGGGATCCCTGCTAGGGGGCACACACTACCCAATGGGGGCACAGGGATCCCTGCTAGGGGACACACACTACCCAATGAGGGCACAGGGATCCCTGCTATGGGGAACACACTACCCAATGGGGGCACAGGGATCCCTGCTAGGGGGCACACACTACCCAATGGGGGCACAGGGATCCCTGCTAGGGGGCACACACTACCCAATGGGGGCACAGGGATCCCTGCTAGGGGGCACACACTACCCAATGGGGGCACACACTACCCAATGGGGGCACAGGGATCCCTGCTAGGGGGGACACACTACCCAATGGGGGCATAGGGATCCCTGCTAGGGGTCACCCACTACCCAATGGGGGCACAGGGATCCCTGCTATGGTGAACACACTACCCAATTTGGGGCAGAGGGATCCCTGCCAGGGGACACACACTACCCAATGAGGGCACAGGGATCCCTGCTATGGGGAACACACTACCCAATGGGGGCACAGGGATCCCTGCTATGGTGAACACACTACCCAATTTGGGGCAGAGGGATCCCTGCCAGGGGACACACACTACCCAATGAGGGCACAGGGATCCCTGCTATGGGGAACACACTACCCAATGGGGGCACAGGGATCCCTGCTAGGGGGCACACACTACCCGATGGGGGCACAGGGATCCCTGCTAGGGGGCACACACTACCCAATGGGGGCACAGGGATCCCTGCTAGGGGGCACACACTACCCAATGGGGGCACACACTACCCAATGGGGGCACAGGGATCCCTGCTAGGGGGCACACACTACCCAATGGGGGCACACACTACCCAATGGGGGCACAGGGATCCCTGCTAGGGGGGACACACTACCCAATGGGGGCATAGGGATCCCTGCTAGGGGTCACACACTACCCAATGAGGGCACAGGGATCCCTGCTATGGGGAACACACTACCCAATGGGGGCACAGGGATCCCTGCCAGGGGGCACACACTACCCAATGGGGGCACAGGGATCCCTGCCAGGGGGCACACACTACCCAATGGGGGCACTGGGATCCCTGCCAGGGGGCACACACTACCCAATGGGGGCACAGGGATCCCTGCTAGGGGGCACACACTACCCAATGGGGGCACAGGGATCCCTGCTATGGTGAACACACTACCCAATTTGGGGCAGAGGGATCCCTGCTAGGGGGCACACACTACCCAATGGGGGCACAGGGATCCCTGCTAGGGGGCACACACTACCCAATGGGGGCACAGGGATCCCTGCTAGGGGGCACACACTACCCAATGGGGGCACAGGGATCCCTGCTAGGGGGCACACACTACCCAATGAGGGCACAGGGATCCCTGCTATGGGGAACACACTACCCAATGGGGGCACAGGGATCCCTGCTAGGGGGCACACACTACCCAATGGGGGCACAGGGATCCCTGCTAGGGGGCACACACTACCCAATGGGGGCACAGGGATCCCTGCTAGGGGGCACACACTACCCAATGGGGGCACACACTACCCAATGGGGGCACAGGGATCCCTGCTAGGGGGGACACACTACCCAATGGGGGCATAGGGATCCCTGCTAGGGGTCACCCACTACCCAATGGGGGCACAGGGATCCCTGCTATGGTGAACACACTACCCAATTTGGGGCAGAGGGATCCCTGCCAGGGGACACACACTACCCAATGAGGGCACAGGGATCCCTGCTATGGGGAACACACTACCCAATGGGGGCACAGGGATCCCTGCCAGGGGGCACACACTACCCAATGGGGGCACAGGGATCCCTGCCAGGGGGCACACACTACCCAATGAGGGCACAGGGATCCCTGCTATGGGGAACACACTACCCAATGGGGGCACAGGGATCCCTGCCAGGGGGCACACACTACCCAATGGGGGCATAGGGATCCCTGCCAGGGGGCACACACTACCCAATGGGGGCACAGGGATCCCGATTTGGAACAATGTCCCTCTTTCCTCCTCATTCAAAATTGGTGTCCTTTTTTCCCCCACAAATACGGATTTCTTTTGGTGGCATTTGATCACCTCTGTGGTTTTTTTTTTGTTGCGCTATAAACAAAAATAGAGCGACAATTTTGAAAAAAATGCAATAGTTTTTACTTTTTGCTATAATAAATATCCCCCAAAAATATATAAAAAACATTTTTTTTCCTCAGTTTAGGCCGATACGTATTCTTCTACTTATTTTTGGTAAAAAAATTGCAATAAGCGTTTATCGATTGGTTTTCCACAAAATTTATAGCGTTTACAAAATAGGGGATAGTTTAATTGCATTTTTATTAATTATTATTTTTTTACTACTAATGGCGGCGATCAGCGATTTTTTTCATGACTGCGACATTATGGCGGACACTTCGGACAATTTTGACAAATTTTTGGGACCATTGTCATTTTCACAGCAAAAAATGCATTAAAATGCACTGATTACTGTGAAAATGACAATTGCAGTTTGGGAGTTAACCACTAGGGGGCGCTGAAGGGGTTAAGTGTGACCTCATCTGTGTTTCTAACTGTAGGGGGGCGGGGCTGGACGTGTGACATCATTGATCGCGTTTCCCTATATGAGGGAACACACGATCAATGACAGCGCCACAGTGAAGAATGGGGAAGGTGTGTTTACACACAGCTCTCCCCGTTCTTCAGCTCCGGGGACCGATCGCGGGACTCCAGCGGCGATCGGGTCCGCGGGACCCGCGGCCGCGGTCACGAGCTTCGGACCGGGTCGCGGACACGCGCCCGCGACCCACGGCTGGGCACTTAAAGAGGACGTACAGGTATGTGCTTGTGCCCAGCTGTGACATTCTGCCGACGTATATCTGCAGGAGGCGGTCCTTAAGTGGTTAAAATTACCGATAGATACCTAACGAAAAAAAAAACGATTGTTTGTAGGCACGTCCATCGGTTAAAAATCACCACTCACCGACTCTTCCCATAACACTGCGCCGCCCTGGTGGATGTTGCTCCCTCCTCCGAGTCCAGGCCACATGGACTTCTGTGAACAGGCCATTCCTTGAGACTACATGTCCCATTCATGCCCCTCAAGTCTCTTCTGATTGGCAGCTTGTTCTGCTTAGCTGGAGGCAGTGGTGTATTTAGGTTTCGTGCTGCCCTAGGCCTGACTAAACTCGTGCACCCCCTAATTTAAATATGACCCACCCCTTCCTGTCAAGGCCACACCCCTTTCTGTTTAAGAGTGGGGACACCAATTTTATGGGCCTGGGGGTGGGGCATTGGATTCCCTTAATTTGCATAGATTTCCTATCACTTCCTGTTTGGCTATGGGGCAGGAAGTGAAGGGAAATCTCTGCAATGGGACAGGGATGGTAAAAAATAAACAGACAGGGGCTCTAACCCTCCCGCCACTCTATCTAGAATGAAAAAAAAAGTGTTGCCTATAGTTCCACATTCAGCAGAAATTTCTGATCATTTTATGGAGAGGACTGAGACGATATAACATGCCAATGGTGCAGCAGAAAACATAGGGCACAGTGAGGAAGGTTTGTGGTCCAGGATGAGAGGACAGTCAGAATTAGAAGCAGCTTGTGTTACACTAACAGTGTAGCGCAAGCCAGCGGGGACTCTTTCCGTGCTGCCCCCCTGCAAAGTGCTGCCCTAGGCCTGAGCCTTGTTGGCCTAGGCCAGGATACAGCATTGGCTGGAGGGAGGGGGAAGAGCGAGCGAGCAGCGATTAGACAGAGCTGGCTGCTGACAGGAAGGGGGGGGGGCAGCAGGTTGCGAGCGCACAGACGACCTGCAGCTGCGCCTTTTCCCTGTGATAGCACAGCAAACCCGAGACCTGTAGTGTTCTGTGCAGCAGTGTGAGGGGAGAGCGCTCAGCTACACTGATATGATAGGGAGGCAGCATGGGCCCCTGTAGCCATGAGCAACCCCTGGGCTCAAGGGGCAGCTGTTTTGGACCCCACAAAAATAACTGGGCCCGGGGCAGCTTCCCCTTTTGCATTATTATGTGCCCTGCAGTAAACCCTTTTAACCACTTAAGACCCGGACCATTATGCAGGTAAAGGACCTTGCCCCTTTTTGCGATTCGGCACTGCGTCGCTTTAACTGACAATTGCGCGGTTGTGAGACGTGGCTCCCAAACAAAATTGGCGTCTTTTTTTCCCCCACAAATAGAGGTTTCTTTTGGTGGTATTTGATCACCTCTGCGGTTTTAATTTTTTGCGATATAAAAAAAAAATAGAGCGACAATTTTTAAAAAAATTCAATATTTTTACTATAATAAATATCCCCAAAATATATATATAAACATTTTTTTCCCTCAGTTTAGGCCGATACGTATTTTACATTATTTTGGTAAAAAAAAAATCACAATAAGCGTTTATTGATTGGTTTGCGCAAAAGTTATAATGTTACAAAATAGGGGATAGTTTTATGGCATTTTTATTAATCATTTTTTTACTATTAATGGCGGCGATCAGCGATTTTTTTTTTGTGACTGCGACATTATGGCGGACACATCGGACACTTTTGACACATTTTTGGGACCATTGTCATTTTCACAGCGAAAAGTGCTATAAAAATGCACTGATTACTGTGAAAATGACACTGGCAGTGAAGGGGTTAGCCACTAGGGGGTGCTAAAGGGGTTAAGTGTGCCCTATTGTGTGTTTCTTACTGTAGGGGGGCGTGGCTGGGTGTGTGACGTCACTGATCGTCTGGTCCCTATAACAGGGAACAGACGATCAGTGACAAGCCACAGAGAAGAACGGGGAAGGTTTGTTTACGCTCACCTCTCCCCGTTCTTCAGCTCCTGTGACCCGATCGCGGGACACCGGCGGCGATCGGGTCCCGCGGTCACGGAGATTCAGACCCAGTCGCGCACGAGCCGCCGGCGGCGCGTGTGACCCAATGCTGGGAACTTAAAGGGCTGGGGGATGATTAGGGGTCTCTCCTGCTCCCCCCGACTCTCCTCCTCACCTTCACAGCTCTGCTCCCCCCAGCCGCCATTTCTGCCCCCCAGGACTAGGGTTGCCACCTCATCCCTTTAAAACAGAACACATATGAATTACACAGGTTCTGTGGCTGATTAAGGTGGTAATTGAACTCAAGTGAAGCCTTATCTAAATTAAATTAGCCTCAGAACCTGTGGAATTCATATGTGTTCTGTTTTAAAGGGATGAGGTGGCAACCCTAGCGAGGACCGTTCCTCTCCCCCTCAGTAACAGTCTCTCCTCACCATTCATAGAGATATCCAGTAATAAATATGGCCGATGGCTGATGATGAAACCATAGAAACACTGCATTCGGGATAGGAGACATCTATGGCGGGGATCGGTATTACAGCCAGAGAAGTAAAGATCGCCATCTTGTGGCCAAATTCAATAATAACCATTAAAATCACCCAAAATTTTTTAATTATAAGTAAAATCAATAAAATGATATAAAATTGATAAGGGTTTGTGTTATATGACTGTTGGTGTGAGGGGTTTACTTCAGTGTGAGGCGCTGTGATTGGTCACAGGTTGTTGATCACTTCAGTCTGAGGACCTCTCAGCTCACTTCTCCTTAGTAAGTTGCCAGAGTGACATTCAGAGAGCTATCTCCTGTATTTCACTGCGATTTTCAGCGACTTACGGCGAATAACCGCGACTTGTATAATTTTTATTGATATTTATCACTATTACTAACTCTTATTATAATATTCTTATTAAAATTTGTTTTTTTTTGCCTTTTCAGGTCTTCAGAATGCCTCGTCCATCACGTCGGGACGGCGACTCACCAACCGCCCACCGGAGGAGATCCCGACGTCGGCGGAGGCGAGAGGAGACCCCACCCAGGAGCCGTTCGCCCAGAAATCGCGTCAGGCCCATTGAACAAATCCCAGCACCGCCGCCGGCCATGGAGCCGCGTGGCGAGGAGCAGGTAACATGTGCTATATGTCTTGTAGAGAAGAACGGGGAAGGTTTGTTTACGCTCACCTCTCCCCGTTCTTCAGCTCCTGTGACCCGATCGCGGGACACCGGCTGCGATCGGGTCCCATGGTCACGAAGATTCAGACCCAGTCGCGCGCAAGCCGCCGGCGGCGCGTGTGACCCACTGCTGGGCACTTAAAGGGCTGGGGGGATGATTAGGGGTCTCCCCTGCTCCCCCCGACTCTCCTCCTCACCTTCACAGCTCTGCTCCCCCCAGCCGCCATTTCTGCCCCCCAGGACCGTTCCTCTCCCCCTCAGTAACAGTCTCTCCTCACCATTCATAGAGATATCCAGTAATAAATATGGCCGATGGCTGATGATGAAACCATAGAAACACAGCATTCGGGATAGGAGACATCTATGGCGGGGATCGGTATTACAGCCAGAGAAGAAAAGATCGCCATCTTGTGGCCAAATTCAATAATAACCATTAAAATCACCCAAAAATGTTTAATTATAAGTAAAATCAATAAAATGATATAAAATTGATAAGGGTTTGTGTTATATGACTGTTGGTGTGAGGGGTTTACTTCAGTGTGAGGCGCTGTGATTGGTCACAGGTTGTTGATCACTTCAGTCTGAGGACCTCTCAGCTCACTTCTCCTTAGTAAGTTGCCGGAGTGACATTCAGAGAGCTAGCTCCTGTATTTCACTGCGATTTTCAGCGACTTACGGCGAATAACCGCGACTTGTATCATTTTTATTGATATTTATCACTATTACTAACTCTTATTATAATATTCTTATTAAAATTAGATTTTTTTTGCCTTTTCAGGTCTTCAGAATGCCTCGTCCATCACGTCGGGACGGCGACTCACCAACCGCCCACCGGAGGAGATGCAGATCCCGACGTCGGCGGAGGCGAGAGGAGACCCCACCCAGGAGCCGTTCGCCCAGAGATCGCGTCAGGCCCATTGAACATGTCCCAGCACCGCCGCCGGCCATGGAGCCGCGTGGCGAGGAGCAGGTAACATGTGCTATATGTCTTGTAGGTTATCAGGTTGGAGAAGAAACAGCCATCCTCACCTGCGCTCATGAATACCACATGGCCTGCATTCAACGGTGGATGGAGGAGAGTGCAACCTGTCCAATGTGCCGAGCTCCCATCCCCCAACCGGACCGCAGAATCCAGTTCAACATCGCCAACTTGATTGACGAAAGGTTTGAAACTGAGGCTGATGAAAATGGTGATGTGTGGTACATTATTGGGAGGTTATTTTACAGGTTTGAGTTTTACAATGATGGAAATGGTATTATGTGGTTCATTGACTTTGAAGAGCTGATGGCGTACAGGTTTGATATTGAGGTTGATGGAAGTGGTAATACGTGGTTCACCAACATCGAGGGGAGGCTCAGGTACAGGTTCAACATTCAGGACGAACAAAATGATAATATGCCGGTCATTAACCTTGAAAGGTTTTAAAGACTTTCAGGGTAATGAAATGGTAATGATTGCTATAGTATACTTGTATAATTATAATAGTAGTTTTATAGTAGTTAAGAAAAAAAACCGAAAAAAACCCCCCCAAAAAAATATAGTATAAATATATGTATAAATGTATAGATAAGAGAGATTTTCTTTTAATACCGCGGATAAGTGAATTGGGGGGGGGGGGGGGGGGTGATGGGGGCAGATGAGTGAATGGGGGGGCAGATGAGTGATGGGGGGGGACAGATGAGTGAAAGGGGGGTAGATGAGTGAATGGGGGGTGATTGGGAGGGACAGCTGAGTGAATGGGGGGCAGATGAGTGAACGGGGGGGGCAGATGAGTGAACGGGGGGAGGATGATGGGGGGTAGATGAGTGAGGGGGGGACGGGACAGATGAGTGATTCACTCATCTCCCCCTCATCACCCCCCGTTCACTCAACTCCCCCCCATATTACCCCCCTTTCACTCATCTGCCCCCCTCATTCACTCATCTGCCCCCCCCCCCCCCCATTCACTCATCTGTCCCCGCCATCACTCATTTTCACCAACATGGAGGAGAGGCTCAGGTACAGGTTCGACATTCAGGTCGATCAAAATGGTAATGTATATATCATTGACCTTGAAGAGTTTTAAAGACTTTCAGGGTAATGAAATGGTAATGATTCCTATAGTATACTTGTATAATTATTATAGTAGTTTTATAGTAGTTAAGAAAAAAAAACAAAACAAAAAAAAAAAAATATATAGTATAAATATATGTATAAATGTATGAATGTATAGGTATAAGAGAGATTTTCTTTTAATACCTCGGATTAAAGAACACCACTGAGAAGGGGACCAATGATCCTGATTGTAGCGTCTAGCTCTCAGGTGCGTTCCCCAGACACCACTGAGAAGGGGACCAATGATCCTGATTGTAGCGTCTAGCTCTCAGGTGCGTTCCCCAGACACCACTGAGAAGGGGACCAATGATCCTGATTGTAGCGTCTAGCTCTCAGGTGCGTTCCCCAGACACCACTGAGAAGGGGACCAATGATCCTGATTGTAGCGTCTAGCTCTCAGGTGCGTTCCCCAGACACCACTGAGAAGGGGACCAATGATCCTGATTGTAGCGTCTAGCTCTCAGGTGAGTTCCCCAGACACCACTGAGAAGGGGACCAATGATCCTGATGTAGCGTCTAGCTCTCAGGTGAGTTCCCCAGACACCACTGAGAAGGGGACCAATGATCCTGATTGTAGCGTCTAGCTCTCAGGTGAGTTTCCCAGACACCACTGAGAAGGGGACCAATGATCCTGATTGTAGCGTCTAGCTCTCAGGTGCGTTCCCCAGACACCACTGAGAAGGGGACCAATGATCCTGATTGTAGCGTCTAGCTCTCAGGTGCGTTCCCCAGACACCACTGAGAAGGGGACCAATGATCCTGATTGTAGCGTCTAGCCCCAGTGTAGCGCCAGTCTTATGAGGTAGACTGGGCCGCAAGACAAATCAGCCTGGCTCCCCCATATTTGGGCGCAAGTTCTGTATTCAGAATGAACTTGCGCCCGTAGTTACGGCGGCGTAACGTATGTGTTGCGGCGTAAGGCCGCGTAATTCAAATGGGGATGTAGGGGGCGTGTTTTATTTAAATATGTGTTGACCCCGCGTTTTTTACGTTTTATTTGAACGGCGCATGCGCCGTTCGTAAAATATCCCAGTGTGCATTGCTCTAAATGACGTCGCAAGGACGTCATTGGTTTCGACGTGAACGTAAATTACGTCCAGCCGTATTCGCAAACGACGTAAAAATTTCAAAACTCGGCGCGGGAACGACGGCCATACTTAACATTAGCTACCCCTCATATAGCAGGGGTAACTATACGCCGAAAAAAGCCGAACGCAAACGACGTAAAAAAAAAGCGCCGGGCGGTCGTTCGTTTCTGAATCGGTGTAAATCCTCATTTGCATATTCCTTGCGTAAAAATACGGAAGCGACACCTAGCGGCCAGCCTGGAATTGCAGCCTAAGATCCGACGATGTAAGACACTTACACCTGTCGGATCTTAGGGATATCTATGCGTAACTGAATCAGTCGCAAAGATACGACCGGCGGAACTCAGAGATACCGTATCGTATCTCTTTCTGAATCTGGGCCAAGATGTCCAGATGTAAATAAACTGAGCGCTCCATGCTTTAGATAGATGTACACACACACACAACCAAATTAGGAGAGAGTAGATCGCACACACAGATTATAGGATGAGGCCGTACTACAAACCTACACCCAACATTAGAAAAAGGATGACTAGCATCCAGTAGGGTAGCTTAGTGTAGTCAGTGTAGATCCTGCCCTAGAAGAGTCTACCTTGCCGTGGTGGGCAGGCTTGTAATCTCTTGGTCAAAAGTGTGTCAGCGAATGGGTGAGACGATCACTAGATCTTCACTTCTGGCCAATTGATTTTACCAAAGGACTCTTGGTTTAATCCGAGTATATATATATATATATATATATAGTTGGAAAAGGAAAAAATATGTATAGGTCCATAATTCTACTTTCATAAACACCCAATAAAAATTTGGTATATTTACATTTGAATTGCTTCCTCTTTTATTTAACCACTTGACAACTGGGCACTTAAACACCCTTAATAACCAGACCAATTTTCAGCTTTCGGTGCTCTCACATTTTGAATGACAATAACTCAGCCATACAACACTGTAACCAAATGAAATTGTTGTCCTTTTTTTCCCACAAATAGAGCTTTCTTTTGGTGGTATTTGATCACCTCTGCGGTTTTAATTTTTTTCGCTATAAATGAAAAAAGAACGAAAATTTTGTAAAAAAAAAAGATTTTTTCTTAATTTCTTTTTTTTTTTTCATTCAAGTTTTAAGTTTATTTTCAATTTAAATAAGATACAATAAAAATAAAATAGCAGAATATACATCAATGATATCTATAAATATAATTAATAGAATACATTTCATACCAAATATTCCCTATCTACTATCCTCCCTCTACACCCAGCAAGCCTATAAGCTTAATATCACGTAAATAGGGATAAAGAATAAAATCATCCAAAGTAACAATACATATCTAATAAAAAAAAGAAAGAGAAGAAAAATTCCCATATGTCTAGGAATTCTCAAATCTCTTAATACCATTTAATATAATAAATAAAATGTCGCATATACCAGATTAAATCTGGAATCTACGAAAAGGATAGATGTAAAGAACATGTCTACCTCCCAAATGGGATCAATCTGTGTCGAAGAAGTATAGTAATTCCCACAATCCATCCTCTCTCCAAAAATCAAAACTGGATAAAACCGGTATTTGGAAGTATATTCCCAAAATTTTCAACCGACTCAAATTCCCAAGGGGAAAGAGGGAATACTACAAATATGCTTATATAAACATATCTTTCCAAAGTAGAACAGATTGAGGATGTAATAAACCAAGGAAATCATCCTCATACATATTATTATAAAAAATAAGAGAAGAAGCAAAAAACAAGAAGAGTAGAAGAGTGAAAAAAAAGAAAGGAGAGTGAAAGAAAGAATCAAGAAGAATAAGAGAAATATACAGCCTGCCTGCCAATATTTGATCTCTTTCCGAAGTCACAAATATAATTATTATAATTACAGGGTATAAGAAATCCCCATGTAAGTCAACCAAGGTTCCCATATTTCACGGAAAAGGTTAGACTTATCCAACATGGAACATGTCCTTTTTTCTTGTTCCATAATCCATGTAACTTTTCTCTTCATGTATAGGATGGAAACTGTTGGTTTCTTCCATGCTGCTGCGATAGTGATTCTGGCACCTGTCATAATGTTCTTAATTTCTATTATAAAATTTTGCAAAAAAAATATTTTTCTTCATAATTTTGGACTAAAATGTATACTGCTACATATCTTTGGTAACAACAAAAAAAAAATGTGGATATTATTTAGTCTGGGTGAAAGTTATAGGGTCTACAAGCTATGGTGCCAATATCTGAAAATTGATCAATTTGATCACACCTGAAGTACTGACGGCCTATCTCATTTCTTGAGACCCTAACATGCCAGAAAAGTACAAATACCCCCTAAATGACCTTTTTTTGGAAAGAAGACATTCCAAGGTATTTAGAAAGAGGCATGGTGAGTTTTTTGAAGTTGTAATTTTTTCCCACAATTCTTTGCAAAAATCAAGATTTTTTTTATTTCTATTTTTTTTCACAAAATGTTTATATTAGCGGGTTATTTCTCACACACAGCATATGCATACCACAAATTACACCCCAAAACACATTCTGCTATTCCTCCCGAGTATGGCGATACCACATGTGTGCGACTTTTACACAGCGTGGCCACATACAGAGGCCCAACATGCAGGGAGCACCATCAGGCGTTCTGGAGCACCCAGACCAGTTCTGACATTCCTCTCCTACATGGAAAAATCATCATTTATTTGCTAGAAAATTACATAGAACCCCAAAACATTATATATGCTTTTTTAGCAAAGACCCTAGAGAATACAATGGCGGTCGTTGCAACTTTTTATCGCGCATGGTATTTGCACAGCATTTTTTCGAATGCGTTTTTTTTGGGAAATAAAACAGTTTTGTGCTTTTAAAAAAAAAAAAAACATTAAAGTTAGCCCAATGTTTTTGCATAATATGAAAGATAAAGTTACGCCGAGTCAAGAGATACCCAACATGTCACCCTTCAAAATTGTACACGCTTGTGGAATGGCGCCAAACTTCGCTACTTAAAAATCCCCATAGCTGACACTTTAAATATTTTTACTGGTTACATCTTTTTAGTTGGAGAAGAGGTCTAGGGCCAAAATGATTTCTCTCGCTCTAACGTTCGTAGCGATACCTCACATGTGTGGTTTGAACACCGTTTTCATATGTGGGCGGGACTTACGTGTGCGGTCGCTTCTGTATACGAGCACATGGGAACAGGGGCTTTTTAATTTTTTATTTATTTTTTTATTGTTCATTTTACTTTATTTATTTTAGTTTGACATGTTTTTCCCCAAAAATAAATGTTTTGATCACTTTTATTCCTATTACAAGGAATGTAAACATCCCTTGTAATAGGAATATAGCACGACAGGTCCTCTTTACAGTGAGATATGGGGTCAATAAGATCCCACATCTCACCTCTAGGCTGGGAAGCCTAAAAAAAAAAAAAACAATCCTGGCTTCGATCGTAGCGGTGAGTCGAAAGCACTAGAGAGCGAAGGGAGGGGGGACGTCCCCTTTCGCCTCCCGTAAGAATGATCAAGAGGTGGAACAGCCGTCATGATCATTCTTATGGTGTAGGGAATCGCTGGCTGAAAAAGATGATATCTGAATGATGCCTGTAGCTGCACCCATCATTCAGATATCCCTGCACAAAGTCAAGGACCTTATATGACGTCTGGCGGGCGGGAAGTGGTTAAAACTAGGGCTGTCCCGATACCGATACTAGTATCGGTATCGGGACCGATGCCGAGCATTTGTGCAAGTACTTGTACTTGCACAAATGCTCCCGATGCCTGAGCCGATGCCCGGAAGTCGGCGGACGGAGAGGGGGCGGAGCCAGTGGGGTAGCGTGGGAAGCGCCATTGCACCGGGTGTATCATTCAGGGGGACGCCAGTCAGTGTGTGTCACTGCCGGATCCGTCCCCCTGTTTACTTCCTGTGTCCCTGGCTGGTGCCCTGTGAATGGTCAGGTACGGCGGCGGGGCGGGGCTATTACAGCATTGCTGGCAACAAGAGTGTGCAGCGCGAGTGCTGGAAATTGAAATGTTTTGCCGCTCACCGGGTTATCACAGCGTGAGACAAGCAATCAGCCGGCAGAGCCAGGTGTGCCCGATACAATGGACTGAGCCATTCACAGCGGTCAAAGTCATCAGAGGAGAAATGGTGAGGATGGAGATGATAGTGCATACAGATATTGTGTTTTTTATTCAGATTGTTTCATGGTGAAAACATATTAATTATCAGAAATTTGTAAATGTGTTTTTACCCGAGGAGACAAGTGAAGAAATGCCATTCTCACTGCCTAACTAGTGTTTGTTTAACGGTACTGCTTTTTTTTTATTAAAGTCAAATATGTTTCATAGGAAGCTATGAGAGCCTTTAGCAAGAAATATTAATTACATACATTTTTTCACCCCTACTCAACAAATTTTTTCATAGAAGGCAGCATTAGATTAATTCCCTTTTAAATGCACCCTTGCAAAATGAAGACATATGTTCACTGAGGACTGGACTGAGCCAGTCACAGCCCCTGTCAGAAAATAGTCTGTCTGCTGTCACTTCGCTTAAGATCTTTCTGCTTCAAGAAGTGTCATTTTATGCCAGACCCCTGACAGCTCAGCACTACCTCCCCCCCCCCCCCCCTCCTCCTCTGGACACCCTCTCTTCACCTCCTCCAGGCTGATAGAAGACATAAGCTACAGGTGAAACCAAGTCAGCCAGAGAGATTAGAGAGTTTAGACAAGTCAGTATTGGTCAGTATAGTCAGTACATAGTATAGTGTAGTGGACAGAGCAGTGGTCAGTTGTTCCATCCATCCGTCAGTGCCCCCTGTCAGTGCCATCCATCCGTCAGTGCCCCCTGTCAGTGCCATCCATCCGTCAGTGCTCCCTGTCAGTGTCATCCATCCTTAGGTTCCCACTGTCAGTGCCATCTATCCATCAGTGCCATCCATCCGTCAGTGCCCCCTGTCAGTGCCATCCATCCGTCAGTGCTCCCTGTCAGTGTCATCCATCCTTAGGTTCCCACTGTCAGTGCCATCCATCCGTCAGTGCCCCCTGTCAGTGCTCCCTGTCAGTGCCATCCATCCGTCAGTGCCCCCTGTCAGTGCCATCCATCCGTCAGTGCCCATTTTTCAAATTGTCACCTGACATTAAAAAAAAGTATCGGTATTCGGTATCGGCGGGTACTTGAAAAAAAGTATCGGTACTTGTACTCGGTCTTAAAAAAGTGGTATCGGGACAACCCTAGTTAAAACGCATTTTTTTCCCCAGAGTATTTTCCGGGTATTGCAGAGCATTGGTGCATGGGTATTGCAGAGTATTGGTGCGTGGGTATTGCAGAGTATTGGTGCGTGGGTATTGCAGAGTATTGGTGCGTGGCTATTGCAGAGTATTGGTGCGGGGGTATTGCAGAGTATTGGTGCGGGGGTATTGCAGAGTATTGGTGCGTGGGTATTGCAGAGTATTGGTGCGTGGGTATTGCAGAGTATTGGTGCGGGGGTATTGCAGAGTATTGGTGCGGGGGTATTGCAGAGTATTGGTGCGTGGGTATTGCAGAGTATTGGTGCGTGGGTATTGCAGAGTATTGGTGCGGGGGTATTGCAGAGTATTGGTGCGTGGGTATTGCAGAGTATTGCGCGGGGGTATTGCAGAGTATTGCGCGGGGGTATTGCAGAGTATTGCGCGGGGGTATTGCAGAGTATTGCGCGGGGGTATTGCAGAGTATTGCGCGTGGGTATTGCAGAGTATTGCGCATGGGTATTGCAGAGTATTGGTTCGTGGGTATTGCAGAGTATTGGTGCGTGGGTATTGCAGAGTATTGGTGCGTGGGTATTGCAGAGTATTGTGCGGGGGTATTGCAGAGTATTGGTGCGTGGGTATTGCAGAGTATTGTGCGTGGGTATTGCAGAGTATTGGTGCGGGGGTATTGTAGAGTATTGGTGCGGGGGTATTGCAGAGTATTGATGCGTGGGTATTGCAGAGTATTGGTGCGTGGGTATTGCAGAGTATTGCGCGGGGGTATTGCAGAGTATTGCGCGGGGGTATTGCAGAGTATTGCGCGGGGGTATTGCAGAGTATTGCGCGGGGGTATTGCAGAGTATTGCGCGTGGGTATTGCAGAGTATTGCGCATGGGTATTGCAGAGTATTGGTTCGTGGGTATTGCAGAGTATTGGTGCGTGGGTATTGCAGAGTATTGGTGCGTGGGTATTGCAGAGTATTGTGCGGGGGTATTGCAGAGTATTGGTGCGTGGGTATTGCAGAGTATTGTGCGTGGGTATTGCAGAGTATTGGTGCGGGGGTATTGTAGAGTATTGGTGCGGGGGTATTGCAGAGTATTGTGCGGGGGTATTGCAGAGTATTGTGCGGGGGTATTGCAGAGTATTGGTGCGTGGGTATTGCAGAGTATTGGTGCGTGGGTATTGCAGAGTATTGATGCGTGGGTATTGCAGAGTATTGATGCGTGGGTATTGCAGAGTATTGGTGCGGGGGTATTGCAGAGTATTGGTGCGGGGGTATTGCAGAGTATTGGTGCGTGGGTATTGCAGAGTATTGATGCGTGGGTATTGCAGAGTATTGGTGCGGGGGTATTGCAGAGTATTGGTGCGTGGGTATTGCAGAGTATTGTGCGTGGGTATTGCAGAGTATTGGTGCGGGGGTATTGCGGGGGTATTGCAGAGTATTGGTGCGTGGGTATTGCAGAGTATTGATGCGTGGGTATTGCAGAGTATTGATGCGTGGGTATTGCAGAGTATTGATGCGTGGGTATTGCAGAGTATTGGTGCGTGGGTATTGCAGAGTATTGTGCGTGGGTATTGCAGAGTATTCGTGCGTGGGTATTGCAGAGTATTGTGCGTGGGTATTGCAGAGTATTGGTGCGGGGGTATTGCAGAGTATTGGTGCGTGGGTATTGCAGAGTATTGATGCGTGGGTATTGCAGAGTATTGGTGCGGGGGTATTGCAGAGTATTGGTGCGTGGGTATTGCAGAGTATTGATGCGTGGGTATTGCAGAGTATTGATGCGTGGGTATTGCAGAGTATTGGTGCGTGGGTATTGCAGAGTATTGTGCGTGGGTATTGCAGAGTATTCGTGCGTGGGTATTGCAGAGTATTGATGCGTGGGTATTGCAGAGTATTGGTGTGTGGGTATTGCAGAGTATTGCGCGGGGGTATTGCAGAGTATTGCGCTGGGGTATTGCAGAGTATTGCGCATGGGTATTGCATGGGTATCCATGCCGCCTATCAGTGCCCAGCCATGCCCATTCGTGCCACCTATCAGTGCCCATCCATGCCGCCTATCAGTGCCCAAACGTGCCACCAATCAGTGCCCATCCATGCCGCCTATCAGTGCCCATCCATGCCGCCTATCAGTGCCCATCCATGCCGCCTATCAGTGCCCATCCGTGTCGCAGACTCTCAGCCTCATCTATTGATTTGGTCCATCTCACAATGACTGGTTTCTGATGACACCTCTGGAGCTTCTCTGTGATTGGATGAGACTTTGTGACTTCATTTCAATTGATATTTATAAATTGAAGTGTTTACATGTAAGATAACAATGTGGAAATGTTTATAAATGACTAAACCTTTCTACTGCTTTGCGACGCATTCACACAATTGGGGGATGGGGACAGAGCGTTGTCACCAGGGTGACCACGTGTCCCGGATTGCCCGGGACAGTCCTGTATTTTTCAGGTGTGTCCCGGGTCCCGGGCACCTTCATTCCAGGACAATACAGTGTCCTGGAATGAAACTGACACGGCCATCCCATGAGCCGATGATGGAAAATGTCTTGTTTCTCAGCCCAGGGTGTTCGCCCCGCCAAATGCCATTTTTTTTTGTGATGGGGGGGGGGGGGGGGGGTGTCCCTGAATGGTAGTTTGGAAATGTGGTCACCCTAGTTGTCACCCTACAACAGGAAGTGCCTGAACAAGGACCGCCATGGCGGGATCACCTGGCATTATTATGAGTATGAAAGTTACATAGATAGTCAGGTTGAAGAAAGTCGTCTAGTTCACCGCTATGCGGAGCGATTCAGAGAAAATGACTGTGTGTGTATGGAGACATTGGATAACATGGAGGGGAGATTCCAGGCAGGAAATGAGAGCCGCTCCTTTGATCTGCAGTGTGCATGATGAGCCCTAACAGAAGTCAATGCGAGTGTTAACCACTTGAGACCCGCGCTATTGACAAAAGGCGTCAACAGCGCGGCTCTCAAGTGCCAAGTGGACCTCTTTAGACGTCCTTTTATGTGCATTACCCGTGCGCGCCTCTGGGGGGCGGGCAGCGGGTAAACACTGTCCCGGCACATCGCTGAAGAGCCGATGCGTGTACCTGGCAGCCGCGATGTCCGCCGGGTACACGCGGTCGTCTGTAACACAGCAGGTGACAGCAGGGACGTGGAGCTCTGTGTGTAAACACAGAGCTCCACGTGCTGTCAGGGAGAGAGGAGACCGATCTGTGTCCCTTTACATAGGGACACAGCATCGGTCACCTCCCCCAGTCACCCCCCCACACAGTTAGAACACACCCAGGGAATACATTTAACCCCTTCCTCACCCCTAGTGTTAACCCCTTCCCTGCCAGTCACATTTATACAGTAATTAGTGCATTTTTATAGCACTGATCGCTGTATAAATGTGAATGGTCCCAAATTTGTGTCAAAAGTGTCCGATACGTCCGCCGCAATATCGCAGTCCCAATAAAAATCGCAGATCGCTGCCATTACTAGTAAAAAAAATAATAATAAAAAAAAATCATAATTCTGTTCCCCATTTTGTAGGCGCTATAACTTTTGCGCAAACCAGTCGCTTATTGTGATTTTTTTTTTTTTTTTTTTACGTATCGGCCTTAACTGAGAACATTTTTTTTTTTTTTTTAAATTGGGATATTTATTATAGCAACAAGTAAAAAATATATATATATATTTTTTAAATTGTCGCTCTTTTTTTGTTTATAGCGCAAAAAATAAAAACCGCAGAGGTGATCAAATACCACCAAGAGAAAGCTCTATTTGTGGGGAAAAAAGGACGTCAATTTTGTTTGGGAGCCACGTCGCACGACCGCGCAAATGTCAGTTAAAGCGACGCAGTGCCGGAAGCTGAAATTTCGCCTGGGCACGAAGGGGGTTTATGTGCCCAGTAAGCAAGTGGTTAAAGTCGCACCTCAGGCTTCTTTTCACACTAGTGCAACTTATCCTGCAACGTGGGACTGCAAAGTCGCATGACAAGTCGTTCCCCCATGATTTCCAATGAGTACCATTCATATCTGTGCGACTTCAACGTAGTCCCTGTACTTCTTTGGTCTGACTTTGATGCGAGTTGAGGTCCAGAGACCTCATGTTTACACAGGCATTCCCTGAAATCGTGGTAAAATCGCATCTAATCGCGGTAAAATCGTGCAGCATTGAAGTCACAGCGGTGTAAGACTCTGTTTCCACTATTGCAACCCCAAGTCACGCTATTTACATTGCGACTTTGCAATGCGATTTTTTATGCAATGTCATGCGACTGGTGAGAACAAGTCGCACCGAAGTCGGAACAAAGAAGTGCAAAAACCTTTTTTGGAGTTTGATGCAACTTGAGTCACACCAATTAGAACGGGGACCATTGAAATACATGGGTTTTGACTTGTCATGCGACTTCACATGTGTCAAGTCGCACAACAACTCACGGTAGTGGAAAACAGAGCCTAAAAGGGGCCAAAGTAAGTACAGGAACCTTTTTCTAAGTCTAAGCGGCTTAAGTTGCACTGATTAGAACAGTTCCATTGCCGTTACTGAGGAGCGACTTGTCATGCGACTGTGAACTGTGTAACCAGAGCGGCGAAATCACAGTAAAATCGCGTGACTTTCAAGATGGCAATGTGAAAGGGGTCTTTAGGCGCCTTTCACACTACTATGACTTCAAAGTCGTGCAATTTTGCGGCCGCGATTTTTACGTGATTTCAGGGAGACTTGAGGCCTATGAACATGAAATCGCATCAAAGTCGGACCGAAGTAGTGCAGGGACTACTTTGAAGTCGGCACGACTTGAAGTCCTACTAATATGAATGGTAGTCATTGGAAATCATGGGGAACGACTTGTCATGCGACTTTGCAGTCCCAAGTTGCAGGAAAAGTCGCACAAGTGTGAAAGAAGCCTTAGGCTCTGTTTTCACTACTGCGAGATGTTGTGCAACTTGACACAAGTGAAGTCGCATGTTCTAACTGGTGCGACTCCAAAAAAGGTGTTTGCACTACTTTGTTCCGGCTTCGGTGCGACTTGTTCTCTCATGGTTCTCACCGGTTGCATGACAGCCCATCAAAAATCACATTTCAAAGTCGCACTGTAAATTGTGCAACTTTGGGGTCGCAATAGTGGAAACCTAGCCTAAGAGCCGGTTCTTACAGGGCCGGCTTCAAAGTTGGAAGACTTCCTGTACTACTAGTAGTTCCTGTACTACTTTTGGGGCGACTTCAGGGCGACTTGCATTGACTTCTATACGGAAGTCATTTTTCGAGCCGCGCTGAAGTCGTGCTGTACGGGGCGGCTTTAAAGTCGGAAGACTTCAGCGCGGCTTGAAAAACGACTTTTGTATAGAAGTCAATGCAAGCCGCCCCAAAAGTAGCACAGGAACCTTTTTCTAAGTCGGAGCGACTTGAGTTCTGTGCGTTTTCTGGTCCGTTTCGGGTCCCAATTCAGACAAAAATGTGGGATGAAATCCAACCTGAAAACGGTGAATGGAGATGCAAAGCCCCCCCCCCCCCCGATGGGAGCCGCTCCGTTCCTCAGTGTGAACCCAGCCTCACACAGCTCTGATTCATAGCAGTGCTACTTCATAAGCCGCAGAGCAGTGCGATTTGCCCTTCATTGCAGCTTGTGACTTCAATTAACAGAAGTCGCCCCCCCCTCCTGTAGTCATAAAAAAAAAAAAAAAAAAAACGGGCCCTTTAAGGCTTTTAAAATGTCGTTCTGCAGCGCCGGGCAAATAACATACATTCATGGATTGCATTGCAGGAATGTATGTTATTGTGGCCAGCTGCCGCTGGTCTATTCAGATGGCCGGACATAGGGCGCCGGCTAACTGAATAACGGCAGCTGGTTGGCTGTGCGGAAGTGCCTATCAGAGCCAGACTGACAGCCGTCTCAGCCAATCAGGTTCACCGATTCTGGTTATCGGTAACCTGATTGGCTGAAGCGTCATCGAGGGCGGCAAGACATCGAGGGACCGTGGAAGGAGGATGGCTAACCCCAGAAAGGTAAGTGCCGGGCGGGGGGGCAATCTGACTGGCAGCATTTTACAGGGCACAGTGGCGACAATTGATGTGGGCACAGTGGGGACAATTGATGTGGGCACAGTGGGGACAATTAATGTGGGCACAATTGATGTGGGCACAGTGGGGACAATTGATGTGGGCACAGTGGCTACAATTGATGTGGGCACAGTGGCGACAATTGATGTGGGCACAGTGGTAACAATTGATGGCATGGCACAGTGGCTGCATTTGATGGCACAGTGGCTGCGTTTGGCATGGCACAGTGGTGACAATTGATGGGCACAGTGGTGAAAATTGATGGCATGGCACAGTGGCTGCGTTTGATGGCACAGTGGCTGCGTTTGATGGCACAGTGGCGACAATTGATGGCACAGTGGCGACAATTGATGGCATGGCACAGTAGCTGCATTTGATGGGCACAGTGGCTGCTTTTGATGGGCACAGTGGCTGCTTTTGATGGGCACAGTGGCTGCTTTTGATGGGCACAGTGGCTGCTTTTGATGGGCACAGTGGCTGCCTTTGATAGGCACAGTGAGGCTGCAATTGTCTTTTTTTTTTCATTGTTTGCGCCCCCCCCCCCCCCCCCGCCCAAAAAAAAAATTTGAGCACCAGCCACCACTGCAGGAGCTTCTGAAGGAAAAGAAGTGGAATATTCTGCAATGGCCGAGTCAATCACCTGATCTCAACCCAATTGAGTATTTTTCTTGCTGAAGACAAAACTAAAGGCAGAAAGACCCACAAAGAACAACTGAAGAGAGCTGCACTTAGATCCTGGCAAAGCATCAGAAAGGAGGAAAGCCAGTCGCTGGTAATGTCCATGGGTTCCAGACTTCAGGCACTCATTGCCAGTAAGACCCCTTTTCACACTGAGGTCATTTTGCAGGCGCTATTGCGCTAAAAATAGCGCCTACAAACCGACCCTAAACAGCTGCTGCCGTGTCTTCATTGTGAAACCCCCGAGAGCTTTCAACCTGGATCGGTGCGCTAGCAGGACGGGAAAAAAAGTCCTGCTAGCTCCATCTTTGGAGCGGCGTGTATACCGCTTCTCCACCGCTCCCGCCCATTGAAATCAATGGGACACTGAGGCTATACCACCAGCAATGCGCCTCTGCAGAGGCGCATTGCGGGTGGTTTTAACCCTTTCTTGGCCACTAGCGAAGGGGTAAAACCGCCCCACTAGTAGCCGAATAGTGCCGCGAAATTAGCGGTAAAGAGCTGCTAAAAATAGCGTTGCTTTAACGCCACCGCACCTCCCGCCCCAGTGTGAAAGGGGCCTTAAAGGGGTTGTAAAGGTAAAAAAAAAAAATCCCTAAATAGCTTCCTTTACCTTAGTGCAGTCCTCCTTCACTTACCTCATCCTTCCATTTTGCTTTTAAATGTCCTTATTTCTTCTGAGAAATCCTCACTTCCTGTTCTTCTGTCTGTAACTCCATACAGTAATGCGAGGCTTTCTCCCTGGTGTGGAGTGTCGTGCTCGCCCCCTCCCTTGGACTACGAGAGAGTCAGGACACTCTCGAGATTGCAGATAGAGAAAGGAGCTGTGTGTCAGTGGGTGTCCTGACTCTCCTGTAGTCCAAGGGAGGGGGTGAGCACGACACTCCACACCAGGGAGAAAGCCTTGCATTACTGTGTGGAGTTACAGACAGAGGAACAGGAAGTGAGGATTTCTCAGAAGAAATAAGGACATTTAAAAGCAAAATGGAAGGATGAGGTAAGTGAAGGAGGACGGCACTAAGGTAAAGGAAGATATTTAGGGGAAAAATTACCTTTACAACCCCTTTAAGGACTCCCAACAAAATATTAAAAATGAACATTTTATTTATGATTATATTCATTTGTCCAATTACATCTGAGACCCTGAAAATGGGGGGACTGTGTATAAAAGTGGTTGAAGTTGCTAAAATTTGTACTTGATATTCATGTTCAACCCCTTGAATTAAAGCTGAAAGTCTGCATTTGGATTGGTTGGTTTTTATTTTATTCTGGTGACACACAGAGCCAAAAGTATGAAAACTGTGCCTGTGTACAAATACATACAGTTTTGGTCTCATCACTCCAAATGACTTCAAAGTATAGATAAAATAATATGCAAAGTGTTTGGCTTGTAATAAATGTAATTGGCCACAAGATGGCGCTCAGTGACAGCATCACATGCTTGTTTTATATACAGTAATAACCTTGGATTGAGAGTAACTTGGTTTGAGAGCGCTTTGCTAGACAAGCAAAACATTTTAATACATTTTGACTTGATATACAAGCGATGTCTTGATATAAGAGTATTGTCATGTCACCACCGAGTATAAAAGAGAAGACAGGCGCCTCTAAGTGTAGCAATATGGTTACATTTAATGAAGGTACAACATTTAGAAACATATTGCTACACTTAGAGGCGCCTCTCTTCTCTTTTATACTCTGGAGCTCCTGCTGGATTCCATCTGTGGATGGACATTTAATGGTTACACAACTTATTACATTACCAGGCCTGCCATCGGGGGGGGGGGGGGGGGGGGAGGGGTACAGGCAGTACACCTGTAAGGGGCCCGGATTGCAACTACCTTCCTTTTTTTATAACATTTAAAAAAAAAAAATTATATATATATATTTTTTTTTATTAAAGGGGTGGGGAAACCCCCCCCCCCCCCCGCTTCTCAATTTGCGGCAGCCCCCTGCTTCTGAATTTGAGGCGGCAGCACCCCTCCCCGGGTTCTCTGCTCCAGGGGGCCCATGCCTGAAGCTGTGTAAGGGGTCCCATAATTCCTGATGGCGGCCCTGCACATTACTATAATCTTTTTATATGGACTATAAACTAAAGGACTTATGAATAAAAGGCTGTGGAACGAATCATTTGAGTTTCCATTATTTCTTATGGGGAAATTTGCTTTGATATACAAGTGTTTTGGATTACAAGCATGTTTCTGGAACACATTATACTCGTAATCCAAGGTTTTACTGTAATCCAACGTTAGAATGACTTCAAATAAATAAATGTCACAGCCTTCTGAAAGTAAAGACTTCATTTACTATAAGCCTTATTTGAAAATGCTAGTTTCCTGGCTGTCTCTGGTTTTATTACTTTCCAAGTCACAACCCTGGAGCAAACGTGCAGCAAGCAAAGTCAGCATAAGGTAAGCATTGAAGCCATTGGATCGGAGAGACAGTCAGGATTTTTGGAATGAAGCCCTCCTCTGTGTCCTTCTCATGACAGGTGCACTTTATTGCAGAGGTCTCCTGGTCGCTGTGGAGTGACACACAGCAGACGCTCTTTGGGATCAGACAATGTAAAATGCACAATATCCTGGACCAGGCAATCTGGCGGGAGAGAGCCGAGTCCGTATTCTGCAGCGAGACGACAATTCTCATCAATTAGCTCTCTGAGTGCCGAGCTCCAGGAAATATTGCGCTTTATTCCATTCTCTTCTGCCCAGAAAGACAATTACCATGAAGCTGGAGGACACATGGGCCCAGATTCTCAAAGGCGTTACGACGGCGCAACACCATTTGCACCGTCGTAAGTCCTAATCTGGCCCCGGGTATCTATGCGACTTATTCTTAGAATCAGTTACGCATAGATACCCATTAGATCTGACATGCGTAAGGCTCTTACGCTGTCAGATCTTAAATGCAATTTTTTTTCCCGCCGCTAGGTGTTGCCGACGTCGTTTTCCCCGTCGCTTATGTAAATGAGCTAATTACGACGATTCCCGAACGTACGCGCGCTCGATGCAGAGAATTTATGACGTTTCCGTAGCCTTTGCGACGCGTATAGTTGCCCCTGGGTCTATGAGGCGCAGCCAATGTTAAGTATGGGCGTCGTTCCCGCGTCGAAATTTAAAAAATCTACGTCGTTTGCGTAAGACGTCCGTGAATGGCGCTGGACGCCATTTACGTTAACGTCTAAGCAAATGACGTCGGTGCAACGTCATTTAGCGCAATGCACGTCGGGTAATTTACCTGACGGAGCATGCGCAGTACGCTCGGTGCGGGAACGCGCCTAATTTAAATGGTGCCCGCCCCATTTGAATTAGGCGGGCTTGCGCCGAGCACTTTTACGATACACCGCCGCAAGTTTACAGGTACGTTTTCTGAGAATCAGGCACTAACGCTGTAAACCTGCGGCGGTGTAACGTAAATCACATACGTTACGCTGCCCAGGAGCAACGTAATTCTATGTGAATCTGGGCCATGAAGCATTTAAAGGGGAACTCATTTTATGTTCAGTAATTTTGATGAATGTGTTTCATATACAGATTTATAGATTCTCCTTCCATCGGGCAGTACAGTCAGCACTACTGCTAAATTCCTCTGGGATCAGCCAGGCAAAGGGCCCGCCCTGCAGAAGGAGGCAACCTCAGAATTGCTGTCCCTATAGGCAACCCATGGGAAGCTTTATATTTAAATTAAAGCTAAATATTGCGATTAGCAAATATTGTCTAAATCCATTCATCATGTGTATTCTTCCTGAATCTTGGTGCTCTTCTGTATTTCTTCCAAATCTGTGCAGTAATCCAGAGACTTCCTGTGATAAAGACCGCTCTTTGCTGCTCTCCCTTCTTGTGCAGGGGGACCATCACATTATGGGCAGCTTTAGTGAGATTGGTGGCAGATTTGTACCTCTCCAGTGAACTGACCTTCCATGGCTCTCCGGGCACACCAGAGGAGATGGCAGGCGCTGTGGCAGATTTACTAATCTATAGAAACACCTAGAAAGAAAGATATAATATCATTTCATTATCAATATGTAACGGATTTAATCCACAAACTGAATAAAGGGGGAGCAGATAAGCTAGTGACTTTATTTTACACAGTGTGCACCATGTCCTGGAGTACCGACATCTTGCTGCAATCCCGCAGTCTGGACTTTGTTATCGGTACAGTTTGTACTGAGGGAGAGGTGACTGAAGGTACATATAATGTGTGTATTGCATCAGATGGTACGTGCCATATAGATCAGCACTCCTCGTTCCTCATCTGAAGCCCCTTTTCCAACAGATCTCATCCAATGCTCCTCATCTGAAGCCCCTCATCCAACTCTCCTCATCCAATGCTCCTCATCTGAAGCCCCTCATCCAATGCTCCCCATCTGAAGCCCCTCAACCAACTCTCCTCATCCAATGCTCCTCATCTGAAGCCCCTCAACCAACTCTCCTCATCCAATGCTCCCCATCTGAAGCCCCTCATCCAACACTCTCATCTGAAGCCCCTCATCCAACACTCTCATCTGAAGCCCCTCAACCAACTCTCCTCATCCAATGCTCCTCATCTGAAGCCCCTCAACCAACTCTCCTCATCCAATGCTCCCCATCTGAAGCCCCTCATCCAACACTCTCATCTGAAGCCCCTCATCCAACACTCTCATCTGAAGCCCCTCATCCAAAACTCTCATCTGAAGCCCCTTATCCAACATATCTCATCCAATGCACCTCATCTGAAGCCCCTCATCCAACACTCTCATCTGAAGCCCCTCGTCCAACACTCTCATCTGAAGCCCCTCGTCCAACACTCTCATCTGAAGCCCCTCGTCCAACACTCTCATCTGAAGCCCCTCGTCCAACACTCTCATCTGAAGCCCCTCGTCCAACACTCTCATCTGAAGCCCCTCGTCCAACACTCTCATCTGAAGCCCCTCGTCCAACACTCTCATCTGAAGCCCCTCGTCCAACACTCTCATCTGAAGCCCCTCGTCCAACACTCTCATCTGAAGCCCCTCGTCCAACACTCTCATCTGAAGCCCCTCGTCCAACACTCTCATCTGAAGCCCCTCGTCCAACACTCTCATCTGAAGCCCCTCGTCCAACACTCTCCTCTGAAGCCCCTCGTCCAACACTCTCCTCTGAAGCCCCTCGTCCAACACTCTCATCTGAAGCCCCTCGTCCAACACTCTTCATCCAATGTTCTTCATCTAAAGCTCCTCATTCAACATTCCTCATCCAAAGCTCCTCATCTGATGCCTCTCATTCAAGGCTTCTCATCCAATGCTCCTCATCACAAGCTCCTTATCCAACACTCCTTATCCAATGCTCCTCATCTCAAGCCCCTCATTCAATGCTTCTCATCCAGTGCACCCCATCTGAAGCCCGTCATCCAACACTACTCCACTGAAGCCCCTCATCCAAGACTTCTCATCCAATGCTCCCCATCTGAAGCCTCTTGTCCAACACTCCTCATCCAATGCTCCCCATTTTAAGCTTCTCATCCAACACTCCTCATCTAATGTTCCTCATCTAAAACCCCTCATCCAACGCTTCTCATCCAGTGCTACCCACCTGAGGGCCTTCATCCAACACTTCTCATCCAAAGTCCCTCATCCAACGCTTCTCATCCAGTGCTACCCACCTGAGGGCCTTCATCCAACACTTCTCATCCAAAGTCCCTCATCCAACGCTTCTTATCCAAAGTCCCTCATCCAACGCTTCTCATCCAGTGCTACCCACCTGAAGCCCTTCATCCAACACTTCTCATCTAAAGCCCAAAACTGCTCATCCTACCCTCCTCATCTGAAGCCCCCCATCCAATGCTCCCCATCTGAAGCCCCTCATCCAACACTCCTCATCTGAAGCCCCCCATCCAGTGCTCCTTATCTGAAGCCCCTCATCAAATGCTTCTCATCTAATGCTCCTGATCTGAAGCCCCTCGCCCATCACATTTCATCTGAAGCCCTTCATCCAACACTTCTCATCTATCCAATACTTCCCATACAACATTGCTCATTCAACTCTCCTTATCCAACACTTTTATCATCTTAATTCCTTCATCCAACGCTCCTCTTTCAATATGAGAGAGGGGGGGGGCTGGGGAAGGGTAAGTTGGGACTTTAAATGAGGTAATGGGTCAATTACCTCCATCGCTGGTTTTGTATAGAAAAAGGAAGCAAAAGCGGGACTTTAAATGAAGCATGTGCGGGAAACAGATTGTAATAAATGGGGGGGGAAAATAAACCAAAGATAATAAATCTGAAATACGTTTAAATATTTTATTGCTTTCACATAGTGCACCGTCCTTGACTATATTGCACTATTGAAGAAATAGATAGACATATGTATTTTACAGATTAGTTGGGGGAAAGGTATGCGGGGAATGACCCAAGTATATAAATACAGCAAGTACATCAATCTGTACTGTATCCATTAAGACATAAAATAGGTATCACATGCTGAACAAAGATTACATCACGTCATACTGCAGTGATTATACATTGATGCATGGAGTATGTAGCTCTACGCGTTTCGCGACTATTGGTCGCTCATCAGGAGCAGGCAGAAGAACGGGGAGAGGTGAGTGTAAACAAACCTTCCCGTTCTTCATTGTGGCAGTGTCAGTGATCATCTGTTCCCTGATTTAGGGAAAGACGATCACTGACGTCACACGTCCAGCCCCGCCCCCCCTACAGTTAGAAACACAAATGAGGTCACACTTAACCCCTTCAGCGCCCCCTAGTGGTTAACTCCTAAACTGCAATTGTAATTTTCACAGTAAACAATGCATTTTTATAGCACTTTTCGCAGAGTTCCTGAATCGCACCAGTGTGAAAAAATGTTGGGTTTACATCCACTTTAAGGCTTACCTGTAGGTGCTTGCAATATCTCTTTAACCTACACGGTGAAGGAGATATTTGCAGAAAATCGGGCACCGATGTCTGCGGCTCATGCGCGCCATAGACAGCGGCGCAGGTGCACTGAGCGTACAGGGGCTTGAATGGGATAGTTCCAGAGAAGCGTGCACGCGCGGGGATCGTGCCGGTTCCGCGCGCATGTGTAGTAGTAACGTCACAGTCACAGCGCCGGAGTGGCGGTGGAGGAGAGGAACGATGGTCGCTGTGGGGGCTTCGATCTCAAGTAAGTAATTCATAATGAGCTAGTATGCTAGTCATACTAGCTCATTATGCCTTTATCTTGCATGTTTTTATTTTTTTTTTTAATGTTTATTTGGGTTTACAACCACTTTAAGAACAAAACCTCTGATTTTACACCTTTTAACCCAACCAGTCTTAAAGGGGTTGTAAGGCCTTGTTTTTTTAGTAACAAACATGTCATACTTACCTCCACTGTGTAGTTCGTTTTGCACAGAGTGGCCCCCGATCCTTGGCTTCTGAGGCCCCTCTGCGGCGCTCGCTCCTGATAAACACCCTATGAGAAGCACTCTTGGGGTAGGGGGAGGGGGGAAGTTAACCTTGCGGATGCGCCCCCTAGCATCCGCGTAATTGGATTTGATTAACAGCAGCGAGAGCCAATGGCTGCGCTGCTATCAATCTATCCAATCAAGAGCCAAGAACCCCCAGGCAGAGAGGTAGAGGGGGGAACGAATGGGCTCATATGGCAATACACCCCAATAATCCCTATGTAGAAATATACCCCAATGATACCCTATATGTACAGGCTCTATGTATGACCCGTGAACCTCAAACCCATGAACCCCATACTCCATGCTGCGTGCTCAGGGTCTAAAATATGGACTGAAACATTTAGATTGGTTACTCAATGTTCCCTTTGTGCTTCCTATAAATGCTGGGGGGGGGGGGGGGGGGGGGGGGGGGTATTTGAGAGGAATATTGGAAATGTCCCATCCTGAGTTAGGGCAGCCTGGCACAAAAGCCACTTACCTTCCTCCACAGAACTCCACTGACGTGACTGACGGACTTGAGGGGTTGGTCAGAAGGTCCTCCACAGGAATTCCCACAGACTCCACACGGACAGGATCAGGATAGGTCTCATCACACACGCCACGCACACCTTCAATGGCTTTACCAGCTGCCAGTGGGCAATCCAATGCATGGACCGTCTGCAGAAAATAATGTACCAGTTATTGATCAGTGATGGGGGGGATAGGGAGACAAGGTGGCTCAGGGACCCCAAAGACCCTTATTGATCAGTTACTCCAGGAACTCCGTTTTGCCAGCCTAGGTCATGGCCTGTGGGCTTTTATTTTTTAACCACTTAAAGCGGGGGTTCACCCTTAGAGGGCACTTTTCCCCCTTAGATTCCTGCTCGTTTTTACTAGGGGAATCGGCTATTTGTTTTAAAATATGAGCATTACTTACCCGTTTACGAGATGCATCCTCTTCGTCGCTTCCGGGTATGGGCTGCGGGAATGGGCGTTCCTTCTTGATTGACAGTCTTCCGAGAGGCTTCCGACGGTCGCATCCATCGCGTCACGATTTTCCGAAAGAAGCCGAACGTCGGTGCGCAGGCGCAGCATAGAGCCGCACCGACGTTCGGCTTCTTTCGGCTACGAGTGACGCGATGGATGCGACCGTCGGAAGCCTCTCGGAAGACTGTCAATCAAGAAGGAACGCCCGCTCCCGAAGACCCATACCCGGAAGCGACGGAAGAAGATGCATCTCGAAAACGGGTAAGTACGGATCATATTTTAATACAAATAGCCGATTCCCCTAGACCGAACGAGCAGGAAGCTAAGGGAGAAAAAAAAAAAAAAAAAGAAATGGTTGAACTCCCGCTTTAAGGACCTCCTAACGCTGATATACGTCAGCAGAATGACACGGCTGGGCACAAGCACCTACCTGTACGTCCCCTTCAAGTGCCCGGCCGCGCGCCCGCGACCCCGTCCGAAGCTCCGTGACCCGATCGCCGCCGGTGTCCTGCAATCGGTCACAGGAGCTGAAGAACGGGGAGAGGTGAGTGTAAACAAACCTTCCCAGTTCTTCACAGTGGCATTGTCATTGATCGTCTGTTCCCTGATATAGGGAAAGACGATCAATGATGTCACAAGTCCAGCCCCGCCCCCCCTACAGTTAGAAACACATATGAGGTCACACTTAACCCCTTCAGCGCCCCCTAGTGGTTAACACCTCATTTTCACAGTAATCAATGCATTTTTTTGCTGTGAAAATGACAATGGTCCCAAAAATGTGTCAAAATTGTCCGATGTGTCCGCCATAATGTCGCAGTCACGAAAAAAAAATCGCTGATCACCGCGATTAGTATTACAAAAAAACAATATGAATAAAAATGCCATAAAACTGTTCCCTATTTTGTAAACACTATGGGCCAGATTCTCATAGAATCGGCGTTGGCGTAATGTAAGCCATTTACACTACGCCACCGCAACTTACTGGAGTAAGTGCCGTATTCTCCAAGCACTTGCTCCGTAATTTGCGGCGGCGTAGTGTAAATGGCCCGGCGTATGGCCGCGTAATTCAAAGGGGGCGGCTTGTATTCAAATTAAGCGTGCCCCCGCGACGATCGAACTGCGCATGCGCCGGGCGGAAAAATAGGCCAGTGCGCATGCTCCAGCTCACGACGGAAAACGTCAATGACGCAGACGTGAGCGTCATTGACGTAAAGTCGTATTCGTGAACGACTTAGAAAAACGACGTAACCGACGGAAAAAGCCGACGCGGACCTGACGCCATACTTAACATGGCATACGGCGGACTGCTATATGAGGGGTAACCTTACGCTTACGGAAACGACTTACGCGACGACTACGCAACGCAAATTCGTTCGGGAATCGGCGTATCAGGCTCATTTGCATAGTCAAATGAGAACTGAACGTAAACGCCACCTATCGGCCGGCGTCGCATTACATCAAAGATCCGACGGTGTAAGTGACTTACACCTGTCGGATCTTGGCCGTATCTATGCGAAAATGATTCTAGGAATCAGACGCATAGATACCCGGGGCCAAAAACAGAGATACGACGGTGTTTCCTGAGTTACCCTGTCTTAACTCTTTTGAGAATCTGGCCCTATAAATTTTGCGCAAACCAATCGTTAAACGCTTATTGCGATTTTTTTTACCAAAAACATGTAGAAGAATACGTATCGGCTTAAAAAAATATGTTTTTTTGTATCTTTTTTTGGGGATATTTATTATAGCAAAAAAAAATGTTTTTCAAAATGTTGCTCTATTTTTGTTTATAGCGCAAAAAAAAAAAATTTGTAGGAAAAAAAGGACACCAATTTTGTTTGGGAGCCACGTCGCACGACCGCGCAATTGTTAGTTAAAGCGACGCAGTGCCGAATCGCAAAAAGGGGCAAGGTCCTTTAGCTGCATAATGGTCTGGGTCTTAAGTAGTTAAAGTTATTCAAATGTTTCCATCCATACAAGAGATACAATAAAGTGAAGATAAGATAAACCAAGTCCTGACAAGGTAAGTATTATCAGTAAAGCCCTGCAGAGGTCTCTTTTACATGGGCAGCTAGGGGCATCTAAAGAGACAGTCGTTGTCTTTTCACCATCACCCAAACCTCTCACCTATAGAAGGGTTGGCACACATGCCACAGATGAAAAAGCTGCAACAAATTTTCCTTGGCTTATAGAATTTGAGAGGCAGCGCCACCTGTCAAACTTCCCTTTTGGAATTAATGAGAGTGAGCTGCACCCCCAAGCCAACCCACCCCCCCTATTGTAAGAAACACTTGGGAAAAAAGGATGAGCGCAATCAGAAGGTCCTCGGCTGAGGTGGTAATGTAACCCAGACTGTCGGGGGAGCAGAAATATCTCCCTGTGTGGGTGACAGGCAGAGACACCAGGATGGATGGATCACTTTAACTGACAATTGCGCGGTCGTGCGACGTGGCTCCCAAACAAAATTGACGTCCTTTTTTCCCACAAATAGAGCTTTCTTTTGGTGGTATTTGATCACCTCTGTGGTTTTTATTTTTTGCGCTATAAACAAAAATAGAGCGACAATTTTGAAAAAAATGCAATATTTTTTACTTTTTGCTATAATAAATATCCCCAAAAATATATATAAAAAAATAAAAATATTTCCACAGTTTAGGCCGATACGTATTATTCTACATATTTTTGTTAAAAAAAAAAAAAAAAATCGCAATAAGCGTATATTAATTGGTTTGCCCAAAGGGTATAGTGTCTACAAAATAGGAGATAGATTTATTGCATTTTTTTTACGGCGGCGATCTGCGATTTTTATTGTGACTGTGACATTGCGGCGGACATATTGGACACTTTTGACACATTTTTGGGACCATTCACATTTATACAGCGCTTAGTGCTATAAAACTGCACTGATTACTGTGTAAATGTGACTGGCAGGGAAGGGGTTAACACTAGGGGGCGCTGAAGGGGTTAAATGTTCCCTAGTGAGTGATTCTAACTGTAGGGGGAGGGGGACTCACAAGGGGAGGAGACCGATCTGTGTTCCTCTGTACTGGGAACACAACATTGGTCTCCTCACCTCTGACTGGATATGGATCTATATGTTTACACAGACACAGATCCACGGTCCTGCCGTGATTGCGGCCAATCGCAGGTGCCCAGCAGACATCGCGGCCGCCGGGCACCGAGCGATGCCACGGGCGCGTGCACCCCCTAGCTGGCCGGGAAGCCCAGGATGTCATATGACGTCCACCCACAATGGGAGATCCCATCTGTTGATGTCATATGACTATGGGCGGCATGTGAAGAGGTTAACCGCTTGCCGACCGCCAAAACTGCGGCAGGTTGGCTCGGCTGCGCAAGATCACGTAATATAACGCAATGTTGCTGTGCGGCCACTAGGGGCGAGCGCGCGCCCCTGGTGCTGATGCGAGGGCATGGCGGACGCGATCACCGCCGGGCACCCGCGATCGCTCGTGACAGAGCGTGAACTGGGAGCCGTGTGTGTAAACACACAGCGCCCGATTCTATCAGGGGAGAAATGACTGACCGTCTGTTATACAATGTATGAACAGCGATCTGTCATTTCCCCTAGTCAGTCCCATCCCCCCTTCAGTTAGAACACACCTAGGGAACATAATTAACCCCTCGATCGCCCCCTAGTGTTAACCCCTTCACTGCCGGTGACATTTTTACAGTAATCAATGCATTTTTATAGCTCTGATCGCTATAAAAATGCCAATGGTCCTAAAAATGTGTCAAAAGCGTCCGATGTGTCCGCCATAAGGTCGCAGTACCTATAAAAATTGCAGATCTCTGCCATTACTAGTAAAAAAAAAAAATATATATTAATAAAAATGCCATAAAACGACCCCCTATTTTGTAAACGCTATAACTTTTGCGCAAACCAATCAATAAACGCTTATTGCGATTTTTTTTTAATGAAAAATATGTAGAAGAACACGTTTTGGCCTAAACTGAGGAAAAAATATTGCTTTTTTATATATTTTTGGGGGATATTTATGATAGCAAAAAGTAAAAAAAAAATAAAACATTTTTTTCAAAATTGTCGCTCTATTTTTGTTTATAGCGCATAAAATAAAAACCGCAGAGGTGATCAAATACCACCAAGAGAACGTTCTATTTGTGGGAAAAAAAGGACGTCAATTTTGTTTGGGAGTCACGTCGCACGACCGCGCAATTGTCAGTTAAAGCGACGCAGTGCCGAATCGCAAAAAGTGGCCCGGTCATTGACCAGCAAAATGGTCCGGGGTTGAAGTGGTTAACAAGAGAAAAGTTTAATGTGGCAGTTAAAGGAACGTCAGTCCGTGTTCACCCGATCCCGATCCGCAGACGGAAGGAGAAATAGGATTTTCCTCTGTCTGCAGAATCTGAGGGTTGCGGACCCGGGTGTCAGCGCTAGGGTTGCCACATCATCCCTTTAATTCAGGACACACATTAATTACACAGGTTCTGTGACTGATTAAGGAGGTAATTAAACTCACTTGGTGCCTTGTTTGCATTAAATCAGCCTCAGAACCTGTGTAATTAATATGTGTCCTGGATTAAAGGGATGATGTGGCAACCCTGGTCAGCGCCCGCAATCTCATAGGGACCAATGTATGTCCCTTTTTCATCCGGAAACGGATGGGTGAGAAAGCGGACATACGGTCCGCCCGCGTGACAGAGCCCTTCGTTGTGCCACTAACTTTGCCCCAAGGAGTTGTGCTGTGACATGATCCACCAAGCATGTTGTATGATACATGAATATTGTGCTTACAGAATGCCAAGGTGACCACACATGTCCTGTGCCATGCCATCAAATGCAGCCACTGTGCCCATCATTTATCGCCACTGTGCCCATCATTTATCGCCACTGTGCCATGCCATCAAACGCAGCCACTGTGCCATCAATTGTCGCCACTGTGCCATGGCAAATGCAGCCACTGTGCCATCAAACGCAATCACTGTGCCATGCCATCAAACACAGCCACTGGGCCTTCATTTATCGTCACTGTGCCCATCAATTGTCACCACTGTGCCATGCCATTAAACGCAGCCACTGTGCCATCAATTGTCGCCACTGTGCCATGCCATCAAATGCAGCCACTGTGCCATGCCATCAAATGCAGCCACTGTGCCATGCCATCAAAACGAAACCACTGTGCCATGCCAAACGCAGCCACTGTGCCATCAATTGTCGCTACTGTGCCATGGCAAACGCAGCCACTGTGCCATGCCATCAAATGCAGCCACTGTGAAATCATTTATCGACACTGTGCCCATCAATTGTCACCACTGTGCCATGCCATCAAACGCAGCCACTGTGCCATCAATTGTCCCCACTGTGTCCATCAATTGTTGCCACTCTGCCATGCCATCAAACGCAGCCACTGTGCCATGCCATCAAACGAAACCACTGTGCCATGCCAAACGCAGCCACTGTGCCATGCCAAACACAGCCACTGTGCCATGCCAAACACAGCCACTGTGCCATGCCAAACGCAGCCACTGTGCCATGCCAAACGCAGCCACTGTGCCATCAATTGTCACCACTGTGCCATGGCAAACGCAGTCACTGTGCCATTCCATCAAACGCAGCAACTGTGCCATCAATTGTCACCGCTGTGCCCATCAATTGTCACCACTGTGCCCTGTAAAAATCAGTGCAAGGGAGAGGGGGTGTCTGGGCTGTCATGAGAAGAGAGGGGGGGTGAGGAAGAGAGGGGGGTGTCTGGGGGGTGTCAGTAAGAGAGGGGGTGAGGAAAAGAGGGGGGTGTCTTCTGGGGGGTGTAAGTAAGAGAGGGGGTTGTGTGAGGAGTAGAGAGGGAAGGTGTGAGGTAAGTTGTCCCCCCCCCCTTGTACTTACAGACACACTGTGTATGAAACATTTCCTTCCTCCCTCCGGTCATGTGAGAGAGACTGAGGCAGAACGGCTGACTTAATTCACTGCACAGCGGCGCTCTCTATTGCCACCTTCAGGCTGGAGGGAGGAGGGAGCTGAATCCTCTCTCCAGGTATCTGTCATCTCTGTACTGTGAATTGGAGCCTCGCGTCCACTGCACGGACGCGCGGGGGAAAGGACTCGCGGAAGGGGCGGGGCTCGGATGACTCATACCTGTACGCGGCGGCGGAGCGGCGCCATTTTGTTCCATAGACTCCTATGGACTGAAGTGAAATCACGGAGGCTCTGCTCGCAGGACCGGTACAGCGCCCCACAGAGGACTAATCGGAGACTACTTCGACAGATTTTTCATCCTACATCCATCGGTGACACAGTAAGTCTCATTAGCGGTGATGTCAGTGTGTGTGTGAGGGGGGGTGATGGAGAGCTGGGCCGGCTTGTTGTGTAATGTGACCTGTCAGTGTTTTCTCTCCTCTTTCTGGTCTGAGGGAAGAGAAATCACTTTTCACAATATATATTGTTTTATATATATATATATATATATTTTCTTTTTATTTAAGGGCCCAGAGGTCCCCAGGGCCCCAGATGGTAACCATTTTTTTTTAAATATATATATATATATATATACACCCCCCTCTGCTTGCTCCAGGGGGCCCATGCCTGAAGCTGTGTAAGGGGCCCCATAATTCCTGATGGCGGCCCCAAACACCTGACCTGACATGGGCCCCCAACAACCTACTTCACAGGGGCCACCCTACATGACAGGGGCCCCCCCTCCTCCTCCCAGTTCGAATATTTGCCCCCCCCCCCATCCCTACAGAAAAGGGACGGCAGGAAGGAGAATCTGAGAATCTGACATAATAACAAGGCCCCACAATATATGACAAAGTAGGATGTGTGACGTCACTGATCGTCTGGTCCCTATAACAGGGAACAGACGATCAGTGACAAGCCACAGAGAAGAACGGGGAAGGTTTGTTTACGCTCACCTCTCCCCGTTCTTCAGCTCCTGTGACCCGATCGCGGGATACCGGCGGCGATCGGGTCCCGTGGTCACGGAGATTCAGACCCATTCGCGCGCGAGCCACCAGCGGCGCGTGTGACCCACTGCTGGGCACTTAAAGGGCTGGGGGATGATTAGGGGTCTCTCCTGCTCCCCCCGACTCTCCTCCTCACCTTCACAGCTCTGCTCCTCCCAGCCGCCATTTCTGCCCCCCAGGACCGTTCCTCTCCCCCTCAGTAACAGTCTCTCCTCACCATTCATAGAGATATCCAGTAATAAATATGGCCGATGGCTGATGATGAAACCATAGAAACACAGCATTCGGGATAGGAGACATCTATGGCGGGGATCGGTATTACAGCCAGAGAAGAAAAGATCGCCATCTTGTGGCCAAATTCAATAATAACCATTAAAATCACCCAAAAATGTTTAATTATAAGTAAAATCAATAAAATGATATAAAATTGTTAAGGGTTTGTGTTATATGACTGTTGGTGTGAGGGGTTTACTTCAGTGTGAGGCGCTGTGATTGGTCACAGGTTGTTGATCACTTCAGTCTGAGGACCTCTCAGCTCACTTCTCCTTAGTAAGTTGCCGGAGTGACATTCAGAGAGCTATCTCCTGTATTTCACTGCGATTTTCAGCGACTTACGGCGAATAACCGTGACTTATATCATTTTTATTGATATTTATCACTATTACTAACTCTTATTATAATATTCTTATTAAAAATTTTTTTTTTTTTTTGCCTTTTCAGGTCTTCAGAATGCCTCGTCCATCACGTCGGGACGGCGACTCACCAACCGCCCACCGGAGGAGTTCCAGATCCCGACGTCGGCGGAGGCGAGAGGAGACCCCACCCAGGAGCCGTTCGCCCAGAGATCGCGTCAGGCCCATTGAACAAATCCCAGCACCGCCGCCGGCCATGGAGCCGCGTGGCGAGGAGCAGGTAACATGTGCTATATGTCTTGTAGGTTATCAGGTTGGAGAAGAAACAGCCATCCTCACCTGCGCTCATGAATACCACATGGCCTGCATTCAACGGTGGATGGAGGAGAGTGCAACCTGTCCAATGTGCCGAGCTCCCATCCCCCAACCGGACCGCAGAATCCAGTTCAACATCGCCAACTTGATTGACGAAAGGTTTGAAACGGAGGCTGATGAAAATGGTGATGTGTGGTACATTATTGGGAGGTTATTTTACAGGTTTGAGTTTTACAATGATGGAAATGGTATTATGTGGTTCATTGACTTTGAAGAGCTGATGGCGTACAGGTTTGATATTGAGGTTGATGGAAGTGGTAATACGTGGTTCACCAACATCGAGGGGAGGCTCAGGTACAGGTTCAACATTCAGGACGAACAAAATGATAATATGCCGGTCATTAACCTTGAAAGGTTTTAAAGACTTTCAGGGTAATGAAATTGTAATGATTGCTATAGTATACTTGTATAATTATAATAGTAGTTTTATAGTAGTTAAGAAAAAAAAAAATAGTATAAATATATGTATAAATGTATAGATAAGAGGGATTTTCTTTTAATACCGCGGATAAGTGAATTGGGGGGGGGGGGGGGTGATGGGGGGCAGATGAGTGAATGGGGGGGGCAGATGAGTGATGGGGGGGACAGATGAGTGAAAGGGGGGTAGATGAGTGAATGGGGGGTGATTGGGGGGGACAGATGAGTGAATGGGGGGCAGATGAGTGAACGGGGGGGCAGATGAGTGAACGGGGGGAGGATGATGGGGGGTAGATGAGTGAGTGGGGGACGGGACAGATGAGTGATTCACTCATCTCCCCCCCATCACCCCCCGTTCACTCAACTCCCCCCCATATTACCCCCCTTTCACTCATCTGCCCCCCTCATTCACTCATCTGCCCCCCCCCCCCCATTCACTCATCTGTCCCCGCCATCACTCATTTTCACCAACATGGAGGAGAGGCTCAGGTACAGGTTCGACATTCAGGTCGATCAAAATGGTAATGTATATATCATTGACCTTGAAGAGTTTTAAAGACTTTCAGGGTAATGAAATGGTAATGATTCCTATAGTATACTTGTATAATTATTATAGTAGTTTTATAGTAGTTAATAAAAAAACAAAAAACAAAAAAAATATAGTATAAATATATGTATGAATGTATAGGTATAAGAGAGATTTTCTTTTAATACCGTGGATTAAAGAATGTGGGGGGGGGTGATGGGGGGCAGATGAGTAAATGGTGGGGTGATGGGGCAGATGAGTGAACGGGGGGGTTGTATAAATATATGTATAAATGTATAGGTATAACAGAGATTTTCTGGTAATACAGCATGCTTGTAGTAGTACCACTGAGAAGGGGACCAATGATCCTGATTGTAGCGTCTAGCTCTCAGGTGAGTTCCCCAGACACCACTGAGAAGGGGACCAATGATCCTGATGTAGCGTCTAGCTCTCAGGTGCGTTCCCCAGACACCACTGAGAAGGGGACCAATGATCCTGATTGTAGCGTCTAGCTCTCAGGTGAGTTTCCCAGACACCACTGAGAAGGGGACCAATGATCCTGATTGTAGCGTCTAGCTCTCAGGTGCGTTCCCCAGACACCACTGAGAAGGGGACCAATGATCCTGATTGTAGCGTCTAGCTCTCAGGTGCGTTCCCCAGACACCACTGAGAAGGGGACCAATGATCCTGATTGTAGCGTCTAGCTCTCAGGTGAGTTCCCCAGACACCACTGAGAAGGGGACCAATGATCCTGATTGTAGCGTCTAGCTCTCAGGTGAGTGCCCCAGTGTAGCGCCAGTCTTATGAGGTAGACTGGGCCGCAAGACAAATCAGCCTGGCTCCCCCATATTTGGGCGCAAGTTCTGTATTCAGAATAAACTTGCGCCCTTATTTACGGCGGCGTAACGTATGTGTTGCGGCGTAAGGCCGCGTAATTCAAATGGGGATGTAGGGGGCGTGTTTTATCAAAATATGTGTTGACCCCGCGTTTTTTTACGTTTTATTTGAACGGTGCATGCGCCGTTCGTAAAATATCTAAGTGTGCATTGCTCTAAATTACGTCGCAAGGACGTTATTGGTTTCGACGTGAACGTAAATTACGTCCAGCCGTATTCGCGAACGACTTACGCAAACGACGTAAAAAATTCAAAACTCGGTGCGGGAACGACGGCCATACTTAACATTAGCTACCCTTCATATAGCAGGGGTAACTATACGCCGAAAAAAGCCGAACGCAAACGACGTAAAAAAAAAGCGCCGGGCGGTCGTTCGTTTCTGAATCGGCGTAAATCCTCATTTGCATATTCCTCGCGTAAAAATACGGAAGCGACACCTAGCGGCCAGCCTGGAATTGCAGCCTAAGATCCGACGATGTAAGACACTTACACCTGTCGGATCTTAGGGATATCTATGCGTAACTCATTCTCTGAATCAGTCGCAAAGATACGACCTGCGGAACTCAGAGATACCGTATCGTATCTCTTTCTGAATCTGGGCCAGGATGTCCAGATATAAATAAACTGACCGCTCCATGCTTTAGATAGATGTACACACACACACACAACCAAATTAGGAGAGAGTAGATCGCACACACAGATTATAAGGTGAGGCCGTACTACAAACCTACACCCAACATTAGAAAAAGGATGACTAGCATCCAGTAGGGTAGCTTAGTGTAGTCAGTGTAGATCCTGCCCTAGAAGAGTCTACCTTGCCGTGGTGGGCAGGCTTGTAATCTCTTGGTCAAAAGTGTGTCAGCGAATGGGCGAGACGATCACTAGATCTTCACTTCTGGCCAATTGATTTTACCAAAGGACTCTTGGTTTAATCCGAGTATATATATATATATATATATATAGTTGGAAAAGGAAAAAATATGTATAGGTCCATAATTCTACTTTCATAAACACCCAATAAAATTTGGTATATTTACATTTGAATTGCTTCCTCTTTTATTTAATTCTTTCTTGACTGGGGGGGGGGGATGGGGGGCATGTGTCCGCCATAATGTCTCAGTCATGATAAAAATCGCAGATCGCCGCCATTACTAGTAAAATAAAATATTAATAAAAATGCCATAAAACGTTCCCCTATTTTGTAGACGCTATAACTGTAGCGCCCCCTTGCTTTCAGCATAGGCACTACGCTAAAGTTAGTGGGGAGTGGGAGAGTTACCTTGCTCCCATTCAATGTTTACTTAAATTTGGCACTTCTGTCGTTCCAGAAAGTCCACTGGGTCAGTCTGTCGTCAGGGGGTGCAATGCCACCTCTGGCCGACAGTTGGCGCCAGAGGGGTTCTGGCGGAGCAATTCTTCCCCAGCAGCCAATTGGAGGAGTTTATGCCTCGCGAGGCATGCTGGGGGAGGATATATCTGGGACAGGGGTCATGTGTTCGGGAGTCTTCGCGGGGTCCCCGTTCCAGTTGCGGTACCCACCTTCAGGGTACGCGCATCCATGGACCCCGCCGGAGCGGCCCATCTGGTCAGAGCTGACCTCTGCATCGAACCTCATCCTGATGAGAGAAGGGACCCCAGCGTATCACTGGGTTCCAAGGCCTGTTGACAGAATCCCAGTCTGGGATCGGGTGTCCGGACCACTGACCGGTATGCTTGCTGTCATCTGGGGACCCTTTATAGAAAAGTCTTCTGGGAGGATTCTCTTTTCCTTATTCACTCAAGTATTTTATTGAAATTGGCCCGTGGCAGGGGCCCCAGAGTCGGGTCTGTGAGAGGGGCCTGTTCCTCCCAGTATTATCCAGAGTGGCGCTCCGGCTGCCAGGCCTGTCATAGGGGTCTGTCCGGGGGCACTTTACCCACTCCATGCAGAGTGGCGACGTGTAGCAAAGTTGTATCTATACAGAGCAGTGTTGATTGCTCTGTTCTATATCCAGGCCTGATACCGCATGGTTCTTTTTCTTCCTTCATCAACCTTGACCTTCCCAATGTTGTGTTTTGATGTCGGCCGTGTTTGGCCTGGGCAATAAAGCATTGAAAACTCTTTATTGGATGTCTGGACCTCCACTCACTGCTGCTATTCTCACAGTTACACCCCTAGACACTGCCGGGTTAATTTGGTAGGCCGGTCCCAAATCAAACAGCGGCTCCTTCGGGGGTAGTGCTACATAACTTTTGCGCAAACCAATCAATATACGCTTATTGCGTTTTTTTTTTTGTTTTTTACCAAAAATATGTAGAAGAATACGTATCGGCCTAAACTGAGAAAGAAATTAGTTTTTTTATATATTTATTGGGGATATTTATTATAGCAAAAAGTAAAAAATATAGATTTTTTTTCAAATTTGTAGGTCTTTTTTTGTTTATAGCGCAAAAAATAAAAACCGCAGAGGTGATCAAAAACCACCAAAAGAAAGCTCTATTTGTGGGAAAAAAAGGACGTCAATTTTGTTTGGGTACAGCGTCGCACGACCGCGCAATTGTCAGTTAAAGCAACGCAGTGCCGAATCGCAAAAAATGGCCCGGTCATTGTGCAGCCAAATTCTCTGGGGCTGAAGTTGTTAAAGTAGAACTATAGGCAACATTTCTTTTTTTTCGCTTTGGATAGCATACCTCCCAACCCGCCCGGATTCTGCGGGAACTTCACGCACAGACTGCATCCTCCCGCAGTCCCGCAAAGGGGTAAACCTTACCGCACAGGAAGGAGAAGAAAAAGTTCTGACGGGAGACATGCAAGGAGAACTGACAGGCTGTGCAGTGGTGAGTGGGCAGAACTTCACATCCATCCACGGCAAGCCCCCCCCCCCCCCCCCCGCTCACCCGCGATCATCGTCCCCCCCTTCCCGCGATCGTCCGCCCCCCCGCTCAACAACTCGGAACGTTACCCCCCCGCTCTACAACTTCGATTGTCCGCCACCCCCCCTCGCTCAACAACTCTGATCGCCCGACCCTGCTCAACAAAAATGTCCCGCAGTGGATTTTTTAAATGTTGGGAGGTATGGGATAGAGTAAGGGAGGGTTATAGCCCCTGTTAATTCTTTTTTGCCATCCGTTTATTTCCGTTCATTTCCTGCCCCATAGACAAACAGGAAGTGGGAGTAAATCTTTGCATATTTAGGGAATCCCCCCCCCCCCCAAGGCCCTCAGAACTAGTGTCCCCACTGGAAAATTTCAGTGCATGTCTTAAACAGGAAGGGGTGTGACCTTGACAGGAAGGGGTGGGTTATATTTAAATGAGGGGTTGCAGGGGTTTAGTCGGGCCTAGGGCAGCACAAAACCTAATTACACCATTGCTCATGATACTTTATGTAGAAATATATTCTGATGATAATCTAATGATGATGATGATAAACTCTCATGATATTCTGATGATCAGAGTTTGGAATGTTGGAAGGTTGCATGGTGACTCATGCGGATTGTTATGTAAGCCTCGCCCAGTCAGGTTTCACCACTTGCCACCCGCCATATAGCAAAATTACGGGGGCAAAGTGGTTTCAATATCCTGACTGGACGTCATATGACATCTTCAGGATAATGGGGGGGGGGGGGGGGGGGGCGCATTGCGGCGATTGTTGTTGCGGATTGTCAGTCGCAACACCGATCTAGGTAAAGAGTCTCTGACGGAGGCTCTTTACCACGTGATCAGCCGTGTCCAATCACGGCTGATCACAATGTAAACAGGAAAATCCGGTAATCGGCTTTTCCTCACTCGCGTCTGTCAGACACAAGTAGAGGAGAGCCGATCGGCTGCTCCTCTGACAGGCGGGGGTTTGTGCTGATCGATTATCAGCGCAGCCCCCCAAGGATGCCCACACTGGACCACCAGGGATGCCACCAGACCACCAGGGATGCCCACCACAGGTATGCCACCCTGGACCACCAGGCATGCCAATCAGAAATGTATAATGGATGCCTAATGGATGCCAATCAGTGCCCACAATGGATGCCAATCAGTGCCCACAATGGGCATCACTGATTGGCAGGCATTATTGTTTGGCACGGATTGGCATCCATTAGTACAACACATTACAGTACATCAGTGCCCAGCCATGCCACCTATCAGTGCCCATCCATGCCCATCCGTGCCACCCATCAGTGCCCATCCATGCCGCCTATCAGTGCCCATCCGTGCCACCAATCAGTGCCCATCCATGCCGCCTATCAGTGCCCATCCGTGTCGCAGACTCTCAGCCTCATCTATTGATTTGGTAATGTCCATCTCACAATGACCGGTTTCTGATGACACCTCTGGAGCTTCTCTGTGATTGGATGAGACTTTGTGACTTCATTTCAATTGATATTTATAAATTGAAGTGTTTACATGTAAGATAACAATGTGGAAATGTTTATAAATGACTAAACCTTTCTACTGCTTTGTGACGCATTCACACAATTGGGGGATGGGGACAGAGCGTTGTCACCAGGGTGACCACGTGTCCCGGATTGCCCGGGACAGTCCTGTATTTTTCAGGTGTGTCCTGGGTCCTGGGCACCTTCATTCCAGGACAATACAGTGTCCTGGAATGAAACTGACACGGCCATCCCATTACCTTTCCTATCAGCTGCTCAGTGACTGTTCTGAGCTGCAGCTGATAGCAAAGGTAAAAGTCTGCACAACGGGGCGTGAGCTTGTTACGCCGGCCGTTATGGCAACAGTGTAGTGTTGACGGGGACGCTCGCCGTCAACACTGCACATGCGCGGGATCGAGCGGTGAATGCTGGGAGGCCAGCATTCACCGTATCCCGGAAGAAGACCCTGTCGGCTTCACAGTGCCCACAGGAAAAATGGAAACTGCCATCACCTGAAAATATAAAATATCCTTTTCAGAATTTCAGCGCTTACGCCGGCTAAAGGAGTGGGACACCCTGGTAGTGCAGGAGTACAGGTAAGCCCTGAGGATTATTGCAAAAAAAAAAAAAACGATATCCCGCGGAACCCCCGCTTTAAGGAGCGGGGCTGGGAAGGCGGCATCCATAACAACTGATGAGTCATCAGCTGTCAATGGGCTTCCCCGCTGACAGCTGAATAATAAAAAAAAAAGCTGCCAATAAAAAAAAGTAAAAAAAACAAAAACAGTGTTGGGTCCCCCTCCCCTACTCAATTCCAGACCCTTTGGGTCCTTTGGGGGCTTCCAAAGTCCTTGCTTGAGTGACAGGTTATTTACATATCTCGTGCACTAGCTTGCAGACATGCACAACTTCTTGTCTATGTATATTCTGATGGCTGTTTACACTGAACTATGGATCACCCCATATTTTGAAAACATTTAATCAAAACACAGGAAAGACAGCCAATCCTGTGAGAGCTGGACGGGAGAGGAGGAGACGGGAGGGGGATGTGAATTGTGCACTTTACAGAAGCTGTGCATGTCTGCAAGCTAGTGCACGAGATATGTAAATAACCTGTCACTCAAGCAAGGACTTTGGTCTTTATCTGGAAGTCTGTTTTATTTCACTGAACAATAAAAAGAGGATTGCTCAGCGCTGGATTAACTCTGTGTGGCAAGACTGGGCACAGATGATAGGAAATCTTATAGCTAAATTCAGGATGGCGAGCGCATACTTGCGGCGGCGTAGCTTAAGGCATTTAAGCTACGCCGCCGTAAGTTAGCGAGGCAAGTACATGATTCACAATGTACTTGCCTGCTAAGTTACGGCGGCGTAGCCTAAAGCGGGCGGGCGTAAGGGCGCCTAATTCAAATTCGGCTGAGGGGGCGTGTTTTATGATAATGAGGCTTGACCCGACGTGATTGACGTTTTTTTTAACTGCGCATGCGCCTACATTTCCCAGTGTCCATTGCGGCTAAGTCCGCCGCGCGGGCCTATTGATTTCAACGTGGACGTAAACGACGTAAATTCCTATTCGAATTTCGACGCGGGAACGGCGGCCATACTTTAACATTACTATTCCATGTATTTGATGGAATAACTTTAGGCCTGCTAAAGCGTTATGTAAACGGCGTATCTGTACTGCGTCGGCCAGGCGTACGTTCGTGAATAGGCGTATCTAGTGATTTACATATTCTACGCCGACCGCAATGGAAGCGCCACCTAGCGGCCAGCCAAAATATTGCACCCTAAGATAGGACGGCGCAAGCCGTCGTATCTTAGATAGGTTTAAGTGTATCTCTGTTTGAGAATACACTTAAACCTAGGTCGGCGCAGATTCAGAGTTAGGTCGGCGTATCTACTGATACGCCGACCTAACTCTACCTGAATCTAGCTATCATTCTCTACATTGTGACATCAAAAAAAAAATTGGGTTTACATCCACTTTAAGTCTTAGAGAAAAATAAATATGACTACAAGCTGCGCAGCACAAGGAGGCAGACAGACTTTTATTAGTGATTTTTTTTTTGGGTTGTGTTGATCAGTAGCTAGTATATGCAAAATCCATCCAGAGAGATGGCTGAACACTAAAAGGAAATGATTCTTACAGAAAGAGGACACGGGGGTGCACTTAAAGATTAAATGGCGGTATTAGCGGTTCTTGCCAGTGAAATGGAGCCTAAAATTTGCTGTAGATTTGATCAGTTGAGTGACATGAAATATTAGATTAGCTACGACTCCTAACTGTGTCATGGGGAGGTGGCTGTGTTTTATTTCCATCTCGCAGTGTAATATCATTAGGTTAATGGCTAATTGATTTGGCCGGAGTTCTGGGCTTCTCCCGGAACGCAGAAATTGTAGAAAAACTGAACGAACAAGCGATTTGGTGTGTGATATAAATATTCCGTGTTCTATATTTTCAATGTCCACACAACAATAATGAAACATTTATTTAATAGGACAGTGTAAGGGGGGGTAGCCCAAAGTAATGAATCAGATTACAATGACATTTAACCCCTTAAGGGACGAAGGTCCAAACAAATCTTAATACCCAAAACCAATTTTGCAACTTTGGCATGTGTATCCACAGGCCCGTCGCTACAGGACAGGCAAAACCAACAATTGCTTGGGGCCCCGAGCTGGCCTGGGGCCCAAAACTTCCCCTTCCCAGGATGTAGCGTGGCCGAGCTCCTCTTCCTTCCACCTGGAGTCCTGTCAGTCCGGCCGGGTACCGCGCGTGGTACAGGAGATTCAGTTTCCTGTTCCCGGCCGGACTGACAGGAAGTGCACACTGAGTGCTCACAGGAAACTGAATCTCCTGTACCACGCGTGGTACCCGGACCGGGCACTATCTGATAGGGGACTGGGGAAGAGGAGCTCGACCACGCTACAGCGGCAGCCTACAGGGAAGAAGGGGAGGTAAGAATAGAAAAAAAAATTATGTAGCGTTAACGTAGGCTTTGCATGCGGGGGGGGTGCTTGGGGGGCCCCCCATTTTGCTTGGGGCCCCCAAATTCCTTCAAACGGCCCTGTGTATCCAGGTGAATTACAAGGGGCATTTAAGTCAAACCAGGGCTTTTAATTTTAAATAGGGATGCTAGCGTGGCAGCAGGGCAGCCATCACACATTTTGGGGCCCCTTACACAGCTTTAGGCAGGGCCCCCCTGGAGAAGAGAACCAGGGGGGGGGGATGCTGACAAAAAAAAAAAGTGTAATCTCTTCTCTACTGACATGAGATATGATAAGTAGGGGGGGGGGGCTCCTGGGGACCATCGGTATAATGCAAATGTGGGAGGGGGGACGGCCGGGCATGTAAGGGGCCTTGGGAACCATCGGCCCCCTTACAGGTGTAATGCAAAAAATTGAAAAAAAATAAAAAAATTAAATGGGAGGGGGGCCAGCCTGGCCTGTAAGGGACCCTGGGGACCATCGGCACCTTACAGGTGTAATGAAAAAAAAGAAAGAAAAAAAAAGGGAGGGGGGCCAGTCGGGCCCCTGGGGACCATCGGGCCCCTTACAGGTGTAATGCCTGTAACCCACTGATGACGGCCCTGCGTGGCGGTACTACATGCAGTAGTAAGGATGCTTTCACACTGAAAGCGTCGGCCTAAGACCCCTTTCACACTGAGGAGTTTTAGAGGCGGTACAGCGCTAAAAATAGCACTGCTATACCGCCTGAAATACTCCTGCCCACCAACCTTAATGTGAAAGCCGGAGGGCTGGACAGTAAAAAAAAAAAGCAGCACCCTAATAAGTTTATCTCTCAGTCCCTTTACTCTCTACTCCTATCAGAATGCTCCTAGTTAACTCATGAGCACTACAGAACAGCTGATTGGCTGCTATTATTGACCCCCCCCCCCCCCCCCAGTCATAGCTCTGCCGTACATGGAATTGCCTGGGGCTGATATCAAGTAAGATTCAGGTACTTACCTGAACTTTGCATAAAAAAAAAAGAAAATTATAATAATGAAAACAAATCTGTTTTAATTTGTGTCCTATATATATCTTCTTGGAGTTCAGCTTAAAAAAATGCTAATAGAATACTGGAATATTTTTTTTCGAAATGTCTTTTACACTAAACACTTTCTTCTTTTTTTTTGTCTCGCTGTGTTCTTCTAATTAAGAAAAGTTCACAGTTAAAATAATTGGTTTATCAGAACTCTGCAATGCTGCAGTGCTTCACAATAGCCACTGCTCAATAATTCACACGCAATTAATGGCCCTTGCCACAATTTTTTTTTCCAGAAGTCCATTAGCTTGAGGGTAAACGGTGATGAAGGCCCCGCGAGAGTCCGGTTTTATGGTGCATTGAAATGATTTTTTTTTTTTTTGCGCGTGGATAATGCAAAACTACATCGGTAAACACAACTTTATTCTGTTTGGTTTCATGCTCTGTTTCCTCCTATCTGTATGATTGCACAATTCTGCTTCTCAATACGATAAGATCTTCAGCTGCTTCCAATGGTAATGAAATAATTACGGAAAACTGGCGCTCATATTGTCTCTCTCCGGCACTGTAGCCAAACGGGTGAAGATAAAGGGATGTTTTTTTGTTCTCCTTTAAAGTAAATCACAAATGGGAAATTTGTAAGAAGAAAAAGACAAAAAAAAATAGATTTTAAGCAGAGGGTTATGGTGTGGATGGAAGTGGAATTTTTTTGGTTAAAGCGGAGGTTCACCCTAATAACATGTATATCTGACCAACTCCCTTATATTCGTAACAAGTGCTGTCCACAATTATTATTTTTTTATGTTTTACGTACCTTGTAATCCATTTTTTCAATCTACTTCTCCCCACGGGAGTAGGCGTTTCTATGCCTAGGGGGATTGTCATCTGGGAGGTCGCCCAGATGATTGACGTCTGTTCGCCCCAGCAGATAAGGCCCCGCCCCCCGTATTGCGTGGGCGCGCACGAGTTATGGGGTTTCCGAAAAAAGCTGAACATGCAGAGTTGTGAGTCAGCTCTATACGGCGCCTGCGCTCTGCATGTTCGGCTTCTTTCCGAAACCCCGTAACTTGTGCACGCCTACGCAATACGGGGGGGCGGGGCCTTATGCGCCGGGGGAACAGACGTCAATCATCTGGGCGACCTCCCAGATGACAATCCCCCTAGGCATAGAAACGCCTACTCCCGCGGGGAGAAGTAGATTGAAAAAATGGATTACAAGGTACGTAAAGCATAAAAAAAAACTAATTGCGGACAGTACTTGTTACGGATATAAGGGAGTTGGTCAGATATACCGTATTTATCGGCGTCTATCGCACACTTTTTTGCCCTGAAAATCAGGGCAAAATCGTGGGTGCGCGATATACGCCGATACCCGCGCCGAGTTTTGAATACTGCGCCGACATATACCGAGCGCAGTACACTCGGGTATAGTCGGCCAGTCTCGGCTTCTTCCGCGGTCACGTCCTGGACGTACAGGACGTGAGCGCGACAGTTGCCGAGCCTGCCGAGTGTACTGCGCTCGGTATATGCTGGCGCAGTATTCAAAACTCGGCGCGGGAAACGAGCGGGGAGGACGCGAGGACGCCGCAGAAGGACACCGGAGAGGACACCGGACCCGCCGAAGAGGACACCGGACCCGCCAAAGAGGACACCGGACCCGCCGCAGAAGGACACCGAAGCCGCAGAAGGACACCCGAAGCCGCAGAAGGACGCCGGACCCAACGAGGCCGCCGATGGACGCCGCGCAAGACACCAAAACTGTAAGTACAAAAATAACTTTTTTTCCACAGGATTGGGGGTCACTTTAGGGGTGCGCGGTATACGCGGGAGCGCGTTATACCGCGATAAATACGGTACATGTTATTAGGGTGAACCTCTGCTTTAAGTTCTCACTGTTGCATTACGGTGAAGAATAGATTAATTTGCACGTCAATGTATATTGTGTTAAGCCAGCCCATTCATTTGAATAGGCTGTCTGACACATCAACTCACACGCAAAAAATAAAATAAAGAATTGATTTAAAGGGAAAAATCGTATATAATTCCCTTACTAAAAGTTAATTTTAATTTGATCTAATTATAGGGGCTGCTCGTTGTAAGGGTGATACCTTTATATGTGAAGATTATAATAAACCGCGCACCCTACTAATATGTGAAATGTTACGTAGCACTACCCCCGTAGGAGCTGCTGGTTTAGTTTGGGGTCTTGCACGTTACCTCGCTCTTCGTTATCTAGCGGATGAGATGAAAGTCTAAGAAACTTCAATGTCCACACAAGTTGTAAATCCCTTTTCTGTCAGGTTTTATTTCACACAAACTTGTATAGGTAGAGGAATGGATGGTCAGGGGAAGGTTCAGGCACACGATGCAGATCACTGGGGAACTTTTACATTTCAAAAGTCACACTCACCACTTTTCCTCAGAGTGGGTATTGCTCAGGGATGGACTGGCCATCGGGACTACCGGGAGTTTCTTGGTGGGCCGATGGCTCAGTGGGCCGGCTGTCACTCAGGGGCGTTGGGAGTGGGTAGCTAGATCCCGTGTCTCGTATTTCTCATGTAGAATTATTAGCCCCGAGTGTAAACATCCAGTGATTGGTGGGCAAGCGGGGGCGTGCGGCTGCAGTGAGAGTGGAGCTATCAAAACGCAATTGCTCGTCTCTTGGCTGTCCCCGCCGCCATCAGGAAGGGAAGCGTTGTTGCAGCTTCACTGCCCGGTTCCCTACTGCGCATGCATGAGTAGCACGACGCACCCTCACTGGTCCCTGCTCGTTCCTGGGACCAGTGTGTTTCCCAGGAGACAGCGGGGGGGGGGGGTGGCTGGAGTGGCGTGACAGGTATCTCTACTTTGCAGATAGAGAAAGGAGCTGTGTGTTAGTGGGCGTCCTGACACTCCTGCTCGCCCTCTCCTGCTCGCCCTCTCCCCCCTCAAGAGGCTTTCTCCACACCAGGGAGAAAGCCTCGCATTATGGTGGTGAGTTACAGAGAAAAGAACAGGAAGTGAGGATTTCTCAGAAGAAATAAGGACATATAAAAGAAAAATGGAAGGATGAGGTAAGGGAAGGAGGACTGCACTAAGGTAAAGGTAGCTATTTAGGGAAAAAAAAAATTCCTTTACAATCCCTTTAAAGCTGACTTTCGCATGACTACGGCCCCATGTGCTTCTGTTCCTGGGCATTAGCAAGCTCGTTTGCAACGGTCGTCACATTGGGTGATAAGCCCCTCCCACAAGCTGCCTACACGTAGCATCTGGTGACTCAAGGCGCATAAAAAAAAAAACAGCCCACAATTTAGGGGCCTCAGCACCATGTGAAGGAGGCCTTACTTTGCAATTCACCACATGTTCATTATCAAGGTGTGACGGGGTACCATTAAAATGGTTAAACTACAAGTGCAAAGTGCACTTGAAATTGCACTGAAAGGGCACTTGGAAGTGCAGTCGCTGTAAATCTGAGGGGTAGATCTGAAATGAGAGGAAGCTCTGCTGACTTTATCATCCAATCATGTGCAAGCTAAAATGCTGTTTTTTTTTTATCTTCCCTGCATGTCCCCCTCGGATCTACAGTGACTGCACTTCCAAGTGCACTTTCAGTGCAATTTCAAGTGCACTTTGCACTTGTAGTTTGCACTTATCGTGCAAAGTGCATTTGCCTTTCGTAAATAACCCCCTATATTACCAAAAGTGTTGGGACACCCGCTTTTACACACACATGAACTTTAATGGTTCAATATTAAGTTGCAGCTATAACAGATTCAACTCTTCTGGGAAGGCTGTCCACAAGGTTTAGGAGTGTGTCTATGGGAATGTTTGACCATTCTTCCAGAAGCGCATTTGTGAGGTCAGGGACTAATGTTGGTTGAGAAGGCCTGGCTCTCAGTCTCTGCTCCAATTCATTCCAAAGGTGTTCTAACGGGTTGAGGTCAGGACTCTGTGCAGGCCAGTCAAGTTTCTCCACCTCAAATTTGCTCATCCATGTCTATATGGACCTTGCTGTTTTCAAAGTCATGCATTGGCAAAGTAATAAAGTCTCTGTACAGAAGACTCAAGTAAAGAAACCACATCCTGGCTGGCTCGCCATAATTGAAAGAAATATGATCCACTAAAAGGATTTGTATAAGACAGGAGCAGATGTATTTTTGGAGAAAAGAACAGCAGAGCAACAATGTAACAAGGTACAAAGTCGCACAAGAAGATGAAACCACAGCAAACAATAACATCTTCTCTTTTCTCAGCTTCATGTTATTTTATGGTGTAGGTATAACAACACCTCCGCATCTCACACTGATTTTATTTTGAATCCACTTTTGGCAAGAAAACATGTTTCTCAATCTGTGTTCACATTCCAAGTGTGATATCATCTGTATTGCATGTTATTATAATATCTTAGTTAAAGCTGCATTTTTACATTTCAAAACAAATAAAAGTCCAAATTAACAGCTAACTGGCAATTATTTATATTCTGGGTGTAAAGCCAGGCTTGCTATAATCAAATTGGATTCAAATCGGGATACCAAAGCCGTAACTATAGGTAATGGGGCCCTATAGCAAAACTATTGTGCTGCTGTCCCCCTCTCTTCTCCCCCTCCGTGCTGCTGTCCCCCTCTCTTCTCCCCCTCCGTGCTGCTGTCCCCCTCTCTTCTCCCCTTCCGTGCTGATGTCCCCCTCTCTTCTCCCCCTCCATGCTGCTGTCCCCCTCCCTTTTCCTCTGTGCTGCTGTCCCCCTCTCTTCTCCCCCTCCGTGCTGCTGTCCCCCTCTCTTCTCCTCCGTGCTGCTGTCCCCCTATCTTCTCCTCCGTGGCTGATGTCCCCCTCTCTTCTCCCCCTCCGTGCTGATGTCCCCCTCTCTTCTCCCCCTCCGTGCTGCTGTCCCCCTCTCTTTTCCCCCTCCGTGCTGCTGTCCCCCTCTCTTCTCCCCCTCCGTGCTACTGTCCCCCTCTCTTCTCCCCCTCCGTGCTGCTGTCCCCCTCTCTTCTCCTCCGTGCTGCTGTCCCCCTCTCTACTCCCCCTCTGTGCTGCTGTCCCCCTCTCTTCTCCCCCTCTGTGCTGCTGTCCCCCTCTCTTCTCCTCCGTGCTGCTGTTCCCCTCTCTTCTCCCCCTTTGTGCTGCTGTCCCCCTCTCTTCTCCTCCGTGCTGCTCTCCCCCTCTCTTCTCCCCCTCCGTGCTGCTGTCCCCCTCTCTTCTCCCCCTCTGTGCTGCTGTCCCCCTCTCTTCTCCTCCGTGCTGCTGTCCCCCTCTTTTCTCCCCCTCTGTGCTGCTGTCCCCCTCTCTTCTCCTCCGTGCTGCTGTCCCCCTCTCTTCTCCCCCTCCGTGCTGCTGTCCCCCTCTCTTCTCCTCCGTGCTGCTGTCCCCCTATCTTCTCCTCTGTGGCTGCTGTCCCCCTCTCTTCTCCCCCTCTGTGCTGCTGTCCCCCTATCTTCTCCTCCATGCTGCTGTCCCCCTATCTTCTTCTCCATGCTGCTGTCCCCCTATCTTCTCCTCTGTGCTGCTGTCCCCCTCTCTTCTCCTCCGTGCTGCTCTCCCCCTCTCTTCTCCCCCTCTGTGCTGCTGTCCCCCTCTCTTCTCCCCCTCCGTGCTGCTGTCCCCCTCTCTTCTCCTCCGTGCTGCTGTCCCCCTCTCTTCACCTCTGTGCTGCTGTCCCCCTCTCTTCTCCTCCGTGCTGCTGTCCCCCTCTCTTCTCCTCCGTGCTGCTGTCCCCCTCTCTTATCCATTTATGCTATATAATACCTATAGGTCATTTGTGAGTGGAGTGAAGCCTGCCCCAATCTCTGCTGATATTTATTTGCTCCTGTACCATTAGGGGGCACTCACTCTAACAGATGGTCCTTCCTATAGTGGAGAGCAGGATGGAGGCTTCACTCTATTCACAAAAGGCCTACAGGTATTGAATTAGCATAAATAGATATATTTAAAATCGGAAGAGTTTAGCATTATAGAATACTGTAAATTTGCTGTCCCCTCAAAATAACTCAACACACAGCCATTAATATCTAAACCGCTGGCAACAAAAGTGAGTACACTCCTAAGTAAAAATGTCCAAATTGGGCCCAAAGTGTCAATATTTTGTGTGGCCACCATTATTTGCCAGCACTGCCTTAACCCTCTTGGGCATGGAGGTCACCAGAGCTTCACAGGTTGTCACTGGAGTCCTCTTCCCCTCCTCCATGATGACATCACAGAGCTGGTGGATGTTAGAAACCTTGCGCTCCTCCACCTTCAGTAGAGGATGCCCCACAGATGCTCAATAGGGTTTAGGTCTGGAGACATACTTGGCCAGTCCATCACCTTTACCCTAGGCTTCTTTAGCAAGGCAGTGGTTGTCTTGGAGGTGTGTTTGGGGTCGTCATCATGTTGGAATACTGCCCTGCGGCCCAGTCTCTGAAGGGAGGGGATCATGCTCTGCTTCAGTATGTCACAGTACATATTGGCATTTATGGTTCCCTCAATGAACTGTAGCTACCCAGTTCCGGCAGCACTCATGCAGTCCCAGACCAGGACACTCCCACCACCATGCTTGACTGTAGGCAAGACACACTTGACACCATCTGAACCAAATAAGTTTATCTTGGTCTCATCAGACCCCAGGACATGCTTTCAGTAACCCATGTGCTTAGTTTGCTAGTTTTCAGCAAACTGTTTGTGGGCTTTCTTGTGCATCATCTTTTGAAGGGGTCTCCTTCTGGGATGACAGCCATGCAGACCAATTTGATGCAGTGTGCGGCGTATGGTCTGAGCACTGACAGGCTGACCCCCCCACCCCTTCAACCTCTGCAGTAATGCTGGCAGCACTCCATACGTCTATTTTCCAAAGACAACCTCTGGATGTGACGCTGAGCATGTGCACTCAACTTCTTTGGACGACCATGGCGAGGCCTGTTCTGAGTGGAACCTGTCCTGTTAAACCTCTGTATGGTCTTGGCCACCGTTCTGCAGCTCAATTTCAGGGTCTTGGCAATCTTCATATAGCCTAGGCCATCTTTATGTAGAGCAACAATTATTTTTTTCAGATCCTCAGAGAGTTCTTTGTCACAAGGTGCCATGTTGAACTTCCAGTGACCAGTATGAGAGAGTGAGAGTGATAACACCAAATTTAACACACCTGCTCCCCATTCACACCTGAGACCTTGTAACACTAACGAGTCACATGACACGGGGAGGGAAAATGGATAATTGGACCCAATTTGGACATTTTCACTTAGGGGTGTACTCACTTTTGTTGCCGGCGGTTTAGACATTAGTGGCTGTGTGTTGAGTTTTTTTTTGGGGGGACAGAACATTTACACTGTTATACAAGCTGTACACTCACTACTTTACATTGTAGCAAAGTGTCATTTCTTCAGCGTTGTCGCATGAACTCACTTTTGTGAGATACTGTAGCTAATTTGATGCAGTGTGCGGCATATGGTCTGAGCACTGACAGGCTGACATCCACCCCTTCAAGATGGTACTCTTGAAGGATGCATATGACAGGTCCAGGAGCTGTATTAACCCCCACAGCTCCAACATATTACCACTGTAGAGGTATGGGGGGGGGGACTGAAGATTTCAACTTAGAGAGCAGGCACCAGTAGGGTGGCAAGGGACACTTCTCACTGGGGTAGATTCAAAGAGCAATTGCGTCTGCGTAACCATAGTTACGCAGCGCAATTGCTTACCTGCGCCGGCGTTACGAATGCTCCTGATTCAGGAACCTTGTTACGCCAACTGCAGCCTAAGAAATGACTGGCATAAGGCTCCTTATGCAGTCATATCGTAGGCTGCATTCTTACGTTGGCCGCTAGGTGGCGTTCCCGTTGTGGTCAGCGTATAGTATGCAAATTGCATACTAACACCGATTCACAACCCTACGCGAGCCCTGCGTATGCAGTTTACGTACGTCGGGTTTCGCGTAAGGCTGCTCCTGCTAATAGCAGGGGCAGCCAATGTTAAGTATACCCGTCGTTCCCGCGTCGCGAAGTTTAAATTTTACGTTGTTTGCGTAAGTGAATCGTGAATGGCGCTGGACGCCATTCACGTTCACTTTGAAGCAAATGACGTCCTTGCGACGTCATTTACCGCAATGCACGTCGGGATAGTTTCCCGACGGAGCATACGCACTACGCTCGGCGAGGGAACGCGCCTAATTTAAATGATCCACGCCCCCTACGGGATCATTTAAATTGCTCGCGCTTACGCCGGGCATTTTGCCGGAGCGCCCACACAATTTACGGAGCTACTGAATCCGTGAATCGAGGGTAGCGCAGATAATTTGCGGGGGCGCAGGGCAAAAACGGTGCCCTGCGCCTACGTAAAAACTGCGCAAATCTTACTGAATCTACCCCACTGAATGTAAGTACCTTGTGCTGAAAAAAAATATGTGGGTCTCTGACTTAGGATACAGAACCCCTTTTGCGAAGATGTCATAGACAGAAATATTACAACTTCTACTAGCAAAAAAAAAAAAAAAGAGTATTGTAGACTGTCTGGATTCTTTATTTGCAGGGCAAAAATGCTATTACAGCTGTAAAAATAAGCCAATATCTTGGATAAAAGATACAATTCTAAAACTGACCACTAGATGTCAGCCTTGCACCATTTTCTTTTTCCCCCATTTTCCTACTTATATAAAGTCTTATTTTTTGTATTATATTTTTTTTATACACAGATCTGTTATATTTCCTAACTTGCAAATATTTCACCATCCTTCTGCATCTGTCCCACCAAGATCACATTAAGAGACTGCAGCTTATTAAAGAGCAACAGCTGGACTAAATATGGGTGCTAATGGCATTCACAATTCATATTTGTATTTAGTGATTTTTAATCGCTAAAAAATTGCAGATTGCTGAAAACAGTAAATTTATCACACAGTAGAAATACTAATTCCTGCCACCATCTGCTGATAATAAAGGATTCCTTAAGGTGATGGAATTAAATCATTGCTAATACCGGCGTATTGGCATTGTTTTAATGTATATTGTGTATTCCTGCATGCCCCCCCCCCCCCCGGGGGGCCCTCCGCTCTGTATGTACAGTCCTCGGAGTCCTGCAAATGAATCGCACATCTTATAATGGTAGGTTGTGGTTTATCGTACTCATTGGAATGTGAATGGTGACCTTTAACCACTTAAGACCCGGACCAATATGCAGGTTAAGGACCCTGCCCCTTTTTGCGATTCGGCACTGCGTCGCTTTAACTGACAATTGCGCGGTCGTGCGATGTGGCTCCCAAACAAAATTGGCGTCCTTTTTTTCCCACAAATAGAGCTTTCTTTTGGCGGTATTTGATCACCTCTGCGATTTTTATTTTTTGCGCTATAAGCAAAAATAGAGCGTCAATTTTGGAAAAAAAATCAATTTTTTTTACTTTTTGATATAAAAAAAAACATTTTTTTCCACAGTTCAGGCCGATGCGTATTCTTCTACCTATTTTTGGTAAAAAAATATCGCAATAAGCGTTTATCGATTGGTTTGCGCAAAATTTATAGCGTTTACAAAAAAGGGGATAGTTTTATGTCATTTTTATTAATATTTTTTTTTACTACTATTGCCGGCGATCAGCGATTTTTTTCGTGACTGCGACATTATGGCGGACACTTCGGACACATTTTTGGGACCATTGTCATTTTCACAGCAAAAAGTGCTATAAAAAATGCATTGATTACTGTGAAATGACAATGAAGTGAAGGAGTTAACCACTAGGGGGCGCTGTTGGGGTTAAGTGTGACCTCATGTGTGTTTATAACTGTAGGGGGGCAGGGCTGGACGCGTGATGTCAGTGATCGTCGTTCCCTATATCAGGGAACAGACGATCACTGACACTGCCACAGAGAAGAATGGGGAAGGTGTGTTTACACTCACCTCTCCCCGTTCTTCAGCTCCTGTGACCGATCGCGGGACACCAGCGGCGATTTCTTTTGACGGCATTTGATCACCACTGGGGTTTTTAATTTCTGCTAAACAAACTAAAAAAAGACCGACATTTTTGAAAAAAAAAATGTTTTCTTTGTTTCGGTCATAAAATGTTGTTTTCTCCTTTTATGATGGGTACAGATGAGGCTGCACTAATGGGCACTGATGAGGCTGCACTGGTGGGCATTGATGAGGTGGCACTGATAGGGTGGTACAGATGAGAAGGCAATAATATGTAGAATTGATGGGCACTGATATGCAGCACTGATGGGCACCGATATACTACACTAATATGCAGCACTGATGGGCACTGATAGTCGGCACTGATAAGCACAGATTGGTGGCACTGATGGGCACAGATAGGCGGCACTGATTAGCATAACTATTACTATTCTGTATCACTAATAAATTGCCATTAACCACTTTAATTCTGGACGCTTTCACCCCTTTCCTGCTCAGGCCAATTTTCAGCTTTCAGCACTGTCATACTTTGAATGACAATTGCACGGTCATACAACACTGTACCCAAATGAAATTTTTATCATTGTATTCCCACAAAGCTTTCTTTTGGTGGTATTTGAACTGTTTTGTTTTTTTCTAAACAAATGAAAAAAAACAGAAAACGAAGGAGGGGGCACTAATATGCAGCACGGATGGGCACTGATAGGCAGCACTGATGGGCACTGATAGGCAGAACTAATAGGCAGCACTGATGGACACTGATAGGCGGCACTGATATTCAGCACTGATGGGCACAGATAGGTGGCACTGATGGGCACAGATAGGTGGCACTGATGGGCACAGATAGGTGGCACTGATGGGCGGCACTGATTTACACTAATATATGGCACTGATGAGGAGGTACTGACAGGCATTACTGATGGGCACTGACTAGCATGTGTGAAGGGCAATGACAGGCATTATTGATGGGCAGTAATTGGCACTTTGATGGGCACTAATTGGCGATTTGGGTGGGCACTGATTGACATTATGGTGGTTTCCTCTGATGGGGGCTGCGCTGATAATCAATGTGCTAATTATCAGTGCACACCCCCCCTCTGACAGAAGAGCTGCCGATCGGCTCTCCCTGTCAGCGCAAACCAGGGCTGGACTGGGACAAAAATTTGGCCCTGGACTTCATCCAGCTCACTTTGACAGGTCTCTCCCATGGCGGCCGGACAACTCCCGCACCCCTGGCCACCCAAGCCCCCTCTCCCCCTTCACTAGCCACTAGACGTTCTACTTTATTAGAGTAGAACGGCTGGTACTAGTACTTTTATAGGCGGTACCAGTGGGGAATCAGTTTGGTGCCCCCCCTTATGGGACAAGATTAGGCAGAAGTGAGAAACTCCCAGGCCATAGCTGTTGAGTTAGCTGTCTGTCCCCTCCCCCATGCTCCCCTGTCGTCCCCCCTGCTCCTCTGGTCCTCCCCCTGCTTCTCTGATCCCCCCAGGTGAGCGCTGCGGAGAGAGAGAGGAGATGAGCGCTGCAGGAGGGGAGAGACAAAGGAGGGGAGGGGGGCGGCGGTCTGCTGTCACTGAAGCCGGCCCACTGAGCCAACGGCCCACCGGGAGACTCCCTGTAGTCCCAATGGCCAGTCCATCCCTGGCGCAAACCGAGGAAAGCCGATTACTGGCACTTCCTAGTTCATGCTGTGATCAGCTGTGACTGGTCACAGCTGATCACGTGGTAAAGAGCCTATGTCAGAGGCTCTTTACCATGATCGGAGGTGAGGTGACACACGACCGATCACCGTGTTGCACGCCCCCACCGTCATGCACTGGCTTGTTATTCTGCTGGACGTCATATGACGCCCAGTCAGGATAACTGAACCACTTTCCATCATTCTGCCGGGTGGGAATTGGTTAAGCCCTGGGGTGGAGTGAAATGCGTTGGTGGTGTGGCCTTGTTGGAGGCTGTCATACACCTCCTTACAGGGTTTTGCTGTGATATGTGACTTTTAGAACTTCCTTTCCCTACTGGATATCTTTTCCTTGTCGGCAAAACTAGAGGTTTATCATGTAAGAGGACCTGGTGGAGCCTTGAGAGGCACCTGTAATCTTTGTGTGTGGCATAGGCGTGCGCACAGGGTGTGCCAGGTGTGCCCAGGCACACCCTAATCGCCCTGTGCAGCACAGATTGCCTCTACTGCCCTGGCTCCCATCTCCCCCCCCCCCCCCCCCGCAGCGCTGCCAGTTTCCCTCCTCTCCTATCAGGTGTTGCTGCTGGGATGTTTTAGGAGTGGGGAAGGGGCCAGTTAATATGTAATTTACCGACCCCTTCCCTTTTCTGAATGAACATCGTGAGTGATCGATAGTGTGTGTTTGGGCTTTGGGGTGCACACCCTAATACAATAGGCTGCGCACACCTATGGTGTGTGGCTAGGGATAAACACTGCAGAGAACGGGATGGACTATCTCAGTACCCAAGGACTAACACAATTATATGGTAAAAAAAATTCTACAATGTTATTGATACAAAAGAGTTAAAATTAGGACATAAATCTGTATATAGGAATAGACATAAAAGCAATGCTTGCGGTAACATGCAATATTGGTGCTGGTGGAATAGTGACCTCTGGTGGCCATAAGGGTATAAGGTCATTGATATGGAGCAAGATCTTCTACATGTTTCATGCTGACAATGGCTTCTTCAAGAGGAATCAATATTTTTTTCTACAATAAAGACGATACATCATAATACTGAACATACATAATTTTGCAACAATATTATTGGGAGAAGAAAAAGGAAGGGGAAAAAAATATATATTTTCTCAAAGAAAATTATATTGCTGCTTACCCACAAAGTACCAACCGAGAACGGACGAGACGATCTTGTTACCCAAGGACCAACTGTGGGTCACAGAAAGAATGGTACATGTCTAAATGCTGTATGCATCTAAATGCGTCAGATGTTTTTTCAGTGTGCATTTTGGTGTGTTTGTAGCATGAAAAATGCACTGTGAAATGCGTGTCTTCTACCCACGCTTGTGGCGGCATTACCAATTAATTGCACCGCAAGCACAGCCTGGAATTGCAGCGTGTTTACGAAACCTGCGGCAGACACACATTTAGGAAACACACAGTTGGGAATGCAACCTTTAATAAAACTGGAGAGTGCAAAATCTGATGCAGCCCTGCATGGTAGCCAATCAGCTTCCATTTTTTTTTTTTTGTCAAAGCTTTATTGAACAAGCTGAAGTTAGAAGCTGATTGGCTACCATGCACAGCTGCACCAGATTTTGCACTCTCCAGTTTTAGTAAATCATCCCCAGTGAGTTATCATGGCAGTGACCCGCCCCTTATCAGATCGTTTCAATCAGACAAAGGGAGTTGAAAAGCAAGCCCCTTCTGTTGTGTTTGCCTTAGCTATACCCACAATGCTTTGGGAATCCTTTGTCAGGTATGGAATGTTTATTTGTAAAACAAAGATTCAATATAAAGGAAATATAAAACAACATTTAAAGGAGTTGTAAAGTCAGAGTTTTTTTTATCTTAATACACTCTATGCATTAACTACTTGCCGACCTGCCGCCGCAGTTCTACGGCGGCAGGTCGGCTCCCCTGCGCGAGAGCCCATACAATAAAGTCGGCTCTCTTAGCGGCCACTAGGGGCGCTTGTCCCTGACTCCCGTGCGGGTGTCCGGCGGGCGCGATCGCCGCCGGGCACCCGCGATTGCTCGTTACAGAGCGAGGACTGGGGGCTGTGTGTGTAAACACACAGCTCCCGATCCTGTCAGGGGGAGAAATGTATGAACAGCGATCAGTCATTTCCCCTAGTGAGGCCACCCCCCCTACAGTTAGAACACACCCAGGGAACATACTTAACCCCTTCCTCGCCCCCTAGTGTTAACCCCTTCCCTGCCAGTGGCATTTTTATAGTAATCCAATGCATTTTATAGCACTGATCGCTATAAAAATGCCAATGGTCCCAAAAATGTGTCAAAAATGTGTCCGAAGTGTCCGCCATAATGTTGCAGTACCGGAAAAAAAATGCTGATCGCCGCCATTACTAGTAAAAAAAAATATTAATAAAAATGCCATAAAACTACCCCCTATTTTGTAAACGCTATAACTTTTGCGCAAACCAATCAATAAACGTTTATTGCGATTTTTTTTTACGAAAAATATGTAGAAGAATACGTATCGGCCTAAACTGAGGAAAAAATAGTTTTTTATATATTTTTGGGGGATATTTATTATGGTAAAAAGTAAAAAATATTCATTTTTTTCAAAATTGTCGCTCTATTTTTGTTTATAGCGCAAAAACTAAAAACCACAGATGTGATCAAATACCCCCAAAAGAAAGCTCTATTTGTGGGAAAAAAAGGACGCCAATTTTGTTTGGGAGCCACGTCACACGACCACGCAATTGTCAGTTAAAGCGACGCAGTGCCGAATCGCAAAAAGTGCTCTGGTCTTTGACTAGCAATATGGTCCAGGGGTTAAGTGGTTAACTGACAATTGTGCGGTCATGCGACATTGTACCCAAGTAAAAATGTAAATGTCGTTTTCCCCCCCAACAAATAGAGCTTCCTTTTTGGTGGTATTTGATAACCTCTGTGTTTTTTTTTTGTGCTATAAACCAAAAAAACCAGACAATTTGGAAAAAAACCCCAATATTTTTTACTTTCTGCTATAAAACATATCCAATACAAAAATGTAATTTCTTCATCAATTTAGGCCAATATGTATTCTGCTACATATTTTTGGTATATATATATTGATTGGTTTTCGCAAAAGTCATAGTGTCTACAAACTATGGGATATTTTTATTTATTTTTTTATTTTTACTAGTAATGCCAGTGATCAGCAACTTATAGCGGTACTTGCGATATTGTGGCGGACAATTCGGACACTAACTGAAACTTTTTGTGGACAAGTGACTTTGTGGGGGAGTTGCTTTGACTAAGGAAAGGCAAAGATCCATGTTCCTGCTTAGCAGAAACACAGGATTAGTACCTTCCCTTCTGACAGAACGACAATCTGCCCTGTTTACATACGCAGATTGTCGTTCTGCCTGTGTAGTCCACGGGTGGCTTCGGACATCGAGTCCACGGTACATGGTGCTGGGCTCCCACTGTGTAGAATCACAGCGGGAGCGGGTCGCTGGAGGTCCACGCGCATGCTCCAGAGCGGCTGCCCTGCTGCAGTATATGTGCGGTGGGTGGCCTTTAACTGGAAAAAAATAATATTTTTTTTTTAAAATTGCTTTGCATGTTAAATCCTCTATAAGATTTTAGTCATAGGAAGTACTTATATTTTAAAGCTGATCTATAGGCAGACATAAAAGTCACAAATGAATGCAACTCTGTAATAATGAATACATTCATTTATGTATTTTTAAAAATGCACTTGAGTGTGACATGGTAGCAGCTTCTGTACAGCAAGGCTGTTCTTCCTGGTTTTCAGGGAGAGGTGCATGCTGGGCGATTTTTAGGCACAGTAATGCCCAGAGACTCCTGGGAAATGAGTGTCATAATTTCCCAGGAGGCAATGGGGTCTTAGGACAGGAAGTTGAACCACCTAGAACCAGGAACTAGGCAGATTACAAAATCTGCCTACTAATAGCCAGATAAAAGTGAGTAAAATGATTATTATTTTCTTTACATTAAAGGCAAGCTGTTAATAGAAAGTTCATTTTTAGGGTGGAGCTCCGCTTTAAATAATGCCATGGAGGACATCTAGTGGCAGAAAAAAAGTACTGCAGGGGAAGTTTTTGGATTGCAAGTGAATATTGCAGACAAAGCTACTTTTCATTGATGTGTGAAACCTATTGCATTAGGGTGTGCACCCCAAAGTTTAAACACACATACGCAGTAAAACAGTGGATAATGTTAGCAGAGCATTGGATGGTGTCAGTATTTTTTATTATTATTTTATTTTGTTAAGATTTTTTACAATTTTTCTTTTTTTTTTACAATTTTTTAGGAGCCCCATTAACTGCTTGCCTACCAGCCACTGCAGTTATACAGCGGCAGGTCGGCTCCCCTGCGCGAGAGCCCATAGCTATACGTTGGCTCTCGCACAGGCCACTAGGGGCACGTGCCCCCCGCTCTCCGCCGACTCCCGTGCGCATGCCTGGTGGGCGCGATCACCGCCAGGCACACGCGATCGCTCGTTACAGAGCGAGGACCGGGAGCTGTGTGTGTAAACACACAGCTCCCGGTCCTGTCAGGGAGAGAACTGCTGATCTTCCGTTCATACAATGTATGAACAGAAGATCAGTCATTTTCCCATGTCAGTCCACCCCCCTACACTTAGAACACACCCAGGGAAGATACTTAACCCCTTCCCCGCCACCCCTAGTGTTAACCCCTTCACTGCCAGTGGCATTTTTATAGTAATCCAATGCATTTTTATAGCACTGATCGCTATAAAAATGCCAATGGTCCCAAAAATGTGTCAAAAGTGTCCGATGTGTCCGCCATAATGTTGCAGTACTGAAAAAAAATCGCTGATCGCCGCCATTACTAGTAAAAAAAAAAATTAATAAAAATGCCATAAAAATACCCCCTATTTTGTAAACGCTATAACTTTTGCGCAAGCCAATCAATAAACGCTTATTGCGATTTTTTTTTATGAAAAATATTTAGAAGAATACGTATCGGCCTAAACGGAGGAAAACATTTTTTTTTTTATATATATTTTTGGGGGATATTTATTATAGCAAAAAGTAAAAAATATATTTTTTTTTCAAAATTGTCGCTCTATTTTTGTTTATAGCGCAAAAACTAAAAACTGCAGAGGTGATCAAATACCACTAAAAGAAAGCTCTATTTGTGGGGAAAAAAGGACGCCAATTTTGTTTGGGAGCCACGTCGCACGACCGCGCAATTGTCAGTTAAAGCGACGCAGTGCCGAATCGCAAAAAGTGCTCTAGTCTTCGACCAGCAATATGGTCCGGGGGTTAAGTGGTTAAATGGGACTTTGGTGAAAGAGTTTCCCCAGTTACTTTCCAGTGGTGGTGTTCAGCAGTGGAATACTGCTTGGCACAGGGTGATTAGGGTGTGTCCAGTCACACCCGGCACACCCTGTGCTCGCACCTATGCTACTTTTGGTATTTTAAATTTCATTGGGTTATTTGTTCTTAAGCCTGACCCCTGTTCTTGTCACATTCCACCCTAAACTGACCCTACTTGGGGTCACCCAATCACACCAATGCAGCTCCTGGTAATCCCATTTAAAGTTGGCACTTTTGGATGAATCGCTTACTCTGCTTCTCTGTCGTCCCTGTTAGTAAAAAGAAAATATTTTTTAAACTGTACAGCAAAAGCTTCCTAATAGTTTTTGATGTGAAGCTTAACCCTCTCTGGCTTTTATGTGACACACTAGGACAGAATATATTAGCATACAGTGAATAAATACCAGAAACCAATTGGGGATAAAGAAATCCTTTAGTGAGTTCAAGCGCAGACATTTCTCCAAACGCGGCAGCTTGTTCACAGGGGGCTCCAAGGTAAACAACAAAGTATAGAAATCGTTTCATAACAAAGGCCTTTCTATCATTCGGTACCCTGCGTCAAAGGACGATCGACCACAGTTCAACTGGCTGACCAGCAGAGGGCACCGTTGGATATGCAAATAAAAAAAAAAAATGCCAGTGCTTGGCTATAAGCTTTTAAAAATTGTCATATAAAATATTAAGCCCCATATTAAAATGCAGAATTATGTTTTTCAAAGGATGAATACTAAGAAGCAAAAGAGAAAGAACTATTGAATGGAAACAAAAGATTTTTTTTTTTCAAAACTGCTTGGTGCTTATTTCACAGGTACTTGGTTGGAATAGAAGCAAGATGGAGCTAAAGCTATTACAACACTTATTAATATCATCATTCTGTATTCCTTTTTTACCTCCCATCGCTGTGATGTTAACCCTTCAGTTCAAGGAACGGAGACAATCTTAGGTCAAAGTTCAAATTTTAAAATAGAATGTATTTTCAGTGAACACCCATTTTGAGTCATTATTGGAATGTTTACCTTAAAAGGAAACGCTATTTTAAAACTTTTTTCCCTAAATAAAATTTCAGTTAAAATATTGATATCTACATGGACATCTAAGGCCCCATGCTCACTTGGCGTAGAGCAAAGTGTTGATCATGCTCATTGGTGTGCGCAGCCTATTGAATTAGGGTGTGCACCCCAAGGCTCAAACACACATGAATGGCACCGCTGTCACAGGGAGGCTCTGGTGGTGGGAGTTGATTGGAGCATATTACACTACACCCTAAATACAAGTATAATTAGGTAGATTCAGAAAGAGTTAGGCCGGCTTATCTACAGACCTATGTCTAACAGAGATACACTTAAACATATCTAAGATACGACGGCTGTCGCCGTCCTATCTTAGATTGCAATGTTGCTGATGTCCGCTAGATGGCGCTTCCATTGCGGCCGGCGTAGATTGTGTAAATGAGCTTGTACGCCGATTCACGAACATACGCGCGGCCGCCGCAGTCGAATTACGTCGTTTCCGTAAGGCCTTAGGCGGCCTAAAGTTATTCCACCTATGAAGTGGAATAACAATGTTAAAGTATGGCTGCCGTTCCCGCCACAAGGTTCGAATTTTTTATGTCGTTTGCGCAAGTCGAATAGGGAGTTACGTCGTTTATGTCCACGTCAAAATCAATAGGCCCGTACGGCGTACTTAGCCGCAATGCGCACTGGGAAATGTAGGCGCCCGGCGCATGCGCAGTAGCAAGGAACGTCAAAAAACGTGAGGTCAAGCCTCATTTCCATACAACACGCCCCCCTCCAACCAATTTGAATTAGGCGCCCTTACGCCTGCTCGTTTGAGGCTACGCCGCCGTAGGTTAGCAGGTAAGTAGATTGAAAATCACTACTAGCCTAGCTAATTTACGGCGGTGTAGCCTAAACGGGCTAGGCTACGCCGCCCTAAATTTAATCCAATCTCTCTGAATCTACCTAAATGTGTTCCTAAAGGTGAACCTAGCCTTTTTAATATAATGGGGGCATTTACACTTGCCGCTGGCATCCCCCAACCACCCACCTGGCGCTGCCCCCTGGATAATGTTAATTCACATGAGCTGATTAGGGTGTCCCCAGGCTCACCCGGCACACCCTGTGCACACGCCTATGATCATGCTAGAGTGAGTGCTGATGTGGTACATCAACTCGGAAAAGTTCTGTAGAGTACCTGGCATGTCAAGGATGCCCGAAATTAGGAAAAACTGAGCAAGCAGAGCTTTACATCAGCTGCCCAAAAAATTAAGAAAACTTTGCAAGTGGAGAGCTAGCCCCATGCACATTGGACGTATAGCACTGGTGCATGAAGCTTCTGCATTTAGGGTGGAGGACACAGCTGCACCATTCAGCTTGCTTCTGGCAGCCAGAATGAAAAATGCTGCAGCTGTATGGGGCCCACACCTACATGCCAGAGCCTCATGCACCAGAGCTAAATGCCCAGTCTGGACCAGAAGCTCTCCACTTGCAGAGTTTTCTTTATTTTTTGGCAGCTGACTGAAAGCCAAAAATGGGCGTAACTAGAACCTTATGGCCCCCTGGCTGGGGCTGACCCACAGTGGCGGAACGCGAGAGCAAGTACGACCTTTGTGACCCTGGTAGTTACACCACTGGTGTCAGTAGTTTTTTTTTAATTATTTTTACCATTTTATTGATTTTTATTTATTTATTTACAATTTATTTAATTATTATTTTTTAAAATTTTTAGGAGGCCCGTTTTGGGGGCTTTGGTGAAATATCAGGGGTCTAAACAGACCTCTGATGTTTCAACTTTGAGACAGAACAGAAGATCAAAGACACGGCCCTCAATCTCCTTCTGTGCAGCCTCAGAATAGACAGGAATAGCTTTGTATAGAGCTTCCCGTTCTTTCACAAAACGAAGCATAGTAAACACAGTTTACTATGCCTCAGCTATAAATGCACAGAGTCAGTTATTGGTACAAACTGGCCCCTTCCTCACTTTCTATCCTGAAAGAAGCAGCTGGCGAAAGAGGGGAGAGGGGAACCCAGCAACACTGAGTGGGGCCGGATGAATACACAGGACTCCGATCACAGCAAAAGGTGAATAGGAGGGGGGTGGGGCAGCATATAGAGGAATCGACCCCCCTCTATATGCTGCCCCCACCCTGTCCCTCCTATCCAGGTGTACAGGAGGCTGCAAGGGCCCCCTGGAGTAAAGGTTGGGTCATTATCGCAGCCCCTGGCCACAAAGCAGCAAGGGCACAGTATCAGTGTATAGCATCATTATTTGCCAAAAGATATAGTACACTTACTCTTACATACTTAAGAGGAGTAGAAGGGGTACACTGTGCGACCAATGGCAAGGATGACCGATGGGCTCTGAGATGGTAAGAATATGTGCAATGAAGCTGGACCTGCCAATATGGGAGAAAGCTGGCCATGTCTTCAGCTGTCCCTCATTCACCTCTGACAGGCAACACAACATCACTGGAATTGTCTACGCGTTTCAGGGGCCCTTTCCCCTTTTGTTAAGCTGGTCCAATCAGGGAACACGCATGTACTAATGCATGGCAGGACTAAGCAGGGTGCCAGAATCTGCAGGGGGGTTTAGTCTTTTTACATGTACATGGATGGATCTATCCTGGATCTAAAATTGGAGCAGCGAGACCCTGGTGTTTATCTGGCCTTCTTCTACAAGAGTTTTCTGGACTTTCTGCTAAGAACTGAGGGCCAGATTCACGTAGAATCGCGGCGGCGTAACTTATCCTAGATAAGTTACACCGCCGCTATTTTTCATCGCAAGTGCCTGATTCACCAAGCATTTGCGATGAAAACTACGCCCGCGGCCTCCGGCGTAAGGCGGGCCAATTTAAATGGGCGTGTGCCATTTAAATTAGGCGCGCCCCCGCGCCGGACCTACCGCGCATGCTCTGTTTACGAACTCCCGCCGCGCTTTGCGCGCCGTGACGTCATTTTTTTGAACGGCGACGCGCGTAGCGTACTTCCGTATTCCCGGACGGCTTACGCAAACGACGTTGATTTTTACATTTTGACGCGGGAACGACGGCCATACTTTAGACAGCAATACACTTGCTGACTAAAGTTAGGGTACCAAAAAAACGACTAACTTTGCGACGGGAAACTTGACTACGGACAACGTAGCGAACGTGAAAAACCGTCGTGGATCGGCCGTAACTCCTAATTTGCATACCCGACGCTGGTTTACGACGCAAACTCCCCCCAGCGGCGGCCGCGGTACTGCATCCTAAGATCCGACAGTGTAAAACAATTACACCTGTCGGATCTAAGGGATATCTATGCGTAACTGATTCTATGAATCAGTCGCATAGATAGAAACAGAGATACGACGGCGTATCAGGAGAAACGCCGTCGTATCCCTTTTGTGAATCTGGCCCTGAATTACAGAGCACCGAACTTGCTATACGCCTATTTGACACAGATTGTGCTCATGATGTAAAGCCACGCATGCTCAGTTTGTCCTTCTTTCTGGTATCCTTGGCATGCCAGGTACTCCGCAGAGCTTTGCCGGGATGATGTACCAGAATCGGCACTCACTCATGATCAACACTTTGCTTACAGCAAGACCTCTGACCTCTGACATCATTCTTTGGGTTCCTCTGGAGTGTTCTTCTGACCAGGAAGTGCTCTGAGCTTCCTATGGCTACCTGTCCGGCAGCGGTGCTGCACAATGCCTGGACTGGATTCCTCTGCCACAGGGTTCCCTGGATGTCCTGATTTCCTATGCTCTAAAAACCTTCACAAACTTACTTCATATGAGTTTCCGATTTGTTTTATCTTACAATAAATGTGTTAATGCTGCACTTAGATGGCGCTCTCCATTGTGTGTTTTGGATAGGATTTTTACATCAAGGTTTAGGAGGGATATTGGTCTGTATGAGCCCGGCTCAAGGGGATCTTTTCCTTTTTTTGACAGTAGTTTGATAGTAGCTTGATTACCCGAGGGGAGGTAGGGGCCGCCTGACCAGATGCCGCTATACACTTGATGTAAGGTGGGTTGAACTATGCTTTGTAGGGTCTTGTAGAATTCGCTTGTAAACCCGTCCGGGCCCGGGGCCTTAGAGGGTGTGAGCTTGCGTATGATTTCGGAAATTTCAAGGATGGAAATAGGGGCGTTTAGACTGTCTAGTTGGGACGGGGTGAGTTTAGGGATGTCTAGATTATCTAGGAAAGCGGTCGCCGTCGTTCTGTCAATGGGGTCAGGTGCGTAGAGGGCCGAGTAGTATTGAAGCATTGCCTTATTTATCGCCGGGGGGGTGGTTTTAACGGAACCGTTGGAGTCCCTGAGGGAGGTGATATGGGTAGGGGTGAAAGGGCCTTTGCATAATCTGGCGAGTAGTTTACCCGATTTATTTCCAAATTTATGGAATGTTGCATCTAGGTTTGCTTTGTTGACTGTTTCTAAAGTGTCTGCCCAGGTGTCGAAGGATCGCTTGGCTGCGTGCCATTCATCTCTGTTGTCGGGGGAGTCTGCTAGGTATAGGGTTCTCTGTGCTTCGTGTAGGCGGGAGCTGGCTAACTTGTACTTGGACAGGGTGTTTCTCTTGAAAGAGGAGGTGTAGGAAATTATTTGACCCCTGAGGAAGGCCTTGCCGGCGTCCCAGAAGAGGTTGGGGTCATCTGAGTGGGGGGCATTCGCCGAGGAGTACTCTTGCCAGGCTTTCTCCATAAAATGTTGGAAATCGGAGTGGTTGTGGAGGTAGGAGGGGAAGCGCCAAAGCTTAGGGTGGGGAGGGAGATCTAGGTTGTCCAGGGAGACAGAAATCGGGGCGTGGTCTGAAATCGCGATGTCTAAGATGTCGGTGGTTGAAATTAAGGGAATAAGGTCGTCCGATCCGAAGAAATAGTCTATCCTGGTAAACAGAGTGTGGGGATTTGAATAAAAAGTAAATTCTCTGTCAGCAGGGTGGGCCAAGCGCCATAGGTCGCGCAGGTGGAGCGAGTCCATCGTGGAGGCAAAAAGTGAAGGTTGCGACGAGTCGAGGCCCGAGCGAGTGTTTTTAGGAGAAGATCTGTCATCTACCAGGTGCATGGTGTCATTAAAGTCGCCTCCGACCAGGTGTGGGAGAGTGGTGTTTTTCAGCAGCCAGGAGGATAGATCACCATAGAAAGGTTTTCCAGGGCTATTAGGGGCGTATACATTGGAAATGACCAGGTCTTTGGAACCTATTTTGAGGTGGGCAGATACCAGACGGCCTTGGGAGTCGGTGTTCACTGCCTGGACTGTGCAGGGAAGGTTCCTATGGATCAGCAGGAGGACACCGGCCTTGCGGCCAACAGCTTCTGAGCCCAAGACCGTGCCCACCCAAAGCTTTTTCATGCGTGGAAAATCAGATGCGGATAGATGGGTCTCCTGTAACAGCGCTATGTCCGCCTTTAGTCTTTTTAGATGTCTGAGGATCTTCATTCTCTTATTAGGGGACCTAAGGCCCTTGACATTCCATGAAAAAACTTTCATGTAGGGGGTTCTAGAAATGGGTTCTGTGGGGAACTTTCATAGTGAGCCTGCCTGAGGGAGGAGCGCGGGAGGTCACCGCGGGAAGAGCATGGTAGGACTTGTCTGTCACGGGGGGGAGGGGGTGTGTATGAAGCCAGGGAGAATGAGCCAGGGGGGAGGTGGGTAGAGAGGTGTAAAAGGGGGACCTGAAATGTGGTCAACAGGAAAAACCAAACTAATAACATGCACTTCACTTTTTTCCACATGGAGTCACTGTGCGAGCAGGCCCCCTTGTCACGACAAAGGTATCGTGTGCCCGGAAGCCCAGAGTAAGAGGCCAGACTTTATGCGGGAGACATTTAAAGCCCGCATCGGGGAGGAGCAGAGTCAGAACGTACAGTGAGCCCAGGAGGCGCTAAAGTTACAAATACAATATTTACAGTGGTATCATAAAGCATAGAAGGAGAGGGTGTCCCATGGGGGACATACAAGGAGGAACCATGGCTGGAATAGGTTCGTCTCTGTTGGCAGAAGCATAGGTATAAGCAGAGGCATGCACACATCTTACCTAAAATCAAAATAGGTGGACTTTGCAGGTAAAATCACAACACAAAAAAATAAAGTAAAGCGAAAAAGGATAAGCTCCATACTGGAGCATTCAATGCTACCTGTCCCGGCGATGATGGGGGGGTGAGGTACCGCCAGTAAGTTCAGGATCGAGTGGTGTAGGAGCAGGATCCTTTCGGCGGGATCCTCAAATGAGTAGCAGAGTGTTCAGACGTAGACAAAGGGAGACAACCCGAAGAGGGAGGTGGTAACAGGGGAATCATCTCATGGTGGCCCAGGCTGGTTCTTGGGCGGAGGCCCTGAAGCGCTTTGGTGATTCCTTTCTCGGGCTTCTTTGGTCCAGAGGGCGATTAAGTGCGGGAGCCTTGGATGGTGTCTGGTGGTCGGGGTGGGCATGGCGTGCCCGTAGGAAAGCTTCGGCTTCCGATGGGTCCTGGAAAGTCAGTTGGTCCCCATTTGGGGCTTTAAGGCGGAGTACAGCTGGGAAGGCTAGGGTGAACTTAATTTGTCGTTTGAAGAGTTCGGAGCAGACTTGTTGAAAGGCCTTGCGTTTCTTCGAGACCTCGATGGAATAGTCGGCGAACACTAGCACTTTAATGCCATCGATCTGGAGCTGGCGGGCTTGCCGGAAGGAATGCAAAATGAGGGACTTGTCGGCGTAGTTAAGATATTTGGCGATGATCGGGCGGGGTGACTTACGGTCCGAATTGAATGCACCCATGCGATGAGCTCGCTCCACCATGCAAGGGCCCGGGAGGCCCAGCGCCTCCGGGACGCGCTGGGCACAAAAATCAGCGAGAGCGGAGGCCTGAAGTGATTCTGGGACACCAACGAACCTAAGGTTGCTCCTCCTGGATCTATTTTCTAGATCGTCCAATTTTTGTAGGATGAATTGGTTGGTTTTATCTTGTGCATGCTCTATGGCCTGGGCATGGTATAGATCCTCCTCTGTACTTGAGAGGCGGTGTTCCAGCTCATTCAAACGTGAGCCATGTTCTCCTAATTGGGCCTTAATCTGCGCCATCCCAGAGTTCACGGCCTTCTCCACTGAGGCCGCTATCATTGGGTTCAGCAGGGCGGCCACAGCTTGTGCTATCCGCTCTGTGGTGTTGTCCCCTGCTGAGGGGAGTGCAGATGGCTGTGGAGGAGGCGAGGGGGAGCTGGCGCCGCTTACCTCCATTTCCGCCGGTGCGTCGGATGGCCGTGGAGCGGAGTAGGCCGAAGCCGGGGTCTCGATTTGTGGTTGGGCCGCCGACGGCGGCGCGGTCTGCGCGGAGTGGCTCCGGGAGCCCGATTTTTCCAGGTATCGATCCATCAGGTAACTGGGACGTGCCCAGAGGTGTAGGGGGGCTCAGATGGCTGTCCGGGCTGTATTTAGAGGCCGGTTTGTGTCGTGCGGCGGGAGCTGCTGAGGAGAGCAGTCACTCCATGCGGCGCCGGAACCGGAAGTTCCCATTGTGTGTTTTTATGTCTTGGTTTCTTCTTTCTTTCGGGAGGTGCTGCATCTTTTCAAAGGAAGCTTACTGGAGTCAACCCCTGACAAAGACTGGTTTACTGGACTCATAGTTATGCACCCTAGTGTCTTTTTTCAGCCATAATTAGGTTACTTACTTGCACCATAAATAAATTTCTTTCTCCTTCAACCACTAGAGGCCCACGCTATAGCCGAATGACGGCTACAGCGCGGACCTGAAAATCCAGGAGGACGTCAAATCCCCTTTGTCACTGAGACTGGGGTGATCACAGATCAGTGTAAGGGGCCGGTCCTGGCCCCTTACCATGTAATCAGCTATCAGCCAATGACAGTTAATCACATGATGTAAATAAAGGATCGGTAATCGTTTTTTTTTTCGCCTCGCGCTGATAGCGTGAGGAGAAAAAAAGTCGATCACCGGCTTGTGTACAAGGGACATCGGTCCCCGAAGAGGAAGAGGCAATTCTGCCTCATCTGTGCCCACCTGCCAGTGCCTCCTGCCACCTGTGCCAGTGCCACCTGCCAGTGCCACCTATCAATGCCCACAGTGCCACCTATTAATACACACCAGTGGTGCCAATCAGTGCTTCATCAGTGCCACCTAGTAATGCTTCCTATATGTGTAACCTACCAGTGCCGATCAGTGCCCATTATTGCCACCCATCAGTGCCCATCACTGCCACCCATCAGTGCCACTTATCAATGCCACCTATTAGTGCCACTTCTCAGTGCCCACCAGTGCCACCTATCAATGCCCTTCAGTGATACCCATCAGTGCCACCTCTCGGTGCCCATCAGTCCCACCCATCAGTGCCCACCAGTGCTGCCTCATCGGTGCCCATCAATGCAGCCCACCAGTGTCCATCAATGCAGCCCATTGGTGCCCATCAGTGCAGCCTCATCAGTGTACATCAACGAAGGAGAAAAATTACCTGTTTGCAAAATTTTATAACAAAATATAAAAAAATTGAAAAATAAAAATTTTAATTGGTCTTTTAATTTTTTTTTTACAAAAAATAAAAACCGCAGAGGTAATCAAATACCACCAAAAGAAAGCTCTATTTGTGGGGAAAAAAATGATAAATTTCATTTGGGTACAGTGTTGCATGACCGCGCAATTGTCATTCAAAGTGTGACAGCGCTGAAAGCTGAAAATTGGTCTGGGCAGGAGGGGGGTTTGGTTAAATATTGCACAACAAGACTACATCATATCTTTAAAATGGAGCAACAATAGGTACTGTAAGGGCTATCCTCCTCCTTTGTAATATTATACCTACAACAACGTGACAGGGCCACTTTAACACTTTGCCTGATTTGCATATCTTCTGCACCCTCGCCGAAAGGCATGAAAGCGATGTTTTGGCATTGGGGGTGGGGAGGAGGGGTTTGTGGGCTAACAAGCTGCGATCATCATACCAGAAGATAAGAGTTACTATTTCAAGGAACAGAATAGAAAGTAATAAACTCATACTGTGAACTGGTGTGACTCCGAGCTTTTACCTCTTTGCCGAAGCGAACGGCACAGCAAAGAAAAGGATTTACTTGTCGTTAGGTGCCAAAGCGACAGATATAAATATAAGCTTTTAAGCCAGAAAATCCATAAATTGCTGTGGCTGCCGTTGCGTTTTTTTTTTTTTCATTTCTGCCTTTCTCTCTTTTATATCTTCTTTTTTTTTTGTCCGTCTCTCTTACAGAATGTATTACCTTTTCTTTTGGGAATAAATCGCTGCCCATTGTTGTTAATCATCAATAAAATCTCTGTACGGCCGGACAATGGGGGAGGGGGCTTAAAGTCACATTTCTGTCAGCGTGGTGTTTTCAGGGGCGATATAATCTTCGGTCTGCCGAGGATGGAGAGGAATTTAGTTCTTCTAGTGCAGAAGAGCCCACGTTCACATCGGGGCGATTTGCTATGGAATTTAACATCAGTGGGGTGGATTCAAGAAGCAATTGCGCCTGTGTAACCATAGGTTACACAGGCGCAATTGCTTACTTGCCCCGGCGTAACGAGTGCTCCTGATTCAGGAACCTCGTTACGCCGACTGCAGCCTAAGATCTGCGCGGCATAAGGCTCTTATGCCCGCATATCTTAGGCTGCATTCTTACGCTGGCCGCTAGTTGGCGTTCCCGTAGTGGTCAGCGTATAGTATGCAAATTGCATACTAACACCGATTCACAACGTTGCGCGAGCCCTGCGTACGCAATTTACGTCGTTTCCGTACGGCGTTTTTTGCGTAAGGCTGCCCCTGCTATTAGCAGGGGCAGCCAATGTTACGTATACCCGTCGTTCCCGCGTCGCGAAATTTGAAAGTTACGTAGTTTGCGTAAGTGAATCGTGAATGGCTCTGGACGCCATTCACGTTCACTTTGAAGCAAATGACGTCCTTGCGACGTCATTTGCCACAATGCACGTCGGGAAAGTTTCCCGACGGAGCATGCGCTCTACGATCGGCGCGGGAACGCGCCTAATTTAAATGATTCCCGCCCCCTATGGGATCATTTAAATTGCGCGCGCTTGGGCCGGGCATTTTGCCGGCGCGCCCACGCAATTTACGGAGCTACTGCTCCGTGAATCGAGGGCAGCGCAAAAAAATTGCGGGGGCGCAGGGCAAAAACGTTGCCCTGCGCCTCCGTAAAAAAAGCGCAATTCTTACTGAATCCGGGCCAGTGTTGCCAACCTACCAGATTGAAATTTACTGGCACGACATCTGAAATTTACTGGCGCAGCCACGTTTTTAATGGCATTTCACAAAAGTTACTAAACTAAATTTTTAGGTGCAAATTTCAGTATGTCGGGGCAGATTTACGTACCTCGGCGCATCTTTCCGCCGGGCGCAGCGTATCTAAGATACACTACTCCGTAATTTTTTTTTTCGAATCCTCAAAGAATTCGCGCCGTACGTTACGGCGGCGTAGTGTATCTTTGGCGGCGGCGCGGAATTCAAATGGATGTAATGGGGGCGTGTTTAATGTAAATACGTTGTGACCCGACGTAAACAACGTTTTTTTTTAACGGCGCATGCGCCGTCCGTGGGGGTATCCCAGTGCGCATGCTCGAAATGAAACCGGAACAAGCCAATGTTTAAGACGGTGACGTCATTCTACGCAAATCCCTATTCGCGAACGACTTACGCAAACGACGTAAAAAGTACTCCTCATAATAGCAGGGGTAACTATACGCCGGAAAAAGCCGAACGCAAACGACGTTAAAAAATGCGCCGGCCGGACGTACGTTCGTGGATCGCCGTAACAAGCTAATTTGCATACTCGACGCGTAATTCGACGGAAACGCCACCAATCGGCCGCCGAAAAATTGCACCTAAGATCCGACGGCGTACTATGACGTACGCCTGTCGGATCGATCCGAGATGCAGTCGTATGTTGTTTTGTAGATACAAAACAAAGATACGACACGGAAAATTTTAAATTATGCGGCGTATCAATACGCCGGCGTAATTCTTTTGTGGATCTGGCCCTTAGGCTACAAACAAGTACGCTAGGCAAATAGCAATGTGATTTAAGGTAGATATAGGTAAAAAAACATATTTTTGTTATTTTCGATATAATAAGGACAATTTAGTCACAACACCCCCTGCCTCCATCCCCCTCTGCCACCAACACCCCCTGCCTTCACCCCCCCTCTGCGGTGCCACAATCTCCCCCTGCCTCCAATCTCCCTCTGCCTCCAATCTCCCTCTGCCTCCAATCTCCCTCTACTTCCAATCTCCCCCAGGCCCCCTGCCTCCATCATCTCCTGCCTCCACCCCCCCTGCGGTGCCACCAACAACCCCTGTCTCCATCCCCATCCCTCTGCGGTGCCACCATCCCCCTCTGCGCTGCCACCAACACCCCCTGCCTCTAATTTCCCCCTGCCTCTATTGCCCCCTGCCTACATCCCCCCCATGCGGTGCCACCGCAGCCACCATCACCCCCTGCCTCCAATCACCCCCTGCCTCCAATCTCCATGCGCAGTTCCAAGCCAAACCGATCTCGGCTATTTTTACTGGCACATTCCCGCAACCACGGACATTTACGAACGGGGGGAAAAGGTGCCCGTTTTTACGAACTGTCCGTAAAAATACGGACGGTTGACAACACTGTTTAACATGTCATATCGCATGCCAAATTGGCGACTATAGCACCATCCGAATCGGTGCGACGCCGACTTTGCGGCGCCGTACGATTCCCAAAAGTAGTTCCTGTACTACTTTTGGTGACTTTGGGGGCGATTTCAATAGACGTGTGTGCAGGAACCCACACAGGTGTCTCGAAAATTGCTCTTGCAGTTGAATTGACATGCGAGTATGAAATTGTACGAGTTCAGCTGAACTTGCGCAATTTCTAACCCGCAGTCAGTGTGAACGTAGGCTAAATCCCAAAGGCTATAACACCAAGTCATTGGGGGGTCATTGGGAAAAATGGTAATAAGAAAGTTCCCTCTAACAGTGGTGGGCAGGAGGCCACCCTTACAGATAGCTAAAAAAGATAATTGGTGTGATCATTTGTATGAAGAATAAGGCTTCATTACCATGGACGTTTTTGGACGTTTTTACAGCCACTTTTCTGAGCGTTTTTTGCAGCTTAAAAAAAAGCTCTCCATGTAAGTCTATGGCCTCATGCCCACCATGACGTTTTTGAGCTGTAGATGGCTGAGCTGTTTTTAAGCTGCAAAAAAAAAACAGGACCAGTGCGTTCTGAAGCTCCAGCCTTAAAGCTGTAAAAACGGCAGACGTTAAAAAACGCTCAAAAACGCACAAAAACGCTCAAAAACGCTCCAGCTCAAAAAAAAAAATGTAAAATAAATAAATAAATAAATATAAAAAAAAAACATGGACACGTGTTTTTTAAGCTGTAAAAAAGGCTAAAAAAAGTGGCTGTAAAAACGTACATGGAAATGAAGCCTAAAGGTTTGGGATTTTTAAGGTGCAAATTCACAACAACATTATCATGAAAAATATTATTATTTATTAAAAATGACATAATCAGAATCTGAAAATTCAATCAAAAAGTACAGTTGAAAAGGTGCAATCTGAATGTTTCTCTACATGTTTCGCCACGAATAGTAGCTTCCTCAGGAGAAATGTATTTATCAGGCACTGTTAACACTGTATGTTTCATAGTATAAGGAACAGTTCATTACTTTTTTCACTTATTCACATTCGAGGGCCGCAAAAACGTATACGTCAATAGAATGGCACGGCTGGGCAAATGGGCCCTTTAATTTGCCGCTGTGTGGTCACACCGTGCCTCGCCCTGTCGCGAGCTCCGTGAATGTGCCCGCGGCATCCGCGAACTCGATGTCCGCCGCTGTCCCACAATCGGGTCACAGACCTGAAGAACGGGAGATGTCAGTGTAAACACAACATCTCCCCGTTCTTCCTAGTGACATGTCACTGATCGTCTGTTCCCTATCATCGGGAAAGCGATCAGTGAAGTGTCACTCGTATCTATGCCCCCTAACAGTTAAAATCACTCCCTAGGACACACTTAACCCCTTTAGTGCCCCATACAGGTTAACCCCTTCACTGACTGTCATTTTTACAGTAAACAATGCACTTTTATAACACTGATCACTGTAAAAATGACAATGGTCCCAAAAATGTGTCAAAAGTGTCCGATGTGTCCGCCATAATGTCACAGTCATGATAAAAATCGCTGATCGCCGCCATTACTAGTAAGAAAAAATGTATTAATAAAAAATGCAATAAAACCATCTCCTATTTTGTAGACGCTATAACTTTTGCGCAAACCAATCAATAAACGCTTATAGCATTTTTTTTTTTACCAAAAATATGTAGAAGAATACGTATCGGACTAAACTGAGGACAACATTTGTATTTTTATATATTTTTTGGGGGTATTTATTATAGAAAAAAGTAAAAAATATTGTTTTTTTTTCAAAATTGTCACTCTATTTTTGTTTATAGCGCAAAACATAAAAACCGCAGAGGTGATCAAATACCACAAAAAGAAAGCGCCATTTGTGGGAGAAAATGATTTTTTGTACTCACCGTAAAATCCTTTTTCTCTTTCGTCCATGGACGGACACATCTCCTTATATTCTTGACTTGTGGGTTATGTTCCATCTATTATAGTCCTCTCCTAATAGATGTAACATAACCCAAAAGTCAAGAATATAAGGATCTGTGTCCGTCCATGGAGGAAAGAGAAAATAGGATTTTTTGTACTCACCGTAAAATCCTTTTCTCTGAAGTCCATGGACAGACACAGCTCCTTATATTCTTGACTTGTGGGGTTATGTTCCGTCTATTAGGAGAGGACAATAATAGATGGAACATAACCCAAAAGTCAAGAATATAAGGATCTGTGTCCGTCCATGGACGAAAGAGAAAAAAGGACGTCAATTTTGTTTGGGAGCCACGTCGCACGACCGCGCAATTGTCAGTTAAAGCGACGCAGTGCCGAACCGCAAAAAGTGGCCCGGTCTTTGGCCAGCCAAATGGTCCGGGGCTTAAGTGGTTAACAGATATTAGCTATGCATTTATTGAATGGTGAATATTTACTGTACTTTAAATAGCTATAAGCTGAAAGGATACATTTTTAAATCTGACCTGATGGGGGCACTCGGAGACTGATATGAGGTATCCCAATTTTTTTTTATTTTTTAAGTTTTATTACTTTGATCAGGTTGTATTTTAGAATTTATTAAGATATATGAAGATCTTCATTAACAATAGTTTTCAGAATGATTTCCTATGGAGTGAAGTGAAGGGTTAAAGCCATGCTAAAAAGCATCCTCACCTGATCACATAATGAAGCATTGCACCTGCCGGTCATTAACGGAGAGATGTTAGAAAAATACCGAACACAGTTGTTCTCCTTTATATATTATATTTTCATGCTCTTTTTTTTTATTTTTTAGCACTGTTTTGGAAATTGTGCCTTATTTATCCCGGTGTGCAGCGCACGTAGGAGAATGCCAGATGTTATGTGTCTTATTATAGTACATAAACAGCCCATTCAAAATGCCTGCCTTAAAGAGACTGTAAAGGCAAAAGTTTTTTTTTTATCTTAACCACTTAACCCCCGGACCATATTGCTGCCCAAAGACCAGAGCACTTTTTGCGATTCGGGACTGCGCCGCTTTAACTGACAATTGCGCGGTCGTGCGACGTGGCTCCCAAACAAAATTTGCGTCCTTTTTTTTCCCACAAATAGAGCTTTCTTTTGGTGGTATTTGATCACCTCTGCGTTTTTTATTTTTTGCGCTATAAACAAAAATAGAGCGACAATTTTGAAAAAAATGAATATTTTTTACTTTTTGCTATAATAAATATCCCCCAAAAATATATAAAAAAACATTTTTTTCCCTCAGTTTAGGACGATACGTATTCTTCTACATATTTTTCGTAAAAAAAAAATCGCAATACGTGTTTATTGATTGGTTTGCGCAAAAGTTATAGCGTTTACAAAATAGGGGGTATTTTTATTAATATTTTTTTTTTACTAGTAATGGCGGCGATCAGCGATTTTTTATCGGTACTGCGACATTATGGCGGACACTTCGGACACTTTTGACACATTTTTGGGACCATTGGCATTTTTATAGCGATCAGTGCTATAAAAATGCATTGGATTACTATAAAAATGCCACTGGCAGTGAAGGGGTTAACACTAGGAGCGGGGAAGGGGTTAAGTATGTCCCTGGGTGTGTTCTTACTGTGGGGGGGGGGGTGGCCCCACTAGGGGAAACACTGATCCTCTGTTCATACATTGTATGAACAGAAGATCAGCATTCCCCCCCCCTGACAGGACCGGGAGCACACACAGCTCCCGTTCCCCGCTCTGTAACGAGCAATCGCGGGTGCCCGGGAGTCGGGGGCGAGCGGGGGCGAGCGGGGGGCGCCTCCGGCGGAGCGCACGCGCCCCCTAGTGGCCGCTTGAAAAGCGGACGTATAGCTACGGGCTCTCGCCCAGGAGAGCCGACCTGCCGCCGTATAATGCCGGTGGCTGGTCGGCTAGTAGTTAATGCATTCTGATAAAAAGCCATGTGCTGCAGCCCCCTAACACTTACCTGAGGTCACTCTCTGTCCAGTGATGTCCACGAGTGTCTCAGCCATCCGAGATTCTCCTTCCTGATTGGCTGAAACACAGCAGCGATGCCATTGACTCCCACTACTGTCAATCAAAGTCAGCTAGCCAATCAGGTGAAAGAGGGGGCGGAGACATGGGTTAGGGGCTCCATGTCTGAATGGACACAGGGAGCTGTGACTCAGCTCGGGTGCCCCCGTAGCTAACTGCTGCTTGCTGTGGGGGCACTGAACAGGAGGGAGGGGCCAGGATCACAGAAGAGGGACCCGAGAAGAGGAGGACTAGGGCTGCTCTGTGCAAATCCACTTCAACAGAGCAAGTATAACACGTTTGTTATTTTTATAAGGGAAACAATACACTACAATCAATTTAATGCAACATGTATTAACGTATTTTCCGCAGACGGACTTTTGTCCAAAGGGCGTTGGGTAAAAACTTGTCTTGCATACAAACAGCACACAATTGTCAGCCAACAGACACAAATGTAGTGACGTACTACATCGTTTTTAAGCTTTTTAGTGCCACCCTTCTGCTATTGTTGTGTTCGGTGAGCATTGATCTCGAGCATGCGTGTTTGTAGATTCTTGTCCGTTGTTAATGGAAAAATTTAAAGCCTGCCATCCAACATTTGTCCACGGAAAATCAGACAATAATTGTCTGATGGAGCGTACAAACGGTTTTCCGCCAACAGCCTGTCATCACACAATTCCCGTTGGAAAATTCCGATCTTGTGTAGGAGGCTTAGGTCCCTTAACCACTTATCCACCGCCCGCCGTCAAATGACGACAGGAGGAAGACCCTATTGTTCTGGGCGGACGTCATATGACGTCGCGCCTTCCTAAGCCACTAGAGGGCGCGCGCCCGCCATGTCACTGGGGAAGATGGCTGCCGGGCACCCACGATTGCCCATTAACTGAGCAGGACCGTGGATCTGTGTCTGTAAACTTACAGATCCACGTCCTGTCAGGGAGAGGAGACAGAAGCTGTGTTCCTTGTACATAGGGACAACCCTCGGTCACCTCCCCCAGTCAGTCCCCTCCCCCTTCAGTAAGAATCACTCCCTAGGGAACACATTAATCCCTTGATCACCCCCTAGTGTTAACTCATTCCCTGCCAGTCATATTTATACAGCAATCAATGCATTTTTTATAGCAGGGATCGCTGTATAAATGTGAATGGTCCCAAAAATGTGTCAAAAGTGTCCGATGTGTCCGCCGCAATATCGCAGTCACGATAAAAATCGCTGATTGCCGCCATTACTAGTAAAAAAATAATAATAATAAAAATTCTATAAATCTATCCCATATTTTGTAGCTGCTATAACTTTTGCGCAAACCAATCAATAAATGCTTATTGTGATTTTTTTTTACCAATAATATGTAGAAGAATACATATCGGCCTAAACTGAGGAAAAAATGTGTTTTAAAAAAAAAATTATACTATAGCAAAAAGTTACAAATATTGGCCCGGATTCAGAAAGAAGTTACGACGGCGTATCTCCAGATATGCCGTCGTAACTCCGAATGTGGGCCGTCGCAACTCGGCGCCTGATTTATAGAATCAGATACGCCTCACAGTTGCCTAGATACGAGCGGCGTAAGTCTCTTACGCCGTCGTATCTTAGTTGCATATTTACGCTGGCCGCTAGGTGGCGCTTCCGTAGATTGACGCGTCGAATATGGTAATGAGCTAGATACGCCGATTCAGAAACGTACGTGCGCCCGGCGCATTTTTTTTTATGTCGTTTACGTAAGGCTTTTTTCGGCGTATAGTTACCCCTGCTCTATGAGGCGTAGCCAATGTTAGGTATGGGGGGCCAGCGTCGAATTTTGCGTCGTTTGCGTAAGTCGTACGCGAATAGGGCTGTGCGTAAGTTACGTTCACGTCTAAAGCAATGACTATTTGTGGCGTAATTTGGAGCGTGCGCACTGGGATACTTTCACGGACGGCGCATGCGCCGTTCGTTAGTAACGTCAATTACGTGGGGTCACGACTGTTTAGCATACAACACGCCCCCTACCAGCCTATTTTGAATTAGGCGGGCTTACGCCAGCCCATATACGATACGCCGCTGTAACTTTGGGCGCAAGTTCTTTCTGAATACAGGACTTGCCTCTCAAAGTTACGGCGGCGTAGCGTATATGAGGTACGCTACGCCCGCCTAAACTTACTGCAATCTTTCTGAATCCGGGCCATTGTGTTTTTTTCAAACTTGTCCCTATTCTTTTGTTTATAGCGCAAGAAATAAAAAACGCAGAGATGATCAAATACCACCAAAAGAAAGCTCTATTTGTGGGGAAAAAAATATAAAAATGTAATTTGGGTACAGTGTTGCATGACCGTGCAATTGTCATTCAAAGTGAGACAGCGCTGAAAGCTGAAAAAAAGCTTGGGCAGGAAGGGGGTGAAAGTGTCCTGTAGGCAAGGGGTTAAATGAAAAATCTGTCTGATCTTATTTTTTATATCATATGTTAGTGACAGATTCATCATCGGTATGCAAGTGGCTTAATAAATTAGATGCAATGAGCATTATGAACTCTTTAACACTTTTTAGATCTGCGACAGATGTGACACGACTGAGAAAACAGGCACACAGTCGCCAATTGGCCGCACAATCATGCAGAATAAAATCAGTCGTTTTGGTTAAAAACAGTAGAAAATGAATGTGCAATTGCTTTAATAATTATCCCTAGTACTGTTTTTGCTGGGGATATATTGGCCATACACATAGGTGTATGGCTGATCTATAAAACCATTGCTGTACAGAAGTGGTTGTAAACTGGGTGCCTTTTTTTTCTGACATGCATGGTAAAGGCAAAATGTGCTAGTATGCCTGACATACTAGCACAGCCCTCAAAAAAATGCACTTGCTCGCTCGCATTTTGCGAGTGGATTTTGAGGGCTGGCGAGCAAGAGCTGCCTGGGAGCGAGGGGAGTGAGCACTGCCGGCCGGTAGGTTGTATGGGAGTCCTTCTCCCAGCGCTCACAGGGGGGGTGGAGAGAGGAGAGAGCCGGCTGGATGATTCAGGTTGCGGGAGACATCACTAGCAGGGCCGGTGCTACCACTAGGCAAACTAGGCAGCCGCTTGGGGTGCCCTGCTGCCTAGGGGGGCCCGGCCACTGGTGTACCTACTCTTTTCTCTGCAGCAAGCAACTAAGCCTCAGCATCAGTGCCGCCACACAGTGTCAGAGGCGCATCAGTGGCGGAGGACTGTGTCCCGACACCCAAATGAATGGAAGCAAGCAAACATTCATTGATGGGCGCTGGTGAGGCTGCATTTGATGGGCGCTGGTGAGGCTGCATTTGATGGGCGCTGGTGAGGCTGCATTTGATGGGCGCTAGTGGGACTGCATTTGATGGGCGCTGGTGGGGCTGCATTTGATGGGCGCTGGTGGGGCTGCATTTGATGGGCGCTGGTGGGGCTGCATTTGATGGGCGCTGGTGGGGCTGCATTTGATGGGCGCTGGTGGGGCTGCATTTGATGGGCGCTTCATTAAAATGGTGGGGTTTACATTGACAGAGATGGAACCAGGGATGGAACCAGGGGGCGGCAAAAGTAGGATTTTGCCTAGGGCGTCAAAAATCCTTGCACCAGCCCTGATCACTAGTGGCTTTCATTTCAATAGCCGAGTGTTTCCTGCACTCGCTGTTACACACGCCCCTGCCCCCTGGTTCTGGGGAATTTGATAGACAGATCACCCATCCACGAGTGACGTGAATCAAAGTTCAGGGGGCGGGCTGTATGTGGGGCGAGCGGCGGGAACACAGCAATTGAAATTAAAGCTGTTCCAGTGATGTCCCTCGGCGCTCTTATCATCTAGCCTTGGCAATGCTCTTCCTCTCTCTCTGATTTATTTTACCCGATCTCATGCTTTCCAGCCTGGAGGAGAGATGTGGGGTCTCCTCCCGCCCACATATGTAAACGCCATTCAAACCACATATGTGAGGTATTGCCGCGTGCGTTAGAACGTGTGCAACAATTCTCGCACTAGACCTTCTCTGTAACTTTAAACTGGTAATCTGTAAAAAAATTCAAAGCGTCGCCTATGGAGATTTTTAAGTACCGAAGTTTGGCGCCATTCCATGAGTGTGCGCAATTTTAAAGGGTGACATGTTAGGTATCTATTTACTCGACTTAACATCATCTTTCATATTTTATAAAAAAATTGGGCTAGCTTTACTGTTTTTTTAATTTTTTAATTCATGCGTTTGAAAAATGATTGCGCAAATACTGTGCAAGATAAAAAGTTGCAATGACCGTCATTTTATTCCCTAGGGTGTCTGTTAAAAAAAACATATTTAATGTTTGGGGGTTTTCTAGCAAAAGAATGATGATTTGTACATGTAGGAGAGAAGTGCCAGAATAGGCCTGGTATTGAGGTGGTATAAAAGCCCGGTATTGAAGTGGTTAAAAAGAGTAAACAGAGTAAAAGAAATGTATTGTGTTATCATTCATATTCTCTGAAAAATGTCCAAGAAATCATCAATTCTGCCAGGGTATGTAAACTTATGAGCACAACTTTAAATATATATTCTTAATTGTTTTTTTAGTTAAATTAAACTACAATCATGAAAAAAAAAAAAAATACACCACTGCCTATAGGTACCGTATTTTTCGGTGTATACCGCGCGCCGGCGTATAACGCGCACCCCAAACAGGCTTGTCCGGCGTCCGTCTGCGGCCTTGCGCGGGGTCCGTCCAGCCTTGTGGGTGTCCGTCTGCGGCTTCCTTGCGCGGGGTCCGTCCAGCCTTGCGGGTGTCCGTCTGCGGCTTTGGAGGTGTCCGTCTGCGGCTTCCTCGCGGGGTCCGTCCATCTGCACCTTGCCCGGTGTTGCAGCGGTGTTTGTTTTTGCATTTGGCGCCGAGAGGAGCAGGATTTCCTGTGTGTTCGGCTCCTCTCGCGTGGCTGCGGGCAGAGCCGAGTGTGGCCGAGCCTAGCCGAGTGCGCAGTACACTCGGCTCGGCTCCGTCTATTTCGTCAGCGTCTGAGAACAGTAGTATCGGCGTATATCGCGCACCCACGATTTCCCCTGATTTTAAGGGGAAAAAAGTGTGCGGTATACGCCGATAAATACGGTAAGTTAATATAGGCTTACCTATAGGTACAAGTCAAAGATTGAAGTTTACAACCACTTTAACCATTTGCAAGCACCACACCGTATTGTATATAAGTATCTTTTATGATTGTCAGCTCCATCCTAGGCCCACTAACAGGCCAGGTTTTATGTATTACCTTGGGGAGATGCAGACTAGAATACTGCAATCACTGATTAGCAAATGATATCACCTGTGATGTATTTCAGTTATCTTGCAAACCTGGCCTGTTAGTGGGTCCTGAGGCCTGGGTTGATGACCACTGCCCTATATGGCTCTCTCTGCAGCAGCTAAAAGCTGGCAGGAGGAAGAGGAGAAGAAGCCAGCTTTCAGCTGCTGCAGAAAGAGACATACAAGGAATCAGTTCGAGTAAATGCCCCCTGCCGTGCCGATCACCCTCCCTGCCCACATCTAATACACCCTGATGCCTGGGCCCCCATACAGGAGGACACAGGTGGTACCCCTTATCCACTGGCCTGTGTACAGAATACCTGTGCATCCCACGTAGGCAAAGACAGCCCATTCACACAGGTGTACACTTCATGTGAATGTAACGTACATACCTTCTAAGCCTATGCATATCTCCCCAGCCATATATCATATTTATTTAGTGCAATTCCTATCGGTGTACTTAAACTTCAATGTCCTCTCTCTAAACATTTCTTCAAATCAGACATCCTTTGAAGTGATAATATGCAGGAGTGGGAGTGAATGTCTTCATCTGCGATCTCACCTCTGATCTCGGGGAAGTAAAATACTCTCCTATTAGTGTTTTTCATCCCTGCTTACAGGTTTTTCATTTTCAAAGGCTCATCAGTGGATCTGACTGTACGTTACACCGAGGTCAGTACACTGTGCAGGGAGAGGGCAGCCTTGCTATTAAACTATCTGCTTACCAAGAGAGTGTTTTGGATTTGGTTCCGGAAGAAACACAATTATGGCACTTAATTAAGGAAATTAGGAACTTTTCCTACCTTCCATTTTTTTTTCCTACCTGACTTTTTTCTTTAACCCTTTCTAGGGTGAGTGAGCTGTATGGTCGTTTAATAGCAAATTATAATTTTTATAATTTTTAAGGCAAACAGAAAAGAAAGTAACACTTTAATTTTCTTGTCATATAATATTCAAACAATATGTAAGTTCCACATCTACATCTTTGTGAAGCTTAGTGGTTAGCAGTGGCGGCTGGTGCTTCAATTTTTTTTTGGGGGGGGAACCAAAAATACTGAAAAATAAACATATCAATTGCAGCCACTGTGCCCATCAATTGCAGCCACTGTGCTATCAATTGCAGCCACTGTGCCCATCAATTGCAGCCACTGTGCCCATCAATTGCAGCCACTGTGCCCATCAATTGCAGCCACTGTGCCCATCAAATGCAGCCACTGTGCCATCAAACACAGCCACTGTGCCATCAATTGCAACCACTGTGCCCATCAATTGCAGCCACTGTGCCATCAATTGCAGCCACTGTGCCATCAATTGCAGCCACTGTGACATCAATTGCAGCCACTGTGACATCAAATGCAGCCACTGTGCCGTCAAATGCAGCCACAGTGCCCATCAATTACAGCCACTGTGCCCATCAAATGCAGCCACTGTGCCATGAATTGCAGCCACTGTGCCATCAAATGGAGGAGGAAGGGGGAGGGGGGAATAAAGAATATATAATAAGTTTATTTATTTTTTATTTTTTATAAGGGGGTAGTGAAAGTTAAGGAACACACACTAAATATTGATCATTTGTATATTTTTGTTATTGTTTTATTGTTAATAGTTGTTGAAGGTTTATAACATGGTAGGCTCGACAGGAATAGAATATAGTGAAGCTATAATACACATTTGAGGAATATTTTATGAACTGCGTTCATCCTTAAATAGAACACCTTTTTTGTTTTATTTATTTTTATATATTTTCCCATCTCTCTGATTATCATCTTTTTCTCGCTCCCTATCTCCATCTGGCCCTCGCCACCCTTCACCTTCTTTCAACACCCTCTTGTATTAAAGAGAGGATGAATTTAATGCTGGGGACCATTCTGTTTCGTTCTGTTTTTTTTTTTTGTTGAGTCTGTTTAAGTGTATAGTTGTATATAAGTAGAATAAAATAAATAATAAATAAAAATAAATAATAAATAAATAAAAATAAATAATAAATGATAAATTAGTATGATGTAAAAGTAAGAAGTATACATGCTAATAATTGTCAATGTGCTCCCAAATGAATATTTTTTTGTATAAATAATTTGTTTCAATAAACACAATTAGTAAAAAAATGAATTAAACAAATTTAACAAAAAATAATATAATTTTTAATAATGTAGTGATTAATTCATAGCTGCATTTTTATGTGCCTTTTATATTTGCTATAAACCTCCCTAATGGCCGTACACACAATCCGAATATCGTATGAAAAATGTCGTCTGAGGAAGAATCGTACGATAATCGGATTGTTAGTAGAGACCTTTCGAGAGCCGATCATGACATTTCATCCGATATTATTTTTATCGGACATGCGCAAAATTTTTCCTCAAACAATACCAGATTGTACGATTTTTGTTTAGTCAGTACAGTTGTCGTTCGAAAATACAATACAAATACATTACAACACATGACATCACTTCCGATTTTTTTTTTCTGTGGCACGAGAATTTTCATGACTTTAACCACTTAAGACACTTAAGACCCAGACCAATATGCGACGTGACTTCCAAACAAAATTGGCATCCTTTTTTCCCACAAATAGAGCTTTCTTTTGGTGGTATTTGATCACCTCTGCGGTTTTTATTTTTTGCGCTATAAACAAAAATAGAGTGTCAATTTTGAAAAAAATGCAATATTTTTTTACTTTTTGCTATAATAAATATCCCCAAAAAAGATATAAAAAAAACACATTTTTTTTCCTCAGATTAGGCCGATACGTATTCTGCTACATATTTTTGGTAAATTGATTGGTTTGCGCAAAATGTATAGCATTTACAAAATAGGGGATAGTTTTATGGCATCTTTATAAATAATTTCTTTTTACTACTAATAGCGGCGATCAGCGATTTTTTTCATGACTGCGACATTATGGCGGACACATCGGACAATTTTGACACATTTTTGGGACCATTGTCATTTTCACAGCGAAAAGTACTATAAAAATGCACTGATTACTGTGAAAATGACAATGCAGTGAAGGAGTTAACCTCTAGGGGGCGCTGTCGGGGTTAAGTGTGACCTCATGTGTGTTTCTAACTGTAGGGGGCGGGGCTGGACGTGTGACGTCAGTGATCGTCTTTCCCTATATCAGGGAACAGACGATCACTGACATTGCCACAGTGAAGAACAGGGAAGGTGTGTTTACACACACCTCTCCCCGTTCTTCAGCTTTTCTGACCGATCACCGGACACTGGCGCGGATCCACGGGTCCGTCGGGCGCGGTCACGGAGCTTCGGACCATGTCGCGTGCGCGCGTCCCACGCCTGGGCACTTAAAGGGGACGTATATAAACGCCCTTGTGCCCAGCCGTGCCATTCTGCGGACGTATATCGGCGTGCGGTGGTCCTTAAGTAGTTAATAACCTATTTAATTTCTACTTCCGACTATTAAGCGAAAAAAGTAGTACGATCTGTCGTACGATATTCGGATCCTGTGTATGGGGCATAACCCAAGTGTAACTGTGTGCAATTAACCATAGCAACCAACAGGGCTGGACTGGGACAAAAATTTGGCCCTGGAATTAATCCAGACTGGCCCACTTTGACAGGTCTCTCCCATGGCGGCCGGACAACTCCCGCTGCCACCACCCAAGCCCCCACTCCCCCTTCACTAGCCACTAGCCGTTCTACTTTATTAGAGTAGAACGGCTGGTACTCGTTCTCTTATAGGCAGTACCAGTGGGGAAGCTAGACATTTTTTCACCCGGCGAAAAGGATCAGTTCGGTGCCCCCCCCCCCCCCCATGGGACAGGATTAGGCAGAAGTGAGAAACTCCCAACCATAGCTGTTGAGTCAGCTGTCTGTCCCCTCCCCCATGCTCCTTCTGGTCCCCCCTGCTCCTCTGTCACCCCCCCTGCTTCTCTGTTCCCCCCCAAGTGAGCGCTGTGGGGAGGGAGAGACAGAGGAGCGGAGGGGGCGGTCTGCTGTCACTGAAGCCAGCCCACTGAGCCCTCGGCCCACCGGGAAACTCCCAGGCCATAGCTGTTGAGTCAGCTGTCTGTCCCCTCCCCCGTGCTCCTTCTGGTCCCCCCCATGCTCCTCTGTCATCCCCCCTGCTCCTCTGGTCCTCCCCCTGCTTCTCTGTTCCCCCCCAGGTGAGCGCTGCGGGAAGAGAGATGAAGTGAGCGCTGCGGGAAGGGAGAGACAGAGGAGCAGAGCGGGGGTGGTCTGCTGTCACTGAAGCCAGCCCACTGAGCCATCGGCCCACCGGGAAACTCCCGTTAGTCCCAATGGCCAGTCCATCCCTGGCAACCAATCACAATTCATCCTTCACTAGTTTGGCTGCAGCAACCTGGTAGGTAACTTCACACAATGTTATTGCTTTTTGCGCTGCTTTGTTAAATAAGCCCTAACGCCGGCTCTATAAAACAAGCCTGACAAGTATACTGTCTCTCAAGGCTTCATTATTTTTCAGATGTACAAAAAAAACACAAAGCTTGTATATTTAGAGACCGCAGGCTGACGCTTTCAGAGATCCAATGCCCCAACTAAAAACATTTGTTAAAAGCATTTTTTTTTTTTTCTTGTACTGGACAAGTTTAAACAGAATACAGATGTAGCTCCGGTAGACGGCTAGTTGATTGCCGACAAGGAGGGCTCAGGTCAATTTTAAATACAGCATGTTCTCGTGAAGTTACCGCGGTTAACCCCGTTTGATCTGCCCCCTTGTGCACAGACCCCTTGCTGGAAATATCTATCAGATTAAAAAGCCATCCGCGGCGCAATGAGCGCCGCATTACTTTCTTCGCGGTGACTAAGAGACATAAACTGTAAAATGACAGTAGGGAACGGGCTCTTCCTTTAAAAGCGAGTGTCGGTACCTTCTGTACTGCTAATTTCACTGGAGACCAATACCCCAGAAACCCAGGAGCTGAAGCAGAAAATGAGGCATGGAATAATGGCCGCATATCAGTCTTTTAATAATGATCTCCGCCAAGCAGTATTAACGAGACGCTAACAGAGAATTCTACTCCAACTATATCTATGGGATTTTTTTTTCCTTCTTTTTAGTCTCCTTGAACTCAGAAAAACAGCGGGACCTGAAGGAGCATTAATGGAGTGCTATGTTATAAGAAGTAAATAATGTAATAGAGTATATAAGGAGGCCAGCGGGAGAGGGGCTGTCATACGGAAATTCTGGTACTCAGACGTGGATGTGTGAATACGCAGCCTGAAGCTGTTTTTTATCACCCCTTTCAACACTTCCCGCTTCCCCGCTGATCTTGGTTTATAGTGTTTACTGTGTACTCTTGTCCCACATACAAACTTTAGAAGAGAAGTTAAAGGGCAATTCCAGCGTATGCCATGATGCTTTAAATCTGAACTCCAGGCAAACAGCTAAACACATCAATGAAATACATATACAGGAGCAGTTTTATCTGCCAGGGTCAGGCCTGATTTTCACCTACTGCGGTTAAGTGACTCTCAAGGGTGGTAAAACCAGGTGATTAATTCTCAGTTTTAATTCTCTCCGACCAGGGCCGGACTTACCATTGGGCTGGACTGGACTTAAGCCCATGGGCCCTGCCCAATAGGGGGCCTAGGGAGGAGGAAGCAGGAAGAGCCATTCAGCACAGGAGGAGGAAGCAGGAAGAGCCATGCAGCACGGGAGGAGAAAGCAGGAAAAGCCATGCAGCACGGGAGGAGGAAGCAGGAAGAGCCATTCAGCACGCGAGAAGGAAGCAGGAAGAGCCATGCAGCACGGGAGGAGGAAGCAGGAAGAGCCATGCAGCATGGGAGAAGGAAGCAGGAAGAGCCATGCAGCACCGAAGGAGGAAGCAGAAAGAGCCATGCAGCACGGGAGGAGGAAGCAGGAAGAGCCATGCAGCATGGGAGAAGATAGCAGGAAGAGCCATGCAGCACGGGAGGAGGAAGCAGGAAGAGCCATGCAGCATGGGAGAAGGAAGCAGGAAGAGCCATGCAGCACGGGAGGAGGAAGCAGGAAGAGCCATTCAGCATGGGAGGAGGAAGAGCCATGCAACACGGGAGGAGGAAGCAGGAAGAGCCATGCAGCACGGGAGGAGGAAGCAGGAAAAGCCATGCAGCACGGGAGGAGGAAGCAGGAAGAGCCATGCAGCACGGGAGAAGGAAGCAGGAAGAGCCATGCAGCACAGGAGGAGGAAGCAGGAAGAGCCATGCAGCACGGGAGGAGGAAGCAGGAAGGGCCATGCAGCACGGGAGGAGGAAGCAGGAAGAGCCATGCAGCACGGGAGAAGGAAGCAGGAAGAGCCATGCAGCACGGGAGGAGGAAGCAGGAAGAGCCATGCAGCACGGGAGAAGGAAGCAGGAAGAGCCATGCAGCACGGGAGGAGGAAGCAGGAAGAGCCATGCAGCATGGGAGGAGGAAGCAGGAAGAGCCATGCAGCACGGGAGAAGGAAGTAGGAAGAGCCATGCAGCACGGGAGAAGGAAGCAGGAAGAGCCATGCAGCACGGGAGGAGGAAGCAGGAAGAGCCATGCAGCACGGGAGAAGGAAGCATGAAGAGCCATGCAGCACGGGAGGAGGAAGCAGGAAGAGCCATGCAGCACGGGAGAAGGAAGCATGAAGAGCCATGCAGCACGGGAGGAGGAAGCAGGAAGAGCCATGCAGCACGGGAGGAGGAAGCAGGAAGAGCCATGCAGCACGGGAGGAGGAAGCAGGAAGAGCCATGCAGCACGGGAGGAGGAAGCAGGAAGAGCCATGCAGCACAGGAGGAGGAAGCAGGAAGAGCCATGCAGCACGGGAGGAGGAAGCAGGAAGAGCCATGCAGCACAGGAGGAGGAAGCAGGAAGAGCCATGCAGCACAGGAGGAAGAAGCAGGAAGAGCAATGCAGCACAGGAGGAGGAAGCAGGAAGAGCCATGCAGCAGAGGAGGAGGAAGCAGGAAGAGCCATGCAGCACAGGAGAAGGAAGCAGGAAGAGCCATGCAGTTGTGGATAAAGAAGTAAGAAGTCCGTCCAGCGCTAGCACCCCCCGCTACGAACGCCACCCCCCTGCTCAGCTACTGTGATCGTGCCGCGGCCCCCCACTCAGCTACTGTAATCGTGCCACGCCCCCGCTCAGCTACTGTTTTCGTGCCCCGCGGCCCCCCTCAACAACTAACTTCCCCCCGCTCAACAACTTTGATTGAACCCCCCCGCTCAACAACTATGATCGATCGTAGGTCAGTGGCACCCCCCCCCCACTCAACAACTTTGATTGCGCTCGGTCGCCCCCCCAGCTCAACAACTTTGATCCCCACGCTTCTCAGTTCCAGGGGGCCCCTTCAATCAACACTCAAGCCCAGGGGCCCCCACCACTCTAAGTCCTGCCCTGCCTCAGACCTCCCACTTCCAAATACACAAAGTATGCATGTAGACAGGTGCAGTCTGTACTCCCCACTGTAGGTGGTGCTCAACCGAAGTAGCAATGCAGAAGGGAAAGGAAGTCATGAGGAACTTGGTTCCTCTGTGACTTCCTGTGGTCACAAGGGGTATAGCTGTCCGACTGAACACTGGCGCCCCTCGTTCGTCAGATTTGGCGGTAATGGAAGTGATGTTCCGTTGCCGCCATTTTTCTACACCCCGCACTCCTCCATAATAAGGATACTCTGAGAAGGGGGAAAGCTGACATCTTGTTACACCCACTGGAGTTCTCCATTTTACACTTATTCTGAACAGGAAAGTGAGTTTATATAGTTGAATACAGAACTTAGAAGTCCGTCTGACTGGTTAGATATTGAATTTTAAAAGCAGTGAACTTCTGTCAGATTAGCAAACCTGTGAGAGGGGCAGTCTTGCCGCTGCTTTTAAAATTCAACATCATAACAGTCAGACGGAGTTCTAAGTACTGTATTTTAGTATCTAAACTCACTTTACTGTTAAATATAAGTGTAAAATGCAAAACTCCGGTGGGTGTAACAAGATGTCCGCTTTCCCCTTCTCAGAGTATCCTTACTATGGATGGGTGCGGGGAGTAGCAAGATGGCGGCGACGTAACATCACTTCCGTTACCAATTCTGACGGGTCACCATATTTGACGAAACACCCCACTTGACCCCATCTTGGGTCAGGGCAGAGTCTATTTAAGACTCTGGGTTTGGTGTGCTTTGTGAGATTGGCTAGTAGACAGGTCTCCCATCTGGCAGGGACAGTGCATAGCAGCAAGGAGAGGTTTTCAGAGGAGTAGGGAAAGTGCCGGGACTTACAAACTCTCTTCCACCGTGCTTGGGACTTCGGCCCTGCAGGGGGCTTTTTTGATCAACCCTGTAGGGACTACATCTTAGCAGCTTAGGGGTGTTTGGCTCCCATTTCCAGACTACTCAAGGCAGCTCCCACAACTGGCATTTGTAGGGACACTATAACTACACCAATTACATCCCTAAAGAGGAACAGCGCATAACAGCAGGGAGAGGTTTCAGAGGAGTTGGGGAAGTGCAGGGACTGCACTATCTCTACATAGGAAGCCTCCCATTTGGGTGTGGACCAGCCAGGCTGCATTCTTGAGCCTCGTTGCAGAAGCTGTCAGCACCTCAGGTTATGCTTCTTGGCTACAGTATTGTAAGTGCTTCTGGTTGGCAGTGTCTACCCACCAGGCCTAGCTGTACATTTTTGGGACTTCCATAATACATTGTTCTCTCTCATCTTGGACTCTGTGTTATCTCTGCTCACAAACACACACCGCTGCACCCTACCCAGAGGCACCTGGGTGAGTACACATTGTCATGGCCACAATGCTTAACTTTATGGTGTGGCATTTTTAACTTGGCATGTCAAGTCTGAAAGGTGGCAAGTCTGTCAAAATCCACTATCTAAATAAATGGGAGCTATCAGCCATTTGTTTTGGTGAGTGCACATTGCCATGCCTGTGATATTTAGATTTTCAGTGGGCAATTTTTTTTTTGGCATGTCAAGTCTGACAGGTGGCACCGCCTATTACATTTTCCAATTTAAGTCAAAAGGCGTTTGCTACAGCCACAAGCCATGTGCTTGGATGTGTACAAATTGTCACAGCTGTGATGCTTAGCTTTGTGGTGTGGCAAGTTTTACTTGGTATGTTGAGTCTGACAGGTGGCACCGCCTGCCAAATTCATCAGCACACAAAACAGGCATATGCTTGGATGAATACGACCGTGATTCTTAGCTTGGTGATGTGGCAACTCTGACTCAGATGGCACCCCCTGTCAAATGTACCCCTGCAACTCAATCCAACCATGCTGAAATCGCAATATATGTGTATGGGGATGCAAAATTAAAGCTTAAGCTAACTAAAGCGCCTTGACACAGGCCCTTAAAGTGATTTATTTTGCGCCTCTTCTTCTTGGGAGCACCACAGATGTGGGATCACTTCCCATGTATACTAAGTCAACAGCATTTAGCTTCCATTGTCGAGTAGGATCAAAGTGCCTTTTTTAGTATACCAGTCTATTCCCAATATACTCCTATGGCTCTGCCCCAGCCAGGTACACTCCCATATGACATACAGTATATTGCCCAAACTTTCACCACTACTCACAAATGCTGTTCTACCTTGCTTGGGATTTCAGCCCTGGAGACTACATCTTAGCAACTCAGGGGTGTTTGGCTCCCATTCCCAGACTACTCAATGCCCCCACAACTGGCATTTATATACAGTACTTACCTTATTCCTCTTTTCAGTGTCCCAGTATGGTGGCAGGTCCTTGCCATCCTCACTAACAGTGAGGCTTTCACATTGAGTCTGCAGTGAAGGAGTTTTTCAGGCGGGATAGCAGCGCTATTTTTAACGCTGTACCGCCTGAAAAACTCCTCAATGTGAAAGGGGCCTTAGTGAGCAACTTTTAGTACCCAGTAAACACTGCAGCTGTGCTATAACACACAGCTCCTTTCTCTATCTGCAACGTAGAGAGCGTCCTGACTCTCCTGTAGTCCAAGGGAGGGGGGCGAGAACGACACTCCACACCAGGGAGAAAGCCTCGCATTACTGTGTGGAGTTACAGACAGAAGAACAGGAAGTGAGGATTTCTCAGAAGAAATAAGGACATTTAAAAGCAAAATGGAAGGATGAGGTAAGTGAAGGAGGACTGCACTAAGGTAAAGGAAGCTATTTAGGGGAAAAAATTACATTTACAACCCCTTTAACTACTTGCCGACCGCCCACCGTCGTTATACGTCCTCACTTTAAAGATGAATATCTCGGTAACGGCAGCAGCTGCTGCCACAATCGAGATATTCATCTCTTCTGTGGGCGGCCGTGTAAATGATAATGGCGGTCTCCGCGGCGGATTCACCCCGAGATCGCCGTTATCGGTGGCGGGAGAGGGGCCCCCCCCTCCCGCCGCTCTCCCGCGCCCTCCGCCGCTTACTGTAGCCGTCGGTAGCGGCGGAGGGGATCGCGACCGTTCGCTAGCTGAGCGGGGACGAGACTGAAGGAAAAATCTCCTTCCCGTCCCCATAGCTCTGCTGGGCGGAAGTGACGTCAAAACGTCAGTCCCGCCCAGCCTCTTAAAGAGACAATTTTTTTTTTTGGTCATTTGAAAAAATGACATTTCCAAATATTTTTTTTTTTTTTTTGCATTTTTGCATTTTTGCATTTAAGCCTAAATATGAGATCTGAGGTCTTTTTGACCCCAGATCTCATATTTAAGAGGACCTGTCATGCTTTTTTCTATTACAAGGGATGTTTACATTCCTTATAATAGGAATAAAAGTGATAATTTTTTTTTTTTTTTCAGTGTTAAAAATTGTAAAATAAATAAAAATAAATGTGAAAACCCCCAAAAAAAAATTTAAAGCGCCCCGTCCCGACGAGCTCGCGCGTAGAAGCGAACGTATACGCAAGTAGCGCCCGCATATGAAAACGGTATTCAAACCACACAAGTGAGGTATCGCCGCGATTGTTAGAGCGAGAGCAATACTTTTAGCCTTAGGCCTACTCTGTAACTCAAAAAATGCAACCTGTAGAATTTTTTAAACGTTGCCTATCAAGATTTTTAAGGGTAAAAGTTTGACGCCATGCCACGAGCGGGCGCAATTTTTAAGCGTGACATGTTGTGTATCATTTTACTCGGCGTAACATTATCTTTCACAATATATAAAATAATTGGGCCAAATTTATTGTTGTCTTATTTTTTAATTTAAAAAAGTGAATTTTTTCCAAAAAAAGTGCGCTTGTAAGACCGCTGCGCAAATACGGTGTGACAAAAAGTATTGCAATGACTGCCATTTTATTCTCTAGGGTGTTAGAAAAAAATATATATAATGTTTGGGGGTTTTAAGTAATTTTCTAGCAAAAAAAAATGGTTTTGTCTCGTAAACACCGACTCTGAAAAACAGGCCCGGGGCTAAAGTGGTTAAAGCGGTGGTTCCCCCTTAAAAACAACTTTTTTTTATTTCACTGCCCCCCCCACATTCCATCACGATTAAGGCACATATTTTTTTTTTCCTGCTGTACATACCTTACTACAGCATATTCACCCGTGCATCCGGGTTGCGAGTCCCGCGGGAGTGGGCGTTCCTCACATGCTGTTGATTGACGTTTTGCCCAAAAACGAGCTCTCCCCCCGTCGCGTAAGCTGCGTCACGATTGGCGAAAGGAGCCGAACGGCGATGCGCATGCGCAGTATAGCGCCGACTCGCCGTTCGGCTCCTTTCGCCAACCTTGACGCGGCTTACGCAACGGGGGGAGAGCTCGTTTTTGGGCAAAACGTCAATCAACAGCATGTGAGGAACGCCCACTCCCGCGGGACTCGCAACCCGGATGCACGGGTGAATATGCTGTAGTAAGGTATGTACAGCAGGAAAAAAAAAATATGTGCCTTAATCGTGATGGAATGTGGGGGGGCAGTGAAATAAAAAAAAGTTGTTTTTAAGGGGGAACCACCGCTTTAAGCTAATGTGCACTAGGTGATTAGGGTGTGCCCAAGCACACCCGGCACACCTTGTGCACACACCTATGGCCACCACATAACTGACAAAAGGAAGTGGGGTGTTTTTGGTGCAATGCAGCATTGTTTGGATGAAAACCTGTACTCAGTCGGTAGGCACTAAGGCAGCGCCTCCGGTATACATCCGAATCTTGGATTTACATTTACGTGATTATTTCCCCAAAATGAAAACTCATACTGTGTGTTTTTCTCACACCTTTTATCCAGGTCTCCTCATACAGAGCTGTGACTGAAGCAGATGCCACATACACCTCGCAGTATTCTGAGCATATCCCAGCGCAATCTCACAGCACAGTGTGACAACAATTGTGCCTGCTTTATTGCCTGCAGAGATTATAATACCACATACTTTGGAGAAAATGGAAAGAGAGATATTTGTGTGATGGTCACATTTCACATAGAAAGAAAAGGACAATTGTGCTATAGTTTTGTGTAACACTCCGGCTGACCCAGAGAATGAAACGATTAAATGCAATCCCTCCTTCTAGCTGATACCCAAATGCAGAATCTTGCATATTATAGAGAAGGCCTCTTTCGCTGGGGATTTTATATTTTATTACACAAAGCTTAATTACCCTTTCAGAAATAATTGTGGTGCCTGCTGCTTCCACACTTTTTTAATAGGCAAAGTTACAGTTTCCTCATTTTTATTAGCAAAATTAATAAGGTTTTGCAGGCTGCCATTTTTCCTCGGAATAAAGCAAAGGTTGGGTGTAATTTGCCTCCTTCTCCTGAATGGATCCATCATGAAACAATAAAGTGATATGAACTATGTAACGTGCTAAAGTATCATTGTCATTTTATACTAAGACTAATCAAAACAGTTTTTTTTAGTTTTCAATAGAGGTAGAAACATTAAATAAATAAAGAGCCATCAAACATATTCAGAATCCTATACACACAGTTGATCCAGAGGAAGACAAATAAAATCCCTATAAAGCGGGGTTCGACGAAGCCCGGGCTACAGGTCGCAATTGCAACTAGAATTAGCGACCTGGCGCCTGAGGTGGCGCAGCTGGGGTATCCTGCGTCTCCGCGCGCCCCCACCTCCCCCGCCGCGCGATCGCATTGCATCGATAATTGAGGCCGCAGCTTTGCGGCCTTCTGCAGGCCTATGGTTCTGGTGGTGACCATTGGTATGACAAGACAACCAGCAATGCTAATAGAGCTTCCCCTGTCTGTTTTCACTGCCATCTCCTTTCCTCAAATTAGAACCCCCCAAACATTATATATATTAGGGATGCACCGATATATCGGTGGCCGATACATATCGGCTGAAAATAGCAATTTTAGGGACAAGCCGAAACACATTTAAAATCGCCGATAATGACCGCCCTCCGTGGGCGGTACCATTTCGTCTAGGAGGGGGCGCAGTTTTTATACAGATGCATTTGCGGCCGTTAGACAAGTACAGAGCGCGGGCAGTGGCACTGTACAAATTGTGTGCCGACTGCCGATCACGCTCCACCGGAGTCCTCCTAGCTCCTCCTAGCTCCATTTCCTGATTTTTTTACTCCCCCCTACGGGGGAGTCTCTTGGTACAGTCCAGCGTTGTGCGCCGTGTGACGTCACGGCCGGAGGGGAGGGAGGACTCCTGTGTCGGAGCTGCCTGTGACACAGAATAGTCACACTGCCTGCTTAGGAGGAATCGAGCAGTGTGCTCCAAAAAAAAGTAAGCACTAGCAGAACAACATAACCTGTTAGAAATGAAGTTAGAACTTAGATCATAGAACAAATGAAATCGCTGGATTGGGGGTGGTTAATACTGACTGAGGTGACTGACCAGCACTTAATGAAAAAATGGCAGATAAAAATTTAAATTATCTGCCATTTTTTCACAGTGGCACAGTGAGGCTGCATTTGATGTTTTTTTTGGTAGTCAGAGAAGGCAAGCATGGCTCAATAACACATGAACGTTTTTTTTTTTAAAAACGTTTGTGTGTTATTGAGCCATGCTTGCCTTCTCTGACTACCAAAAAAAACATTAATTGCAGCCACTGTGCCAACACACGTCGCCACTGTGCCCATCGAACACAGCCACTGTGCCCATCACATGCAGCCACTGTGCCATCACATGCAGCCACTGTGCCATCACATGCAGCCACTGTGCCCATCAAACACAGCCACTGTGCCCATCACATGCAGCCACTGTGCCATCACATGCAGCCACTGTGCCCATCAAACACAGCCACTGTGCCCATCACATGCAGCCACTGTGCCATCACATGCAGCCACTGTGCCCATCACATGCAGCCACTGTGCCATCACATGCAGCCACTGTGCCCATCAAACACAGCCACTGTGCATCACATGCAGCCACTGTGCCATCACATGCAGCCACTGTGCCCATCACATGCAGCCACTGTGCCATCACATGCAGCCACTGTGCCCATCACATGCAGCCACTGTGCCCATCACATGCAGCCACTGTGCCCATCACATGCAGCCACTGTGCCATCACATGCAGCCACTGTGCCCATCAAACGCAGCGACTGTGCCCATTTAAAAAAATGTAAATAGGGGGGAAAAAAAAGAAAAGTACGTTTCGGTTTGATTTTTTTTTTATTTCGGTTTCGTTTCGGTTCTGAAATTTCCATTTCGGTGCACCCCTAATATATATTTTTATTCTAACACCCTAGAGAATAAAATGGCGAATGTTGCAATACTTTTTAGGAAAAAATACACTTTTTAAATTAAAAAAATAAGACACCAGTAACATTAACCCAATTTTTTTTATATAGTGAAAGATAATGTTACACCAAGTGAATTGATACCCAACATGTCACGCTTAAAAATTGCGTCCGCTCGTTTTTACTACTAACGGCGGCGATCAGTGATTTTTTTCGTGACTGCCTGCAAACTGCTGCTGTAGCGTAGCTGTAGGATGACAATTTTTTTTGGAAGCCACGTCGCACGACCGCACGATTGTCAGTTAACGCAAAGCAGTGCCGAATCGCAAAAAGGGGCAAGGTCCTTAACCTGCATAAAAATAGCAGCGTTTTACCGCTATTTTACCTCCGACGCTATGGGCGGCACCAGTGTGAAAGGGCTCTTAGTTGCTTTCTGCAGAGAGAAGTGAGTAGGAACACCACTGGCTGAGCGCCCTAGGCAGCAATGCGCCCTAGGCGGCTGCCTAGTTTGCCTAGTGGTAGCACCGGCCCTGTCTGACATTACATCCAAGACCATGGGTGCAATGCTTTGCTGGCTCTTGTGTAAAAAAGAATGCAAAAACATACATTTATTAAAAAAATTTCCTTAAAGGTGAATATAGCCTTTAATCCCTTCAAGGCTTTCTCTCAATTATTTTCAAATGTTGGCAATTATGCTGTCACATGGCAACATTTTCCACTGACCCAGCTCATCGCTAGATAATAGACGTCAAAAAGAAACAGGCAATAGTCCTGATGAAAAAGCACATTTTCAAATTATGCACATTTTTTTATTCACACAAGTGTAACATACCACAAGTAGCAAACAATGATTTTAAAGGCAATGCAAGTTTCTTAGAAAAAGAGGAAAGCAGCAATTAGACCTACAATGTGCAATGATTACATTGGTATTGACTGAATTATTACTGTGCAGTCACTCCGGGATGGCAGTTGTGTGGTAGGTTATGAAACCTTAATGAACCAGTAAGAGGCCTTTGGAGAGCAAAAAAAGCAAAAAAAAAAAAAAAAGCATTTTGTTTGCTTTTTACAACAAAGCAGACAATTGCAAACTAAAAAAGGTAGAATATTCAATGAATATATAGTTGTTTCTGAATCAGACAGAAAAAAAAAAGGTTTTTGAGATGGGTTCACAAAGAATTATTAACAGGGGTGTTTCCTTAACTTAAGTACATTTTAGCAGCTTTGCAAAAACGTAGCCTGGCCTTTGATCAAATAAACATTAAAGCAATAAAAAAAATGTAGTGTCTTTCATTTTGCCTACTTTATATGTCACGCCACAGTATTTTTCAGGAATTTTTGACGGCAAAATAAATGCTTTCTGGATGAATAATAATAAGCTATTTCCGTTATTTTATACTCATAAAAATCATATCAGTGAGTCAATGTTTAAAAAATATTGATTCTGTGTACTCTGTTATCCCTAAGCTGGCAATAGATGGGTCTTTTTTTTTTTTTCATTCAACCAGTGGATAAAACAAAACACAACAAAAAACTGAGCCGATTCCCCTCCTAATCTAACTGCCCTTAGGGCTGCCCCAGCTGACGTCAGCTATCATGAAACACGTAGGGCGGAGCCAGCGGTGATGTCACTACGTCGATATCGGAAGTATTTGGGAAGCTATCTTTCATGTACCTGCTGATAATAACTGTGATAACGTTTTAATCTGGAGATCATGTGAATGTAGTGATTTTATTTGAAATAAATTACGTTTATACAGAGATACACCATGAGGCTTCTCTCTTTTTATCCTTAACATACTGAGTGCAGAGGAACCGGAAGGGTAGAATATTCAATAAATATATAGTTGTTTCTGAATCAGACAGAAAAAAACGTTTTTGGAGATGGGTTCACAAAGAATTATTAAAGCGGTGTTTCACCCTGCAGAACAACTTTTTAGCATAACATTTGGCATAGTAGCGCGAGCTACAGTATGCCTGTCTTAATTTTTTTATCCCCGTACTCACTGTGTAATCGTACATAGAAGATTCCGACTGCCCGCGGGGAATGGGCGTTCCTTTCAAGAGGGAGGGTGATTGACGGCCGGCTCTGGCACGTCACGCTCCCCGAAGACAGCCGGAGTAGGTCTCGGCTCTTCACGGCGCCTGCGCACAGACTATGCGCAGGCGCCGTGAAGAGCCAAGCCTATTTCGGCTATTTCCGGAGAAGCGTGACGCGCCAGAGCCGGCCGTCAATCACCTTCCGTCTGGATTGGAACGCCCATTCCCCGTGGGCAGTCGGAATCTTCTATGTACGATTACACAGTGAGTATGGGGATAAAAAAATTAAGACAGGCATACTGTAGCTCGCGCTACTATGCCGAATTTTATGCTAGAAGAAAACGTTTTTGTTTTTTTTTATAGGGTGAACCCCCGCTTTAAAGCGGGAGTTCACCCGAATTTTTTTTTTTAACATTAGATTGAGGCTAATTTTACTAAGCAGAATCGGGTGTTTTTTCTAAAATCAATGCAGTACTTACCGTTTTAGAGATAGATGTCCTCCGTGGCTTCCGGGTATGATCTTCGGGACTGGGCGTTCCTATTTGATTGACAGCCTTCCGACGGTCGCATACAGCACGTCACCAGTTGCCGAAAGAAGCCGAACGTCGGTGCGGCTCTATACGGCGCCTGCGCACCGACGTACGGCTACTTTCGGGAACTCGTGACGCGCTGTATGCGACCGTCGGAAGAGCTGTCAATCAAATAGGAACGCCCAGTCCCGCAGCCCATACCCGGAAGACGCGGAGAACATCTATCTCTAAAACGGTAAGTACTGCATTAATTAAAAAAAAACCACCCGATTCTGCTTAGTAAAATTAGCCTCAATCTAATGTTAAAAAATTATTTTTTGGGTGAACCTCCACTTTAACAGGGGTGTTTCCTTAAAAGTACATTTTAGCAGCTTTGCAAAATTGTAGCCTGGCCTTTGATCAAATAAACATTAAAGCAATAAAAAAAAAAAATTGTGTCTTTAATTTTGCCTAGATGATTTAAAGTATAGCCTCTAAAGTAATAATATATAGACATAAAATAAAAGGTACCATCATCCTGAAGTTTTAATAGAGAAAAAATTGGGTCTAAGGTCCCCAAACCAGAGAGCCAAGAATTGGTGGGCCGTTTGGACTATTGCGGTACTAATGAAATTCGATAATAAAGTACAATTGAAATGTAAACAATATGATTTGATTAGATCAGAAAATACAATAAAGAATTAATTAAAAATGGTGATGGACATTGAGCTTTACTAGTTTCGCGGCGCAGGCCGCTTCGTCAGAAGCATGTCTAGACGGAACCCGCAGGAGAAAAAGGCGGGGATCACCAAACAGCGTCCCATATAGCGGCCAGGAGGCAGGCAAATGGGAAGATATCTTGAATATAAAATTATGAATGGTGCATGGGGGGTGCTCCAAAACGGTGGAGCCCAGCTGGGTATGCATTGGGACCACATGTTGGCTTGGTGAAGCCGTGTTTGGTAAGTTGATGCCTGTGGTTTTATCTAATCCACAGTGTCATTGGCTGGCTTCATTATCTTGAAGCCACCCCTCCGTCAATTTTGGTCATCAGCTCAAGGTCCAGCCATCTGAATAGACCTGCGGCCGGCAAGAATAACATAGATTCATGCAATGCATGAATCTATGTTATTCGGTGCGAGAGCCAGAGGGGGCGGCGCTCCAGCGCCCTCTATAGACGAACCGCCACTGGTCTAAACACATATGAAGCACTCAAATGCATAACTGTTATTAATGAGAATAAAATAAATCACACCCTTGCTCCGCCCCTCTAAAACCTATAGGAAACAACATATGCACAACAATGTACAGTAGATATAAAGCAGAAAAGAATGCCTGACAGAGAACTTCTGAAAGCCATGCTCAATCTAGTGGTAGAAAAAATATGCTGTAAAATTTAAGTAAAAGGGTAGCATAAAAAAATTGATTTTAGAACAGAAAATGCTTATACTACATATGTGGATAAGGCAAAACTTATATTAGAGGAAATATAATTAGATTTTTTTTAACCTATTTAAACCTGCATTATGTATCAAAATCAGAAGATGTACTTGAGCGACTCTAAATTGGTCTGTATGAAGCATTCTTCAATTTAAATTATAAATTACAAGATTGCCTCCTCCAAATGCTCCTGATCTTCATTGCCCACACTGGACAATATATTAAATCAGAGCGAGCTTTATACTACATGCTTTAAAAGACTGAGTTTACTGAAGCCAGGGTGAACTAATGAAAAGGCATTTTTCATGTCTGTTACATTTGACTTAGCACTAACTCGCTTAATGAATTGCATTTCAGATTCTCTTACAGGCTCATTAAGGATTTACATACCAACATTTTTAAATGATACAGCTCCAGATGAGTTATGAGAAAGGGGTTTAAAAATGGCTCTTCATATAATTTTCGTCATCAGAATGACTAGAATGTTTCAGCAGCAACATAGGAGCTAATATATAGTATATTCCTAAAACAAATGGTTGGCTGATCTTTAGCCTTCACAACCAATTTCTGATGTCTGGGGAAAAGTGCGCACAACCAGTAGGAGTCTCATAACTTCTGTGAGGATTTTCAAATCAGTAAATATTAGCAGGTAGTTATGGAGAATCTGAAACGGAACCCCGTCTAGTCCAAAATCTGTATTAAGCCTCGTACACACGATAGGTTAACCAGAGGACAATGGTCTGAAGGACCGATGAAGCTGACTGATGGTCCGTCACGCCTGCACACCATAGGTTAAATAACCGATCGTGTCAGAACGCGGTGACGTAAAACACAACGACGTGCTGAAAAAAACGAAGTTCAATGCTTCCAAGCATGCGTCGACTTGATTCTGAGCATGCGTGGATTTTAAACCGATGGTCGTGCCTACTAACGATCGGTTTTGATCTATCGGTTAGGAATCCTAAGGTTATTTTTAAAGCAAGTTGGCTTTTTTTTAACCTATGGTTAAATAACCTATGGGGCCCACACACGATCGGTTTTGACCGATGAAAATGGTCCTTCAGACCATTGTCCTCTGGTTAACCTATCGTGTGTACGAGGCCTAATACTGTTCTCCAATACTACGTTGAGCGTTGGGCAATTTGGAACCAATCAAAGTAGTTTCTGATCATGTGATCACATGCAGACTCGGAGCTTCATTCTCAAAATAAGCCCCCAGCCTGCAAATGACAATGCAAATATCACTGCAGCACTGTTAATCTGTTTAATACTATAATTGTCAAATACAATTACGGTATTTGAAAAATGTAAATGTAGTTAAAAAAGAAAAATGATTTAGGTATGCAAATCAGTCATTGTCATGGCACTTGCAGATTCCCGCTGGATCTTCAAGTTCTCCAACTTTATGAACCCTTATTAGGATTTTCAATGGTCCTTGCAAAATCCCTGCTAGGACTCCTAGTGGTATTATTATTATACGATTTATATAGCCCCAACAGTTTCAGCAGCACTTTACAATCTAAAGGGAGACAGTACAGTTACAATAACATAAAATACAAGAGGGTTATAAAAGCCCTGATCATAAGAGCTTACAATCTAATATGGTGGGGCAAGTGGTACAAAAGGTTATAACTGTGGGGGATGAGCTGATGGAAAAGATAAAAGTTCAGTTAGTTGGCTTCCCTGAAGAGATGAGTTTTCCGGGATCTCATAAAGGCATCGTTCGTGAATCGCCGTATTACCCTCTCTGACATCCCCTTCTCTCTCTCAAAATGAAAAAAAAAAGTGTAGCCAATAGTTCTACTTCAAGCACAAATTTCTGATAATTTTATGGAGAGGACTAAGAAGATATAACCGTGCCAATGGTACAGCAGAAAACATATACCACAGTGAGGAAGGTTTGTGGTCCAGGATGATAGGACATTCAAAATTAGAAACAGCTTGCGTTACACCAACAGTGTAGCACAAGCCAGCGTGGACACTTTCCGTGCTGCCCCCCTGCAAAGTGCTGCCCTAGGCCTGGGCCTTGTTGGCCTAGGCCAGGATACAGCGTTGGGTCCAGGGGACCTACGACCGGACGGTACCGGGTCCCCAAAGTCACCGGAAAAATTACTGTTTAACCGGCTTTGAAAAAATTGGTGCTACATGGCCCGACGGTCCCCCGGACAACTTCGCACACTTGTAGCGGAAGAGTGGGGAAGTTTGGGGTCCAGGGGATCTATGGCTGGCCGGTACCGGGTCCCTAAATCCGGGAGATCAGGCGCAAAAAGGCGACTCGAGTATAAGCCGAGGGGGGCATTTTCAGCACAAAAAAAGCACAAAAAAATGTGCTGAAAAACATGGCATGATACTCGAGTATATACGGTAATTTTTTTCAGAGCTGAAGTGGTTAAGCTAATAGAACGTTCACTTTCATCAAAAAAGGAAAATGTTTATCTTAAAGTATCAGTCCCTTTCAGTTTTCTTTTTATAGCAAGTTCAACAACATTTCAATAAAGAAGATAAGCCGGGCCGTGTCCCAGATTTATTATTGTACTTGTAATTAAATCTAAACACTATGATTAGACCTACTTTTGTTTCTTTTACAAGTGAAATTGAGTAAATAAATAATGTTCGAGGATTATTATACATACCGGCCATTGGTTTATCATATCAGTTCTCTGAAAACTAGTTTTCATTTGTATTTCATTTTTTTCTCTCCTTTTTTGTTTGAAGCCAAACTGTTCTGCCACTTTCATGATTAGACTGGAGATTATGGAATCACATCCCATTCTTTCTATTTGTTCTTTTCATCATATTAATAAAAGATGACTATTTTTAGAGGACTACGCACTTACGCTTTTTCTCTGTCCGCAGCATGAAACTGATTGCTGATAATAAGCCAGTGGAGGTGGTCCTTGTTTAATCTGGAAAACATTAGAGGATCTGATTGATTACAAATTTAAATGATGAGTCTTAAAAGGAGGAAAAAAAATAAAAAAAATATCAAGTGTGTTCTTTGGTATTTCGTCTGTCCCTCGGATGCTTTAGCTTCTGGCTGTGCAAGTGTGCATGCCTTCAACTTCAATTCATCACAAGTGGAACACAAATGACAAGCCAAAGCATTTTAAGTTCTCCAAACTTTAAAGTGGAGTTCCACTTTTTTTTTGTACTTTTAAAGAAGGACACTTACCTGTCCAGGGCGCCCGCAATGTCGGCACCCGAAACCGTTCTGTCCCTTGGGTCTCGGGTGCTGCCGCTGCCATCTTCGGTAAGGGAATCAGGAAGTGAAGCCTTGTGGCTTCACTTCCTGGTTCCCTACTGCGCATGTGCGAATCACGCTGCGCGATCCCACTGGTCCCTGCTGTCTTCTGCGACCTGTGTGTCTCCCAGAAGACAGCAGGGATGGGACTGAGGAGGAGCCAGACATGACGTAGATTGCTGCGGGTGGCTTGGCTATCTATGCCCGGAAGTGGGGGCAAATATCTGTATTATACAGGAGTAGCGCTACCCCCGGAGGAGCCGCTGATTAGGTTTGGGATCGGCGTGTTTAACCTCTTTGCCACCGCGCCATAGACAAAATACGTCTACAGCGCGGTCGAGTTGTTCTGGGAGGACGTCCCTGGGACGTCCTCCCAGAATCCTCCTCTCGCGCGCCCCCTGGGGTCATCCGTGAGCACCGGGTCTAGAAGACCCGGCGCATCACAGATCGCGGTAAATTGCCGCTGATAGCAGCCGTTTACCACGTGATCGCTCCGTCAAATGACGGAGCGATCACTTGTAAACAAACCGGCGTCATGTAATGATGCCGGTTCCTCCCTCTCCTCTCTGTACTGATCGGTACAGTGTGAGAGGAGAGGGGGGAGAGCGGAAGCAGCAGCAGCTGCTGTGGGCTGGATCTGTGACACATGCAGTCACAGATCCAGCCATCCATCCCTCCCTGTGCAATAACCCCCCATACTCTGCAATACCCCCCATACTCTGCAATAACCCCCATACTCTGCAATAATACTCTGCAATACCACCCATACTCTGCAATAACCCCCATACTCTGCAATAATACTCTGCAATACCCCCCATACTCTGCAATAATACTCTGCAATACCACCCATACTCTGCAATAACCTCCATACTCTGCAATAATACTCTGCAATACCCCCCATACTCTGCAATACCCCCCATACTCTGCAATACCCCCCATACTCTGCAATACCACCCATACTCTGCAATACCCCCCATACTCTGCAATACCCCCCATACTCTGCAATACCACCCATACTCTGCAATAATACTCTGCAATACCACCCATACTCTGCAATACCCCCCATACTCTGCAATACCCCCCATACTCTGCAATACCCCCCATACTCTGCAATACCCCCCATACTCTGCAATACCCCCCATACTCTGCAATACCACCCATACTCTGCAATAATACTCTGCAATACCACCCATACTCTGCAATACCCCCCATACTCTGCAATACCCCCCATACTCTGCAATACCCCCCATACTCTGCAATAACACCCATACTCTGCAATACCACCCATACTCTGCAATACCCCCCATACTCTGCAATACCCCCAATACTCCGCAATACCTGCTAATATAACTGAAACGAGAATTTTTTTTTATTTTTACAGAATTTTCAATGTTTTTTCTTTTATAGCGCAAAAAATAAAAAACCCAGAGGTGATCAAATACCACCAAAAGAAAGCTCTATTTGTGGGAAAAAAAGGACAAAAAATTCAGATGGGCACAATGTTGTATGACTGAGTAATTGTCATTCAAATTGTGAGAGCACCGAAAGCTGAAAATTGGTCTGGTTAGGAAGGGGGTTTAAGTGCCCAGTGATCAAGTGGTTAAGTTACCTCTATTCTGTGTCTAGGGGTGATGGTGGTGTTAAGAGCAATAACAGAATGTCCAGGACCGTTGGTTGACGTTTTCAAATGCTTTATTTTCCCGGTCAAACACGACCAACATGTAACTTGAGGTAGACATGATAGATTGGTGAAGGAAGAGCAACCTTACAGTATCAGGCTATGGATAGTAAAGGCAATCCTGCCCTCTGTAATTAGTATTCGTCCACGTCGCCACTCCAGCCGGAGTGGGTGAAGTGCCCCCTGGACAGACCTCTCTCACAGGCCTGGCAGCCAGAGCGCCACTTAAAGCTTCTGGGAGGAACAAGTCTCTGCCACCGACTTGGCTCTGATTAAATCAAGGTGTTGGATGAGACCTCTGCCACAGGCCTAGTGCTGAAATTGTGAACAATAGTGTTGCTCACGAATATTCGCATTGCGAATATTCGACTCGAATATAGCATATTCGAGAAATCGCGCTATATTTCGAAATTCGCGGTGAATATTCGCAATTCCGAATATTCGATTTTTTACAATTTTTTTTTTGAACCAGATCACATCCTAGATATCTCCATCGACGTCTAAAAGCATTGCTGGTATCATTAGAGACCCTGGGCCGAGTAGCTGAAGCGTTCATTGAATTTTCCAGAAAGATCGCAATGCGATTATTCGGCAAACGCAATATCGCGCGATTACTTTCCTCGCCCCGATCTTCCGCATCAGAGCGATTTTTACAGTTTCATTTTTAAAACAGATCACATCCTAGTGATCTCCATAGACGTCTAAAAGCATTGCTGGTATGATTAGAGCCATTGGGCCGAGTAGCTGAAGCGATCATTTTATATTGCCGAATATTCGCAATGCGAATATTCGGCAATAGGAATATTGCGCGATTATTTGCTCCGCCCTTTTGCATCAGAGCCAATCAGAGTTCTCCTTCCACACTCGTCAGAGGTTAGCAACCAATAGGAACCTGCCTGCATGGACATTATATAAGCTCACTCCCAGCACCATTTCATTGCAGATTCAGAAGCTGGCTATAGAGTGTGGAGGCTGTTTCTGTGTTCCTGTTTTCCTGTGTCTTTGTTCCTGATTGATTTAGATCATCACCAGCATTGCTATTTAGTGATTCCAGTGGATCTTTTCCAGTATATCAACTGCTTTTTTCAAAGCAATAGACCCAAGAGCTTTTTTCAAAGCTACGTTTTGTGCTGTTTTGTGCTGTTTTTTTCATTTGTGTTACTGTTTGATCCTGCAATCCTCGCTGTTCAGTGATATTTGCTAGAGATTTCAGAACACATTTTGCTGAGCTTTCTAAAAGAGCTTTTCTAAAAGCTAAGTTTTGTTCATCTTGTGTTACTGTTAGATCTTGCAGGTTCGCTGTTCAGTGATATTTGCTAGGCATTCTCAGTTCACATTTTGTTTAGTTTTTCCTAAAGAGCTTTTCTAAAAGCTAAGTTTTGTGTTCAGTTTAGTTAAATTTTGTGTAGTAAGTGTACACACTGTTAGTGTACATTTATTTCATCTAGCTTAGCTTAGTGTGTGTTTAGTGTCTGTGTTTTGTGTTTAAAAAAAAAAAAAAAAAAAAAGTTAGTGTTTGTTTAGTGCTTTTTTTTTTTCTTTAATTTTGTAGTCCTTGTCTGGTGTACTACTTTTCTTATAGTTTAGTAGCTGTCTGTGTACGTCTTTGTCTGCGTGCCTGTCTTGTAAAAAATACACAAAAACACATTTTGTTCACATTTTCCCCCCCCCAATAAAGTTTACCCCCCCCACACACATATCAGCAATAATGAGCGGCATCCGTGGCCGTGGCAGCAGGGGTAGGGGAGTTACTCCCAGTGCTGGATCGCTGCCAGCACGGGGTACCTCTCGTGCCCCTACTAGTGGTAGAGGATCGGGTGCAAGGGGAGTACGCCTGATCCGGGAGTTCTTCCCATCGGGCAGCCGCCCGATATTGCCATCTCAGGCTCAAGTAGTGGTGGACTACATGGGGCACAGCAGTGCCACTGAGTCGTCGGTCCCGACTCACAGTAGTACCACCATTACACCGGTGCCTGTACCCCCCCCCCCCCCCCCAGCCCCCAAGAGTCCAGCATCTTACTGTTCGACAGCGACAGTGAGAGGGATCTCTTGGGGGAGGCCATGCATCAGGCAGACCTCCAGCTCTGTCCTGATGGTCAGGACCTTTTTGAAGGGATGGATGAGGAGGATGGGATACCTGCTGGCAGTATCCCAGAGACATCCCTTCAAACTGGTGCTGCTGTTTTGGTGCAGGAAACAGCAGCACCTAGTCAGACCCAGGCGTGGGTGAGGGGACAGCGGAGCCAGGCTAGAGGCTCCATGTCAGGTGGTTCCCTCAGACCAACACATTTCAGCCCTTGGTCTGACATCTCTGGGGGCGAAGAGGGTGACCCATCATGGTTGCCATCTGACGCGTCGGCTCACTACGTCAGTGACGACGGGGAAGGTAGGCACCCTGGTGAAACGGTGCGCCAGGTCACCACCAGGGAGACCATCGTCAGGGTCTCCACTGGTGATGGCAGCAGGAGGTGTCAGGAGGAGGAGCAGCAGCAGCAGCAGCAGCAGCAGGCAGCTCCACCTGTGCGCACCGAGTCCCAGCAGGTGCAAGTAAGCGTCACCCCATCTGACAGGAGGGCGGTGCTGAAGTCACCTGTCTGGAATTACTTTACCCTGGTGGCAGACAACCCTACCGTGGCCATCTGCCGGATTTGTAAAGTGAGGGTGAAGAGAGGGAAGTGTTTGGCTCGGGTGGGTACCACAGCCCTGAACCAGCACCTGAGGATAAACCACTGGGCGGTGTATGACGAGATGAAGCGTGGTGGTGGTAGCAGCGCCACCACCACAAGTGAGCAGGGTACAGCAGCCCCTGCCACATCTTCATCTCTTTCCAGCAGGTCATGCCCCCCCGCTCCCTCTAGTAGAGGTACTGGTACCGGCAGCCAGACCTCTACTTCCACAGCACCCTCCACGTCTGTGTCCCGCACTGCCGTCCGGCGCCAGGCGTCGATTTCAGACGCCTTTGACCGCACCACTCCCTTCCTCCCTGGAGACCGACGTGTGCGTTCCCTCAATGGGCTCCTGGCAAGGGTTATTGCCCAACATCTGCTGCCCTTCAACATAGTTGACAGCAACCCCTTCAGGCAGATGTTGGAGCAGGCCCAACCCCAATGGCGTGTCCCCAGCCGCCATTTCTTTGCCAGGACTGGTGTCCCTGCCCTACACCAGCACATTGTGCAGAATGTAACCCTGTCGCTGGATCACGCTGTCAGCGACAGGGTTCATCTGACAATGGATGGCTGGACCAGCAGGCATGGGCAGGGGCGCTACATCAGCTTCACGGCCCATTGGGTTTCCCTCCGAGGCGTCGGTGAGGGATCGGCGGCAACCGATCTTGTGGTGCCGCCCCGGGGTGTCCAGGGGAGAACTGCTGGTCTCCCTCAAGCCACTGTCTCCGCAGCTGCTGAGCCTCCCAGCAAGCGCCCCCGTAGCTACTCAAGTGTGGGGCACGTGCGCTGTCAGGCCGTGCTCCAGCTTGTTAGTTTAGGGGACCGGAGACACACTGGAGAAGAAGTGCTGAAAGCACTTCAGGCTCAGGTCCAGAAGTGGCTGACACCCCGAAGGCTCCAGGCAGGTATGGTTGTCTGCGATAACGGCAGCAACCTACTCGCCGCCCTTAGTGCTGGCAGTCTGACCCACGTGCCCTGTCTGGCACATGTCCTCAACCTGGTGGTGCAGAAGTTCCTGCGCACTTATCCAGGGTTGAGTGACATTGTGGCAAAGGCGCGTAGGATTGCCAGCCACTTCAGGCGCTCCCCAACTGCTACCGCGTCCCTGTCCAAGTTGCAGCGGAAGTACAATCTGCCCCTTCACAGGCTGATTGTGGACAGTGTGACGCGGTGGAACTCCACCCTCCACATGCTGAAGAGGTTGTGGGAGCAGCAAAGGGCGGTGAGGGAGTACCTGATGGAACTAGGCACTGAGAGGGCTTCACCACAACTCCCTTTCATCGCCTGTGCGCAGTGGGGGCAGATAAACCAGGTCTGCCAAGTGTTGTCCTCCTTCGAGCAGGCGACCAAGATGGTCAGCAGTGAGCAAATCGGCCTCAATAGCGTGCTGCCAATAGTGTTCATACTGGAGAGGACACTAGATCGCCTGCTCGAGGCTGGGGAGAGTGCCTTGGTGGAGCAGGAGGAGTCAGCAATGCTCCACCGAGACCAGGGCCAGGACGAGGAGGAGGAGGAGGAGGATGATGATGAAGAGGAGGAGGAGGTGGTTGCTGGTGTCGTCCCGGAGTCAGGGCCTGGTCAGGAGGGAGAGCCGGTGTTGGGGGCACCGATAGTCCGGGGGTTGGGCATGTCTGAGTTTGACCAGCAGCGCCTCAGGGATGAAGAGTCGCACCTCATTCACCTGGCCAGCATTGAGGAGTCACAGCGGGCTGTGCTCTTCCCCATGGCTGCCCACATGCTGAGATGCCTCAGGAGGGACCCCCGGGTTAAGACCATCAAGACGAGGGATGATTTCTGGATGGCCACCCTTTTGGATCCCAGGTGCAAGGGGAAACTGGAGCAGTTCATCCCAGCCAGCCGGAGGCAGCACCGGATGGAGGAACTGCAGGCAGCCATTGTCAGACGGTTGGAGCAGGCAACTCCCCGGCCTCCAGTTGTCCCCCCTCATCTCACCCAGCAGGTGGCTGCACCCAGCTGCAGCCGAGCAGGGGACCTAATGGAAGAGATGAGGATGTTCTTCCAAACCGAGCGACCCAGTACCAGCACCAGCAGCAGCAGCAGTCACCACCAGCGGCTGGCCCACATGGTGGCAGACTACATGGCGTCCGTCGGTGCTTCTGACAGTATGAGCACCGACGACCCCATGGAGTACTGGGTTGCCAGATTGGACACCTGCCGCGAGCTCGCTCAGTATGCGCTGGAGTTATTGCGTACTATCTGAGCGGACATTCAGCGCGGCAGGTGGGGTGGTCACGGACAAGAGGACCCGTCTGTCCACAGACTCCGTGGACAGACTCACATTCATAAAGATGAATGAGTCCTGGATCGGCGGTGACTTTCTGGCACCCGTCGTCGGTTCAGGGCGCTGAAGGGTCCCTTGTCATGCATTCCCTGATAAAGCCCCGGACCTGATGTATTTACAGTGCTGAATATAACTATTTTAACATCAGAGAAAATCAATGTTAATATTTGGTACAGTAGGCTTTCTTTGCAATTACAGCGGTCAAACCTTTCTTGTAGTTTTACACCAGCTTTGCACACACTGGAGGAGGGATTTTGGCCCACTCCTCCACACAGATCTTCTCTACATCAGTCATGTTTCTGGGCTCTCGCTGAGAAACACGGAGTTTGAGCTCCCTCCAAAGATTCTCTATTGGGTTTAGGTCTGGAGACTGGCTAGGCCACGCCAGAACCTTGATATGCTCCTTACAGAGCCAATCCTTGGTTATCCTGGCTGTGTGCTTTGGGTCATTGTCATGTTGGAAGACCCAGCCTCGACCCATCTTCAAAGCTCTAACTCAGGGAAGGAGGTTGTTGCCCAAAATCTCGCAATACATGGCCACGGTCATCCTCTCCTTAATACAGTGCAGTCACCCTGTCCCATGTGCAGAAAAACACTACCAAAGCATGATGCTACCACCCCCATGCTTCACATTAGGGATGGCGTTCTTGGCATGGTACTCATCATTATTCTTCCTCCGAACACGGTTAGTGAAATTATGATCAAAAAGTTATATTATAGTCTCATCTGACCACATGATTTTCTCCCATGACTCCTCTGGATCAGTCAAGACACCTATGTCAGCAGTTATTTCACACCCTATATACTCTTATTAATACTGCTGTTCATCATGGCACCTCCTGCCCATGTGATATGACTCTGTATCAACTACTACTGTTAATACTACTACTGCTGCTTCTGCTGCTGCTGCTGCCGCCCAGTCAATACACCTATGTCAGCAGTTGTTTCACACTCTATATACTCTTATTCCTACTGCTGTTCATCATGGCACCCCCTGCCCATGTGATATGACTCTGTATCAACTACTACTGTTAATACTACTACTGCTGCTTCTGCTGCTGCTGCTGCCGCCCAGTCAATACACCTATGTCAGCAGTTGTTTCACACTCTATATACTCTTATTCCTACTGCTGTTCATCATGGCACCTCCTGCCCATGTGATATGACTCTGTATCAACTACTACTGTTAATACTACTACTGCTGCTTCTGCTGCTGCTGCTGCTGACGCCCAGTCAATACACCTATGTCAGCAGTTGTTTCACACTCTATATACTCTTATTCCTACTGCTGTTCATCATGGCACCTCCTGCCCATGTGATATGACTCTGTATCAACTACTACTGTTAATACTACTACTGCTGCTTCTGCTGCTGCTGCTGCCGCCCAGTCAATACACCTATGTCAGCAGTTGTTTCACACTCTATATACTCTTATTCCTACTGCTGTTCATCATGGCACCTCCTGCCCATGTGATATGACTCTGTATCAACTACTACTGTTAATACTACTACTGCTGCTTCTGCTGCTGCTGCTGCTGCCGCCCAGTCAATACACCTATGTCAGCAGTTGTTTCACACTCTATATACTCTTATTCCTACTGCTGTTCATCATGGCACCTCCTGCCCATGTGATATGACTCTGTATCAACTACTACTGTTAATACTACTACTGCTGCTGCTGCTGCTGACGCCCAGTCAATACACCTATGTCAGCAGTTGTTTCACACTCTATATACTCCTATTCCTACTGCTGTTCATCATGGCACCTCCTGCCCATGTGATATGACTCTGTATCAACTACTACTGTTAATACTACTACTGCTGCTTCTGCTGCTGCTGCTGCTGACGCCCAGTCAATACACCTATGTCAGCAGTTGTTTCACACTCTATATACTCCTATTCCTACTGCTGTTCATCATGGCACCTCCTGCCCATGTGATATGACTCTGTATCAACTACTACTGTTAATACTACTGCTGCTTCTGCTGCTGCTGCCCAGTCAAGACACCTATGTCAGCAGTTATTTGACACTCTATATACTCCTATTCCTACTGCTGTTCATCATGGCACCTCCTGCCCATGTGATATGACTCTGTATCAACTACTACTGTTAATACTACTACTGCTGCTTCTGCTGCTGCTGCCCAGTCAAGACACCTATGTCAGCAGTTATTTGACACTGTATATACTCCTATTCCTACTGCTGTTCATCATGGCACCTCCTGCCCATGTGATATGACTCTGTATCAACTACTACTGTTAATACTACTACTGCTGCTTCTGCTGCTGCTGCTGCCCAGTCAAGACACCTATGTCAGCAGTTATTTGACACTCTATATACTCCTATTCCTACTGCTGTTCATCATGGCACCTCCTGCCCATGTGATATGACTCTGTATCAACTACTACTGTTAATACTACTACTGCTGCTTCTGCTGCCCAGTCAAGACACCTATGTCAGCAGTTATTTGACACTCTATATACTCCTATTCCTACTGCTGTTCATCATGGCACCTCCTGCCCATGTGATATGACTCTGTATCAACTACTACTGTTAATACTACTACTGCTGCTTCTGCTGCTGCTGCCCAGTCAAGACACCTATGTCAGCAGTTATTTGACACTGTATATACTCCTATTCCTACTGCTGTTCATCATGGCACCTCCTGCCCATGTGATATGACTCTGTATCAACTACTACTGTTAATACTACTACTGCTGCTTCTGCTGCTGCTGCCCAGTCAAGACACCTATGTCAGCAGTTATTTGACACTGTATATACTCCTATTCCTACTGCTGTTCATCATGGCACCTCCTGCCCATGTGATATGACTCTGTATCAACTACTACTGTTAATACTACTACTGCTGCTTCTGCTGCTGCTGCTGCCCAGTCAAGACACCTATGTCAGCAGTTATTTGACACTCTATATACTCCTATTCCTACTGCTGTTCATCATGGCACCTCCTGCCCATGTGATATGACTCTGTATCAACTACTACTGTTAATACTACTACTGCTGCTTCTGCTGCCCAGTCAAGACACCTATGTCAGCAGTTATTTCACACCCTATATACTCTTATTAAGACTGCTGTTCATCATGGCACCTCTTGCCCGAGTGATTTGACACTGTATTGTCAATGTCTACTACTACTATTACAGCTCAGTCAAGACACCTGTGTCCCAATTTTTTGGTACACTATTGACTACTATGACCACTACTGATGCTGTAAAGTATTCCCCAAGTGTTTTTATGCTATGTATTACTATTACCACTACTGCTTGTAAATCATGCCTGTGTGATACTTAGTGGGAATGCTTTAATAAGCATTCCTAGTATGGATACCCGTAAATGTATTAATCTTAATTAGTGTGAATGCTTTAATAAACATTTCCAGTATTGATATCCGTAAATTTAGTAATCTTATTATTCCTTACGTTTTTTGGTTCTGCGTAACTTCGGCATACTTTCAGCTATTGAGACCATTCAACTGTAAAAATGTTCGTCTCGTTCAGCTAATGATGGGACTTCTTCAAGTTTTTTTCTACTTTTTACACTTTTATAAATTTTAAGCTTTTAGACCCTTTTTGTTAACATTGAAGTCAATGAGAACATCCTTTTCCCCTTTGAATTCACATGCCATGCCAAAAGTTTCAGCTACTTCATACTTTCACTTACAGACACTGAAAAAACTTTAAAGCGGTCACAAAATATTTAGCTATCCGGCTATGACTTTTCAGATCGTTATCGTTTACAATTTTTTGGTGAAAACGCAATTTACGTTTTGCGAATTTTTCACAAAAATGCAATAGGTTATAATGTAATCCTATGGAGGGGATTTAGAGTCTGTCATGTGACCTTAACATTGGAGATCTTTGTAATTAAAAATATCTTTACAAAAAGGGGAAACAAATTGGTCTCACGCCCACAAGATCTACTTTTCATACACAATTTTTATATCAAAACGTAGCTATGCTTGTCTGGTTTATGGCAATGTGACCAATTCTGCGATACGTATTTTAGTTTTAGTTATTGGAGCAACAGCCAGAAATTAAGTCTCATAGACTCTCATGTGAAATTATCTAAAAAATGTTGCTGCAGAACTCACAAAGACGCTCTTTTCTAAATCGCAGACATGGCCACATTTTTAAGTTTATCTACATAAATTTCATATCGATGCGTTTACAAGGGCCGTGTATTTCAAACGGTGTAGTCGTTGTATCAATTGCATGTACGTTTGAGGATTTATTAAGCTTTGTTTGGAGGCTTAAATCATGTATTAGATCTGTGAATTAAAAGCGTTTGTAATGTTATTTCTTTCCATAAATAACTTTCCTGACCTCAGTGCAATATTCCTCCTCACTGACCTGGGGGGAGGGGAAACCTATTGAGGGGGGAGGGGCGACCAGGAAGTCAGCATACTCTATACTTTGCAGATAGAGAAAGAAGCTGTGTGTCCTAAAGATAGTGTAGTGGTTATGGTGAATGTCTTTGGCAAGGGGCTCACCAATTAAGCTATTCAGCATTCCCACTCGCATTTTCCTCAGGAAATGCATTGTCTAGTTATATTATATTTTAATACTCCTGCTGCTGCCTCCATGCTGAGTAAAGCTTCATGACCTCTCTGGCACAGCGGATCCACCAACAGCCTCCGCTACAAGCTACCAGACCGGACTACCAGACCGGATCTAAACAGCAAGTGTAACTATAACAATGAACCTTATGTTAAACCCTGTTTTGCGGCATTTATACTGCAACCATTGGGCTGTCTGCAAGAGCTCATCTGCATTCTCTCTCTTTCTTGCTCTCCCTCTCTCTCTCTTTGTATATATATATATATTGTTGCTTTTGTTATGTTCATTTTTCAACAGTTTATTTTGTGTTCGTCGTGTCTGTGTCGTGTGCTTTAGTTTGTCCTAGGTTAATGTTAAATAAAATAATAGTATAAAATGTTTTTGCTTATTATGAAGTTAAATGTGTTGATGTTGATTTGTTTGATGTGAAGTTAGATGTGTTGAAAAACCTACAACTCTATCTCAAAAAGAAATGAAACATTTCCAAAAAATAAGTTTTTTTAATACAAAAATAAATTTAAATATAGCTCTCAATGCGTTTCTGAATGCGGTGCATTTCCGCAATCTGACCCGATAGCTGCTGCTCTAGCAGAGCATTTTGTTGGGTGAGGTAGCTCATCTTCCGCTGGTTTTGCAGGATCCTCTGGTGGGTCTTTTCGATGAGTCTGTTCTGCCTCCATCTCTTGATGCTTTTAGGATATAATAAAAAAACATTTGGATTTCAAATAACGTTACCAAATAAATAAATATTTTTTTTTGCTTATTAATCAATCATTATCATGTGTATACACTTGTTATGTGTCTAACACATCCCGGGAGTGCAGAATTATTAGGCAAATGAGTATTTGGACCACATCATCCTCTTTATGCATGTTGTCTTACTCCAAGCTGTATAGGCTCGAAAGCCTACTACAGATTAGGCATATTAGGTAATGTACATCTCTGTAATGAGAAGGTGTGTGGTCTAATGACATCAACACTCTATATCAGGTGTGCATAATTATTAGTCAATTTCCTTTTCTTTGGCAAAATGGGCCAAAAGAAGGATTTGACAGACTCTGAAAAGTCCAAAATAGAGAGATATCTAGCAGAGGGATGCAGCACTCTTAAAGCTGCAAAGCTTCTGAAGCGTGATCATCAAACAAAAGAAGCGTGTGGAAAAACAAAGGTGCAAAATAACTGCCCATGAACTGAGAAAAGTTAAGCGTGCAGCTGCCAAGATGCCACTTGCCACAAGATTGGCCATATTTCAGAGCTGCAACATCACTGGGGTGCCCAAAAGCACAAGGTGTGCAATACCCAGAGACATGGCCAAGGTAAGAAAGGCTGAAAGACGATGACCACTGAACAAGACACACAAGCTGCAACGTCAAGACTGTGCCAATAAATATCTCAAGAAAGATTTTTCTAAGGTTTTATGGACTGCTGAAATGAGAGTGAGTCTTGATGGGCCAGATGGAAGAGCCCGTGGCTGGATTGGTAAAGGGCAGGGAGCTCCAGTCCAACTCAGACGCCAGCAAGGTGGTGGTGGAGTACTGGTTTGGGCTGGTATCATCAAAGATGAGCTTGTGGGGCCTTTTCGGATTGAGGATGGAGTCAAGCTCAACTCCCAGTCCTACTGCCAGATTATGGAAGAGACCTTCTTCAAGCAGTGGTACAGGAAAAAGTCACCATCCTTCAAGAAAAACATGATTTTCATGCAGGACAATGCTCCATCACACGTGTCAAAGTACTCCACAGCGTGGCTGGCAAGAAAGGGTATTAAATAAAAAAAAGTAATGACATGGCCTCCTTGTTCACCTGATCTGAACCCCATTGAGAACCTGTGGTCCATCATCAAATGTGGGATTTACAAGGAGGGAAAACAGTACACCTCTCTGAACAGTGTCTGGGAGGCTGTGGTTACTGCTGCACGCAATGTTGATGGTGAACAGATCAAAACACTGACAGAATCCATGGATGTCAGGCTTTTGAGTGTCCTTGCAAAGAAAGGTGGCTATATTGGTCACTGATTTGTTTTTGTTTTGTTTTTAAATGTCAGAAATGTGTATTTGTGAATGTTGAGATGTTATATTGGTTTCACTGTTAAAAATAAATCATTGAAATGGCTATCTATTTATTTTTTGGTTAAGTTGCCTAATAATTCTGCACAGTAATAGTAGTCACCTGCACACACAGATATCCCCCGAAAATAACTAACACTAAAAACAAACTAAAAACTACTTCCAAAAAAATTCAGCTTTGATATTAATGAGTTTTTGGGGTTCATTGAGAACATGGTTGTTGTTCAATAATAAAATGAATCCTCAAAAAATACAACTTGCCTAATAATTATGCACTACCTGTATACTTCTAGCATCAATACCATATTATGGTTCTACAATCTGACAGGTGCGCTTTATATGTTGTCCATTTTTATATCTACATTTTGTTGTTGAAATGTTATTAATCATTGTGCACATATTTACCTTCCTGAATGAGGCTCACAGGACCGCTCTCTTCCTCCTGCTCTTCTGCTTGAGAAGTTGGGGTGGTGGGGGGGGGGAAGCTCCTCAGCTTGCTCCTCAACAGGAGCTGGGGTTGGGGAGTGGGAGGGCCCTGGCTGCTCCTCCTCATGCATCTCCTCCTCTGCCGCATCCTCCTCTGCCGCATCCTCCTCCTCCTCCTCATCGGCCTGGCGCCTTCTGCGCTTGGCGCGGACAACTGGCATTGGAGCTCCTATAATAACACAATGTTCATATATTATATAAATGTTTTCTAATGACGTATGCAAATTCTGTGTACTCTGCTGTATTGTATATGAATACAAATTGATTTATATAGACAGTTAACCAATGGGACAATGTTATATTAAAGGGTCTTGTGGGCACTACAGGGGACTGAGCGTGAGCTGGGATGCAACCATGTTAAAATGAGCTGTTTTTGTCTCCTTTGTTTTGTTCAGACCATCTCATGTTAAAAAAAGGGCCTGATGGAGCACACGGGATTACTATAACAACCCCACTCCTAACACAGGAATTTAGTGGTAATCTATATATATAAAACTCAACGTGTGTGTGTGCATAAATGTATGTATGTATGTATGTATGTATGTATGTATGTTCCAGCATCACGTACAAACGGCTAAAGATATTTATATGAAACTTGGCACACAGGTTACTTATATGTCAGCCACAAACATAGGATAGGTGGTTTAAACCTTACCCACCCCCACTTGCCATGGTCGGGGTTTTTCTTTAAAGTCCCATGCAAAGCAATGGGAAAATTATGTTCCCACATAACTTCTGTGTTCCTGTCTGCTGTCCCATGTCTTTTTTCAACAGTACTATGAATACCTTGGCTGGTGGTGATATATGTTAGCACAACATGGCATCTTGGTTAACAACATCTGACCTTACATGAATTACATATGACCTTACATAACTGTCACCAAAGGAGCTGCGGTGGCTCCACGCGATTGCCACTGCACTGACAAGTGATTCACCTCTGCAGCTAGGGGTTCGGATCCCGCTCTTGGCTACCTGTGAATTGAGTTTGGTGGTCTCAGCCCCGCCCCTGGTGGGTGTGCTATGCGAGGTTGGGTTGGGAGGACCCCCTCACACCCGCCATTGCCAACCGGGGCATGGAGAAAGGTGGCAGATTGCCTCTGGGGGAGGCCTCCCAACTCCTGCAGGCCGGCTCCTCTCTCTTTCGAGTTCACGCACAAAATACACTTTTTAAAAAAAAAACATAACTGTCAACAATAACTTACCTGGATGATATTTAGCCCGAAGACGTCTGACCTGATCCATTTGGCGCCTCTTCAGGTCAGACCACTTCTTCACAATTGCATTGTGGTCGTGTTGGCCGCCAAAGTCAGCGATTAGGGCGCTGACCACAGCCCTTTTCTCTGGCTGCCTCCGCAGCTTATCGTATCCTGTTTCCAGGAACTTCTGCAAGATGAAGAACAAAGTATATTGTTAGGCCCCGTACACACGACAGAGGAACTCGACGTGCTTGGCACGTCGAGTTCCTCGTCTCGTTTTGGGATGAAGCCGCCGAGGAGCTCGGCGGGCCGCCTTCTCCTATAGAACAACGCGGCCAACGAGAAAATAGAGAACATGTTCTCTATTTTCTCGTCGAGCTCCTCGGCGGCTCCATCGAGCCAAAACTGTACAGACGACAGAGATTCTCGGCAGAATCCGGGTTTTGACCGAGTTTCTCGGCGAATTCTGCCGAGAATCTCTGTCGTGTGTACGAGGCCTAATACTTCTGTTGACAGCCTTATGGATATATGACGTAAATGTATGCTATTCAACAATTGGAAGCATTCTCGCCTTATTAATCAATGACAGGGGTAACATGACAGATTTTATATCCTGCCATTTCGGTCGCCACCTTTTTTGCATAAATATAGCAGCCATTATCATTTGCATAATTATGAATATATTATTAACAACACAGGATACACGTATAGGGGAGATATGCGTTGCTAACTCTTTTCCCTGTCAGGAGCCTAACGCCCCGGGGGTCAGAGACGGGACCTTTTCGGAGGGCCACTGACGTATGTACCCGTCGCAGTTTTTTGTGATGTCACTCTTTAGGTGTGTGCACATTTTTCACTGCATCCGGGTGGAGTTTTTGGGTTGTGTTTTGCACGCCACAGGCTTTTCAACAGGAAAAAAACAGCTGGAGGCAGAATGGTTGCAAAACACTACGGGTTTGTTACCTAACTCTGGGTTTCAAGACCAGTCCACCTCCAGCTGTTGCAAAACTACTACTCCCATCAGCCACGGTCTGTCAGTGCATGCTAAGAATTTTACTTTTGCTGCATCTAGGGTGCCACAGTTTAGAGACCCGTGCATAAAGGCCTGAAAAATGGGGGCCTGCAGAACTTACAATACTAGAAGTGCCAGCATTCCCAGGCATGCTGGAAGTTGTAGTTCTGCAACATCTAAAGGGCAATATGTATTCGAACGTCCTTGGGCCTTGAGGACACTGAAGTCAGGACGTTCGCATACGTCCTATGTCCAAAAAATTTTTAAATTCATTATGCTAAATAACAAGGAAAAGTGCCTAAATACACATTTGCCAACCAGGGTGTCTGCAGCTGTCCAGGCATGCTGGGACTTGTAGTTTTGGAAAAGCAGGAGACACATTTTTTGTGAAATACTAATATCTGATCATATATACTAACTTTTAAACTAGACTAAAATGCAGTTGAAGATAATGAAATAACAGTGGTCGAAATACTTACACAAATCAGCAAATTGTCCTCAGATACAGTGAAATTACTTCCAACCATCTTGCTCTGCGATTGCGTTGCGATCAAAAAGTTGGAAACTGGCAAGGGTCCAGGAAATGGTCGCGTGTTGTTCGCGTGTTGATTGCGCTGCTTGGACCGAGATGGGTCCATATGGCTTCGGCTGTATGGACCACAGTAACTCTTTTCCCTGTCAGGAGCCTAACGCCCCGGGGGGTCAGAGACGGGACCTTTTCGGAGGACCACTGACGTATGCAACCGCCGCAGTTTTTTGTGATGTCAGTCTTTAGGTGTGTGCAAATTTTTCCTTGCACCGGGTGGAGTTTTTGGGTTGTGTTTTGCACGCCACAGGCTTTTCAACAGGAAAAAAACAGCTGGAGGCAGGATGGTTGCAAAACACTACGGGTTTGTTACCTAACTCTGGGTTTCAAGACCAGTCCACCTCCAGCTGTTGCAAAACTACTACTCCCATCAGCCACGGTCTGTCAGTGCATGCTAAGAATTTTACTTTTGCTGCATCTAGGGTGCCACAGTTTAGAGACCCGTGCATAAAGGCCTGAAAAACGGGGGCCTGCAGAACTTACAATACTAAAAGTGCCAGCATTCCCAGGCATGCTGGAAGTTGTAGTTCTGCAACATCTAAAGGGCAATATGTATTCGAACGTCCTTGGGCCTTGAGGACACTGAAGTCAGGACGTTCGCATACGTCCTATGTCCAAAAAAATGTTAAATTCATTATGCTAAATAACAAGGAAAAGTGCCTAAATACACATTTGCCAACCAGGGTGTCTGCAGCTGTCCAGGCATGCTGGGACTTGTAGTTTTGTAAAAGCAGGAGACACATTTTTTGTGAAATACTAATATCTGATCATATATACTAACTTTTAAACTAGACTAAAATGCAGTTGAAGATGATGAAATAACAGTGGTCAAAATACTTACACAAATCAGCAACTTTTCCTCAGACTTAGTGAAATTGCTTCCAACCATGTTGCTGTGTGATTGCGCTGCGATCATAAGTTGGAAACTGGCAAGGCTCCAGGAAATGGTCGCGTGTTGTTCGCGCAATTGCGCATGCGCGATCGAAAAATCGCAATCGCAATATGTATTTTGGTTAAAATATCATACATATTCGATTTCAGAGTGCTGCTACAGCAGTTTTCGAAATATCTGCAATCAATTTCGCATTCGCATGTTGCGATATTTCGATAAAATATCAGGAATATTCTGAGCCAATCAGAGCGCTCCTCCAGCATATCTCGAAATTGCGCAATAAATATCGCATTCGCATGTTGCGATATTTCGATAAAATATCACGAATATTCTGAGCCAATCAGAGCGCTCCTCCAGCATATCTCGAAATTCCGCAATAAATATCGCATTCGCATGTTGCGATATTTCGATAAAATATCACGAATATTCTGAGCCAATCAGAGCGCTCCTCCAGCATATCTCGAAATTCCGCAATAAATATCGCATTCGCATGTTGCGATATTTCGATAAAATATCACGAATATTCTGAGCCAATCAGAGCGCTCCTCCAGCATATCTCGAAATTCCGCAATAAATATCGCATTCGCATGTTGCGATATTTCGATAAAATATCGCGAATATTCTAAGCCAATCAGAGCGCTCCTACCGCAGTTATTAAAAAATCGCAATTATTTTCGCATTCGCAATAGCGAAAAATCGCAATCAATTAATTTCGATAAAATATCACGAATATTCGAATTTAGCGAATATATCTCGAATATTCGAATATATATTCGAGATATATCGCGAAATCGAATATGGCATATTCTGCTCAACACTAGTAGTCAATTTGTTCAGAAGGATCCAAGAGTTTCTTCAGATCCTGACACAGCTAAACCTATGCAGGTTGATGCAATTAAGAGATCTATTTCTACTCAGGAGAAAGAGAGAAGATGTTCAGAGAACCTCTGTCTATATTGCGGGGACTCTGGGCATTACGCAGTTAACTGTCCGAACAAGGTTAGAAGAACAATTGCGGTGACTGATGTGATTTTTGCCTGAACAAATAAACTCTATTACCCAGTCAATTTCCCGATTCATGCTATCTCATTTTATCATCCCTATTAAACTCATCTCTGATGGTAATGAAATAACTTGCTCTGCTATGCTGGACTCTGGGGCTGGAGATAACTTTATGGACATAGAATTTGCCCACAGTAATAAGATCCAAACAAGAAATAAGTCTGCTCCTATCGATATGGAGACAGTTGATGATTCACCCTTAACTTCAGAACCTGTTACCCATGAGACAGTCCCTTTGGTACTGCAATTTGAGGCTAATCATCATGAGTAGAGTTGAGCGGACACCTGAATGTTCGAGTTCGGGTCCGAACCCGAACTTTAAAAAAAAAATTTGGGTTCGGCAACCCGAACCCGAACTCCGAACCCCATTGTAGTCAATGGGACACGGACTTTTAGAAAAAAAAAATGCGCGGAGGTCCCCGCAAATTCAATAACCAGACCCTTTAGGTCTGGTATGGATATTAAGGGGAACCCCGCCGTCAATTTAAAAAAAAAATGACGTGCGGTTCCCCCTAAATATCCATAACCAGACCCTTCAGGTCTGGTATGGATATTCAGGGGAACCCCCGCCGTCAATTTAAAACAAAAATGACGTGCGGTTCCCCCTATTTATACATAACCAGACCCGTTATCCAAGCACGTTGACCTGGCTGGCCGCAGAAAAGAGGGGGGGACAGAGTGCGGCCCCCCCTCTCCTGAACCGCACCAGGCCACATGCCCTCAACATGGGGAGGATGTCCCCATGTTGATGGGGACAAGGGTCTCGTCCCCACAACCCTTGCTGCACTGGATGGATGGATCTTCTCATCGCTGGAGCGGAGATCACCCGACGCAGGATCTTCTCATTGCTGGAGATCACCCGCAGCCGTCGCAGGATCAGGACAACGCAGGAAGCCGGGAACGAGTGGATTTCTCACCGAGTTTTTTTTTTTTTTTTAATAAAGGACGTTATTCTATGGTGTCAGTGTGTTTTTTTACAATACTTTACACTTCCTTCGTGAAATGGTAGGGGTACAGTGTACCCCATTACCATTTCACACAGGGGGGGGTCAGGATCTGGGGGTCCCCTTTGTTAAAGGGGTCTTCCAGATTCTGATAAACCTCCCGCCCGCATACCCCCACAACCACCGGGCAAGGGTTGTGGGGATGAGACCCTTGTCCCCATCAACATGGGGACATCCTCCCCATGTTGAGGGCATGTGGCCTGGTGCGGTTCAGGAGAGGGGGGCCGCACTCTGTCCCCCCCATCTTTTCTGCGGCCGGCCAGGTCAACGTGCTCAGATAACGGGTCTGGTTATGGATATTTAGGGGGAACCGCACGTCATTTTTGTTTTAAATTGACGGCGGGGTTCCCCTGAATATCCATACCAGACCTGAAGGGTCTGGTTATGGATATTTAGGGGGAACCGCACGTCATTTTTTTTTTAAATTGACGGCGGGGTTCCCCTTAATATCCATACCAGACCTAAAGGGTCTGGTTATTGAATTTGCGGGGACCTCCGCGCATTTTTTTTTCCCGAACTCCGATCCCGGACCCGAACTTTTTTCAATTGTTCGGGTCCGGGTTCGGGAAAAACCCAAAGTCCGTACCGAACCCGAACTTTACAGTTCGGGTTCGCTCAACCCTAATCATGAGACCATCGGTATTTAGCTGATTACGTCACCCAAATTTCCTGTCATCCTGGGCATTCCTTGGGTTTTCCACCCATAATCCCTCCATCAACTGGGAAGCGAGGATTATAAACTTTACATCCCCCATTGAGAGGAATTCTGTAGAGAACCTTGTCAAATAAGTTCTTTGCCGGTCAAGGAATGTTGTTATTAATGCAGTCATATGACAACCTGCCTCCACAATATCATGAGTTCTGGGATGTCTGTGATAAGAAGAATGCCGATCAGTTACCTCCTCATCGACAATATGATTGTCCCATTGAACTGCTCCCAGGGGCTGAAATACCTTCTGGTCGCCTTTTCAATCTTTCAGAACCTGAATTAAAGATGAGAACTTAGAGAAGGGCTTCATTTGACCCTCAACGTCTCCTGCAGGGGCAGCCCTGTTCTGTGTTGCAAAGAAAGATTCCACCTTACGTCCATGCATTGACTACCGTGACTTGAATAAAATCATTATTAAAAACCGCTATCCACTTCCTTTAATTTCTGAAATGTTGGAAAGACTCCGCTCTGCCAAAGTCTTCACAAAACTAGACTTACAGGGGCATATAACCTCATCTGCATGCGTCAAGGAGACTAATGGAAAACCGCCTTTAGGACCAGATATAGCCATTTTGAGTCCCTGGTTATGCCTTTTGGCCTCTGCAACGCCCCTGCCACTTTCCAACACTTCATCAATGATGCTTTTCGAGACCTATTCGACCAGTTTGTGATTGCTTATCTGGATGTTATTCTCATCTTTTCTAATAACCTGGAGGAACATCGCAAACATGTTTGCACTGTCCTTGAAAGGCTGAGGAAGAACCAACTTTATATTAAATTGGAGAAATTCGAGTTTGAACGAACTCAGATGCAGTTCTTGGGATATATTATTTCTCCTAAAGGAGTAAGCATGGATCCTGAGAAGATCAAAGCAGTGGTGGATTGGCCTGCCCCTAGTAATGTTAAAGAGATACAAAGATTTGTTGGTTTTGCCAACTTTTACAGAAAATTCATAAGAAACTTCTCTAAAGTGATAGCACCAATTACACAGCTGACAAAGAAAGGGATGCCCTTTGTGTGGTCAGCTGAGGCACAGACTGCTTTTATTAAGCTAAAGACTCTTTTCACTTCTGCACCAATATTGGTACATCCCGATCTTGAAGTTCCTTTTTTAGTGGAAGTGGATGCCTCAGACTGTCATGGACCTGCCACCTAAGGGTGCATTCACACCACGATTTTGTCATCCTTTTTTTACTCACGATTTTAGCTTTAAAATTGTACAAATCTGTATGGCAAAACGGATCCATTCACTGCCATTCATTAATTTAGGTCCCCAAGTGCATCCGATTTGATCCACATACGATTTGATACGATTTAAAATCGCATCAAAAATCGTGTTTGACCACGATTTTTGGTCCTGATTTGAAATCGTATTAAAATCGTGTCCGTTTTTATTTTATATTGTGGTCAATGTAAATCGTACTAAATCGGATGACTGTGCGATAAATCGTACCCGATTTTTTATTACTAGGGTTGAGTGAACCCGAACGGAGGTCCCCGCAAATTCAATAACCAGACCCTTTAGGTCTGGTATGGATATTCAGGGGAACCCCGCCGTCAATTTAAAACAAAAATGACGTGCGGTTCCCCCTAAATATCCATAACCAGACCCTTCAGGTCTGGTATGGATATTCAGGGGAACCCCGTCGTCAATTTAAAACAAAAATGACGTGCGGTTCCCCCTAAATATCCATAACCAGACCCTTCAGGTCTGGTATGGATATTCAGGGGAACCCCGCCGTCAATTTAAAACAAAAATGACGTGCGGTTCCCCCTAAATATCCCAAGAAGAGGAAAGACCTTTCCTCTTCTCTGGCTTCCCCAGTGACGTAGCAGAGGGTACGTCAGAGGGGGCGGGGTCACGTGACGGGTGGCTCTGCCTCCTCTATATAAGAAATGTCACAGCTTCAGCCGCTCATTCGCTGGGCTGTGCCCAGCGGTGAGAGGAGGTCCGGGATGCTGCTGCACCGGATGGATGGATCTTCACATCGCCGGAGCGGAGATCACCCGACGCTGGATCTTCTCATCGCGGGAGATCACCCGCAGCCGTCGCAGGATCAGGACAACGCAGGAAGCCGGGAACGAGTGGATTTGTCACCGCTGGATGTTTTTTTTTTTAATAAAGGACTTTATTCTTTGGTGTCAGTGTGTTTTTTTACAATACTTTACACTTCCTTTGTGAAATGGTAGAGGTACAGTGTACCCCATTACCATTTCACACGGGGGGGGGGTCAGGATCTGGGGGTCCCCTTTGTTAAAGGGGTCTTCCAGTTTCTGATAAACCTCCCGCTCGCATACCCCCACAACCACCGGGCAAGGGTTGTGGGGATGAGACCCTTGTCCCCATCAACATGGGGACATCCTCCCCATGTTGAGGGCATGTGGCCTGGTGCGGTTCAGGAGAGAGGGGGGGCCGCACTCTGTCCCCCCCTCTTTTCTGCGGCCGGCCAGGTCAACGTGCTCGGATAACGGGTCTGGTTATGGATATTTAGGGGGAACCGCACGTCATTTTTGTTTTAAATTGACGGCGGGGTTCCCCTGAATATCCATAACTTATTTAAAATCAGGATCCGATTTTTTAGTGAAAATTTTGACATACGATTACATACGATTTTGTCACATACGATTCCATCCGATTTAACGGTCCATTTATCGGATGGTAAAATCGTGGTGTGAACCTAGCCTAAGAGTTAATAGTGCAGACTGATTCCAGTGATTGGCTGCCTTATTTAAACACCTCAGCACCACTGTATCTTCGCTGCCTGATCTGCAGTTCATACCTGTTCCCGTGACTTCCTGTTCCTGTGATCTGATCTGTTTCCTGTGTTTGACCCGGCTTGTTTGACTACGATTGCTCTCTGTTATCCTGATCCCGGCCTGCCTTGTGACCACTCTCAGCTCTACCCTGCTTGATATCCTGTTGCCAAACTTGCCTGTATCCTGACCATTCTATGCCTGTCGTCTATGCCTACATCTGATCGTCTGTTACCAAACCCGGCTTGTCTGACTACGCATTCAGTGTCTCCCCAGCCCTGCATCTACCATCCTGCTGCCTATTCCCTGCTGCACCAGCTGGACTCACAAGAACAAGATGAACCAGGCACCCATACACCGCCATTCTCTTGCGGCCACTGTTGCAACATCGGTGGCCCTTGAGCCGGGGGTTGTACGAGAAGGCCTTCCTTCTGCACGTCAGGCTCACCCCGGCAGGTACGTAACAGTATCAGGCAGCCATGTCTGAGCCTGCAAGTGGGAAGTCGGCCATGGATGACATCTGTCAGCACCTTGCAGCCCTTGCCCAAGCAGTCATATCGCTACAGGAGGGTTATACGCAGTTGGAACAATGTGTACAGATGCTAGCTACGCCAGCAAGCACTTCTGCACCTTCTGCCTCAGGGACTGCCCCTGCAGCGCCCTCAGTGGTGATGCTGCACCCTGAACCCAGAGTTCCAGCACCAGAGCGATTTTCAGGCGACCGAGGAAAATGTAGATCCTTCCGCAACGCATGTGAACTGTACTTCGCCCTGCAACCTCAAACTTTCTCTCTTGAAACCACTAAAGTAGGATTCATCATATCACTGCTTCAGGGTGAGCCCCAGTCCTGGGCTCATCGGATGTTGGAGAAGCACGATGTATTGTTACAGTCCATGTCTGCCTTCTTCGGCGCGATGGCCGAATTATACGATGACCCACAACGAACCACCACAGCAGAGGCTGCCCTTCATACACTCCAGCAAGGCCGCAGAACGGCTGAAGATTATGTTACAGACTTCAGACGCTGGAGTGCAGACACAAAATGGAATGACGCAGCCCTGCGACACCAGTTCCGCTTGGGGTTGTCTGAAGGTCTGAAAGATGAACTGGCACGTGTTGGAGTCCCAAATACCCTGGAAGCCCTTATCACACTGGTCATTCAAATTGACCGTCGGGTCCGTGAGCGAGGATCCGAAAGATCAGCCCAGCAGCCACGTCCAGTCTGGATGATGCCCCGGATCCCAGCTCCTAGTTACCCTGCACCTGTTGACTTCACTCCAGCTCAGCCCGCTCCTGTCACTACTGCTATCGACGCTCCAGAGCCTATGCAAATCGGTCTAATACGCCGCCCTCTGTCTCCAGAAGAACGCCTGCACCGACGACAGAATAACCTTTGCCTGTACTGTGGGGAAGCAGGCCACTATGTGCGTTCCTGTCCAACCAAGACACGTAAGTGGCACATGATCACTTCAGTTAATAACTTTTCTTCATCTACCACTGCCACCAACCTAACCCTTCCTATTTCTTTCCAGCTCCTAGTAATGGAGGTGGCAGTTACCGCGATCATTGATTCCGGGGCCTGCAGCTGCTTCATCGATCTAACCTTTGCAACACAACAACGTATTCCCTTGAGGCCTAAAGCACAAATACTTTCTGTTTTTCTAGCTGACGGGTCATGTATCAAGTCTGGACCTGTGACCCAAGAGACCTTTTCCTTACCCGTGTTGGCCTCCTCCCAACATAAAGAAATCTTAAGCCTTGATGTTATCTCTTCCCCGCTATTCCCTGTTATTCTGGGCCTACCCTGGCTGCAGGCGCATAATCCGCAAATTGACTGGGCCACAGGGAGTCAAAAAACAGGAAGAAAGTATCCTCACATGTAGTGGACATGTGGATACGTTTGTAAAACACGTGCCGCGTCCTAAAATTTCAATAAACACAAAGCTTGGAGGGCATATCATGGACTTTAGAGGCACAGTAGTCTGGTATAGGTATAATGCTAGAGAGACAATCTCTTTGGTTAAAAAAAGGGGTTATTTAATACAGCATAAACATAATACATTAACAAAAATATTCCAGTTCCGTAGGAACTATGAATATAAACAGCAAGCTCAATTAATTACATCAGAGTCCCATGTACTTCACAAATGATATATACAAAAGGGTAAATCATAATAATGATACAAATCTTAGATAAAGATCAAGGAACCGTTGTAAAGAGTCTGTCTAACGAAGTATAGAAGGGACAAGAAAGGCTTGATGTTGCGAAGAACAATGATGTAATGCTACGGCTCTGACCGGTTTCGCGTTGGTAACAACGCTTCTTCAAAGAGCACCTTAAATGAGATTAGCTGAAGAACACAATACTAAAGTTATACAGCAGAACAAGTTCAAAAAAACACACTAGATTAACATTTTATATATATATACACATCAATACAAAAATATGGTAATTACACGGTGGGTTGCAGGGGGGTAGCTGGGCATCACAAGAAGCTCCAAGGGTGGGGATACACCTCAATTGGGGTGTTCCTCAGAAGCAAGCGCAGAGAGCATGTCAACCAACCAACATTGCAAGACACACAGTGGGGACAGGGCAAAAGTGATGGGCTGATAGAAATAGATGTAATGGAGGAAGGTAAATAGAGAGAGCATAAACGTTGTATGACTTACATAGATTAAAATCGTTTAAAAAATTCCAATGTCCAGAAGGAGAATTATATCGATCGGACAGGTGACATCCATATACTTAGTGTAATCGGCTTCAGTGAGTAAGATATCCCCAAGGGGCAGAACTCCAAAGAAAGGATACGCAAAAATATCACTAATTGGACAAAGTAAACAATAAAAAAAAACGAAAAAAAAAAAAAAAGACCGACCTGACAGACCATGGAAGATGATAGCCATGGATTTTGTTGTGGAACTTCCCCCATCAGAAGGATGCAGATCCATCTTCGTGGTAGTGGACCGACTGTCCAAAATGGCCCATTTCTTGCCTCTGAAGAATACTCCCTCAGCCATGGAGACAGCTCAAGTATTTATCAGAGAGATTGTGAGGCTTCACGGGGTCCCTATGAACATTGTCTCGGATCGGGGGGTTCAGTTCACTTCCAGATTCTGGAAAACTCTGTGTGAAGCCCTTAGAATCGAAAGATCCTTGTCCTCCGCCTACCATCCCCAGACCAATGGACAGACAGAGAGGACCAATCAGACATTGGAACAGTAATCCGATGCTTCACCACTTTTGTCCAGGATGACTGGGTATCGCTGCTGCCACTGGCGGAGTTCGCCTACAATAATGCCACTCATTCTGCCACAGGTCAGTCACCCTTCTTTGCAAATTATGGTTTTCACCCATCCTTCTTGCCTGACTTTATTCCAGAGACCACAGTTCCTGCTGTTCAAGACACAGTGGATTTCCTAAACCGCAACAATAAGTTGCTTCAAGAATCGGTTACCAAGGCACAAGCAGCAAGCAAGATGGTTTTTGACAGGAAAAGGAGGGGTGAACTGATTCTCCACCCGGGAGACCAGATATGGTTGTCTACTTCAAATCTCCGGTTGGCATGTCCCTCAAAGAAACTGGCACCTAAATTTGTGGGACCATTCAGAGTCAAGAGGAAACTTAATGAGGTTGCTTATGAATTATCCTTACCTGATTCACTTAAGATAAATCCTGTCTTCCATGTTTCTCTCTTAAAACCCGCAGTTCCTGACTCTTTTCCAGATAGAGTATCCAAGCCACCAGAACCTGTGACCATCAATGGCGAAGAGGAGTATAAGGTGGAGGCTATCATAGACTGTAGGAGAAGAAGGAATCAGGTACAGTACCTGGTTAAGTGGAAGGTGTAACGGACCTATGTATTCTGCCTGGACATTCAGTGAGGCATACAAAGAACTGCATGACTTGTTACAATTGGATTTACCACATTATATTCTGAGCTCAAAGGGTTAATTGTAGAGTGACTCTTTCACTGCTAAATTCTAATTGACTCTCTGTTGGGTATTACCAGTTAACAGCCTCCTGTCAGGGGTTTGTTAATGGGATTATCTGTGAATGTGTATTGTTCTAAAGCAGTGGTTCTCAACCTTCTAGTGCCGTGACCCCTTGATGAAATTTCCCAAGTTGACTGTTACCCCTAACAGTAAAATTATTTTCATAGCGTGGGTTGTTAGGCAAGGCAAGACAAGTAATTTGCGCCCCTAACCCACAGATATTTAGCACTCCCCGAGTCCTTTTAATGGCAACTATAATCACAGGTAGTGTCACTCACTGTGCCTCCGGCTTCACTGTGTTTCCGACTTCGTGGTGTCTCGTAGCAGTGACACCTATGCCGAAATCAGGAGATAGGGTCTCCTCCAGCCCCTCCCACTCCCTCCCACTTTACATTCCTCACCAGTCAGCTGACTAGTCTTTGCCCCCAGCCATGCCGTGAACTGAATGGGTGCCTGCGAAGAGGCTGGGTGGGCAGCTGCGGGTTCCAGGAACAGCCCAGCTGGGTGGCCACAGGCTCCAGGCATAGCAAAAAGGCTGGGAGAGTGATGCAGGCTTCAGGAACAGACCAGGATTTGGTGACCCCTGGCAAATCCTCATTCGACCCCCGAGGGGGTCCCGACCCCCAGGTTGAGAACCACTGTTCTAAAGGTTAATTGAATTCTATTGAGAAAGGAATGTGTCTGACCAGGTCATGTTAAGTGGATCTCGGTGCCTAAGTGGCTAGATACTGACTAAATGATTAATTCAAGAAGATGTCATTATTTCAAAGTATCTGTATTGAAACCCCCCCACTGTGTGAGGGGGGGGGCGGAGATTGTCATTGTTCCTGTACAGCTTGTAACCACATATAAGCTAGGTGTATGTACCATTAAAAGTTCTGTCTTGTTTGACCCTTCAAACGCAGCCTCGACTCGTTCTTGAAAGGGGACTCTCTCTCTCTCTGGATCTCGTGGATGGGATATACCGGCTGTACCTGCATATCACAACTTGCCAGGGAAAAGGACGTCTCCAAAGGCTGATACCCCCTCACTACCAGTGGGTAGCCATTACAGAAGGGTTATGGCCCAGAGGATAACTCTTGGGAGGTTGAACAGGATGTGCACGCCAGAGACCTGGTTAATGCCTTTTTTTGCAGAAATCCACAGAAGAGAGACCTGTTGGGCACCCGGAGGTTGCCCGTAAGGGGGGGGGGCAATGTCATGGACCTGCCACCTAAGAGTTAATAGTGCAGACTGATTCCAGTGATTGGCAACAGGCTGCCTTATTTAAACACCTCAGCAGCACTGTGTCTTCGCTGCCTGATCTGCAGTTCATACCTGTTCCCGTGACTTCCTGTTCCCGGCAGGTACGTAACACAGACTCTGCTGTGGGAGCTATCCTTTCCCAGCGAAAAGGAGAAAAGATGCAGCTTCATCCTTGTGCATATTTCTCTCGCTTAATGTCATCAGTCGAAAGAAATTATGACATCGAAATAAAGAGTTACTGGCAATTAAGGAAGCCTTTTCTGAATGGAGGCAGCTGCTGGAAGGGGCTAAAAATTCAATAACTGTTCTCACTAATCATAAAAATCTAGAATTCATTCGTTCTGCCAAGAGAATGTCTTCTAGACAAGCACATTGGTCACTGTTATTTTCCAGGTTTAATTTTATCATCTCATATCGACCTGGGTCAAGGAGTGATAAGGCTGGTATTATCAAGGATGTTTACAGAAGCATGCCAGGAAGACAACCCTGAATGTACTATCCTGCCTCAAAAGAACTTCATAGGGGCCACGGGTTTCAGGACATTCTTAAAGGAGGGGTATGAAAATTACCCTATTCTCAATAATCTGCCTACGGATATTAATCTTGTGTACAAGAACGGCTTTTGGACTCATAAACATAGTCTTTATGTGCCTGAATCTGCTCGGAATTGAAGCCCTCGGGTGGGTTCATGACTCAAAACTGGCTGGGCACAGGGCCGGACTGGGAGTAAAAACCAGCCCTGGAAAACATTTCATACCAGCCCCATAGCATTATTATACCAGCCCAACATCATAACGTCATTATTTTCTTGTTCATATAAGAGAAAACCATACATTTTAAAGAAACATTTAAAGAGCGTATTATATAAAGATAAGACAGATATGAAAGCACATAGGGCTAGGGAGATTATATATATATATTTATTACACAGTGGAACCTCAGATTACGAGCATAATCCGTTCCAGGAGAATGCTCGTAATCCAAAGTGCTCACATATCAAAGTGAGTTTCCCCATTGAAGTTAATGGAAACGAAAATAATTTGTTCCGCATTGACTTCAATTGCATGCAATACCGCATGTGGCCAGAGGTGGGGGGCGCCGGAGAGCATCGGAGACACTCGGAAATGTCACTTGCCATCCGTCCCCTGCCACCAGATTTAGTGTGTCACTTGCCACCCATCCCGTCACCAGATTCAGCGTGTCACTTGTCACTTGGACTGGGTGACAGCAGGGGGACTGGGCGACAGCAGGGGGACTGGCTGACAGCAAGGGGACTGGGCGACAGCAAGGGGACTGGGCGACAGCAAGGGGACTGGGCGACAGCAAGGGGACTGGGTTACAGAGGACTGGGAGACTGGGTGACAGAGAGCTGGGTGACAGGAGACTGGGTGACAGGAGACTGGGTGACAGAGAGCTGGGTGACAGGAGACTGGGTGACAGAGAGCTGGGTGACAGAGAGCTGGGTGACAGGAGACTGGGTGACAGGAGACTGGGTGACAGGAGACTGGGTGACAGAGAGCTGGGTGACAGAGAGCTGGGTGACAGGAGACTGGGTGACAGAGCTGGGTGTCAGGAGACTGGGTGACAGGAGACTGGGTGACAGGAGACTGGGTGACAGAGAGCTGGGTGACAGGAGACTGGGTGACAGAGAGCTGGGTGACAGGAGACTGGGTGACAGAGAGCTGGGTGACAGGAGACTGGGTGACAGAGAGCTGGGTGACAGGAGACTGGGTGACAGAGAGTTGGGTGACAGAGAGCTGGGTGACAGAGAGCTGGGTGTCAGGAGACTGGGTGACAGAGAGCTGGGTGACAGAGGGCTGGGTGACAGAGAGCTGGGTGACAGGAGACTGGGTGACAGGAGACTGGGTGACAGGAGACTGGGTGACAGAGAGCTGGGTGACAGAGAGCTGGGTGACAGAGAGCTGGGTGACAGGAGACTGGGTGACAGGAGACTGGGTGACAGGAGCCTGGTTGACAGGAGACTGGGTGACAGAGCTGGGTGACAGAGAGCTGGGTGACAGGAGACTGGGTGACAGAGAGCTGGGTGACAGGAGACTGGGTGACAGAGAGCTAGGTGACAGAGAGCTGGGTGACAGAGAGCTGGGTGACAGAGAGCTGGGTGACAGGAGACTGGGTGACAGGAGACTGGGTGACAGAGAGCTGGGTGACAGAGCTGGGTGACAGAGAGCTGGGTGACAGGAGACTGGGTGACAGGAGACTGGGTGACAGGAGACTGGGTGACAGAGTGCTGGGTGACAGGAGACTGGGTGACAGAGAGCTGGGTGACAGGAGACTGGGTGACAGAGAGCTGGGTGACAGGAGACTGGGTGACAGAGAGCTGGGTGACAGGAGACTGGGTGACAGAGAGCTGGGTGACAGGAGACTGGGTGACAGAGAGCTGGGTGACAGGAGACTGGGTGACAGAGAGCTGGGTGACAGGAGACTGGGTGACAGAGAGCTGGGTGACAGAGAGTTGGGTGACAGAGTTGGGTGACAGGAGACTGGGTGACAGAGAGCTGGGTGACAGGAGACTGGGTGACAGAGAGCTGGGTGACAGGAGACTGGGTGACAGAGAGCTGGGTGACAGAGAGCTGGGTGACAGGAGACTGGGTGACAGAGAGCTGGGTGACAGAGAGTTGGGTGACAGAGAGTTGGGTGACAGAGAGTTGGGTGACAGAGAGTTGGGTGACAGGAGACTGGGTGACAGAGAGCTGGGTGACAGGAGACTGGGTGACAGAGAGCTGGGTGACAGAGAGTTGGGTGACAGAGACTGGGAAACAGAGAGCTGGGTGACAGGGACCTGGGTGACAGAGAGCTGGGTGACAGGGACCTGGGTGACAGGGACCTGGGTGACAGGGACTGGGTGACAGGGACCTAGGTGACAGAGAGCTGGGTGACAGGGACTGGGTGACAGGGACCTAGGTGACAGAGAGCTGGGTGACAGGGACCTGGGTGACAGAGAGCTGGGTGACAGGGACTGGGTGACAGGGACCTAGGTGACAGAGAGCTGGGTGACAGGGACTGGGTGACAGGGACCTAGGTGACAGAGAGCTGGGTGACAGGGACTGGGTGACAGAGAGCTGGGTGACAGGGACTGGGTGACAGAGAGCTGGGTGACAGAGACTGGGTGACAGGGACTGGGTGACAGAGAGCTGGGTGACAGAGAGCTGGGTGACAGGGACCTGGGTGACAGGGACCTAGGTGACAGAGAGCTGGGTGACAGGGACCTGGGTGACAGGGACTGGGTGACAGGGACCTAGGTGACAGAGAGCTGGGTGACAGGGACCTGGGTGACAGGGACCTAGGTGACAGAGAGCTGGGTGACAGGGACTGGGTGACAGAGAGCTGGGTGACAGGGACTGGGTGACAGGGACCTAGGTGACAGAGAGCTGGGTGACAGGGACTGGGTGACAGAGAGCTGGGTGACAGGGACTGGGTGACAGAGAGCTGGGTGACAGAGACTGGGTGACAGAGAGCTGGGTGACAGGGACCTGGGTGACAGAGAGCTGGGTGACAGAGAGCTGGGTGACAGAGAGCTGGGTGACAAGGACTGGGTGACAGGGACTGGGTGACAGAGAGCTGGGTGACAGGGACCTGGGTGACAGAGAGCTGGGTGACAGAGAGCTGGGTGACAGGGACCTGGGTGACAGAGAGCTGGGTGACAGGGACCTGGGTGACAGAGAGCTGGGTGACAGGGACTGGGTGACAGAGAGCTGGGTGACAAGGACTGGGTGACAGAGAGCTGGGTGACAGAGACTGGGTGACAGAGACTGGGTGACAGGGACCTGGGTGACAGAGAGCTGGGTGACAGGGACTGGGTGACAGGGACCTAGGTGACAGAGAGCTGGGTGACAGGGACTGGGTGACAGGGACCTAGGTGACAGAGAGCTGGGTGACAGGGACCTGGGTAACAGAGAGCTGGGTGACAGGGACTGGGTGACAGGGACCTAGGTGACAGAGAGCTGGGTGACAGGGACTGGGTGACAGGGACCTAGGTGACAGAGAGCTGGGTGACAGGGACTGGGTGACAGAGAGCTGGGTGACAGAGACTGGGTGACAGAGAGCTGGGTGACAGGGACTGGGTGACAGGGACCTGGGTGACAGGGACCTGGGTGACAGGGACCTAGGTGACAGAGAGCTGGGTGACAGGGACCTGGGTGACAGGGACTGGGTGACAGGGACCTAGGTGACAGAGAGCTGGGTGACAGGGACCTGGGTGACAGAGAGCTGGGTGACAGGGACCTGGGTGACAGGGACCTAGGTGACAGAGAGCTGGGTGACAGGGACTGGGTGACAGAGAGCTGGGTGACAGGGACTAGGTGACAGAGAGCTGGGTGACAAGGACTGGGTGACAGGGACTGGGTGACAGAGAGCTGGGTGACAGAGACTGGGTGACAGAGAGCTGGGTGACAGGGACCTGGGTGACAGAGTGCTGGGTGACAGGGACTGGGTGATAGGGACCTAGGTGACAGAGAGCTGGGTGACAGGGACTGGGTGACAGGGACCTGGGTGACAGAGAGCTGGGTGACAGGGACTGGGTGACAAGGACCTGGGTGACAGGGACCTGGGTGACAGAGAGCTGGGTGACAGAGACTGGGTGACAGGGACCTAGGTGACAGAGAGCTGGGTGACAGGGACTGGGTGACAGGGACCTGGGTGACAGAGAGCTGGGTGACAGGGACCTGGGTGACAGAGAGCTGGGTGACAGGGACTGGGTGACAAGGACCTGGGTGACAGGGACCTGGGTGACAGAGAGCTGGGTGACAGGGACCTAGGTGACAGGGACTGGGTAGAGAGAGAGCTGGGTGACAGGGACTGGGTAGAGAGAGAGCTGGGTGACAGGGACTGGGTAGAGAGAGAGCTGGGTGACAGGGACTGGGTAGAGAGAGACTATACAGTCCAGATTACAATTTGCAGGGGCAGAAAAGGTGACAGAGAAAGGGGGGTGCACCATGCAACCCCCCCCCCCCTCTCTCACTGTCACCTCTGCTGCCCCTGCAAATTGTAATCTGGACTGTATAATCGCTCTCACCATTGCATGGAATCACCCTCCCCCCCTCCCCCTCTGCACCTACCTTTTCTTCCTTCTGCTCCAAGGCTGGCCGGCGCGATACACTTCTTCTCCTCTGCGGCTCTGCCTTCACACGTGGCTCTGCAGGAGAAACATAGTGGGCGGTGCTGGCGCCGCACGGGACGATGGGACGTTCGGTTCTCCTGCTCGGCTCCTCCCCTCCCTCAAACACATGATCGCTCCAGTCCAGTGTGCACACTTCACACAGCGCGGGAAGGAAAGTGCAGCGGCGAGCATGGCGGCCGCAACCCGCCGGCGACCGGCCCGCCGCTGCTCTTTATTAACATAATGTAATAGACATGACACTGGACTGGAGTGAAGGCAGCATAGGGCAGGCATGCGTATAATTGTAAAGTGCAGCCGCGATGGCGGCCGCGGCCCACAGCCACAGGCACAGCTGGTTAATTTGACTGTCAGCAGGCGGCCTACCGGGAATTTTCCCGCTATCCCGGTAGGCCAGTCCGGCCCTGGCTGGGCATTTGGGGATTTCCAAAACAGAAGAGTTCTTGTTACTTTCCCTTTGGTGGCCCAGCTATAAGAAAGATGTCAAACATTATGTGGCCTAATGCCTGACCTGTGCATGCAGTAAGACTCCCCGGGTGTCTCCTTTTGGGGTTGCTCTAGCCACTCCCTGTTCCATCAAGACCATGGGGCTCAATTTCTATGGACTTTGTGGTAGATTTACCTCCCTCAAGAGAAATTACCACTATCTTGGTTGTTGTTGACCGTCTCACTAAGATGGCTCATTTTATACCGGTTAAGGGGGTACCTTCAGCTGAACAAACTGCTGAGTTAATGCTTCGAGAAGTATTTAAACTACATGCAATCCCTGACAATGTGGTGTCTGACAGAGGACTATAGTTTACTTCAAGATTTTGGAAAAACCTTTGCTCAGCCTTAGGTGTAACAGTTAATCTGTCTTCTGCTTTTCATCCGCAGTCTAATGGTCAGATTGAGAGGACCAATCAAACCTTGGAGCAGTACCTTTGATGTTTTGTCAGTTATCTTCAGGATGACTGGGTGGATTATCTTTCTACAGCAGAGTTTGCATATAACAATTCTAAACATAGCTCCACTTCTCAAAGTCCTTTTTATTTAAACAACGGGTATCATCCAGTTTTTATTCCTGATCTCCCTATCTCAACTCCAATTCCTTCTGTTACCTACAGATTAATTACATTGCAGGAGATTTGTGAGAAATTGATCTAAACATTGAGGGAGGCTCAGGAATGTTACAAGAAGGCTGCTGACATTGCAGATCACTTCCTACCTTTCATGTGGGTGACAAAGTTTGGTTATTAACCACTTACCCCCCGGACCATATTGCTGCCCAAAGACCAGAGTACTTTTTGCGATTCGGGACTGCGTCGCTTTAACAGACAATTGCGCGGTCGTGCGACGTGGCTCCCAAACAAAATTGGCGTCCTTTTTTTCCCACAAATAGAGCTTTCTTTTGGTGGTATTTGATCACCTCTGCGTTTTTTATTTTTTGCGCTATAAACAAAAATAGAACGACAATTTTGAAAAAAATGAATATTTTTTACTTTTTGCTGTAATAAATATCCCCCAAAAATATATAAAAAAACATTTTTTTTCCTCAGTTTAGGCCGATACGTATTCTTCTACATATTTTTCGTAAAAAAAAATCGCAATAAGCGTTTATTGATTGGTTTGCGCAAAAGTTATAGCGTTTACAAAATAGGGGGTATTTTTATGGCATTTTTATTAATATTTTTTTTACTAGTAATGGCGGCGATCAGCGATTTTTTTTTCGGTATTGCGACATTATGGCGGACACTTCGGACATTTTTGACACATTTTTGGGACCATTGGCATTTTTATAGCGATCAGTGCTATAAAAATGCATTAGATTACTATAAAAATGCCACTGGCAGTGAAGGGGTTAACACTAGGGGGCGGGGAAGGGGTTAAGTATGCCTGGGTGTGTTCTTACTGTGGGGGGGGGGGGTGGCCTCACTAGGGGAAACACTGATTTTCTGTTCATACATTGTATGAACAGAAAATCAGCATTTCCCCTGCTGACAGGAACGAGAGCTGTGTGTTTACACACACAGCTCCCGTTCCCCGCTCTGTACCAAGCGATCGCGTGTGCCCGGCGGCGATCGCGCCCGCCGGGCACACGCACGGGAGTCGTGCGCCCCTAGTGGCGGCTAAAAGGTAGGACGTCCATTTACGTGGTCTCGCCTAGGAGAGCCACCTTGTGGACGTATAATGACGGTGCGGCGACGGCAAGTAGTTAACTAAAAATTTGAAGGTCCATATTCCATCTGCAAAGCTGGGCCAGAAGTTTGTAGGACCATTCAAGATTTCTGCTCAAATCAATCGGGTTACTTTTCGCTTAAAACTTCCTGATAGTATGAAAATTCATCCTGTTTTTCACATCTTGCTACTTAAACCATTTAGTGAAAATCCCTTTCCTGGAAAAACTCGTTTACCTCCTCCACCTGTTGAGATACAGGGTGAAGTAGAATTTATGGTGGAAATAATTGCAGGATGTTTAGAAACAAGCTACAATATCTGGTCCAATGGGAAGGATATGGGCCAGAAGAAAATTCTTGGGCGCCTAAGGACGTTCATGCCCCTAGATTAACAAGAGAATTCCACCAGAGGTTTCCTCACAAACCAAACCCTAAGACATCCAGAGGTCGTCCTGAGAGGAGGGGAGTACTGTCAGGACCTTGGCTTGAACCTGGGACCAATTCTGTGTCTGGCATTGACTCTTCCCACTGAGCTATCTGGAATGCTGGACAGCTCCCTGCCTGATCTGCTGGACAAACCTATCTGATCCGTTGGATTACCCTGACTTGTGTCTTGATTGCTGTTGAACCTTGAACCCCTTGCTCCTCCCATGAACTTTCTATAAAAGCCTTGTCTCAGCACTTCCTCTTTGCCAGGTTATTGTGCCTTCTCAGCCAGTGCCTTGCTATTTGTCTTCCTGCTGCCATCTGTATTTGCAACCACTTGTGACTGACCCTTGGCTTGTTCCCTGACAAATCTACTGCCTGATCCCAACCTGTAACTACTCGTTACCAACCTTTTGGCTTGCTTACTGACCACACTGCTGTTTAACCCTTATCTTCTCATCCGTTACTAGACCCCGGCTTGCTCACACCCTGGTGGGGCAAACCTGAGGACCGCGACCTGGTACTAGCTCGCAGCTAAATCCATCTCTACCATCAGGAGCTCTGGTGAACACCAGCTAATACTTAGACTCCGCACCTCTGGTCAGCCTGTGTCATCTGCCAGAAGTGACTGCCTGTATACCTGTCCTGCAACTGCTATAGCTACTGGTATTCAAGCCCGATGCCTGATCGTGACAACTGAACTTACTCTCTCTGGAGAAGAGACGCTTGAGAGAGGATATGATTTAAATTTACAAATACCGTATTGGTGACCCCACAATAGGGATAAAAACATTTTGCAGGAGGGAGTTTAACAAGACACGTGGTAACTCATTAAAATTAGAAGAAAAGAGGTTTAACCTTAAACTACATAGAGGGTTTTTTACTGTAAGAGTGGCAAGGATGTGGAATTCCCTTCCACAGGCAGTGGTCTCAGCAAGGGGCATTGATAGTTTCAAGAAACTATTAGATAAGCACCTGAACGACCACAAAATACAGGGATATAAAAGGTAATATTGACATATAATCACACACCTAGGTTGGACTCGATGGACTTTTTCAACCTTACCTACTATGTGACTATGAAAGATTGTACTCTAAATTAATTAAAATTCCTTAATGATTTAATGGAATTGTAGGAAGAGTGCAACCCCCTGGAGGATTCAGTTTCCGACCTATCAGGTGAAGTTAGCTCTGATCCCTCTTCCTCCAACAACGCCTCTGTAGTGAGATGCTTTCCTCCCCCTCAACTCTATAAACCTAAATCCCTCTCATTCCTGGTCCTACAAGGAAATCCCAACATACGGGCATTTACCCAACAGGTTCCCAAAGAAATTGAAAAAGTCAAATTGAATAGGGGATCAATGTCAAATTTGACCCCGGCATGGCAATTGGTGGTATCTGCCCTTAAAAACAATTGAGGAATAATTATAAAGCCAGATGATAAAGGCGGCAATCTACTTGTAATGTATTCAATACAGTACCAGCAAATGGTTATGGAAAGCCTTAATTACCATCAATGTTACAAAAGAATATCTGGGACTTATGTAGATCAGGTTTCAATCAATTATAAAAATCTCATTGCCAAAGCATACCATTGAACAAAAAACTTTTAGGCAATTCCTAACCGTCAAAACCCCTAGGATCCACACACTATATGTCCTACCAAAAATACATAAGAATATGAAGTGTCTCATAGGACAGCCAATAGTCCCTGGAAATGGTTGCCTTACTGTACTAGCCAGTCAGTTTATAGATGACCATTTGCGTGCATACATGAGAATGTTGAGTTCCTACAGCCAAGACAATATGCATCTATTCAGGGCTCTGGATGGAATTTTTGTTACTGAAGGAGCCTGGATAGTGGCCATAGATGGGGTGGCCCTCTACAGTTCAATCCCCAATGATTTTTGGGTTTGGGCTGTGGATGGCTTCATCTCCAAAAGATGTACCAAGGCTGGCCCATACAATTAGTTCATTTAAAATCTGCTGAATTTTGTTTTGACCAATAACACCTTTATGTTTGGATGCTCCCACAAACTCCAGGTGCAGGGGGATGCGATGGGGACTCATTGTGCCCCATCATACGCCTACCTGTACCTTGGGGGGGGTGGGAGCACAACTTATTCTCTCATGATGACCTGCTGGAAAGCCTAAGTAAAGTACTTATTTGTTGTAGATTTATTGATGATGTGTTCATAATCTGTACGGGGTCCAGGGATGATCTACCTTTTTGTAGATTGTTAAGCAAAATAGCTTTAACCTCAAATTTACACTGACCTGTCATCAACTGATCAGTTTCCTGGATATTCAAATATTTTTTTATTTAGATGGAAGTGTAGGTTCTACCCAGTATTGAAAAACAGGGAACACTATATTACACGCAACTAGTTCCCATCCAACCCCCTTGGTGTCTAGTATACCATATAGCCAATACCCGTGGCTCAAAAGGAATTGTAGCCAGCAGGAAGACTTCGAGTTTGAAGCCAAAGCCCTACAAAATCAACTTAGTGAGTAAAGGTTATAGTCGATCCTGCCTCGAAAAGGTATACCCTGAGCCAAACAGAGATGTCTTCGTGCACACCAAAAGGTCCAAATCTCAGGAACAAAATGTAAGACTTATTATGCCCTATTCAGGCCAACAGAAGGAGGTTCACCAAATCATTGAGAGATGTCAGCACACGTCCGCAAATTACATATACTGCAACTCCCTCATTGGCTTACCTCTACATAGTCTATCACCCCTTCAATGCATCATGAATGCTGCTGGCAGACTCGTCCACCTTACCAATCGCTTTGTGTCTGCTACTCCTCTCTGTCAATCCCTCCACTGGCTTCCGCTTACCCAACAAATTACATTTAAAATACTAACAACCTGTCAGGAAAGGTTCCATCCGCTGGTGCTATTTATTATCTGGCTCGCAGTACTGCATTTTACCAGCAGGTGTCTCCTGACAGTTCCCAACTGTCAGGAGAACTTCTCCCTGCTGGTGTTATATCACCTTTGGGACGCAGTACTGGTCTTCACCAGCGGATGGACCCTGGCAGTGTGGAGCATATGGCCCTTCCTGCGCTCAGGTGTGACCTGAACTTAATTACCACACCTCTACATATACACAGCGAGTGCAAGCATACCTCACCCTGGTATCTTTCTACTATGCTGATCCTGAGCCTGCTATCCGGACCCTGAGCCTGCTATCCCTATCCTGGACTTTTGATCCGACCTGATCCCTATCCTGGACTTGCCCTTCCTGCATTCCCCTTTGCCCTGGATCCCTGCTTTTCAGCTCACCCATCCATCATCCCCCTGTTCCTGCTTACTCCCCGTCCTCAATCCATCTTATGACCTCCCTGTGTATGACCTCGGCCTAGCCTGTTTATGATTCCGGTATGTCCCATCTCTGTACATATTGTCTGTAGCATCGTTTTGTCACTGCTTGTTTACTTATTTTCTTGCACTGTGTTTTGTTGGAGGTGGTGGGGTGTTACCCCCTTTTTCTTAATAAATTATTATACTTTCCTATATATACGTTTTGGGTTTCCTCTTTTGCAATCACATAGTCTGGTCTACTAATTTCCCTGACACAACCACTTACAAAGCCATCCACAATTTAGCCCCCAGCTACATCACTGGCCTAGTCTCTAAATACCAATCTATTTGTTCTCCTCGTTCCTCTTAAGACCTCCTGCTCTCTAGCTCCCTCGTCACCTCCTCCCATGCTCTCCAGGACTTTTCCAGAGCCTCTCCAATCCTATGGAATGCCTTACCCCAATCTGTCCGTCTATCTCCTTCTCTATTAGCTTTTAGACGATCCCTGAAAACCCTCCTCTTCAGAGAAGACTATCCTACCCACACCTAACAACTGTATTTTAATTTTCTCCATCAGCTCACCCCCCACATTTATTACCTTTTGTTCCACTTGACTCTCCCTTCTAGATTGTAAGCTCTAACGTAAAGGGCCCTCTGATCCCTCCTGTATTGGTTTGTATTGTAACTGTACTGTCTGCCCTCATGTTGTAAAGCGCTGCGCAAACTGTTGGCGCTATATAAATCCTGTATAATAATAATAATAATATAGGAGTTCCCAGTCGCTGAGGGACCAATTGATCCATAGTCACTACTCGGTCAAACATAATATCAAAATCCAAAAAAGTGTAATTTCTGCATTTTTTTTTTACGAAAACACAACAGCTTACTTTACCAAATAGCCGCTTGTTTAGACCTAATTTGTCGACTGTCATACAGTAGGCATAGTCTAAAATATTTTTCAGTGCAACTTTGAAATGTATTGGCTTTATGGTGCACGTGCAATTGTTAAGGTCTCCTGAGGGTTTCATGGGCAAATTTAGTTAAAGAAAGTTTAGTTAGGTAAATTTAGTTTTTTTATAAAATCTTTTTTTTTTTCTTACCACTAGATGGCATGCACCTTTGAATTTGTACATTTCTGATGGGGATGGGTGACAATACAGACGCCCAGGGTACCACTAGGTGGGCGAAAAATCCATCCATCAGCCATGGCGCCGCCATTCTGTGTGCCCTCTCTCTGTCTTTTATCCATCTTAGCTGTGTCTCTGCTGTTCAGTCAACAAGGGCCGATGCAGTGTGGGATCGGCCAGTGGTGCTAATCGGGTGTCCGCATCTCCTCCGGCGACATTGGATGCTGGTGAGCTGGGGGGATACAAAATGGCTGTGTTTGCAATGGTAATTTGCCCCAGGAGAGACAGCTTGCCCCAGGAGAGACATGCATCAGTGACATTGGTGATAATTGTATAGATGGATATTACTACTAAGTAATTAATTGTTCAACTGTAGCTGGATATGCCTTATAGCTATCTCTTTGTTTCAGTTTAGCGTAACACATGGACTTTTTGCCTTTTTGCAGCTACTTCATGGTCAGATTTTGTACTGCCTTACAAATAGAATTAGATGTACTGTAGGAATTGAAGGATCTGGTGATGTTCACCCCTGTGGATTTCTTACACAATAGTTATAGTTATAATCTCAGTGCAGTGATGGTATGTTGCATTCATTCAATTGGCCATTATTCACTATTAAAATCCCCTCCAAGGCAGGCAATTTGTTGGTTGGTATTCTCCCCTGTGGTTCACTTATATCTCCATGAAATTTTCTGCTTGTGTGTGACCTAAAGCGCTAATTTATCAGAAAATGTTACAGTAAGTGAGAGAGCCGCCCATATGACCTGTTGTGCACCATTTAGGAGTAATATACTGCAGTTATTGCAATGGTCAATCCTTATATGTACAGTATATATGTGTAAATACATCTTGGATGGAATATAGCAGTGCTCAAAATTATTTGGGGGTGCAAACAAACTGAATTTTTTTTGAAAAAAAAAAACATCAATTGCAGCCACTGTGCCATCAAATGCAGCCACTGTGCTCATCGAACGTAGGCACTGTGCCATCAATCGCAGCCACTGTGCCATCAATTGCAGCCGCTGTGCCATCAATTGCAGCCGCTGTGCCATCAAATGCAGCCACTGTGCCATCAAATGCTGCCACTGTGCCCATCAATTGCAGCCGCTGTGCCATCAATTGCAGCCGCTGTGCCATCAAATGCTACCACTGTTCTCATCAAATACTGCCACTGTGCCCATCAAATTCTGACAGGCATGGCACTCGCTGTTTACCTTTTTTTACGCCTATTAGAACCTATGGCTCTAATCAGGTGCTTCAAAAACAACCCCCGCCGCTGTAATTCAGGTGCCCGGCGCCCAAAAAGGTGGTGGCAGCGGTGGCCATGGATAGATTCGTGCAATGGATGAATCTATCTATTGGGCATAGAGGGGGCGGCGCCTGTGCGCCCCTATGGACGCACTGCCACTGGAATATAGTCTTTTTTTTTTTTTTACTAATATATTGTCTTTTAATTCTAGTGATTTTGTATGCAGTATTTGTAAAGTCTCCTAAAGAAACCATAGTCTAGCGAAACATGTTGAGCTGAAGCTACTGCACCTTTATTGTAGCCACATGGATGTTCTATAAAGGTTTTATATGAAATTTAAAACGTTTATAATAAAATGTGGATATTTTTCTACTAACTTGTGTTGCCACCTTTAAAATCTAGTCTTCTCTTTCTATACATGCTTTGAACTCATTGTAAGGGATGTGGTGCCTGTGACTTTCAGACACCAGACAATCTCTTATTGCTAAGATTGTTACAGTATTCACATCCCCGGATTGTCACAAGACCAAAAAACACTTTCAGCGCTAAACCCAGGGCAAATCTTCCATAAAATGTATTTCCAGAATGCCATTCAATGGTGTTGCCCTCCCCCCACCGGGAAGTCCTCTTGGATACACTTCAAAAAAACACACAGAAGGGCATGACCACCTCATGTATTACCATAGGTAATGTTTATTGACTCCACATAGACAAATGGATACTCACATGTGAACACAAGACAACAAGTCAAATTGATCCGCTATCGGTATGTCCTAAATGCAAATGGATGGACAGCTGACATGTTTCGGGGGTCATGCCCCCTTACTTAGGCCCCTTTCACATTGAGGCGTTTTTCATGCGGTACAGCGCTAAAAATAGCGCTGCTATACCTCATGAAAAAACCTGCCCTGTAGTGTTCAATGTGAAAGCCCTAAGGCTTTCACATTGAAGTGGTGCGCTAGCAGGAGCGCTCCAAAAGTCCTGCTAGCCACATCTTTACAGCGGTATAGGAGCGGTGTGTTCACCGCTCCTATACCGCGCCTTCCCATTGAAATCAATGGGAAAGCGTGGTAATACCGTGGTATTAACCCTTTTTCGGCCGCTAGCGGGGGTTAAAACCTCACCGCTACCGCCCGAATATCGCGGTAAATACGACGGTATAGCCGCGCTACAAATAGCGCGGCTATACCGTCACCGCGGCTGCACGCCTCAATGTGAAAGCAGCCTTAGAGCTAAGCAACCTGATACCAAATGGCCTTATATATAGTGACAGAACATGGGAAACCTCCTACAGGCATACAATACATGGGCGGAGCCAAGAAATGGCTCCTCCACTTATAGTGGGGTGCGTGTGCATATATAAAAGGGTGTCTTACTATGGCTAGCAGCAAACTGACACATTAAAAAAAAACACTATGCAAAAATTATAAAATTATGCAAAAATGTATGGAATTAATAATGTAAATTAAAAAAAAAACATATAACAGCATAGCCCTTACCAGACATACTGGGTCTCTACGATCCCCATGCCTCAAATGCAGAGCACCATAACAGGAAAAAGAAGGATGTTTTGTGTATTTATTTGACCCTACAAGGTACATGTAAAGTCCCACTCTACTTTACTCTATTAAGTTTCCTGCGCCCCTGATAGTGTCCGATCCCATCTGCCAGAAATGCAGGACTTTGTTAGGGGCCCGGGGCAAATGAACTGAAGTAGGTTAAAGTTAGGAGGTCAACTGCACCTTTAATGATTTATGAATTATCAGGCTTATGTTAAAAAAAAAGTAGGACCAAAGCTCTTTTTGTCCTACTTCTCCTGGGGATCACAGGAGTGCACCTTGTTATGCATTCCTGTGATTCATATTCAACTGGCCTTTGGTGGGGCCTTCCACCTTCCGTTCTCCTGATTAAGCACTTCAACTCTAGAGGGTTATACCCTGTTCCTGACCAGGCCATTTTTTTAGATACTGCACTGTGTTGCTTTAACTGCTTCAGCCCCGGACCATTTGGCTGGCCAAAGACCAGAGCATTTTTTGTGATTCGGCACTGTGTCGCTTTAACTGACAATTGCGCGGTCGTGCGACGGGGCTCCCAAACAAAATTAACGTATTTTTTCCCCCACAAACAGAGCTTTCTTTTGGTGGTATTTGATCACCTCTGCAGTTTTTATTTTTTGCACTATAAACAAATATAGAGCGATAATTTTGAAAAAAATCCAATATTTTTTACTTTTTGCTATAAAAAAATAGGGAATTCAGAGAACAAAGCACATTTGAACAAGTCCATCATTTTTTATTTTTATTTTTTATTTTTACTTATTTTGATTATTTATTTATTTTTATTTTGTTTTACATTTTTTAACTGCCCTTTTGGGAGCCTTTAGTAAACTATCATGGGTCAATACAGACCCCTGATGTTTCACATTTGAGACAGAGAAAGGGACTGAGGATAGAGATTCCTCAGTCCCTTTCTCTGCAGCATTAATCTGTACTTGACTAGTGTAGTTCCAATAGCCCAACCTTCCCTTGACCCCCCATTGTTACCATCCCCTTTTCTAGATTCACCTCCCCCTTTTTCCCATTAACGAGATCGACACAGAAGATTGGAGTAAAATTGGCCACAACAGCCATTTTTATTTTTATAACCACAAATTAAATATTTAACCAAATTGAAATACTTTTCCAATAATTCCAACTTTATTTATTAACAATATTTTACCAAACAACTTTATTATTAACACCAGTCTAATTGGTCTTTGACAGTAAACCCCATTAACCTTTTCCTTCCACCACCATACTGCGGTACCATTACCATACCCGGCCTCCAGCCGACTCCAGCTCGGAGACACACCCTTTCAACCCGCAGTGCACCGTAACCATATTACAGCGGACACCGTTCCACTGAAATAACCCCATAAGGGGCCCATCCCACCGATGAGCCCCCCCAACCATTTCCGTTCCATCTGTTAACTGTCACCATCAAAGACCAAGGACACCGCCACAGCTGTCATGACAACCCATTCACCGACCTGAAAGAAAAGAAAACAAACGCACAACACCAAACAAAGAGCAAAACAAGGGAGGGTGGGTGGGAAAAACCTGCCTCCCTGTGTGATTCTATCGCACTGTGCCACGTGGGTTTTCCCGCCCCCGTATATATATAGGGCTCCTCCCCCATCTTCCCTTAGCCTACGACTACTCCCCCGAGAGCACCTCCTTCTCTGTAACCCCTCGTTGACCATCCTCCACTCTAGTCATGCCCAGCCCTGTGTTATCCCTCTCTTCTGTCCTGTCACTCCGGGCCTCACTGGACAGTGAAGGAATGGGAAGTGCACAGAGGCTTCCTGTTCATGCACAAACTGAAGCATAGTAAATATAGTAGGGCCACTGAAATATATTTCAGTGGCCTTATTAAAAAAAACACCCCACATTAGTGCAACATATTCAGACAATCATCATTATCCAAGACCATTCATATAGAAAGCTTAACAGCCTTCATAAATTATTAAAATGCAACGTTCAACTACAATTGCAATGCCAATTCATGTCCCCCCATAGTGTAGTTAGAATTCAGATGGCTTTCCATAACATTTAAGTGTTTCGCAAACTCGAGTCTGCTTCCTCAGAACGGAACTTTATCGCAATGATTACATGTCATATGGTATGTGTGCATAACAGCCAATGCAGGTATAAGCTACTTACCAGGAACGTGACATGGGGAAAGAAGGAGAAGGTCCTTAACCACTTAAAGTGGTTGTATAATCTTTTTTTTTTTACTTTTACCTACAGGTAAATGCTAATGCTTACCTGTAGGTAAAAAAAAATCTCCTAAACCTTTACGGTTTAGGAGATATTCCCCTCGCAATGTGCTGCTGACTGCAGTGGCGCATTCGCACAGGGGATTCTTGGCTGAAGGCCCGGCAGACGTCGGACCTTGCCGGAAAGAAGTCTCCCGCACACACATGCAGGAGTGAAGACATCGCGGCTCCAGCCACTCACAGCACTGGAGCTGCAATACCCGGAAGACACGCTGAGATGAAATGTCAGCTGCCTCATCGTGAACCGGGAGGGACACCGACGATCAAAATTTCCGACAAGAACTTTTGCCGTCAAAAAAATTGAGAACCAGCTCTCAATTTTTTTGTTGGCGGTTCCGACAGAAAAAGTCAGATGGAGCCTACACTAGGGTGACCACATTTCCAAACTACCATTTAGGGACACCCCCCTTCCCAAAAAAACAGCTTGTGCTGTAACGAATCACAGCACAGTGATTGGACACAAGAGGTGGGATTTCTGATTTCTCCAATCACAAGCAGGGGGCGGGAATGTGCTCCTCCAGGCATTCCCTGCCAGGACAAGTACTGTCAGTGAGTAAAGGGGTGATGTGGCAGCCTTTTTTGGGGGCATTAGTTTGGCTTGGGGGGTGGCTGTGTCAGTTTCATTCCGGGACACTGTATTGTCCTGGAATGAAGGTGCCCGGGACAGACCTGCAAAATGTGGGACTGTCCCGGGCAATCTGGGACACGTGGTCACCCTAGCCTATACACGGTCGGAATTTCCGACCAAAAGCTCACATGGAACTTTTCTTGTCGGAAATTCCGACCGTGTGTACGTGGCATTAAGGTTATGTCAGACGGGTGATTTCCTTAATGAGAATTGCTAAAAAAAAAAGGGAGTTGCACCCTTGAATTTTCTTGTCACTGCGTTCAAAAACAAGCATCAATTTGAAAATCAAAGGTTCTTAAGACAAACGTTTTTGAAAAAAAACCTTCTAGTGTATGACAAGCTTGAAGGCCATCTTCAAGCTGGTCATACACTAGAATTTTTTTTTTCATAAACTTTTGTTTTAAGAACCTTTGATTTTCAAATTGATGCTTGTTTTTTTTAACGCAGTGACAAGAAAATTCAAATGCGTGTGTTTTTTTTTTTATACTCAAATTAATATAGCGTAGTTGGGAATGCAGCCACTGTCTGTAAGCAAAGCTAAACGATATTAAAAAAAGAAATAAAGAAATTCAACAGTCAAAGGCCCAGATTTTAGTACAATTGCGCAAATTTGGGCGGGCGTAATGTATTTGATTTACGTTACGCCGCCGCAAGTTTTACAGGCAAGTGCTTTATTCTCAAAGAACTTGCCTGTAAAGTTGCGGCGGCGTAGCGTAAATCACCCGGCGCAAGCCCGCCTAATTCAAATTAGCCGGGTAGGGGGCGTGTAGTATTTAAATTAAGCGCATTCCCACGCCGAACATACTGCGCATGCTCCGTCCGAAGAATATCCCAGGATGCATTGCTCCAAATGACGTCGCAAGGATGTCATTGGTTTCGACGTGAACGTAAATGGCGTCCAGCCCCATTCACGGACGACTTACGTAAACAACGTAAATTTACAAATTTCGACGCGGGAACGACAGCCATACTTAACATTGATTGCGCCTCATATACCCAGGGGCAACTTTACGCCGGGACAAGCCTAACGTAAACGTCGTAACTTCACTGTGTCGGCCACGCGTACGTTCGGAGATTCGCGTATGTAGCTAATTTGCATACTCGACGGGGAAAACGACGGAGGCGACACCTAGCGGCCAAAAAAAAATTGCATTTTAGATCCGACAGCGTAAGAGCTTTACGCCTGTCGGATCTAATGGTTATCTATGCGTAACTGATTCTAAGAATCAGTCGCATAGATACGACGGCCCAGATTAGGACTTACGACGGCGTACATGGCGTTGCGCCGTCATAAGCCCTTTGAGAATCTGTGCTAGTGTATGCGCTGCCACACTGTCGCCGTTGATTAACTATTACAGACTGGTGTCTCTGTTTTCTTGCGGTGAAGGACTCTTCCAATTTGCATTTTTTTATTTACTTTTCAACAGACGTGAAATATTATGTAAGTATCAAGGATTAGCCTAAAATGAGGACAGTATTTGTTTTGGCAGATATTGTGTTATATTATGTTTCGGTTTTAAATCCGTTCTTCAGTGTGATTTTGTAAAATAAAGAGTAACGAGTTTTGTCCAATAGTGTTGCAATTCCATTTACAGTATTTACAACAGGCGTAATGAATGTGACATGTATTACACATGTAGCACCCTGCTAGTTAGGTGCTAGCTAGGTTTGGTAAATTTTGATTACTTTAGCTCCTCTGTAATCAATAGATCAGCTTGTGATTTCTTTTGGCTGCTCTAAGTTTCACAGGTGGTGGGTTTGACTGCTTCCCACTGTCTTCTGGGGGGTTCTGGAAAGTAGTGTGCTGGGAGAGTCAAATGTACAGCTTGAATAGTTATGTGGTCCCAGCAAATCCCTGGAGAAGGGTTCCCAGTAGGTGGCTGGGAGTGTACATAAATAGTTTGAGGTCTGGAGGAGATTGGTTCTTGTCCAGGCGGAGAAGTTCCTAGCCTAAAAGGCTACCGCTCTTCTGGGCAGTCCAGCTGTGCTTTTTCCTCTGCTTGTCGAGGTCCCAGCCTGGGAAGACCTATTCTACTAAACATTGCTGGAGCTGATCGAGAGGTCTCTTTCTGGGGATCTGTTCTGAGGAGTTCACAGTAGACATGTCTGAATGATATTGGAAGGAGGCATCTAAATATCCATGGACATTTGTGAGTATAGACCGGTGTGTCTGATCCCAGTGACTGTGTTCTGCTACAATCCCCCATGCATCAGTTCCAGCATGTGTTGAAAGGTGGACATTCCGTACGGTGTCCCTGTGTAGCTCAGCCCATTATTTGCTGCTGCAAAGACTCAGATAGGAAGTGTCCTCAAGTTATTACCTTGTCCTATAGGACTATCACACAGTTACCCTGCACCCATCATAGTTCAAGTTTTAAAAAAGCATCAGAAAAAGGATAACCCAAAGCTTTCTGGAGATTATAATGAGTTATGTAATCTTAATTTACCCCCCCTAATTGCTAATTTAAAAAAACTTCTGAAATCTTGGTCCCCTTATAGTATCTCTTTTATGGGGAGAATTACTGCAATCAAAATGACCATCCTCCCCAAGTTATAATATTTATTCCGTGCCCTCCCTCTTCTGGTCCCCAAAGCATATCTCCTCAAGTTTCAGTCCAGCATCAACAGATTTATCTGGCAAGATAAACCCGCTAGATTCTCTAGGGATGTTCTATATAGATCTTGTAAATTGGGCGGTCTGGGAGTCCCTCAGGTATGGCATTATTATTTGGCAGGTAGGTTCTCTCAACAGGCACAATGGTCCATCAGGAATCCTAAGGTCCCATGGGTCAAGTTTGAATATGATTCTATCTATCCCCTCTACTTGCCAGGCCTTTTGTGGTTCTCGGGGCCACAACCTCCGGAGTTGGCTGATCACAACCTTCTGGTGGCTCAGGGTTTGAAACTATGGAGACATTATTGTTCTTCCTTGTCTTTGGCCTCTGCGGCTCCCCCTGGGTCTTCGTTTCTGGGGGACCCTAGACTGCCATCTGCCTTCTCGGACCCTGGTTCATTCGGTTGGTGGATTTCCTCTGGTTTGACAACTCTGGAGGATTTTCAGCATAATGATAAATTTATCTCCTTTGATCAACTGCGATCGCTTAAGAGGGCCCCAGTAGGTGGATTTGATAGATTTTTGCAAATCAGGCATTTTTTCATGACTCATTATTCACAGTCCCCATCCCCTTCATACTCATCCTTTGAGTCTGTGTGCAGATCTGGGCCCAGACAGAGGGGTCTGATTTCTTTGTTATATAATGCAATGGCACGTGATCAGGTTCGGGAAAAATTGAAGTATATGACCAAATGGGAATCCGAGTTGGGCCTGGATTATGAGCTGGAGGACTGGGAGAGGAATTGGCTGAATCTCCGTCAATGTACAGTCTCATTATTGTTTAGGGAGACTGCACTCAAACTGTTTACCCGTTGGTACTATACTCCCCAGCGCATACACCAGATCTTTCCCCTGTCCTCCCCAAATTGTTTTCGGTGATGTCCTACGTCGGGCACTTTTTTCCACATTTTTTGGGACTGTGAGAAGATCTCATCAGTTTGGAAACATGTCTTTGATCTTATAGACAAATTGGCAGGTAGTCACATTGATTTGTCATATAGACATTGTCTGCTTTTTGAAAAGATCCCTGACACTCCTAGATCTTTAAGACGCTTGATATATACACTCTGCACGGCGGTCCCCTTCCCTCGGGTTCTCTCTAGGATGGACCAGATCATGCTTTCAGAACAAATTTTTCATAAATTACATGATTCGGTACCAATTTATGATGCTAAATTGAATCCATGGTGGTTATTACGTATCCAATCCTAAAATTTGAATTATTTGCTTAATTTTAAAGAGACAATGCTAAGTTTATTTCCTATGTTTTTTTTTTTTGTTTGTTTCTCTTGCTAGCTTATTCTGAGCCTCTACATCTTCTTTCTTTTCTTATTTTCTCCTCTCTTATTTACTCCTTTGGACACAGTACACTAAGTGAAAATACTGCAACTAGCACAATCACCTGCCTGCCTGTCAGTATATTATGAAGAGCATACGGGAACGGTTCTAGCTAAACTGAATACAGTGTATAAATATATATACAACACCTGGGATGCATATATACCCTCTACACACTGTAACTGCAGCTAACTGACTCGCCTGCCTGCTCTATCTAACTCAAATGAAATGACACTGTCTCTCTCTCTTTCTCTATCAGCATGGCGCTGTGATTGGCCAAGCATGGGGGTCATAGTGCATGCTTGGCCAATCATCAGCCAGCAATGCACTGCGATGCCGCAGTGAATTATGGGCCGTGATGCGCCACTCGAATTTGGCATGAACGGCTCATAACTTGGGTTCAACTCGAACACGAAGCTCATCTCTAGTTATTACAAACAACTTAAGAAACCTAATGGGGTGGACTTATAGCATATGTAGCGCTCACCCTCTAATTGGCCTGCTGAATAGTCCCATGGTTGTGGGGGTCTGTGGGCGGGGGGCTTATCGGAATCTGGAAGACCCCTTTAACAAAGGGGACCCCCAGATCCCGGCGACCCCTATGTGAATTGGTAAGGGGTACATTGTACCCCTACCATTTCACAAAGAAAGTGTAAAAAAAAAAAAGGCTATAGAAGGCTGAGGATCATGATGTATATGACGTATCGCCTAAGCGATCCTTGGGCGGAAGGAGGAAGTGGGACAGGAAGTCCCACTCGTCCTGAAGCCCCCACTCCCCCCCCAAAAAAACTGACATGCCAAATGTGGCATGTAAGGGGGCATAGGGTGACCACATTTACAAACTACCATTCAGGGACACCCTTCCCTTCCCAAAAATCAGCTTGTGCTGTAACAAATTAAAGCACAGTGATTGGACACAAGAGGCAGGATTTATGATTTCTCCAGTCACAAGCAGGGGGCGGGGATTGTGCTCCTCCAGGCATTCCTGGCCAGAACAAGTACTGTCAGTGAGTAAAGTGTTGAAGTGGCAACTTTTTTTGGGGCATCAGATTGGCCCGGGGGGTGGCTGTGTCAGTTTCATTCCGGGACACTGTATTGTCCTGGAATGAATGTGCCCGGGACAGACCTGCAAAATGCGGGACTGTCCCGGGCAATCCGGGACACATGGTCACTCTAAGGGGGCAAGGCGTGGATTAAGTGGAATTTCCACTTTTGGGTGAAACTCCGCTTTAAAAGCAGACCTTTTTCTGAATTACCCAATGAGCTTCAATGTTTCTGTGGACAGATTAGCTGAAAGTGTTTCCTTAAAGAGTTACTATGTATTTGATATTGTAGTGTTATTATGTAAGTGTTGTGCAATTTATGCAAATGTTTACCAGCATAGGCCTGGGCAATGTACTATCACTCTGCTCCCATGAAATGCTGTATGAGAAACAATCATCTGTGCCAAGGTTTGCCTAAAGTGTATGACAGCAAAAAGAAAAAGAAAACATATTCAATACATACAATACAATGAAAAAAAGAAAAAACCTGTTCTGCCTGAATTCCAGTGATCTCTTATCTTCCTGTGCTCTGTGCCTCCGCTGCACTGAATTCCCAAGCGTTGTTATTGCGGTGGATAAAAAAATCAATGATTTTTATTTTTTATTTTTTAAATCAGATTTTTTATTTATTTAAATTAGATTTATTTTATTTAAATATTTTTTTTTATTTTTATCAAATTTATTTTAATACAATGCTTTTGGAGTAAAAATCTATTTACAGATAGTTTTCTATTTAAAGATACATTCATAATTTAGTTTACTCAGCATGAAATGGAGCTTAGTTATGTAGCATGAGGCAGTATATTATGCAATATTTACATTTTTGGTAAACTCATTCAATTAATCCAAGCACGGCAAGCAGAGATAACATGCACTGCATTGATGCATTCACACAATTTCACAGTAACCATGAGATAAAAAACACAGTTCAGGAATATTCATCTATCCCATTGTTTTGCAAATCTATGTACACTAAAAACTATATGACTGAATCGGTTCTGGTATCGCTGTTTGAGGCCTGGTTCACACCTATGCATTATAAACACTTTTCCCCCCTTTTTTATAAGTGATACCCTTCTCTCTGTACTCAGCTTCATAAGAGCTGGTGGAGGAGAAACAACAGTACACTGATCTTCCCATGCAATTGCTGTGCAGGATGGGGGGGGGGGGGTGGCAGGACAAGTCTGGTCATTGGAGAGCAGGCTGAGTTCCCACCACAGCTAGTGTCCTCTTCCCCCTTCACATCACCCCCCATAGCATTGCCCCCCTTTACATCACCCCCTCCCACAAGAACTGTCTTGCATCCCACTGTCCGCTTGTTGTGATAATGACAGAGGTGGAGGCGTGGGGAAAAAAGCAGCTCCTAAATGGCACAATAGCAGGTCTGGATGGGACAGTGGATCGGTCTGGATACAGACCGTGGTCATCAATTTAGCAATGCCTGATGTATACAAACACAATTATACATAAGGGGCCAGATCCACAGAAGAATTACGCCAGCGTATCTATTGATACGCCGCGTAATTTCAAATTTCCCACGTTGTATCTACAAAACAAGATACGACTGCATCTGGGCTCGATCTGACTGGCGCACGTCTTAGTACGCCGTCGGATCGTAGGTGCATTTTTCCGACGGCCGCTAGGTGGCGTTTCCGTCGAATTCGGCGTCGAGTATGCAAATTAGCTAGTTACGGCGATCCACGAACGTACGTCCAGCCGGCGCATTTTTTACGTCGTTTGCGTTCGGCTTTTTCCGGCGTATAGTTACCCCTGCTTTATGAGGCGTATTCAATGTTAAAGCGGAGTTCCGGCCACAATTTCACATTTTAAATATAAATACCCCTGTAATACACAAGCTTAATGTATTCTAGTAAAGTTAGTCTGTAAACTAAGGTCCGTTTTGTTAGGTTGTTATAGCATTTAGACACTTTATAAAATAGAAATTGACTGGGGCCATCTTAAGTGTGGGCATCATGAAGCCAGACTGTATGACTTCCTGGATTTCAGCCTTGCAAATCTCGCACATGCTCAGTGCTGCACAAGCAGTGTCAGATCAGGTTTCAGCACCTGTGCTGTCCAAGTCACATGATTCTTTGAGACTGGGGAATGCACAGACTCCTGGAAAGTTACACCCACTACATTCCCAGGAGTCTGTGCGGTGTAGGTTAGGAAGCATTAAAGGGTCACTAAAGGAAAAAAAATTTTTTTTGCTAAAATGACTGTTTATTGGGTATAGAGACATACAAGTTAACTGATTCCTTTTAAAAATGATTAAAAATTGAATTTAATCTATCATATAATGTGCCTCTAGTTTCACTTTCGGTTTTAAAGGTACATACATGAAGTTCCGGGTGAGAGGTGAGTCGGGAAGACTCACAGAACAAAAACAAACAAATCCAGGGCAGTGTTTTGTTTTTAAAATGAATCTGATTGGTTCTGAGGAGTTTTAGACACACAGTAATGACAGCTTAGACCACCGTGAAAATCTCCCAGTACCATGGTTATGAGGAAACCAGGAAGTGTGGAGATCACAGCAGAATTACAGCTACTTCAAAGCAAAAACGAACAATAAGGACATGAAACCAGGACTGCAGTAAGGTAAAGGAAGCTATTTAGCTAAAAAAAATTCCTTTAGTGACCCTTTAAGCACCTAGGTGCAGGAAGTGGGAAGATTAACTATTCTGCCTAGCAACAACACTTTGAAGGCATCTAAAAAAAAAAAAAAAAAATTCGTAAAGGACGAATGACATTTTTTTAAAACTACTGATGTAATGTTATATTTATGGGTGGAACTCCACTTTAAGTATGGCCGTTGTTCCCGCTTCGAATTTTGAATTTTTTACGTTGTTTGCGTAAGTCGTTCGCGAATAGGGATTTGCGTACAATGACGTCACCGTCGTAAACATTGGCTTGTTCCGGTTTAATTTCGAGCATGCGCATTGGGAAACTCCCACAGACGGCGCATTGGCGCCGTTCAAAAAAAAACGTTGGGTCACAACGTATTTACATAAAACACGCCCCCATCACATCGATTTGAATTGTGCGCCCTTACGCCGCCAAAGATACACTATGCCGCCGTAACTTACGGCGCGCATTCTTTGAGGATTAAAAAAAAAGTAAGTTAAGGCGGCGTAGTGTATCTTAGATACGCTACGCCCGACGCAAATATGCGCCGATGTACGTGGATCTGCCCCAAGATGTTGTATTATATAAAAATATGCCCGGAACTCCGCTTTAAGTATATGATATGCCTCATCTTCTAAAAGGGAGACCAGATAGACCTTTTTGGCAAAAATGGAGTGTAGTGAAAGCTACAAGAAGGAGGAACCTGTGATCCAAAAACCTTTATTATTGGGGGCTTTGATGGCCAAGTTGAAAAGTCCAAGGACTTGTTCAATATGTATTTCTGGGTGGGTGGGAATCTATGGCAAGGGATCTGCAGCTGGTAAGGGAGGCTCGTAACAAATACTGTATTGGAATACAAATATAGGTATGTGCAGGTACAGATGGAACATTTGTGGTATATGTAGCTTCCGAGAACTATTCTTCGAATTATGAACCACATGAATACTGCAAGATGGACATAGAAGATATCACAATGGTAGTGGAACATAACTAATAAGCTTAGAAAACATTCGTTTGGCCTGTAGTGACTATGATGTCAATGATCGGTTGGAGAAAAAAAAACCTTGTAGAGCAAATTTGGAATCTTCAGCTCGGTCCCATTCTGATATATAATCCGACACATCAGTGGTTCTGTGCCAACATGACTTCTCACTGTATTCTACTTTTTCCTAAAGATACAGAGCCAAATACTATGAGAACCACCAGAAGGATGACAGCCAGACATGTGGCAATGATGACTCCATTGGAGAGGCCTTTGATCAGTGGTTCAAGGGACTCCTCTGCACAAAGAAAACACAAAATACAACTATGATATCATAGCAATCAAAGAAAATCATAACTATTTATTTTTTTAAGGTTTACCATTTTAAATCACTGTTGAAGAAAGGTAATAATAAAGATAACCCTATGCCGATTGCACATGTCGGTGTACTTCAGCAATTTTATTTAATGTGATTCTAAAGGCTGAAAGTTTTTTATCATAATGCATGAAGGTAAATAATTTTCAGCGTGCAGTCCCCTAATACCTGAGCCTGATCCAGCGATGTGCACAAGAGCAGAAGCTCTCCTGGGTCTCTGCCTCCTCATTGGCTGAGACAGAGCAGTGAGAGCCATTGGTTCCCACTGCTGTCAATAACAGCCAGTGAGGAGGGAACAGGGGGAGGGGCCGAGCCGCTCTCTGTGTGTCTTTATAGACACACAGAAGAGGCTTGGGAGCGAGTAGGCATGAGTGCCCCAGAGCAGAGGGGAGGGACCAGGAGCACCAGTGGGGGACCTGAGAAGAGAAAGATCAGGGATGCTCTGTGCAAAACCACTGCAACAGAGCAGGCAAGTATATTATGTTTTATTATTATTTAAACCTTAAACCTACAAGCACTTTAACCATCAAATATTGTGGATAGGGCAAGGCAGTAGGGGGTGTTGTGTATTATTTCACTTTTTGATCAGGTGCACTTAAAAAGTAACTTTTTTTGGGCAAAATATATTTCCCTCTGGGTGATCAATGTACATTGCAGGAATTTTTACTTTGTTGCAGATTCCTACCTTTTGTTATTCTGATGAACTAGCTGTTTGTTTTTCTGTGTCCATTTGTTATGTGAATCTAATGGCTGTGATTTTATAATTATCAATTAGCTGCTGCACTTGCAGGGTTGTAATGAGGAAAGTGACGGGGGTCTGCATCCCTTTAGATTCAATTTCCTATTGGGAGTATCTCACTCAAAGTGACATTTTTGTTGCAAACTTATATCTTAGTGCAGACTTCTGGGAAAATCAGTAAGCCAATCACACAAGCAGGAAACTACAGTTCTGGGGGCGTTCTATACACCATCTGTGTACAGAGTGCCTCCCGGTTGCCATATTGCATTGCATTTTACAGAAAATGACAGCACCGCCGATTAAAAATAAAAGGTAATTTTTAAAAACATTCAATTAAAAAATGACTTGTGCCGCAATTGAATACAGGGCCGGTGCTACCACTAGGCAAACTAGGCAGCCGCCTAGGGCGCACTGCTGCCTAGGGCGCCCGGCCACTGGTGTTCCTACTCTCTTCTCTATGTATCAAGCAGCTAAGTCTCAACATCAGCAGGCAGCCATTTACACTTAGTGTCGGAGGACTGTGTCTGTGTACCGACTCCCAAATGAATAGAAACAAACAACCATTCATTAATCAGCAATGGTAGGCTGTATTGATGGGCGCTGGTGAGGCTGCATTTGATGGGCTCTGGTGAGGCTGCATTTGATGGGCGCTGGTGAGGCTGCATTGATAGGCGTTGGTGAAGCTGCATTGATGGGCGCTGGTGAGGTTGCATTAATGGGTGCTGGTGAGATGCATTGATGGGCACTGGTGAGGCTGATGGGCGCCGGTGAGGCTGCATTTGATGGGCTGCATTGATGGATGCTTTATTAAAAATGTGGGGTATACATGGACAGGGCAAGGGGGTGGAGTCAGGGATGGAAAATTCGGTTTTGCCTAAGGTGTGAAAAATCATTGCACCAGCCCTGATTGTATAAGCTAGATAATTTTTTTTTTGATTGAGAACGTCAACGTATGACGAAACGCGTCTGGGACGATGGCGTGCAGTGACGTCACCGCGTTTACACGAGGAGGAAGGGCTTCTATTTCATGCCGGCCGGCATTTGTTTTTATCGCTCGGTTGCACTTTTCTTGTGTAAGTAGCTTTTTATCTTTTAAAATAAACCAGTTTGTACATACTACACCATGTTGCGGTCTCCTTCCCTATATATGGTATATCGTTGGGCTGCATGACACGGTCAAGGAAGAGTACCCCACGCTAAGTCTGGTCATATCCCACCGTGGATTTCATATTAGCTGTGGTCTGTGTGGCATCTTTGATCCATCTTGTGCTGTGACCCCATACCCTGGATTATCCCGCTGTGGATTTTAAATAACGCTGTTATTTAATCACCCTTTGATAAGCCTTAGTCCATGTGGTGGCGGCTCACATATTCATCAGTGCACTGGGTGTTGTCTGTTCTGGAATTCATCTTTTTTGGACATTTTCATATTATCACTTATGTTTCATTTACAAAGGACTTGATTGTTGTTTTTTATCTAAGTTGGCGCGATTTTTCTTTTTCTATATATGCTTGTGTTAGGTCACGTGATTGCTGCCTTCTATATTTCTTAATCACACTTTTTGGTTAGCGCAATTTTTCCTTTTTTATCTTTAGATAATTTTTTTTACTTGCTCTTTTTTCCCCTACAAAAGTGGAATTACCTATTAGGCCCCGTACACACGGCCGAGGAACTCGACGTGCCAAACACATCGAGTTCCTCGGCCAGTTCAGCCCTGAAGCCGCCGAGGAGCTCGGCGGGCCTAGAGCTCCCATAGAACAACGAGGAAATAGAGAACATGTTCTCTATTTCCTCGTCGAGCTCCTCGTCGGCTTCCTCGGCCGAAAGTGTACACACGACCAGTTTCCTCGGCAGAATTCAGCCAGAAACTCGGTCGGAAGCTGAATTCTGCCGAGGAAACTGGTCGTGTGTACGGGGCCTTACCCTTTACATGTGAAGTTTGGATGGACAAGTCCTGTAAAATATAAGTTCATCTTTGCTTCCAGAGACTCTCCAGGAGCAGTAATTGCAGATTTCGTTGACTTGGATGTTTTCACAGAACACCGGCAGCATATACACTACGGTACATGACGAGTTGAGTGTTTTCACAGAACAGCCGCTAAGGAGTAAGAAAGTTGCCGCCGCCTTGTAGGCGGTCATGTTGTTGGTTGCCAGCAGGCTGACTAACAATGTCCACTCATTATATCTTGTACCGCAGTGTTTACGCTGCCAGTGTTCTGTGAAAACTGCAATTACAGCTGCTGGAGAGTCACTGGAAGTGACTTGGTTAGAGATTTTGACGAGTTGGCTCTTTTGACAGAACACTGGCTTGTGAATGCTTTGGAGTTCAGAGGAGAGATCTGGGGTCATTGTTCATCCCTTGTGATAGCAACAAAAGTGATAAAAAAAGGTTCAGTGTAACTAAAATAACAATTTAAATAATGCACTCCCTTCCCCCCATGCTCAAGCGCAAACGCACACATCGGTCCCACGCGCATATGTAAACGGCGATTGCCCTACACATACGAGGTATCACTGTGAACATCATAGTAAGAGCAATTTTAGCACCAGACCTCCTGTGCAAGTCTAAAATGGTAATCTGTAAAGTATTTTAAAACGTTGCCTATGGTTAGTTTAAAGGACCGTATTTTGTCACCACTCCACAGGTGTGCGCAATTTTAAAACGTGACATGTTTGGTATCTATTTACTCAGCGTTACATCATCCTTTATATTTGACAAGAAGTTGGGTATTATATTGTGTCTGTATTCACTAAAATTCATTAAAGTGTACTCTTACCAAAAAAGTTGTGTTTGAAAAACTGCCGCCCGACTACCTACAACTAGCTGCATAAAAATTACAACAAGCTGTTTTGCCTTCACTATGTGAATAGTTGCCACATTCTGAAAATATTAAAATGGGACACTTTTTTGTATGTAGGCGTAGTCTTATTTTAATTAGGGGTGTGGCATTCATTTGTAGGTGTGGCTTAATAGAGAGAAAAACTTGCTACATTGGAAAATGGGTATGGCTTAAACTAAATGTTGGGCGTGGCTTGATGGGGTGTGGTTAGAGTCTGAGATGAAAGAGGGATGGAGGGAGAAAGAAGAGAGGGAGAGAGAAAGAAAGGGAGAAAGGTGGAGAGAGAAAAAAAGAGAAAGCGAGAGAGAAAGAGAGAGAAAAGGAGGGAGTCAGAGAGTGTGCAGACATGATACAACGGTATTCCACTTCAAAGTACAGATGTGAAATGACGGCGGGTGGTCCGGAAGTGGTTAAACCAATTTTTCAGAAAAATATATAATAAAATATATTTAAGTGCAATATATATATATATATATATATATGCAATATATTATACACAACATAATACCCATTTTTGTTTAAAATATAAAAGATAAAAGGGGATTTGCATATACCTCCCAAATTTTGTCTAGCTTCCAGATAAATGAAAATTGTGGCTTTTAGTGTTTCCTGAAAAATCTACTGGATAGGAGCATGGGATTTCTTCCATAAGTACTATTAGCCAGATTCAGAGAGACTTACGACGGTGTATCAGTAGATACGCCGCCGTAAGTCCGAATGTGTGCCGTCGTATCTTTAAGCGTATTCTGGAAACCAGATACGCCTGAATTTGGCCAAGATACGACCGACGTAAGTCTCCTACGCCGTCGTATCTTGGGTGCATATTTACGCTGGCCGCAAGGGTTGCTTCCATTGATTTACACGCCGAATATGTAAATGAGCTATATACGCCGATTCACGAACGTACTTGCGCCCGTCGCTTTAATCTACGTCGTTTACATAAGGCGTTTTTCCGGCGTAAAGTTAAACCACCAAAAAGCTGGTCTAAGTCGTTTAGGGTATGGACGTCGGAAGTACCGTCGGATTTTACGTCGTTTACGTAAGTCATACGTGAATGGGGCTGGGCGTAAGTGAGGTTTCACGTCGTACGCATTGTGACATCGTATCGTAGGGAGTATTTGCGACGTGATTCTGAGCATGCGCCGTTCGTTCGGCCATGCATTCACATGGGATCACGATTCATTTCAATACAACACGCCCACTACCAGCCTACTTCTCCTATAAAGGCAAAACCTACACATTTACTACGTTCTCGGAGGGAGAAAAAATCCTGCTCGCCTTAAAGTTCATTTCTCTGGACTCAGCAATGAACACTTCAAATTCACAAGCAAGTTCATCCAAACGGTCCACCCCAGCCAGTCCCCTCTCCCCCACATGGAAGATGAGTAAAAGCAGACGCACCAAGGATCCTGCTAAAACTTGAACTAGACATTCTACCTGTCATGCTTCCTTCTTTGTTTTTCTCCCCTCTGGGGTTGAATACCCGTAGGGTATCACATAATTGAGTCCCCTATCCGTGGCTGGGGATTCCTGTTTGTTTTTTTTGTTTTTTGGCGCTTATCAGTCTAAAACCTTTTTATTTAGCTGATGTCACTCTGTTCGCACTGACCGTGATCCGTATATTCTTCACATGTAATGTTATAGCATTTGTTTAGAGTTTTGTTCACTATGTTATAACTCTCTTGATTACTCTAATGGTTGATGGGGGCTGGGGCAGATGCCTTGCGCCTCCGACCAGTCCTGGACGGTGGATTATTCACTGTCGGGGATTGGTCTAGTAGCCCTAGTTCGGGGCTACATCAGTTGTATGTCTGACAAAGGCAGGATGGATTCTTTTCCCTCCTGTGTTTGTTGTTTGAGATTAATTCATATTTTTAAATGCGTTATCTCTTTCTCAGTTTTTTTTCCTGTTCTAGCCTTTTCTAACCTTTTCTTTTTGATTACCAGTCTGTTCCTACAGTGCTTCGCTTGTATCATCCCAGGCCGGGTCCAGCATGCAGTTCGTGCCTCTCTCTCCCATGCCTCTCTCTGACCGGGGTAAGTTCCATGCTCCACTTATCCCACCCCCACAATGACCACACCCCATAACTCCTTACCTCCTAAGGTTTTGAAGGTTGCCTCACACAATGTCCAGGGTTTAAATTCCCCTGTTAAGAGAAGGAAGGTCTTTCAGTCCTATTATTCCCAGAAGATGTCAGTGGTTCTGTCAGGTCACCCGTAGCCAGATGACAAGTGCACCCCGTAGGGGTCAGGGATGCACCACAGGGTGGTGAATCCTATGGCCGACTGCTGCTAGCAGAGACGAAGCGTGAACCTAAGGTCACCCAGGGCGCGGAGTCTAAGACCCAGTTTTGTATTCACCAGAGCCCTTGGTGGTAGGGATGGTCTTGGCCGCAACTGGGTCCAGGTCGCGTTCCCGGGATTCCTCAAGTCACACTCCGCAGGGAGAAGGGGGAGGCAGCCAGCAGGACAAACAGTGGTGATGGACAGGCCGAGGTCAGGGCAACAGGCAGACAAGGATAACCGTGGAACATGCAAATAGTCAGGGGCACAGGCAGACAGGGAAGTCGGGGACAAGCCAAAACGGTACACGGAAGATGATCGTAGCACTCTGCAACCAGGAACTAGCAATACACTGCAGACAGGAAGTAAGCATAGGAACACTGTTGAACAGCACTGCAGACCTGTAGAGCAACGGTTAATATAGGCTTCCTGGGATGGACTAGGGTGGAGCCATACAGGAAGAGGAAGTGATAAAAAGGGGAACCAGAGCAGGATCTGCCTCTAATGAACACATGGAGATCAGGTAGGCAGACAGGCTTGATGCATATTCATGACAGTACCCTCCCTCTTAAGGCCCCTCCCCCTCCCCAGCCTGGAGCCAGGGCTAAAGGGGAATCCCAGAAGAAACCTCTTCGACAAATGGGGCGCAAAGATCTCAGATGCAGAAATCCAAGACGCCTCCTCAGGACCAAATCCTCTCCAAAGCACAAGGTACTGAAGAACGCCTCTGCGGAGACGAGAATCCAGAACTTGAGTATCCTCATTGACCATAACCGAAGTACGGACAGGAGGAGAGGATTTATTGAGGACCAAAGGCCTTTTAGGAATAAGTAAGGGCATGAGAGGGTCAACAGGAATCCGAGGAGGATCAAGCAGACCCTTAAAGATGAACTGGGGATTAAGCACAGGACCATCAGACTGGGCAGAGGTCAGAGGAACCCTGAAGTCAGGTTGGTTAGAAGGTGACAGGGCACAGGAGTCAAGCTGGATAGCAGGGAAACCAGCAGAATGCAGAGAGCCCTGAAAACAAGGTAGAAAACCCCATTTGGCCGACGATGGCAATCTATCCAAAGGATGGATTGAGCCCCTTAGACAGGTTGCAGGAGGGCCTGAACAAGAAAAGGTAGGAGGCTCACTGGGCATGGGCTGACCTGGCATAGCTGATGCAGAGGCCGATTGAATAGCATATTCAGGTGTAGCGATTACCCGAATCGCATCACAAGGCGTAGTGACTGCAGAACTTGCAGACAAGTTAGCCTGGCTGTGCGTTTTAGGGACAGTCAACGGTAAACTGGAGTGAATGATCGGCTCAGGTTCACAGACGGGCTCCTCATCCAGAGTGCTACATTGGCTAGAAAGTGCATCAGCCTGACTATTGCAGGACACATTCCGGACATCACTACATGTGGTGGGACGAGCAAAAGATTCTGGAATGGTGGCAACAGGAAGTTTCTCTTTTGGGGCAACCTTGGGTAGGCAAGACGTGGAACAGGAGGGACCCCAAGCCAGGATCTGTCCGGCAGTCCAGTCAATGTGAGGAGAATGGAGTCTTAACCAAGGAAGACCCAAAACGATAGGAGCTGAGGTCTTAGGTAGAACAAGGAAGGATATCCACTCCTGGTGAAGTGTGCCTACTGACATCTTAACAGGGACCGTCTGGAAGCGAATAGGACCCCCCGGGAGAACAGTGCCATCAATCGCCGAGACCACCAATGGTGTGGTGAGGGGCAAAAGGGTAAGTCTCATGGACGATGCGATTTCCCAGTCTATGAAATTGCCAGCGGCTCCGGAATCCAGATATGCCGAGACCGAATGAGAAGAAGCACCAAAATGAAGGGACACAGGAAGAAAAAGACGAGAAGGTGAAGGAGATATTTCTGGATCCAATACTCCACCTTCCAGATGTATTGAACGCGAGCGTTTCTCGGGGCGAAGAGGGCAAGTGTCACGAAAATGACTTTTGCCCCCACAGTATAGACACAGGCCTAGAGTTCTGCGCCTGGCACGTTCCTCAGGGGATAGCCTGGTCCGACCCAGCTGCATGGGTTCCTCAGTTGGCAAGGGATGCTCCACGGGTCGAAGAGAGGGGAGCTCAGGCTGACTAAGGGCCAAGGAATGTTGGCGTCGCTTTTCTAGGGTCCTTTCCTGAAAGCGAATATCGATCTGATTACACAAGGAGATCACTCCGTCCAGATCAGTGGGGATGGTTCTTCCTGCTAGTTCATCCTTCACTCTATCAGATAGACCATGCAAAAAGGTTGCGACTAAGGCCTCATTGTTCCAGCTCAGTTCAGCTGAGTGGATACGGAACTGCAGAGAATATTGTCCCACTGAACGGGATTCTTGGCGGAGACGTAAAAGGGCGCTGGCTGCTGAAGAGACACGAGCCGGTTCTTCAAAGATATTCCGAAAAAGTTTCAAGAAAACAGGCAGGCTAGAAACCACTGGATCATTCAATTCCCACAGAGCTAAGGCCTCCCCGGAGAGGAGAGAAATGATATAGGCTATCTTGGCCCGATCAGACAAGAAGTACTGGGGCAGGAGCTCAAAATGAATAGTGCATTGGCTAAGGAATCCCCTGCAGGCTTTGGAGTCTCCAGAAAAACGGATTGGAGGTGATAACTTCAGTGAATGCGACTCTGCGACTGGTGCAACAGGTGCAGCTGCTGGTTGTACTTGGGGTTGCGGATTCGGGGTTCCCAGCGAGGTCTGAAGCTGATCAAAGCGGGAAGCCAGATCCTGAAGGAAACGCATCACCTGATCCTGATTAGTTTCATGCGTCTCGAGTCTGCGAACAATGCACTGTAATGGATCATCTGCGGGGAGCGGCATGTCGGCCGGATTCATGGCTGTTCAAACTGTCAGGTCACCCGTAGCCAGATGACAAGTGCACCCCGTAGGGGTCAGGGATGCACCACAGGGTGGTGAATCCTATGGCCGACTGCTGCTAGCAGAGACGAAGCGTGAACCTAAGGTCACCCAGGGCGCGGAGTCTAAGACCCAGTTTTGTATTCACCAGAGCCCTTGGTGGTAGGGATGGTCTTGGCCGCAACTGGGTCCAGGTCGCGTTCCCGGGATTCCTCAAGTCACACTCCGCAGGGAGAAGGGGGAGGCAGCCAGCAGGACAAACAGTGGTGATGGACAGGCCGAGGTCAGGGCAACAGGCAGACAAGGATAACCGTGGAACATGCAAATAGTCAGGGGCACAGGCAGACAGGGAAGTCGGGGACAAGCCAAAACGGTACACGGAAGATGATCGTAGCACTCTGCAACCAGGAACTAGCAATACACTGCAGACAGGAAGTAAGCATAGGAACACTGTTGAACAGCACTGCAGACCTGTAGAGCAACGGTTAATATAGGCTTCCTGGGATGGACTAGGGTGGAGCCATACAGGAAGAGGAAGTGATAAAAAGGGGAACCAGAGCAGGATCTGCCTCTAATGAACACATGGAGATCAGGTAGGCAGACAGGCTTGATGCATATTCATGACAGGTTCTTTTGCAAGAGACCCATTTCCCGGCTAGCTACACCCCAGCATTTATACACACGCAGTATCCACAATTTTTTTTGGCAAACGCCGAGGACAAAACTAGAGGGGTTGCAATCCTTTTTTCAAAGACATGTAAATTTAATCCTCTTAGGGACCCAGATGGTAGGTTTCTGTTGGTCAAGGGAGAATTGGATGGCCAACTAATGTCATTCATTTCTTATTATGCCCCCAACAGAGGTCAAACCATGTTTTTCCAAGCTATGTTTAACATCTTGGAACCCCTTTTAGAGGGAATGATAGTATGCGGAGGTGACACCAATATAGCATTCGACCAAAGTCTAGACAAATCTAAACCCTTAGCAACGAAACTGACCCGCCCAACCAGAGCCAGCTCCCACATAGCAAAATTAATCTTTCAACAAAATCTTGTAGACATATGGAGGGAACTCAATCCACATAAAAGGGACTACTCCCACTATTCAAACCCACATCAATCATATTCAAGGATTGATCATATCTTCATATCTGCCAGACATGTCCCCTCGATCACTAAAGCCAATATACAAGATACAACACTATCGGACCATTCTATGGTGATTTGCTCAGTACAAACACAAATTTTAGGATCCCACAAATCTCATTGGAAACTAAATGAAACCTTACTTAATGACCCTAATGTGGTCTCGGAGATTGAGAGGGCCATTAATGAATATTTCACGCTAAATGATGTCGATGGAATCTCGGCTGAGATATTATGGGCTGCCCACAAAGCTACCATCCGGGGCAAGTTAATTCAGATAGCCACTAAACGAAAAAAGGAGAAAGCTGCGGAGGTAGCGAAGGATTTCTTGATCCTGTGTAAGGAACATAAGAAAGACCAGACGAAGGTCCAGGTCTCACAGCTTGATACTGCTCGATTAGCATTGAATTTAGTGCTTACGGTAAGGGCTGAAAAGTCCTTAAATTGGAGTAATGCAAGATTTTATTTACATACGAATAAAATGAACACAATGTTAGCCACTAAGCTCTCGCCGAGATTCCGCACATTTGCTCTCCCTAAAATTAAGACCAGGGACGGGACCACGACCCTTAACCCTAAACGCATCCTACAAGAATTTGAACTCTTCTATGCCTCCCTATATCAGCGGTCGGGTACAGCCAGACACTCTGATGTTAAATCCTTTTTAGACCGACTACCGATCCCGAATTTACAGGAGAGTCATGTAAATTTAATGGAAGCCCCAATCTCTACAGAAGAAACTAAGGAGGTAATCAAAAGTCTAAAGGACGGTTCGGCGCCCGGACCAGATGGCTTCTCAGTGCCATATTACAAAATTTTTGCGGAATCCCTGGCACCTCATCTCACAATTTTTTTTAACTCGAAATGGGGGGGGGGAGGGGGGTCCATGCATCCACAATTGAATGAGGCGTATATTTCAGTCATCCCTAAACCAGATAAAGATTTAGAGCTAGTTGAAAATTATAGACCCATTTCATTAATCAACAATGATTTAAAAATATTAACCAAGATCCTCGCCAACAGGATAAACTCCTTTATAAAACTTTATATCCATAAGGATCAGGTGGGTTTTATCCCAGGTAGACAGGGCCCAGACCAGGTGAGGCGAGCAATCGACGTTATCTCTTTGCTCCAGTCGGGATGGGCGGGGGGTGCGCCGCAGGAGGGACTCCTCCTCTCTTTAGACCTTCAAAAGGCCTTTGACACCTTGTCTTGGGATTATCTTTTTGAGATATTGCAGCGTTGGGGATTTGGAGAACACTTCCGAGGTCTTCTGAAGTCCCTCTACTCTGAACCCAAGGTGAAGGTCAGACTACAGGGATATTTTTCAGATTCCATTAGTATTGCCAGAGGTACTAGACAAGGTTGCCCCCTTTCCCCATTGATTTTCGCCATAGCGATTGAGACATTGGCTATCGCTATCAGATCTGAACCGGACATTAAGGGGGTAACCTGTGGTCTCCAAACCCACAAATGCGCACTTTTTGCAGACGATCTCCTGCTTTTTGTCACAGCTCCGATTACCTCGCTCCCCATTGTGTGCAATTTACTTAAATCTTTTGGTAAAATCTCGGGATTACGGGTAAATTGGAACAAATCTCAAGCTCTAAATATATCCTCACCCCCCTCAGTTATCGTTCACCTGAAGCCCCATTTTGATTTCAAATGGGCCGAATCATCCATTCCTTACTTAGGTATAAACCTCACCTCCAAAATTGAACAACTTTACCAGGCCAACTTCCCCCCTATGTTTCGTAAACTCGATATGGACCTACAGACATGGTCCCAACATAAAATTTCCTGGTTGGGTAGGATCAATGCTATCAAAATGACTCTCCTACCCAGGCTGCTCTACTTATTTAGATCCCTCCCGATAGCTATTAAAAAGGACCAACTTAGGTCGTTCCAGGGCAAAATTCTCAAATTCGTATGGGAGGGTAAAGGGTATAGATTAGCCCAGAATGTCCTTTATGGGCCCAAAACGCAAGGGGGGCTCGGGCTACCGAACCTGTTTAAATATTACCAAGCAGCTAGATTGGCCCAATTATCTTCTGTATATGCGAAATGTGAGAAGCCAGAGTGGATTGATATAGAGAGTTTAGCGGTCCCTGGCCTTTCTTTGGAGAGCCTATTTTGGTTACCCCAGAAATCCAGACCCGCAATACTGTCTCCTACATTGTCACAATCATTTAAACTATGGGATGGTCTGAGACATCTTCCTTCCCTGGTGTCGGAGGCTAGGCCTCTAACACAAATCTTCCACAACCCTCAGTTTGCACTGGGTATGGACACCACAGCATTCCAATGGTGGCTAGACAAGGGGATCTATAGAATAGGTGATCTCCTTTCTTCCTCTGGTCCGCTCTCACTGGAGTATTGTGTGAGGAAATGGGGCTTGCCTCAATCTGAAAGACTTCGATGCTCCCAAATTCTTCGCTTTGTGACGTCCTTTTGGAGCGACAACTCGGGCTCACCAACTCCCACTAGTTATGAACGATGGTGTAAACAAATGATGGAACACAAAGGGGGAATCTCCATAATATACACGTCACTCTCCGAGGTATCCTCTAAATTTTCCTACATGGAGGCATGGGAGAGAGATCTGCAGATGACCTGGGACCTGGAAAGGTGGCATAAGGTAGGAACAAGTGCCTTTAAAGGATTAGCTAATACATCCCTGGTAGAAGCCAATATGAAGGTACTGACGAGATGGTACCTAGTTCCCAGCAGGCTGGCCTCTATGTTTCCAACTGCCTGCCCACTATGCTTTCGTGATTGCCAAGCCCAGGGCACGATGCTTCATATCTGGTGGGACTGCCCTAAAATCAGGGGGTTTTGGAACAAGTTCTTTCACCTCATCAGAAAAGTTACAGATGTTCCGGTGGAAAAAACTCCACAAGTAGCGCTGCTGGGAGCTAACGTTCCTCAGGCCTCCAAACTCAGGCAAAAGTTGATAACTTTTATGCTTCTGGGAGCCAAATCTACATTGGCGGGGGCATGGAAACATCCAAGAGTTTCTATTATGGCAGCCAAGAGAAAAATATCCTGGATCATGACTCAGGAAAAAATGGTCAGCATTATTTTAAATACGTACAACCTGTTTGAGGCCATATGGGAACCTTGGGCCAAATACGTAGGGGTTTCCCTTTCACCTGGTATCAGGACACCATCTACGGATACTTAACCTTCCAGCTGGTAATCAACTCTATTATCTACTTTCTTTTCTTTCTACTTCATCTTTCCCTCTCCTGTTTCCCGTACATTCTCTTCTCTGTCATGTTTTTCTGTTATCCATGCTATTTTATTAGCAGTTAGAACATTTATTAAGCTCAGCGGTTTAGATTTAAAAATTTTTTAGCTTTTTCCCGACACAGTTTGTTCCCATTAGGGGTGTCGAATCAGACTGCTGGGTCAGGTTCTTAGTTTAGACTCTTCCTCCTATACAGAATAGTTCACGTGAGGTTGGATAGACTGAATCTTTTGATGAGTAGATAAGATCCTTCTCACTTATTTCTATATATTTATAGTTGTCTAATCAGTTTATCCCTTATCCCCGTACCCTATGCAATTTGTAATGTCCAAAGATGTACTGTACATTTTTGTTTGAATCTTATTTGTTTATTTCTTTTTTCTTCTGCTCCGGAATGTACTGTGAGCACTAACATGTACAACTTTGCTCTTTAATAATAATAAAAATTTCAAATGAAAAAAAAAAAAAAAATTGTGATGCACGTGCACCTGTGCCACAGAGCTCCAAAATTGGCCTTTATAATTCATTGAGAAGCTGACACTTCTGGGAGGGTCGGTCTCCTGCGTCCCCTTGCGGCTCTCGCTGGTTCCTTCTGCTGACCTCCACATCACTACTGTATCCTGTGGATGCTGGGGTTCGGTGGGAGGGGCCAGTTGCGGCTGCGGGGGACTCAGGGGATTAAAACTTCCAGAGGCTGTGGTTTCCCAGAGGACTTTGTGGATAATTTTACATTGGAGTGGTGTTCAGTTGCATGGGATTTTTGGGTAAAATGGGTAAAGTATTTACCTTTGTCTTTTACAGGTATGGCTTTGCCGGATATTTTTGGCATATAACGCACAGGGACGATTTAATATTATATGTATGTATATGTGTGTATGTATGTATATATATATATATATATATATATATATATGTATATATTATAAGTGTTGCTAGATTATTTTTCAAAACCTGTAGTTTTGTGTATCGGTCTATTAATGGTGTTGCATTTTTTCAATTAAATTATGTAGGGACAAAAATAGAACATAGCTGGATATTGAAATAATAATGAATTACATAAATAAACAAAAAATAAAAGATTTAATACAAATGACAAACACACCTGACAAACTCCAGTCCTCCCTGAAGGGCAACATCATGCTGCTGTGATTAACGCTACAGGTGTAGACATCACCAGCTGTCAGAGTGATATTTAATGTGAGACAGGTGAGGTAGGTGATGTCAGGGAAAGGTAAGGTCACTCGCTCCGTCAGATTCTCTGGCACCATCTCCCCATTCTTGAACCACGTCATGGAGATATTCTTGGGGTAGTGTCCATATGCCCGGCAGTTCAGTCTGGAAGTGGAATTTGTGATGGGTGTTTGTGTCACTCTCATTATTGGTTTTTCTGTAGAAGGAAATGGATGGAAAGACAAGATACAGAGTCTAGAACTATATGGCAAACTATAAAGAGCAAGACCAAATTGCAGTTATTTTGAAGCAATGGTAAAATATAGTGTGCTTGGGAATGTTAAAGTGCATATAAATCTAAAAACAATAATTTAGTATATTGCCACTTACCAGTCTCATGGTGGTCCCATGGCGGCTGCCTTCATTTTCCTTTTATTGGTCAACTGAGCCTAGTGAGGGATGTCGGAACCTGGACGCTCGGGCTTTCACCCTTAATCTTAGTAAACCACCTGGAGTGCTGCTACATGGGAACACTGATGGTTACTGTCATCCTGTCATTACAACCAAACCCCCCCCACTGTCTGCCGGTCTGTCCACTGGCACTTACCCCATCTAGGTGCCGGGCAGCGGCAGGGATCGGGCATCCGAGGAGCGATGGCAGGGACCAGGCATCCAGGCATCGGCCATTGGCTTTTCTCCACCTTCGTTCTCCCATGCATCTCCTCCCCTCCTCCTAGCCGTCCAATAGGAGCGCCTGTCCTTTCAGCCAATCAGGTGACGGGTATCAGACCCGCTTCCCAATTGGCCGGGAGCAGGATCAGTGTTGCAAAAGTGAATATTCATTCATTGTTGTAACACACCTGGGTGGGCTACGGTTACACTCTCTGCGACCAGAGCCCACCCTATTTTAAAGCCTATTCGAGCCTCTGGCTCAAATCGGGTGCTTAAAAAAAAAAAAACTCTGGTCGCTGTAATGCATTCATCCGGTGAGGTTGGACACATGAATAGGGGGCAAGGGCAGGGCCGATCCGCCCTATAGGCTCACTATGCAAGCCGCTTAGGGCCCCGCAAAGCTGCGAAGGGCCCCCCAAATTACTAGAGGCCCCGCCTGGTGAGAAGTCATTTTTCGCCCCCTCACCCCGCTTCTCAACTCGCTGGCTGCATGGGAGAAGAGGTAAGAAGTCAGCACCCCCTGCTTCTCAATTTAATGTAAGATGTCATTTCCGACAGTAGAACACCCCCTACCCCCGCTTCTAAACTTTCTTTAATGTGACATGTCACCGTCGTCAGCGCCCACCGCTTCACATTTTTAATGTGCCATGTCATTTTGCCTAGGGCCCCATGGAGGTCAGGATCGGCACTGGGCAAGGGGGTGGCACCCGGGCATCCCTAATGGATGGGCCATCTCTGATCGGAAAACTCCTGATCGTAAGAAGCGATCTGGAGCAGGAACAGGAACACGCAGGGCGTGCGCTCTCAGCACAGTTCTAATAGCGCTAATGCACACATATGTGCGCCCCTCAGCGATAAGGCCTAGCCGCCGAGAGGCCAAATATTTCTGTGTGTCCAGAGCCTAGGGGTTAAAGAAGATATTTTTTTCTGTTATGTTTTTTAAAATTAAGTGCGCTAGGGACTACTTAACAATTGCATTGAATAAAAATATATGTTTCTTATAGTTTTGCATTTAGAGTGGTGCCTAAAAAAAGTCCAGCTATCTCCATAAGGGCAAAGCAAGCATGCAGTCCTGGGAACCCAGTGCAGATATTTCTCTAATACAATCCCAGAGAAATGTAAGAAACTACACAATTTGTTTAACATTCCTGCATGTACCAAAAAAAACTGAGTGGACACATCCTAAAATTTGGGGTGCAAATAGGCATTAAATGTGACCAACATAAATGTAATAGGACAGCACAGTACCTCTTCTGTTAAACGTGCACTTCCCCAATGAAAGGAGCTCAGCTATATGAGGAACACAGTTATTCATCAGAACTTTCTTGTTCTGCTCTCCCATAGTCTTGTTCCGATTAAAGATATCAGCAAAGTATTGTACTCTTGAGTCTTCCGCTATCCAGTGTGCCTTCTCCACATTGAAACTAAGGAACGGTCTTCCGTCATAACGATAACTGAATACTGTGCCAATTGTCCCGTTACCATAAACAATGCATCCCAGTAACCTCTGCAGAACGTGGAAACCTGCAATCACACCAGAGAGAGACAAACACAGAATGGACAAACCGCATATAAACCAAGAATGAGGCATTAAGCTCCTCCTCACACAACACATCTCTCAGCAACAGATGTCTACAAATAAGATTCATTTACTCCACTGTTCTCTTCTTACAGTACATCATTACCAGCATTTGAACTGAATATAAAGTATATTTCTTGTCTGTATTTGTAGTTAACTGGCTTATTTTTCATACACTTGTATTGTGTATGTGAAACATAGAACCAAAGTAGAGTGATGACAGAAAAAAGACCACATGGTCCATTGAGACCACCCATATTTTTAAAATGTATATATTTTTTCTTACCTTTACTTTTGTCTGAGTATAGGTCTATGTTTGCCCCAAGCATGTTTGCATCCATTTAGTGTTAGCTGGTTTACTACCTCTTCTTGAAGTCTATTCCAAGCATTAAAGTGGTTGTAAAGGTTCGATTACATTTTTTTTGAAATAACAAACATATCATACTTACCTCCACTGCGCAGTTCGTTCTGCACAGAGTGGCCCCGATCCTCCTGTTCTGGGGTCCCTCGGCGGCTTTCTCGGCTCCTCCCCGCTTCAGATAATCCCCTCTGGGAAGTGCTCTTCCAAGGGGGCAACCGTGCGTGCGGCTCCCGAGTCCATAGCTGCCAATTGCAGGACTCGGCCCCACCCCCCGGGAACAGGCATCATTGGATTTGATTGACAGCAGCGCAGGCCAATGGCTGTGCTGCAATCAATCTATCCAATGAAGAGCCGAGAAGCCTGGGCAATGATCGAGCACGTTCGCAACACAGGACTTTCCAGGGCTCGGGTAAGTAAAAATGGGGGCTGGGGGGCCGGTAATCTCTTTGATGCATAGGATGCATTAAGGTGAAAAAACATGAACCTTTACAACCCCTTCGAGAAGCAAAATGATACCCCAGCTCCACTGCCAATATGGTGATCTATGAACTGTGGACTGGTGCTCTAGCCACAGGCGTAGGAAGCGGGGGGGACGGGGGGACGCATCCCCCCCAGAAAATAATGCGGGGGGGACAGGTATGGTAAAATCCCCCCCAGATGTGACAGCGCAGTCACTAAACTGTGTGCCCGCTGGCGCCCACTCACTGGCTGCCGCGTGCGCTCCTGGCTGGCTCCCTTTCCTCCTGTGCATCTCCTCGCCCCCCCCATGGAGGATTGATTTGGTTCCTAATGGATGGGCCATCTCTGATCGGAAAACTCCTGATCGTAAGAAGCGATCTGGAGCAGGAACAGGAACACGCAGGGCGTCATCAATTGTCGTCACTGTGCTCATCACACGCAGCCACTGTGCCACCAAACGCAGCCACTGTGCCATCACATGCAGCCACTGTGCCCATCAAACGCAGCCACTGTGCCCATCAATTGTCGCCACTGTGCCCAAACGCATCCACTGTGCCAATCACACACAGCCACTGTGCCCATCAAACGCAGCCACTGTGCCCATCAATTGTCGCCACTGTGCCCATCACACGCAGCCACTGTGCCACCATTTTTACTGATGCCATGTGGGTTGATTTTTACTGATGCCATGTGGGTTGATTTTTACTGGTGCCATGTGGGTTAATTTTTACTGATGCCATGTGGGTTAATTTTTACTTATGCCATGTGGGTTGATTTTTACTAATGCCATGTGGGTTAATTTTTACTGATGCCATGTGGGTTAATTTTTACTGATGCCATGTGGGTTAATTTTTACTTATGCCATGTGGGTTGATTTTTACTAATGCCATGTGGGTTAATTTTTACTGATGCCATGTGGGTTAATTTTTACTTATGCCATGTGGGTTAATTTTTACTTATGCCATATGGGTTGATTTTTACTAATGCCATGTGGGTTAATTTTTACTGATGCCATGTGGGTTAATTTTTACTGATGCCATGTGGGTTGATTTTTACTGGTGCCATGTGGGTTAATTTTTACTGATGCCATGTGGGTTAATTTTTACTTATGCCACGTGGGTTGATTTTTACTAATGCCACGTGGTTAGTTTTTACTGATGCCACATGGGTTAATTTTTACTGATGCCACGTGGGTTGATTTTTACTGATGCCACATGGGTTAATTGTTACTGATGCCATGTGGGTTAATTTTTACTGATGCCATGTGGGTTAATTTTTACTGATGCCATGTGGGTTAATTTTTACTGATGCCATGTGGGTTGGTTTTTGCTATACCGGTTGATTTTCACTGATGCCATGTGTCAGTTGAGTTTTACTGATACTATCAGGACATCAGTAAAAATCAACTAACATTTCAGCATAGCATTGCTTGATTCATTGGTTTTTAGTAATGCTATGTGGGTTGATTTTTACTAATGCTATATGTCGGTTTATTTTTACTAATGCTATATGTCGGTTTATTTTTACTAATGCTATGATGGTTTCTTTTTTTATTGCTGGATATTGCTCTTCGCATTACCCTCTCTGGATTGCTTTAATAGTTTGATTTATTGGCTTGAGATACGAATATACCTGGTGAGTAAAAATGATGTCCCCCCCAGATTTGTAATGCCGCGTACACACCATCACTTTATGTGATGAAAAAAATTACGTTTTTAAAAACGTCACTTTAATTGACTGTGTGTGGGGGAAAACGTCGTTTTATGTCTTCTAAAAAACGACCAAAAAAAATTGAAGCATGCTTCAATTTTATGTGTCGTTTTTCAAAACGTCAACTTTTACTTCACAGAAATTGACCGTGTGTAGCAAAAAACGTCGTTTTCTAAGACGTTTTTTCATCCACGCATGCCCAGAAGCTACTTATGAAGTGAGCTTCAATGGTAAAACGTGGTGGAACGTAACCTCACTTTGCAAGAACATTGTGAGAAAAACGATGGTGTGTAGGCAACTTCGTCTTTGAAAATTGAAGTTTCAAAAACGTCATTTTTTACTTCACAGAAAGTGTCGTTTTTTTTCATCACATAAAGTGATGGTGTGTATGCGGCATCAGGGTTCCTACACCCATGGCTCTAGCCAGGACATTTAGGCCCCAAAATGCAATGCATGAATCAATTTACCACCCCTTTAACTATTCTTTTGGTTAACCAAAAGCCCCGGACAATTTTGGTGGTCAATGACCAGGTCACTTTTTGCGATTTGACACTGCGTTGCTTTAACTGACAATTGCGCAGTCGTGCGACTTTGCTCCCAAACAAAATTGATGTCCTTTTTTTTCCCACAAATGGAGCTTTCTTTTGGTGGTATTTGATCACCTCTGCGATTTTAATTTTTTGCGCTATAAACAAAAAAAGAGCAACAATTTTAAAAAAAATTCAATATTTTTACTTTTTGCTATAATAAATATCCCCAAAAAATATATAAAACAAATTTTTTTTCCTCAGTTTAGGCCGATACATATTTTTCTACATATTTTTGGTAAAAAAAATCGCAATAAGTGTTTATTGATTGGTTTGCGCAAAAGTTATAGCATCTACAAAATAATAGAGTATAGTTTTATGGCATTTTTATAAAAAATGTTTTACTAGTTATGGCGGCGATCAGCGTTTTTTTTTTATATCGTGACTGCGACATTATGGCCGACACATCGGATACTTTTGGGACCATTGTCATTTTTACAGCGAACAGTGCTATAAAAATGCACTGATTACTGCAAAAATGACACTGGCAGTGAGGGGGTTAACCACTAAGTGGCGCTGCAGGGGTTAAGTGTTCCCTAGGCAGTGATTTTTACTGTTAGGGGGCGTGGCTACACATGACGAGTCACTGACCATTCCCGATCACGGGGAGCAGTCATCAGTCACAGTGTCACTAGGCAGAATAGGGGAATGCCTTGTTTACAAAGGCATTCCCCTTTTCTGCCCTTGCTGACCGCAATGGCGTGACCCACGGCCACATTTCCGAGTTTTGCTAATTCCTTCTGCTAGTTTGAGTAAATTTGTGTATATCTATTGGTTGGCTTCTTTTTATACTGAGATGTAGCCTCTCTCTATCCGCTTTGTGTTACATTATACCATAAAATACCACGCTATGTAACATGAGAAGAATATGTTTGTCTCCTCTTCACATACATTTGGCTAGTTCAAGAGCCACACTTTTGTCAGAATAAAATCCTGAGCTGTAAACTTCCTTTTCCTGTCTTTATTCTTCATAAATACAATGGTATTGCTAGCATGACTCTAGTGTAATGCCTCGTACACACGTATGGGTTTACCGGCAGACTTTTTACCACCAGGAAACCAGAGGGGAAAGCCCAGAACCTGCTCGGCAGCTTTTTCCCCCAGCACACGTGTGTATGCTCCACTGCAGTGTCTCCCATAGGGAAACTGCCGGGAAAAAGACCGCCGGGAATCGCGGCAGGAAAAAAAGAGAACATGTTCTCATTTTTCCCACCAGGTTTCCCGGCGGTTTTCCTGTCGGGAAAAATGCCATGGAGCATACACATGACCAGTTTTCCTGGCCAAAAGCTGTCATGGCAGTTTTCCCGACAGGAAAACTGGTCATGTGAACGAGGCATATGCCTGTTTTCTCCATTAAGGATTGGTTTACCATTATGTCACATAATGATTTTTAATGAGTCTGTAGTCTGAATCCTCTCGCCTTTTTCTTCTCTGTAAATCACTTACATCACATCATTGCCAGCAGCAGAGTTTTCGGAAATGAGCCCCTGAAGTACATGTTTTTAGGGAATGCTTAAAGCGGTGGTTCCCCCTTAAAAACAACTTTTTTTTATTCCACTGCCCCCCCACATTCCATCACGATTAAGGCTATTATTTTTTTTTCCCTGCTGTACATACCTTAGTACAGCATCTTCACCCGTGCATCCGGGTTGCGAGTCCCGCGGGAGTAGGCATTCCTCACAGGCTGTTGATTGACGTTTTGCTCAAAAACGAGCTCCCCCCTGTCGCGTAAGCCGCGTCACGGTTGGCGAAAGGAGCCGAACGGCGAGTCGGCGCTATACTGCGCATCGCCGTTCGGCTCCTTTCGCCAGTCGTGACGGGGGGAGAGCTCGTTTTTGGGCAAAACGTCAATCAACATCATGTGAGGAACGCCCACTCCCGCAGGACTCGCAACCCGGATGCACGGGTGAACATGCTGTACTAAACTATGTACAGCAGGGAAAAAAAAATAATAGCCTTAATCGTGATGGAATGTGGGGGGGCAGTGGAATAAAAAAAAGTTTTTAAGGGGGAACCACCGCTTTAAGGTCTATGTATAAAAAGTTTGCTGAAAACTTTCCATGTTCTTTGTTATAGAACTATTTAGCATGATCATAAGCACCATCTATTGGCCAAATTGCAGTATTTGTTTTTTTAAATCTCAGGAAAATAAATTTGGCCACAAAATGGTACTAATGATCATTTGAGATACACTATATTACCAAAAGTATTGGGTCACTTGCCTTTACAGGCACATGAACTTTAATGGCATTCCAGTCTTGGTCCGTAGGGTTCAATATTGAGTTGGCCCACCCTTTGCAGCTATAACAGCTTCAACTCTTCTAAATGTTGTGAACAGCCTTACCAGGAGTGTGTCTATGGGATTGTTTGTTTGACCATTCTCATTTGTGAGGTCAGGCACTGATGTTGGACAAGAAGGCCTGGCTGCGCTCTAATTACTGCATTCTTGATCCCCTTCAGTCTGGATTTCATCCCTAACACTCCACAGAAACTGCTCTCCTAAAACTAACAAACGATCTGCTAACAGCCAAAACCAATGGACGCTATTCTGTACTCCTACTCCTGGATCTTTCTGCTGCCTTTGATACGGTTGACCACCCCCTCCTCCACAAAAAAACTCCACGCTTTTGGTCTCCGTGACTCTACTCTTTGCTGGTTCTCTTCCTACTTATTCAATCGCACCTTTAGCGTTACTTACAATTCTACTTCCTCCTCTCCTCTTCCTTTCTCTGTTGGGGTCACCCAAGGTTCTGTTCTTGGACCTCTCCTATTTTTCTCTTATTTTCAATCTACACCTCCCCCTCGGTCAGCTGATAGCCTCCAATGGCTTCCAATACTATCTCTACGCTGACGACACCCAAATCTATTTCTCTACCCCTCAGCTCACTCCTGCCGTCTCCTCACATATCACTAATTTACTAACAGATATATCAATCTGGATGTCACACCACTTCCTCAAACTCAATCTATCCAAAACTGAATTTATAATTCTTCCTCCCCCATGTGCCCCTTCACCTGATCTCTCTGTCAAAATTGATGGCACAACAACCCATTCCCGCATACCAAGGTCCTAGGAGTATAGGACTCTGAACTCTCCTTTAAGCCCTACGTCCAATCGCTGTCCAAATCTTGCAGCCTCAACCTTCGCAACATCTCCAAAAATACGCCCCTTTCTAACCAATAACACAACAATTGATCAAATGTTGAAAGTTGAAAAAAAAATCTTTTTAGTCACCAATTACATGAAAGTAAACAATAATTTTTTTGACAATTTAATACATAATTCATTAAAAAAGGGGAAAAAAACTATATATAAAAACTGCAGGATGGCTACAGTGGAGACTAAAAACTCTCCAAAACTGGTCAAAGATGTCAGCACAGGTCACATTGAGCGTGTGCGACTAAACTATATTGTAACAATGAAATCTTCTTATAGCCCAGGCCATCTTTATGTAGAGCAACAAATCTTTTATTGAGATCCTCAGCGAAATTTATTTAGAGAGATGAGAGAGTCAGAGCGAAATTTAACACACATGCTTCCCATTCACACCTGAGACCTTGCAACACTAATGAGTCACAACATCGGGGTGGGAAAATGGCTTATTCTTCCCAATTTGGACATTTTCACTTAGGGTGTACTCACTTTTGTTGCCAGCGGTTTAGACAATAATGGCTGTGTGAGTTATTTTGAGGGGACAACAAATTTACACTGTTATGCCGCGTACACACGACCATTTTTCATGACGAGAAAAATGCAATTTTTTAATCTGGTCGTTAAAAACGGTCGTGTGTAGGCTACAGAGCATTTTTCTCAACGAGAATTTAGAACCTGCTATATTTTTTTCTCGTAGTTTTTCTCGCCGTGAAAAACGGTCGTGTGTGTGCTTTAACGACGGGGAGAAAAAGCGCATGCTCAGAAGCAAGTTATGAGATGGGAAGTTAGCATAATCAGCCCAAAGGGCGGCACCATTCAAATGGAACTTCCCCTTTATAGTGCCGTTGTACGTGTTGTACATCACCGCGCTTTGCTCAAGCATTGTTATCACGCTCATGTGTATGCAAGGCAGGCTTGACTTCGTTTTTTCCATGACATGAAAAACGGTCGTGTGTACGTGCCATTATACAAGCTGTACACTCACTACTTTATATTGTAGCAAAGTGTAATTTCTTCAGTGTTGTCACATAACAAAATATTTACAAAAAATTGAGGGGTGTACTCACTTTTATGAGATACTGTATATGTGATCCAGCAGTTAATACTGTGCATCATGGTAAATCTGGCACTTATGCTGGCCATACACGGTTCGAATTTCGAAAGAATCTTCTTTCAAAAATTGTATCTAAGAATATCGCGTGACAATCAAATTTGAGGAATAGGACATGTTGGAATTGATTTTCTAATCAATGATGGGAGAATCATGCGAGAAATGTAATAGAAAACAAAATGTGCATGTGCAAGAAAAGAATTTCCGGAGAGAAGAACCACAGAAAAAAATTCTGTAGCAACATGAAGGCTTGGTCGGCTGAATTTTGAAAATCAATGGTGGCATCATTGGATCACAACAAAAAAACGTTCTGATTTTGAAAAGAAAATGGCCCGGATTCACAAACAGCGGCGCACATTTATGCCGCCGTAGCGTATCTCCTTTACGCTACGTCGATGCAGCGCAGAGAGGCAAGCACTGGATTCACAAAGCCAGTGCTGCCAAAACTGTGCTGGGTGTCCTAGGCATAAGCCAGCGTACGTGGAAGTGGGCGTGAGCCATGCAAATGAGGCGTGACCCCATGCAAATGATGGGCCGAGCGCCAGACAGATACGTATGACGAACGGCGCATGCGCCGTACCGCGTACGCATCCCAGTGCGCATGCTCAGAATCACGTCGGAACTACTCCCTAAGTTACGCCGGATCACTGCCTACGGCGTGAACGTAACCTACGCCTAGTCATATTCACGTCCAACGTAAACTACGTAAAATACGTTGGCTTGTGTTCCCTGGTGCAGCCCTTTGCATGGATGCTGCTGAGTTACACCTCCTTTATGGGGCATAACTTTATGCCGGATGTATGACTTTACGCGCACTGCGTTCGGGCGCACGTACGTTCGTGATTTGGCGTATCTCCCTCATTTGCATATGTGAATAGAAAATCAATGGGAGCGCCAAATGCATCCAGCGTAAATATGCGCCCACTCTACACCGGCGTAGACAAGTTACGTCGGTCAGATGAAGCCTGTTTTTAGGCGTATCTTAGTTTGTGGGCACGGCGCATAGATACGACGGCGCTTATTTGCACTTACGCAGCGTATCTGGAGATACGCCGGCGTAAGTACTTTGTGAATCCGGGCCCATTTGTTTGAAATTCGACCGTGTATGGCCTACTTTATTACCAGAGGGCTAGAACCCAATTACATTTTCATCTGAAAGGGTCCATGCACACTAGGAATACATGTGAATCGCACAGGCACTTTAACCGGATATTATGGTACTTTGTACCATGCAATCCAGTGCAGGTAAAAGCACTGCATTTGGGGTGTCCTTAAATTTGCACTGACACCCACTGCAGATTGTAAGTGCAGTGAGATTGAAATGCAGTGCGAGAAACTGTCACAGAATGCAAGTTTCCTGCACGGTGTGAATGGACCCAGAACAGTCTTATGCCTTGTACACAACAACCGGTTTTCCCAAATGGAAATCTGCAAGGAGAGCTTTTGGCCTGGAATCCCGGGGAAAACTGCCCAAAAACCATCGGACAAAAAAAAAGAACCAGCTCTCTTTTTTTACCGCCGGAAAAACCGGCGGACTTTTGCCTGGCGGTTTTTGGCAGTTTTCCAATGGGGAAAAACTGCGATGGAGCATACACACGGCCGGGGGTTCCCGACCAAAGCTCCATCGCAGTTTTCCTGTTGGGAAAACCTCTTGTGTGTAGGAGGAAAGACTGCCCGAACAGGTTCTCGGCTTTCCCCTAGGGATTTCTGACGGGAACTTTTCCCGTCGGAAATCCCGCACGTATGTATGGGGCATTACAGTATGTCTTTGAGTATAAGTAGAAAAATCCATGTCCTACCAGCATGTTGCAGAAAGACCCTTGCTCTATGTGTGGCAGCAATGGTCTCTCTGAGGTCTGCCATGACCCCTCATGAGTCGGATCTATTGCTCTACATTGAAAGGCTCAGGTTCTTTCTTTAGTGGAGTATATTCTTTTCTCCAAGATTTGGAGAGGATGATACTTATATTCCACTTATAAAACCCCTCCTTCAATGCCATAAACACGTGCTTACCTTTCGTCTCATTCAGATAATTTTTAAACATATGGAACAATCTTTGCAGGCTCTTCTGCATCATCAATTGATTGGCACTTGCATCCAGTAACGTGGAGTAGGTACTTCTAAACCAGGGCACTCTGCGCTCTATAACCTCGCTGATGCTGTCATACCAGTACAATGTGATGTCATCAATGGACCTGGTTGTGTAATAGAATGGGCGGTCATAGTTCAAGTCATCGGTGACGGTTATGAAGAAGTAATGCGAGTGCGTGTCTGTATATGAGAGAGGAAATTGTTGGGGAAAAAAAGTCAGTGTATAGCTAAGACGTTTTAAAAAAAAACTGGATAGAGTAGGAAAGGGTTAAACTCTTGCCAGGTTATTTTTTGTTTGTTTTGCAGTCTGGGTAACATTGGGGACACCACAACAGGAAGTGAAAGGAAGTCTTCCAAAGTGACGGAAGCTCTCCTCTTAAAGGAGTTGTAAAGGAAAATTGTTTTTTTGCTGAAATGACTGTTTACAGGAGACATAATAGTTAACTGATTAAAAATAGATAAAAATCAATCCTATAATGTACCTGTAGTTTCTAGTTTAGTTTTTGCATGTTGTTTCCTGCTTCTGTGATGTACAGAGCCACAGAGCCAATACAGGGCAGTGATGGTTTGGAAAACGAAACTGATTGGTGCTATGGGGTTTTAGACACACAGTATTCACACCTCCTTGATTAGTGACCACGGAGAGAAAGCTCCCAGTACTGTGGTCATCAGGAAACAGACAACCAGGAAGTGTGGAGATGAGAGAAGAATTACAGCAACTTGAGAGCAAAAACAAACAAAAAGGACATGAAAACAGCACTGCATTAAGGTAAAGGAAGCTATTAAGATAAAAAAAAAATCCTTTACAAACTTTAAGCCTCATAAACACATGTGTATGCTCCCTAGCAGTTTTTCAGTCAGGAAACAGCCGAGAATCCAGATGGAAAATAGATAACCTGCTCTCTATTTTCTCGTCGGGTTTTCCGGCAGAGTGTTTCATGCCGAGAAAACCGGTCGTCTGTATGCTTACCTGTCCTAGCGCATGCTCGATAAGAGTTCAACGCTTGCGCGGTAGCATACAAGTTTAGTGTGGGGTGTAGCAGCAAGATGTGGGAGACGGCATCGAAAGTGACGAGCACCGGCTCATTGTCGATGACGTCACCGCGTTCTTGCAATTCAAAAGAACGGCGGTTCTTTTGAATGGCCGTCTGTATGCACGGCAAGCTTGCCAGGAATCCCGTCAGGAAAAACCAACGTTCTTTTCCTGGCAGGATTCCCAGCCGTGTGTACAGGGCCTTGGACAGTTTTCCCAAGAACAGGTTTCCCCATTGTAAGATTTCCACTTACCTCTTGTTCTGGAGACAAATAAAAAAAAATGATTTCTCTTCACTTTCTTTTTTGGTAACAGGCAATGGACTCAGACAGCAATAAGAATACAAAATTAACTTTACAGAGTGTCTAACTCTTCCCCAGTCTATCCAAAACAAAAATAATGTTTTTACCCAGTGATATGCTTATTTGCAATGTGTTTTTATAAGTATTAAAGTTGATGTGAACCCAGTCACTAAAATCTCATATACATTTATCATGTTAATTTAATTTCAAATATTGTTTTTAATCTTTTTGAATCTGCTTCTTTCATTCAAATATTCCTTGAGGATTCTGCCATGAAGGTCCTTGTTCAGGCACTTCCTGCTATAAGGTGACAACTGTCTCCCAATTGTGTTTTTGTATTTGTCATCCTTTCCTGTACGCCCTTGATAAAGGCGACAGTCGGCTACACCAACAAACACTGCACGTAATCTACCGTTGTCACTCTGAACTAGGAAGCTGGCAGTGGCGGTGTGTCCATATTGGGCGCAGGAGCGTCGGCCCCTCTCTCCTGCACCCATCAATCAACAATACATAGATTCATGCATTGTATGAATCTATGTATTGTTGCCGTTCCAGCCCCCTGTTGAGCGCCGGCCATCTGAATAACAGCGGTGGGAGTGTTTTGGAAGTGCCTGATTAGAGCGAGATGCTCTAATAGGCTTCCTGATTAGAGCCTGTTTGCTCTAATCGACTTCCAAATGGTTAACCAGAGGGCTCACAGGCTGTGCGTTCCCTGGTTAAACAGTGCTGTGTTAGGGAATCGCTTCCCCAACACTGACCCGCCTCTCAGCCAATCAGGTGCATCGGGTCTGGTTACCAGTCACCTGATTGGCTGAAGCGCATTGAGGACGGGAGAAGACATTGACCCGCTGAAGGCCTAGGGAAACTGGCTGCATTTGGGGGCACAAACTGGGGGCAATTGGGGCCACAAACTGGCTGCATTTGGGGACAAACTGGTCGGCAATTGGGGGACAAACTGGTCGGCAATTGGGGCACAAACTGGTCGGCAATTGGGGGCACAAACTGGCTGCATTTGAGGGGACGAACTGGCTGCATTTGAGGGGACATACTGGCTGCATTTGAGGGGACAAACTGGCTGCATTTGAGGGGACAAACTGGCGATGTTTGATGGGCACATTGACTGCGTTTAATGGCACAGTGGCTGCAATTGATGTGTTTTTTTTCTCAGTTTGTTTGCACCCCCCAAAATTTTTGAGCACCAGCAGACACTGGAAGCCGGCTCATGGTACGGTTACCAACATTTTGGTAAATTTTCAAAATGAAATCTGGAGACATCCTACTGACGGTGCCCACTTTTACCCATACCCACAAAACCATAGGCCATTTTTAGCCTAGTTTAGAGGCACCATGATATACATATATAGTTAGGAGGGATGCATTGAAAGTATTAAAAAAATATTGCAGTGTGCTATACATAAAGCAAGCTGAAAACCAGAAGACATAGCCAATAATGTTAAGGTTGGTGTCACTTCACGGGATAGGCATGCACAGAGGGCTGTACCAGGTGTGCCTGGGCAAACCCTTATCACTATGTGCAGTGTTCTCCCCCCCCCCACTTGTTGCCCCCCCCCGCAGTGCCACTGGCTTCCCTCCTCGTCCCCCTGGCTGCTGCGGGGGATGTGTCAGGATAGAGAGCGGGGGAAGGGGCTAGTAAATATTTCATTTTCTGGCCCCTTCATTTTCTAAATTAGCACAGTGAACATACTCGCTCAATATGTCCATTTATAACTGAAGCATACTAAACAGTGTTTACTATGCTTCATTTTGTGAATTAACAGGAAGCTGCTCAGCACAGAGCACTTCTCATTCATCCACTGTTCAGTGCAGCTGAGGCTACAGAGAAATACATTTGTGATTGAGCTTTGGGGTGCACACTCTAATGCAATAGGCTGCACACACCTATGCTTCACGGTGTTGGGGTTTGTACTGTACTGTAGGGTTTGTACCGCATACACACGATCGGAAATGCTCTAAGAAAAGTCCGATGTGAGCTCTTGGGTTGGAAATTTCGACCGTGTGTATGCTCCATCGGACTTTTGCTGTCGGAATTTCTGCCAACAAAAGATTGAGAGCAGGTTCTCTATTTTTCCGATGGAACAAGTTCCTATCGGAAAATCCGCTCGTCTGTATGCAATTCTGAAGCGCAAAAAAATATGCATGCTCAGAATCAAGCAGAAGAGCCAAACTGTCTATTGAACTTCATTGATCTTGGCTCGTCGTACGTCACTGCGTTATTGACAGTCGGAATTTCCGACAAGATTTGTGTGACCGTGTGTATGCAACACAAGTTTGAGCCAACATTCCTTCAGAAAAAATCCATGGTTTTCTTGTCAGAATTTCCGATCGTGCGTACGCGGTATATGAGTAAAATAAGTCCCATCATTGGTGTTGTTGGCAATAATAGTAACCACCAGCACTGGTGTAAGTGGCCACAATGACAGCCTCCATGTTTTCTTTCTGGTGTCCCATTATACACCCTGCATCCTCCAGAATACCCTATACATCCTACTTCCCCCAAAATCATCATATACCCTTCACACTCCAACAACACCCCATCATACACCCTGCAACCTTCAGAATCCCCCCATATATCCTGCTTCCCCCAATATCATCATATACCCTTCACACTCCAACAACACCCCATCATACACCCTGCAACCTCCAGAATCCCCTAATATATCCTGCTTCCCCAGAATCATCATATACCCTTCACCAGAGCATTTTTTCTCAGAAAATAGGTGCAGGAACTCAACCACGACTCCGTTCAGATTTCGAAAACAGTAGAAGGGTCTTAAAGGGGCATTAAATACCAGGGTTGCATTACATATAGAGTGCAGAGTTCAGGGGGTTACACACAGAGTGCAGAGCTGTCACTTCTAAACACAGAAACCAGACTTCTGTGTTTGCAAGCGATTGTGGTGAGCGGGCACCAAAGGGTCTGAGCCAGAGGTGGTGGAACTGAGTTCCCCCAAGTTCCCCCTGAAAAAAAGCCCTGCCCTTCACACTCAACAACCCCCCATCGTACACCCTGCAACCTCCAAAATCCCCTCATATATCCTGCTTCCACAGAATCCTTGTATACCCTTCACACTCAACAACCCCCCAACGTACACCCTGCATCCTACAGAACCCTCCCCATATATCCTGCTTCCCCAGAATCCTCATATACCCTTTACACTCAACAACCCCCCATCGTACACCCTGCAACCTCCAACATTCCCTCATATATCCTGCTTCCCCAGAATCCTCATATACCCTTTACACTCAACAACCCCCCATCGTACACCCTGCAACCTCCAACATTCCCTCATATATCCTGCTTCCCCAGAATCATCATATACCCTTCACACTCAACAACCCCCCATCGTACACCCTGCATCCTCCACAACCCCCCCTCCCTTCCCATATATCCTGCTTCCCCAGAATCATCATATACCATTCACACTCAACAACCCCCCATCGTACACCCTGCATCCTACAGAACCCCCCCATAGATCCTGCTTCCCCAGAATCATCATATACCATTCACACGCAACAACCCCCCATCGTACACCCTGCATCCTACAGAACCCCCCCATAGATCCTGCTTCCCCAGAATCATCATATACCATTCACACTCAACAACCCCCATCGTACACCCTACATCCTCCCGAATCCCCTCATATACTGTATCCTGCTTCCCCAGAATCCTTGTATACCCTTCACACTCAACAACCTCCCATTGTACACCCTGCATCCTTCAGAATCCCCCCATATATCCTGCTTCCCCAGAATCCTCATATACCCTTCACACTCAACAACCCCCCATTGTACACCCTGTATCCTCCAGAAACCCCCCCCCCCATATATATTGCTTCCCCAGAATTCTCATATACCCTTCACACTCCAACAACCCCCCCCATCGTAGACCCTGCAACCTCCAGAATCACCCCATGCACCATCCACTCAGCATATTCCAGCACCCTCTAGAATCCCCCTACCATACACCTAGCAACGTCCAGAATCCTCCCCATCTGCCTCATAGACATTGCATTGTACACACTTTTCTGAATGCATAAATTGCACATTACATGAGACTTTTGATTTGAGAAAATAATGTTATTATGTGGAAATAGGGAAACACGCCACAGTCTGCAGGGGTCCCCAAGAGCCACACAAAAAGCTCCAAAGGTCTGTAGGTTGGACACAAGGGATACATGTACAGTATATTAAAAACAGTGATTTTGTTTTTACTGTATTAACTAATGTTCACCTAAACCTAAAAAATGTAAATTAGATATTATATGAACATATGACTCCCTGAGGTCATCTAAGAAAGTAAGAAAATAACTTATGTAAAATCTTCATCCTCAGAATGTGTTACAAGCTCTATTTCTACCGATGCTGCTTATCACATACTTACAGTACACAGCACAGACAATGGGGTAATATGGTGCACTCGTAATCCCAAGTACTCGCATATCAAAGCGAGTTTTCCCATTGAAGTCAATGGAAACGAAAACAATTTGTTCCACATTGATTTCAATGGGATGCAATACCCAATGCGGCCAGAGGTGGGGGGTGCCAGAGAGCACCGAAAAAGGCCGAGGACACTTCGGCTTGTTTCCTGCGCCCCCGTACCTCAGGCCAAATGAGGTACTGCAGGCCTATTTAGCTTGAATTCTGCTCATCTTGCGAGTCAACACTGGCAAACCGAGTCAAAATAAAAAATAAAAAGTTTTCTCGCAAATCAAAACGCTCTCAAACCAAGTTACTCTTAAACCCAGGTTCCACTGTATATAGAGGGATATGGGATGAATAGAGGGGGAATAAATCATGTCCTTTAAATTAGGTCCATGTAAGGATGGATTTTAAGCTGTCCTCAGGAGGCTGCCAGTTCAACAGTTTTAGAAGGAAAAAACTCTGGAATGCAAGAAGGAAAAAGAACAGCGCCCTCTAAGTGCAGTAAGTAAAACATTTTAATTATAAATGTAGCGGGGTATCACTCTTTCGATGTGATATAAAAGACTACCATTGCTGATTGTGAAGGATCTCAGCTCCCTCTTGTGGCCGAGATGGGTTAGAGCCACCTGTATACATTTTGTTCTGGTACCGCAGAGAATGTTGGGGACTTGAGTTTAGGAGGAGAAGAGACTCCATTTGCCCTGGCCTGTAATAAACTACATTACCCAGAGAGCAGCTGTACAACCCTAAGATGCTTTGCCTTCCGGGAGGTAATTTAAGGTAGAGGACGTGTTTGACGTGCTCTCTCTGGACCGCCTCTTCAACCCAGGAGGACACTGCCAGAAGTGTCTCCACTGGGAGTAGGCCACATTTGAGGCCTACATACGCCCAGGAGCAGCGTCTTTGAGAAGAAGAGACGGAACCTCTGTCGGAGTGATCGGACGGGCTTCCAGTATCCCTGCGACTTGTAAGAGAACCGGAGGCTGCCGGCTAACAGGACTGTGACTGGAGATCGGGGACGGAGTGCCACAGATGGACATGGCCTGAACCAGTTGGGTGAGACAGGCACTTGCCCGAGAGTACTGACTTGAGGGAGGGAAGATTGCTGATATCCATCTTTGCGGTTTGGCTGTTTATCTTATTGCTTGTTGATCGAGTAATTGGTTCTATTACATTGTATAGTATTGTAGAGAGACAGAGAGCTGGGTGAGGCTTGGCAAGGGGGCGTTTCAATGTGTATGTTTTGTTGAAGGGGTCCCCCTTGCTGTGTGCTTACACAGGTCTGTATGACATTGTAGTCTAGCTAACACCTATGCCTTATTATTGTTACTGATCCTGCAGGGCTTTGCAGATAGTTTATCACTGTTTTACTCATGTTCCTTTGTTTCCATCTCAAGTAAAGTATTACTTTGGTTATCTTGAAGTCTGTGTGCAGCCTATCTTTTATACTGCAGGATCCCATCCATTTAAGGTAACCTTTAATTTGCATAATCTGTTGTAGTGTAATGGGATATTTTGCTTCCCCACAAGTTACTGGGGTCCACAACTCCCATATTACCAGTTGTGTCAAGGAAGGGTTTTGATCCATTTTAAGGGGTTTATCACAGAGCGTAGACCCAAAACAAACCAGCAGCTCCTCCGGGGGTAGTGCTACATAAACAATAAATTAATACACTCACAAGAGAGTAGTATGTTCAGACATGGGATAGAATGTGATCTGATTATTCCGCTCTGACTTCTGGGTGATCGCTGGTGTCAATAGCTTTGATGTTAATCCATGATCCTGCTGTGTGTACCGCCGTCTGTGTGCACCGCCGATCACTGCTCCCGCCATCCGGAAGCCCTATGCACCAACAGTGCAGCCGGAGGACAGCAAGATCGTGGATTAACATCAAAGCTATTGTCACCAGCGATCACCCGGAAGTCAGAGCGGAAGAACCACATCACATTCTATCCCATGCCTGAACATACCACTCTCTTGTGAGTGTATTCATTTATAATGAAAACTTTTTACTTACTGCATTTAGAGGATGCTGTTCTTTTTCCTTCTCACATACTTACACAGCACTATCTGGTTGATAAATTGAAGAATAATGTCCCAATATATCTTGAAAGCATGTCAAAGGACAGACAATTTTTTGTTTTAGACTTGCCAGCCATGGATTATAGTGCAGGACATTATATTGTATTTCAATGGCTATTAGATCCATGTCAGCAAATGTTAAATTGTAGGATTCTTACTCCAATTCTTCTTTAAAGTGTTACTAAACCCACAACAGTAAAATTAGTCTGTATATGCAGTAAAGCATGCTTGTTATACTCACTGTGGAACCTAAGGGGTTAACCCTCTGCATTATGTAAAAAGGCTGTTTTATCCAGTCTTCTCTGATCCTCCTCTTCTTCCGCTGACTCCAAAACAGGTCCGGATAAGACAGAGTAACTGGAGTCAGGCTGCACATGCTCAGTTTAGTGTGTATTGCTATAGAGTGTGAAAACTCCTCCCACAAGCTTTAACCAGACACTGATAGAAGTCAAAAGGTTACTATATACTGCTGATGAGAAAAAGTATTTAGCAGTTTATATTTAATTTATTAAATTATTGCATTTCCATGTTCTGTGTACTGTGGGAGACCAGATATAGTGAATATATAGTAAAGCCCTGTACACATGACCAGGATTCCCGGCGGTAAAAAGTCCGCCGGGAATCCCGTGGGGAAAACCAAGTACCTGCTTGTACATACCAGAGGTTTTCCCGTCAGGAAAACTGTGGTAAGAGCTTTGGCCGGTAATCCCAGCCGTGTGTATGTTCCACCGCAGTGTTTTCCATAGGGAAATTGCCAGGAAAAAGACCGGCGGGAATCGCGACAGGAAAAAAGAGAACATGTTCTATTTTTTCCTGCCAAAAGCTGTCTTGGCAGTTTTTCCGACGGGAAAACTGTTCGTGTCTACGAGGCAATAACACTTTAAGAAACCTTTTATCATGAGCGCTGTCAGGCAGCAAAAAGGCAGTTGAGGCACGTTTTTAAGTCCTCTCAGCCGCCTATCAAAAACACAGTTCTGGTGCAGTGAATAAAGATTTCAATGTGAAGTCCCTCTTGAAAAGCAGGCCTCTCACCTCTCAATTGCCATCTTATTGCATGCAAGCCACAGCGGACAATATGGTCCACAGTGGATCACAAGTCAGCAAAAAGGCTCAGGTGAAAGAGGCCCAAAGGGAACCATAATAGGAAAGTAATGGGAAAGTATTGAAGCCGTCATTGCTGACCTTTTTATGTAGATGAACTACCGTATTTTCCGGCATTTAAGACGACCTTTTGGGCTTAAAAACTTGCCTCAAAACCCGAGGGTCGTCTTATACGCCGGTACCAGACCTTGGTATCCATTACTTAAAAGCCGCGCCTCCTCCTTGTGGTTTTCCGTGATAGGCAGAACACTTCCCAGCAGAGCCTCTGTTCGGTGTTCTGCCTATCATGGATGTCTTCTCATCCTCGGCTTCGGACGAGAGGACCTCCGTGATAGGCGGAACACAGGCGCCTATCACGGAACAGCATGAGGAGGAGGTGCGGCTTTTGAATAATGGACGCCTGCAGTACAGGACTAAAGGTATGGCACAGTGAGGCATTTTGATGGCACAGTGAGGCATGGGGTGGCAGAGTGAGGCATGGGGTGGCAGAGAGAGGCCTGGGATGGCACATTGGGGCATGTTGATGGCACAGTGAGGCATGTTGATGGCACAGTGAGGCATGTGATGGCACAGTGAGGCATGTGATGGCACAGTGAGGCGTGTAATGGGCACAGTGAGGCGTGTAATGGGCACAGTGAGGCGTGTAATGGGCACAGTGAGATTTGAAAAAGCTGAATAAAGCATGTTCCTAGCAGCGTTTTTCTCCTGTCAGCGGTTGTTCTGGCTACCCCCCAGCTTCCAGACAGACTAGAAGGAAGGGGGTCATCTTATACAGCAAGTATATCCCAAAACCAAAATTTTAGCTGGAAAATTAGGGGGCCGTCTTATATGCCGGCAAATACGGTACTTCCCTGACTGGCATGCTGTACTGAGTCGTTGGTTTCAGTATTTTTTTAAGTTACTAATTGAAAAAAAATAAAGAAACTAATATTTTAATCTCTGCATTAAATGTTTATTTACAAAATACACTTTTTAACCACTTCCCGATGGCCGTACGAATATGTGCGGCCGCGGGGTGGTTCTAAATCTCTGACAGGACGCATATATGCGTCCTCCGCTCTTCCAGGCCACTAGAGGGTGCGCGAGCGCCGCCGGCGGCGCGCGCGTGCCCGCCGCATTCCTGAGATACCGATGCGCGTGCCTGGCGGCCGCGATGTCCGCCAGGCACTCGCAATTGGCGGTTACAGGGACAAGGACATGGATCTCTGTGTGTAAACACAGAGATCCATGTCCTGTCAGGGGAGAGAGGAGACCGATCTGTGTTTTTCCTTTGTACATAGCGACACAGCATCGGTCACCTCCCCCAGTCACCCCCACAGTTAGAACACACCCAGGGAATACATTTAACCCCTTCCATGCCCCCCTAGTGTTAACCCCTTCACTGCCAGTCACATTTATACAGTAATCGGTACATTTTTATAGCACTGATCGCAGTATAAATGTGAATGGCGCCAAAAATGTGTCAAAAGTGTCCGATGTGTCCGCCATAACATCGCAGTCCCAATAAAAATCGCAGATTGCCGCCATTACTAGCAAAAAAAAATAATAATAAAAATTTATATTAATTCTGTCCCCTATTTTGTAAGCGCTATAACTTTTGCGCAAACCAGTCGCTTATTGCGATTTATTTTTTTACCAAAAATATGTAGAAGAATACGTATTGGCCTAAACTGAGAAAAAAAATGTTTTTTAAAAAAAAAAAAATGGGCTATTTATTATAGTAACAAGTAAAACATATTGACTTTTTTTCAAAATTGTCGCTCTATTTTTGTTTATAGCGCAAAAAATAAAAACCGCAGAGATGATCAAATACTACCAAAATAAAGCTCTATTTGTGGGGAAAAAAGAACACGAATTTTGTTTGGGAGCCACGTCGCATGACCGCGCAATTGTCAGTTAAAGCGACGCAGTGCCAGAAGCTGAAATTTCACCTGGTCAGGAAGGGGTATACGTGCCCAGTAAGGAAGTGGTTAAAGAAAAAAAATATCCAACATAATTGTAAAAACTAAAAAAAGAGATATTTTTGCCATACTGTAATTGTGAAATTTTACAGTGGTTCAAAGCTTATTTATTTCAACCTGAGCACACAGAGGTATGTTGACAATAATATACATAAAGGTGTGCTTTTATAAAAATAATTCCTTTTCCTCTAGACGTAAAGAGTTCCCCCCTTGTCCTCTGTGATTACCTTAAAGTGAACAACTCAACACCAAGTTCACTGTATGGACCCCTTTTGTAATCTGTACATGTATCCCCCATAAATATTTGCTTTGTAAATAAAAACCGCTAAGTGGGCCTTCAATGCATGTAGCCTGAGCTCCAAGGGAGGATGGATTCCTTACTTGCTTTCTTACAATGGCCTTTAGCAGGGCCGGATTAACAATGGGGCTGATGGAGCTGCAGCTCCAGGCCCCTTTCTCAAGATAGGCCCATTTGCCCAAAAAAAAAAAAAATTCAAAAAAAAAAATTATCGACTTTGGGGGGTTGTAGCTCGATGACCAGAAGTCACAGAAACCCCATATTTGGGGGGTAGGCATGGGAAGAGCTACCCCACAACTGGTCAAAATATGGGACAGCTATCATTTATGGTTCCGGAGATACAGGCCTGCTTGCACAGCCTGTCAGAAGCTACATTCAGAGCGGCCAATATAAATACAAGCTGACCCACTGCAGCAAACTGATAGGATCACAGTGCTTATAATAATTATTTGTATATTACTCATGGTAATTAACCCCTTACCACCCAGGCCAATGCTGACACTTCTCTACTAAATGTAAAAATCATCATTTGTTTTTTGCTAGAAAATTACTCTATGGTGGTCTTTGCACTTTTTATGTTGCAGGGTACAGAGCTGCACGATTCTGGCTAAAATGAGAATTGCATTTTTTTTGCTTAGAAGATAGATCACGATTCTCTCACGATTCTTGCGGTGTAACATCATCTTTCACATTAAAACAACAACAAAAAAAATGGGCTAACTTCACTGTTTTGTTTTTATGGTTTTTATTATTCATTGAAGTGGGCAAATGCAGTGTGACATAAAATATTGCAGCAATAGCCATTGTATTCCCTAGAGTCTCTGCTAAAATATATATAATGTTTGGCGGTTCCAAGTAATTTTCTAGCAAATAATTTTGCTTTTTAACTTAAAGCGGGGGGTTCACCCTATTAAAAAAAAAAAAAATGTATTTTTTTATTCTACCATTACATTCGGCATCGTAGCGCGAGCTACAGTATGCCGGTCTTATATTTTTTATCCCCGTACTCACTGTGCTATGGATCATTGAAGATTCCGGGGAATGGGCGTTCCTATGGTGAGAGAAGGTGATTGACGGCCGGCCCTGGCACGTCACGCTTCTCCGGAAATAGCCGAAATAGGCATGGCTCTTCACGGCGCCTGCGCATAGCCTGTGCGCAGGCGCCGTGAAGAGCCGAGACCTACTCCGGCTGTCTTCGGGGAGCGTGACGTGCCAGAGCCGGCCGTCAATCATCCTCCCTCTCCATAGGCACGCCCATTCCCCGCGGGAGTCGGAATCTTCAATGATCCATAGCACAGTGAGTACGGGGATTAAAAATTTAAGACCGGCATACTGTAGCTCGCGCTACGATGCCGAATTTAATGATATAATGATGTTAAGGAGGGTGAACCACCGCTTTAAGAAACAAGTGTTGGGCTTTAAGTGGTTAAATTTAGTTACAATGTTAGTTAGCTACAATGTTTCATGTTGTTTACAAACTTGGCAGACTGCTGAGATTTTTTCTTTACACACAGAAGTTTATCCCTTTTGATCTAAGAAGGAAGTGTTAGTTACAATGTTTCCTGTTAAAAACTTGGCAGACTCTCCAGATATTTTTTTTTGACAGCTGAAAGTCTCTCCACTTGTTATATGAAAGAATCAACAAACTCTGCATTGGAGATCGTCAGGGGGGTTGAATCGAGATCACAATTATTTTAACGATTAATTCTGCAGCTCTAGCACGGTATTTGCGCAGCAATTTTTCAAACATGTTTCATTCATTAAAAAAAACACTATTTAGTTAAGTTGGCACGATTTTTTTTGGTATCCTAAGCGATGCTTTAAATTTTTTTTAGGTTACATGTTTAGAGTTACAGAGGAGGTCTAGTACTAGAAATATTGTTCTCGCTCCAATGATCGTGGCACATGTAACCTGTGTGTATCTGGCTCTGATACTACCAGTGCCTACCCAGCCACTGGCTAGTATCTCTCCCCAGACTGTCTCCACACACCCTCTCACCTGCTGACCTGTGGATGGGGGAATCACTCCTGCAGTGTTATTGTGTTCTGCCAGTGAGTACAATGATCAGCCACCCCCATTGAAAACGTCTAGTAGTGACGAAACGCGTCTGGGAGGCTGCGTCAGTGACGTCACCACGCCAAGGAGGAGGGCTCCTCAAGCCGGCCGGCTTTACTATTGCTGTTATACGCTGTTTTTATTCGTACTGATGTAAGTACATTACTTTTAAATAAATTTCCTTATCTTGCGGTATTACGCTATTGTGCCCCTTCTTTATCCTTGATATATGTGTCTGGATCGCTTGATTGCTAATGTCCTGAGCGGGGGGTAACGAGAGTGGACTGCAACTGCCTTCCAATTCTATGCTGAGGCTGGGATCTCGCTGCTTAATTACAAGTGTGTCCACCCTGAAGTATCTAGAGGATTGAAAGGCCGTGGCTGGGCTAAAGCCAAATGCATTAAAGACTTGCCGTTTGGTAAGCAGCTTATTCTTACGGTGGAGGATTTGCACTAAAAGTATGCATGTCACCTGGGTGTTCGTGGTTTGACCAACTTTAAGAACTTAGTGTCATTCATCAAACAAACTAAAGGCTCTATCCGTTAATATTGTCCTCAAGGAGATCATATCAACTTTATCTTCAGTGATTGACTTTTATTTTTCATTGTGATTGGCGCAGCTTTTTATATTATATATTGGCAGCACTGATTGTTTTGGGAAAAACCTAACAGGCTGGTTGTACTCAAGTCGATTAATAGATTGACTTGTGTAAAACCAGCTAGCCCATACATAGATTGACTATGGCTGGTCTCTGCATAATTGGCGTAATTTCAATCCATGTATGACCCGCTTAACCACTACGCAGTCCCTAAATATCCTTCCACTCCTGTACATAGCGCTTACTGTCATACTCTCCACACTCCTCTCCTGTACATAGTGCCCACTGTCATACCCTACACACTCCTCTCCTGTACATAGTGCCCACTGTCATACCCTCCATACTCCACTACTATACAGAGCGCCCACTGTCATACCCTTCACACTCCTCTCCTGTACATAGTGCCTGCTGTCATACACTTCTCTCCTCTACATAGTGACCACTGTCGCACCCTCCACACTCCTCTCCTGTACATACTGCTCACTGTCATACCCTCCACACTCCTCTTCTATACATAGTGTTCACTGTCATACCCTCCACACTCCTCTCCTATACAAAGTGCCCCATCATACCCTCCACACTTCTCTCTAGTACGTGCTACCCTCTGTCATACCCCCACACTCTTCCTGTACATACTGCCCATTGTCATACCCTTCACACTCCTCTCCTGTACATAGTGCCTTTTGCCGTACCCTTTGCACTCCTCTCCTGTACAATGTGCCCACTGTTAGACCCTCCACATTTCTCTCCCTCACCTGCACATACTTCCCACTTATATACCGTCCATACTCCTCCCCTATGTCGCTTACCCACAAAAACAGTTCTTTAAAATTATACTGAATATCCTCAATGTTACCAGCTCTAGAATGGACACACTTTTGTTAGTTCAACTAAAGGAAATCTCAGTTCTCATATTTGTTCTGCCCCATTATTAGTACTCATTTAATTTTGTGATTACTACTATGATGTATAAAGGAACATCGGGGATCTCAGCTACTCTAAATATAGCACTTATATAAAAAAGTTTCCCTGAAAATATTTTTTAAATGTTGGCAACTGTGCACTTAGGCACTGCCCAAGGGCCACTGGGTCAGTAGGGGCCCCATGAGAGGCTCCTGGGATCCTGTGATAATAAAGCGGTAGTAAACTTTCCTGACATTACTACTTTTTAGAGGCCCTGGGGTAGGTTATGCCACAACGTACAAGTATACACAGCATATTAGCACATTAGTGTACACTTAAATTTTCAGACTGAGCCCTCCAGTGCTGCGCGGTGATGAATTAGGCGAGGCCCGGGCGCTTCCATCTTCACCCGGTCTTCCTTCTGGGTTCTGTGTCTTTGGTCACTTGCCTTGGCCGTGCTGCATTCATGTCATTCCCACGCATTTATTTATTATTTATAAAAGGCCCCACCAAAATCCTCAGCACCAGGCCCATGATGTTCTTAATCTGGCCCTGGCCTTTAGTCATGGCTGGAATTGAATGGTTGCTTTTTATGACCTCCTGGTAATATGAGGTCAGAATTCCCATGCTGAGAGGTTACTACTAGGGATAAATGAATGTTCCTGTGTTGGGATTGCAGACTCTTGCTTGAAGTTCATAAACTTTACAGTGAAGCCCAATGAAATCTATCATGGGCAAAAAAAAGCAATAAAAGACCCAAACCCAGCAACACTAGGTCCCCCACCAGCAACAACAGACCTCTCAGCAACAATAGACCAACCCTGCAAAAATAGATCCCCTCCAGCTGAAAAAAAACCCCCAGCAGCCAGCATCAATAGACCCTGCAGCTCAACCCCAGCATCCCTTGCCGTTACATACATTTAGTGCTGGAGGTGCCGGAAGTATATTCCCCCCACGTTCCCACTGAAAAAAAGCCCTGCATCTAACAATGCCAAAATTAAAGATTTTAAAATTACGGGAATGCCGCGTACACACAATCGGTTAAACCGATGAGAATGGTCTGATGGACCGTTTTCATCAGTCAAAACCGATCGTGTGTGGGCGCCATCGGTTAGTTAACCATCGATTCCAAACCGATAGGACAAAACCGTAAAAAGTAGGCACGACCATAGGTTAAAAATCCACGCATGCTCAGAATCATCGTCGTTGTTTTTTACGTCACCGCGTTCTGACACGATCGTTTTTTTAACCAATGGTGTGTAGGCGCCATGGACCATCAGTCAGCTTCATCGGTTTACCGATGAAAACGGTCCATCAGTCCATTCTCATCGGATGGACTGATCGTATGTACGCGGCATAACTCTACTTATGCAGATTTTTCAGCTCTCTTTCCATCCCTTTAAATTATTGGCTTCTTTGACTTAGCTAACCAGTTGCAAAGTCTCTCCACTGCATTATTGGTTGTTCCTCTTTTCTGGTGGCATATCAGTAAAATATTTGGCCTAAGGTTTGCAATTTGAACATTTTGTGAATCCTGGGGATTTGTCATGAACTCGTCATAACAGCAAACCCAATCCTCATCCCTAGTTACTACCACATATGGAGGCGTGCTTGCTTATTAGGGTGATAATTTTATAGGGGGCACAGATTTTCATTTTGTCACGCAAGGCCAAAAATGCAGGATCCTATTTCTACCCCAGCATGGATCGGAGGTCATTGATGAGGGGCAGGGGTGGACTGACCACTCGGGCACTATGCCACTAGGGGGGCCCATCAGGGCTGCCAGCCTCAGTAAAACCAGGGACAGTATGTAAAAATCTATGTTTTTTTTACATCTGTCCCTGAAATGTCCTTTACCAGGGATGGACTGGCCATCGGGACAACCGGGAGATTCCTGGTGGGCCAATGGCTCAGTGGGCCGGTCGGAGGTCCGTGGTGATCTACCCGTCAATCGCCGACAGCTGGCGCTTGACGGGTAGATTGAGATTTAGCGAGCATGCAGAGTAGCGCAGTAAGCGTGTGTAATATGTTCTCTCTCCTGTCGCAGCTCCTCCTCTCTTCTCGTCCATTCCTATTTGATTGTGACATCATCTGGGATGGACGAGAAGAGAGGAGGGGCCGCTGGGGAGCCGAGTGAGGCTGGCTGGTAAACGATGTGCACCATAATGTGCCCTGTGCCCTAATGTGCTATGTGCCCTGATGTGCTATGTTCCCTGTGTCCTGATGTGCCCTGTGTCCTGATGTGCCCTGTGTCCTGATGTGCCCCGTGCCCTGAATTTCCCAGTGCCCTGATGTGCCCCGTGCCCCGATGTGCTGTGCCTCAATGTGGTCTGCCCTGATGTGCTGTGATGGGCCCTGATGTGATGTGCCCTGTACGTGTTGTGCCCTGATGTGCCCCGTGCCCTGATGTGCTGAGCTCTGTACTATGCCCTGATGTGCACTGTACCCTGATGTGTTGTGCCCTGGGCCAGTCTGGATGAAGTCCAGGGCCACATATTTGTCCCAGTCCAGCCCTGTCCCTTACCGACATCCTTTTGGTCTAAAAATCCAAATTCAGTGTGTGTGTATGTGTATTCTGTGTGTATGTATACTGTGTGTGTATACCGTGTGTGTATATTGTGTGTCTGTGTGTGAATACTGTGTATGTATACTGTCTGTGTATTCTGTTTGGCCCCATAATCCAGTGCCAGGGGGCCCCATAATCTCCTTTTGCCTGGGGACCCCATAATCTCCTATTGTCCAGGGGCCCCATAATCCCATATTGCCTGGGGGCCCCATGAGTTGTCAGTCCACCCCTGATGAGGGGTAAAAAAATGCCGTTCTCTTGGAATGAGAGCTTTCTGTAAAGTGGGGCCTGTTGAGTGCTCTGATTTGAAGAGAAATGGTCAATGGTCCTTTGAACAATTTAATTGAGCATATTAGTTTAGCCACCAGAGTAGATTGCATCCCCACCTTGCCTTTAAGCCTCTAGCTCTACCATTATATTTTTTTGTCAAACATTCAATAAAAATGTTTAGATATGTCCACCTCTTGGATTACTGTTGTCAGTTAAAAAAAATGTGTTTTTGTCAGACACAAAAGGCTCTTCATAACACCAAGTGCATTAAAGTATACATTTCCATGGCAAGGAACCAATGTCAAAAGAAAAACAGAATCTTGTAAGTCTATAGTAGAAATAAATGAAAAGCTAAGACGAGTGGACAAAAACTGCAATTGTTTTAAGTCACTGATGTCTGTAAGACTAAAATTACACATAAATGTTGGTTATAAGTATTAGGCAACCTCTGTCAGGACAGAAATTGTCATTCAGCCTTACTTAATACCAGATTATGTTCCTTGTCTTAAACCCTTGACCTCTGAAAAATGTACCCCACTTCCTGACCAGTCCATTTTTTGCAATACGGCACTGCGTTACTTTACTGACAATTGTGCGGTCGTGTGACGTTGTACCCAAATAGAATTTATGTCATTTTTTCCCAAAAAATAGAGCTTTCTTTTGGTGGTATTTGGTCACCTCTGACTTTTGTATTTGTAGCGCCCCCTTACTTTCAGTATGGGCACTACGCTAAAGTTAGTGGGGAATGGGAGAGTTATTTTGCTCCCATTCACATATTTCTAAATTGGGCTGCTGTCATTCCTGAACTGTCCTGTAGGTCAGTCTGCGCTCCTGGGGTGTTGTTTACATCCCTTGGGCGACAGTTGGCGCTAGAGGGGTTCTGGCAGAGCCGCTTTTCCCCAGCAGCCAATTGGAGGAGTTTTCCCTCGCGGGGCATGCTGGGGGAGAGTATATCTGTGGCAGACAGCATTTTGTGTGGTTCTTCGCGGGTTCCGGGTTCCAGGTGCGGCACCCACCTTTAGGGTGTGCGCATCCAACGGACCCCGGCGATGGTCTTTCAGGCCGGGGTTGCATTCTACGCGGAGCTCCATGTTCCTGAGAGGGGCCCTAGTGACTTACTGGGTCCCCCACTTTGCTGAGAAGATCCCAGGCTGTATGCCATTCGATGGGGGGGTCGGCTTGAGGAGAACCCGGGGGCAGGTTGTCCAACAGGGCTTGAACGAACCATCGGGGATCTGGTGACTGGAATGTTGACAGGTACTCTATTGCTGTCATCCGGTGACCTATGCTTAATCTACTGGGAGGATTCGCTAAATCTCAATCTGTTCATTTAGCTCATTCAAATAATTGGCCTGTGGCAGAGGCCCTAGAGCCAGGTCTGTGGCAGAGACCTGTTCTTCCCAGAAAACCTAAAGTGACACTTCGGCTGCCAGGCTCGTGACAGAAGTCTGTCCGGGGGCACTTCACCCACTCTGGCTAGAGTGGAAACGGATTGCAATTGATACTACTGAGAGCAGGATTGCTCGATTCATATCCAGGCCTGATACTGCAAAGTTCTCTCGTGCTTCATCAACCTTTTCTCCTCATTTGATGTTGATGTTGGCCATGTTGGGCCTGGAAATAAAGCATTTGAAAACCTTTATTCAATGACTGGACATTCGCTCACTACTCTAAGCTACTCTACTTATCAACCGCACCCCTAGACAACACTGAAAGGGTAACTTAATATGACGATCTCAACAACAACCAGCGGCTCCTGAGGGGGTAGCGCTACATATTTTTTGCGCTATAAACAAAAGACAGAACATTTTGAAATTAAAAACACAATATTTTTTACTTTCTGCCAAAAAAATCCAATAAAATAATAATAGAAAAAAATAAAAAACTCAACACACAGCCATTAATGTCTAAACCGCTGGCAACAAAAGTGAGTACACCCCTAAGTGAAAATGTCCAAATTGGGCCCTAAGTGTCAATATTTTGTGTGGCCACCATTATTTTCCAGCACTGCCCTAACCCTATTGGGCATGGAGTCCACCAGAGCTTTAACAGGTTGCCACTGGAGTCCTCTTTCACTCCTTCATGACAACATCACAGTGAATATTAGAGACCTTGCGCTCCTCCACCTTCCATTTAAGGAAGCCCCACAGATGCTCAATAGGGTTTAGGTCTAGAGACATGCTTGGCCAGTCCACCACCCTTACCCTCAGCTTCTTTAGCAAGGAAGAAGTCATCTTGGTGGTGTGTTTAGGGTCGATATCATGTTGGAATACTGCCCTGGGGCCCAGTCTCCGAAGGGAGGGGATCATGCTCTGCTTCAGTATGTCACAGTACATGTTGGCTTCACAGAACTATATTTATACTGAGATTAAATTACACACAGGTGGACTCTATTTACTAATTAGGTAACTTCTGAAGGCAATTAGTTCCACTAGATCAGGGGTCTTCAAACTTTTCCAACAAAAGGGCCAGTTTATTGCCCTTTAGGACTTTAGGAGGGCCGAAATGTGACCAGCAAAGGCAGAAAATGTCACGGCCCAGCCTCAGTGAAGATAAATATGGGTTGGTGGTCAATAAGAATCCCATCATTGGTATTGGTGGAAGATATAGTGCCCCATTGATGGTGTCAGTGGGAGGAATAGTCCCCCAAGGGCCGGAAAAAGGCTAGAAAAGGGCCACATCTGGCCCTCGGGCCGCAGTTTGGAGACCCCTGCACACACTTTTCAGATACAGTGGAACCTTGGATTACGAGCATAATCCGTTCCAGGCGAATGCTCATAATCCAAAGTACTTGCATATCAAAGCGAGTTTCCCCATTGAAGTCAATGGAAACGAAAATAATTAGTTCTGCATTGACTTTAATGGGATGCAATACCGCATGCGGCCGTATAGCCTCGAAACGGCCGACCTCGGCAAACCTCGGAAAGACTTCCTACGCAAGATTTGCCGAGGTCGCCCGAGGACGAGCCGTGCTGTCCTCGGGCGTTTCCATGCATTTCCGAACGGCACCAATCGGCATTGATCGCCCACGTTTGGCTCTGTTCGGCTCCGGTGCCCACCGCTTTGGCCTGAATCATGCTCGTTTTACGCAATCCGAGGTTCTGCTGTATTTATTTGTAAAAAATGTAACCTTCCACTTCACAATTATGTGCCACTTTGTGTTGGTCTATTACATAAAATCCCCATAAAATAGATTTACATCTTTGGTTGTAACATGACAACATTTGGAAAATTTCAAGGGGTGTGAATACATTTTCAAGGCACTGTACTTGCACAATGACTTTCCCCAGGGTCGAATATATTCTCCAATGAAATCAAATGTGAGGTGTGGCAATGCTGGAGTGCAATTTGCAGGCAGAGGCAGACAGGTTCCTAAACAAGGGCCGTCATGGCTAGGTATTCTTTAAACTTAAAGCGGATGTGCCACTAAAAAAATATATTAAAAGCCAGCAGCTACAAATACTGCTACAGCTGCTGACTTTTAATATAAGGACACTTACCTGTCTTGGAGTCCAGCGCCGTCCGCAGCAGATGACGAGCGATCGCTCGTCACCCTGCTGCTCCCCCCTCCATCCACGGTGAGGGAACCAGGAAGTGAAGTGCTCCGGCTTCACTGCGCGGTTCCCTACGGCGCATGCGCGAGTCGCGCTGCGCCCGCCGATTGGCTCCCGCTGTGTGCTGGGAGCCGAGTGTTCCCAGCATACAACGGGGGACGGACGGGAAGTAAGGAAAAAACCCGTCTTTTGCCCATATCGTGTGGCCGGAAGTAGGTGCAGATACCTGTCTGTAGACAGGTATCTGCACCCCCCTCCCCCCTGAAAGGTGTCAAATGTGACACCGGAGGGGGGGAGGGTGCCGATCAGCATGACTTTACTTTAGAGTGGAGATCCGCTTTAAGCTGCACATTTAGTGACCTTGCCATATGGCCATACAGTGTAAACTATTAGCCGGATTCACATAGAGCGGCGCATCTTTAGACCGGCGTAGCGCATCTCATATGCGCTACGCCGACGAAAATCAGTGAGGCAAGAACAGTATTCACACAGCACTTGCTCCCAAACTTGCGCCGGCGTAACGTAAATTGGCCGGCGTAAGCCCGCCTAATTCAAAGTAGGAAGGTAGTGGGTGTCATCTATTAAAATGAAGCGTGACCCCATGTAAATGAAGGGCCGAACGGCGCATGTGCGCGCATGCTCAGAATCACGTTGCATATACTCTCTAAGGCCCCGTACTCACGACCAAACATGTCTGCTGAAACTGGTCGGCAGACCAATTTCAGCAGACATGTTCCGTCGTGTGTACAGCCGCGCGGACAGGATTCCAGCAAACAATTGTCTGACAGACCGTTTCTGAGCAGACAACTGTTTCCCGGACTTGCTTTAAAACAGTCCGCTGGAAACCTGTCCGCCCGGACATGTACGGTCGTCTGTACAGACCTACCGTACATGTCCTGCCGCCCGCCATCCCTCGCATGCGTCGAATGACTTCGACGCATGCGTGGAAGCATTTTCAAGGCAGGCCGCCCACGCCGGCGCGTCATTGTCGCGGCGACACCGCGTCATCGACGCGGCGACACCGCGGACACGCCCCGCGTATTGTTTACGCGCGGTCTTCTGTTCGATGGTGTGTATAGCCATCGAACAGAAGTCCCCGGGCAGGCCCCGGCCAGACAAGTCCGATGGAAACGGTCTGCAGACCGTTTTCATCGGACATGTCCTGCCGTGAGTACTCGGCCTTAGATACGACGGCTCAATGCCTACGACGTGAACGTAACCTACGCCCAGCCCCATTCATGTACGACTTACGTAAACAACGTAAAATACAACGGCTGTTCCGACGTCCATACCTTTGCATGGGATGCGCCTCCTATATGGTGCTTTAAATTTACGCCGGACGTACGCCTTACGTAAACATCGTTGACTACTGTGACGGGCGTAAGTACGTTCGTGAATCGGCGTATCTTGCTCATTTACATATTCAACGCGTAAATCAATGGAAGCGCCCCTTGCGGCCAGCGTAAATATGCGCCCAAGATACGACGGCGTAGGAGACTTACGTTGGTCGGATGAGGCCAAAATTCAGGCGTATCTTCTATTAAGAATTAGGCGCAGAGATACAAAGGCGCATCCGTGCCCTTACGTGGCGTATCAGAAGATACGTTGGCGTAAGTGTCTGTGAATCTGGGCCTTTGTCTGTAGCTGTGACACCTGAGAGCCACAGCTATAGCTTTTTTTTTCTCATCGAAAGTACTGTGCGCTCCTATGCACGAAACAACCACCACCAGCATTTACTCATGTGCACGTATAGGCATATGTTTCATAACTATACACAAAAAATTATGGCCTCACACAAGAGCCCTTACGAAGGTTGAACATTTTTTTTACATTACTATGTTTAAATATATGGAAAGCCAAAACTTTTTTCTTAGGCTTGGGTAGAATAGGGAATGATTCTCGTTGTTTTCCGTGTTTCATCTGTGATTTTTGAAATATTTAAAAATTTTAATTTAAAAAACTTTGGTTTGACATGCACTTTAATCATTCAAGATTTTATTTTTGGGGGGTTAACATCTACTTTAAGCACTCAAATAATGATCATCATTTACAGGTGAAACCGGCAGCATTACACAATAAGGTGATCATCTTACCTGTGTAAGTGGTAACAACAGACAAGAAAAGGATCAGTGATGAAGATAGTAAGTACCGATATTTCCTCATCATACAGATGTTGCTTCCTCCTCTACCTGCCGTGTGTCTCCTCCGTTCTGTGGAATAGTGTGGTTAGCCTGAGGCTGGATTATAAGTGAGCAATCCAGCTCTTTTGGACAGGTCTAGGTGTGTCTCCAGCTTCTAGACACTGCCAAGTAAAATATCCTTACTAAACTGAAAGTTAATATACGGCACTCTGGATTATCCTCAGTGAGCTCAGAAGAGATGTCATTGTCTACCCAGTATTAATCACATTCTTGAGTAATAAAGAACACAAGCCAGGATTTCATCCATGACAAACATAATGAAATACACCTGCCAAGCACTTCTGCAGTTGCATACCTAATATTCCCAATAAACCCTGTGCATATTTCACAATGCTATACAGAGATGTCTAATGTGCATAATGAAGGCCCCTTGACCCGCCCTGCACTAAGGAAAGGGAGCCTTGACTGCTGGATGCTTGGCAACCAGTCAGGGTGTCAACATGAGGAGGGAGTCGGAGTGGCTCCGCTGGGATTGGCTACGATGGCACGGGGTGAGGGGGTGGAGACAGAACTCTAGAAATAGCTACGCAGTAGTTCTCAAGGCCTGTGGGGGCCCCTTTTGCCCGGTCCGCTTGTCTTCTTACTTTTCTTCTGTACGTCCTCCTTCTTCTGTTTATCTTGTTCATTCCGATTCTTCCAATCTCAGCAGGTATCAGCAGTTCCTTAGGGTTTTCCGCCTCTGCCTTTCTCGGTTGGGCCTGCCTCCTGCTGATTTCTCAACACACTCCTTTCGCATTGGCGCCACCACTGCTGCGCGGGGGATGGGTTTCTCAGACGAGGATCTGCAGCGCTTGGGTAGGTGGGATTCTTCTCGTTTTTCTCCTTATGTTCGTCCTCATCGTTTGTGTTGATTTCAGGTTCCCCTCCGGTTCGGGTTTGGATCGTCGGTGATTCTTTTATCTACTGGGCTGCCCGGCATGCCTCCGACAGATACTACGGGAGGAACCTTGGTTTTCCTTTCACGGTTGCCAGAATACGCTGGTGTGGCTTCCATGGGCTTCGCTGGGTGAACTTGTTGCCGGAGCTACTGAACCTCGGGAGATTTGTTCAAGGTCCGATTGTTATTATCATTCACGCTGGGGGAAATGACGTTGGCATGTCTCGTTCGGTGGACCTCATTTCGTCGATAAAACGGGACATTGCTCAGTGCTGTGCCTCGTTCACTGATGTGACGGTCGTTTGGTTGGAAATTGTCCCTCGACGGGTCTGGGCTCACGGCACCCCGGGTGCGGGCCTGGAGAGTTTTTGGCGCAAGGTAAATGTGTCAAAATTTGTTCGCCGTATCGGTGGTGTTGTGGTGCGCCACCGGGAGCTTGAAGGGGACAACAGCGATTTACTGCGTCCTGATGGGGTCCACTTGAATGATATCGGCCTCGACATTTTTATCCTTGGCCTCGTTGGTAGTGTCGAGCAAGTGCTGGCTGCGGTGGGGCGCTAGTCAGTGTACCACTGACTGCATGTGGCGGATTTACCTGGCCAGCAATTGGCATTACTTTTTGGGCTAAGCCCTCACGTTGAACCACAGGGTCAGTTTAATGCCCGTCTCGCACTGATGGTGGAGACAGGCCTCTTAGACTAGACAATTTTGGTTATATGCTCATGGTGTAACCGTGACTGGCATGGTTTTTGGATTGTTGGGATTTGAAGTTTGTTATAACAATATGTTTCAATAAAGCTGTGGCCTTGCCCACTTCCAACTTTAAATGGTCTGTGCGGAATTATTGGGGGGGCAAGGTTTTTGGTATGGTTGGATTAAGAGCAAGTTAAGCCTAAGCTTCTCAGCAGTCATGAAGGCCCCTTGACCCGCCCTGCACTAAGGAAAGGGAGCCTTGACTGCTGGATGCTTGGCAACCAGTCAGGGCATCAACATGAGGAGGGAGTCGGAGTGGCTCCGCTGGGATTGGCTACGATGGCACGGGGTGAGGGGGTGGAGACAGAACTCTAGAAATAGCTACGCAGGGGCACGTCCCACTAATTCCGAAGAATTGACATCACAAGAGTTGCCCACCCTCCCGCCCATGGTGTTGTTTTTTCGTCACAGCTTCTTTGGCAGATTTACCTGGCCAGCAATTAGCATTACTTTTTGGGCTAAGCCCTCACGTTGAATCACAGGGTCAGTTTAATGCCCGTCTCGCACTGATGGTGGAGACAGGCCTCTTAGACTAGACAATTTTGGTTATATGCTCACGGTGTAACCGTGACTGGCATGGTTTTTGGATTGTTGGGATTTGAAGTTTGTTATAACAATATGTTTCAATAAAGCTGCGGCCTTGCCCACTTCCAACTTTAAATGGTCTGTGCGGAATTATTGGGGGGGCAAGGTTTTTGGTATGGTTGGATTAAGAGCAAGTTAAGCCTAAGCTTCTCAGCAGTCATGTTAAAATGTACGTATATACAATAGTAATAGTGCAGCGCAAAACATGAAATTAAATAAATAAAATAACATACACAAATTATACAATATAAACTATATAGAGTCCATATATAGTGCTCAAGTGCAAATATAGATCTAAAACGGAATATAAGTGATATAAATAAAGTCCATATAAAGTGCTCAGGCAAGTAAATCCCAAATCAGAATAAATCGGTGCAAAACTCAAGGGTGAATCCAGAAGAACCTCCACCATATGACAGGAATGGCCTCTCACCTTAATGCTTCGACCTACAATAGGTCACAAAGCTTAATCAGAGAACCTCCCTGTTCTCAGAGGACAGCAGCCACATACAGCATAAGCACCACGATGTAATCAGACTCAGGGACAAGCCATGGCAGTCAGGGCATAAAAAACAAAAAAGAGGGAATCTAGTGCTCTCTGAAGCCAAAAGCCAATCATTTATTAAGATCAAAAAGAGTACACTCACATTTAAAAGCACTCTCAAGCGAGTGCAGCGATGTAGCATAGTGAGATATCCATAGCAGCATGGGTTTCTCCGTGGATCGGCGATCGCGGGTGACGTCACACGTGGCCCCTCCCCCTCGACGTTGCGCCGTCGTAAGCCCTTTGAGAATAATGTTGAGCGGAATACGCCATATTCGATTTTGCGATATATCACGAATATATAGACGAATATTCGTGAAATATTCGCTAAAATCGAATATTCGTGATATTTTATCAAAAAAAAAATTTTTGCAAAATTTCGCTAATGCGAAATTGATTGTGAAATTTCGCTAATGCGATTGCGAAATTTTGAAACATTCAATTTCACCTGCCCTTTGGAAAAAGTGTGGTTTTACGTAATGGACCCTGCAACTAACAACAAGGTATTAATAAAATAAATACATTATTATATAGATTTGAGGGTTTACTTTGACCAATTTGTATATTGATTAGTTTAATAAATATTGAATAACCATAGATTTGGAAAATATAGATCTCTCCTCTAGACTGACCTGTATTGAGTTAGGTAAAGATCAACCGCACACTGGGGCCCCTGATTCTGTTGAGTTAAAAAAAAGCCAAGTAAACCGTTTAAGTTGACATCTCTTAAAAGTTGTCAACTTAAACTTAAAAGATGGAAAATTCTTTGAAGATGTGATACACTGGAAAAACGCACAGAAACACTCCACTCTCTCCTATGACAACTGTGGTAGGAGAACTCTGATTGGCTCTGATGCAAAAGAAGGGCGGAGAAAGTATTCGCTATTGCGAATATTCGGCAACATAAAAGGATCGCCTCAGCTTAGCTACTCGGCCCAGGGTCTCTAATCATACCAGCAATGCTTTTAGACGTCGATGGAGATCACTAGGATGTGATCTGTTTTAAAAATAAATTTTAAAAAATATGAATATTCGGAATAGCGAATTTTGGCCGCGAAATTCGAGTTATTCGCGAATATTCGAATATGCCATATTCGTAACGAATATTCGCAACACTATTCATTTATAGTAAAAGTGATATATATATATATATATATATATATATATATAATTTTTTTTTTTTCTTTTTTTTTTCATATAACATACAGGTCCATAAATATTGGGACATCGACACAATTCTAATCTTTTTGGCTCTATACACCACCACAATGGATTTGCAATGAAACAAACAAGATGTGCTTTAACTGCAGACTTTCAGCTTTAATTTGAGGGTATTTACATCCAAATCAGGTGAACGGTGTAGGAATTACAACAGTTTGTATCTGTGCCTCCCACTTTTTAAGGGACCAAAAGTAATGGGACAGATTAACAATCATAAATCAAACTTTCACTTTTTATTACTTGGTTGAAAATCCTTTGCAGTCAATTACAGCCTGAAATCAATCAGATTCAGGTCAGGTGATTGACTTGGCCATTCTATACCATTCCACTTCTTTCCCTTAAAAAACTCTTTGGTTGCTTTCGCAGTACGCTTCGGGTCATTGTCCATCTGCACTGTGCCGTCCAATGAGTTCTGAAGCATTTGGCTGAATATTTTTTTTCAAACTTGTCCCTCTTCTTTTGTTTATAGCGCAAGAAATAAAAACTGCAGAGGTGGTCAAATACCACCAAAAGAAAGCTCTATTTGTGGGGGAAAAAATGATAAAAAAAAAGAATTTGTGTACAGTGTTGCAATTACCGCGCAATTGTCATTCAAAATGTGACAGTGCTGAAAGCTGAAACATGGCCTGGGCAGGAAGGGGGTGAAAGTGCCCAGTAGGCAAGTGGTTAATGAAATTGTGAAGAATGTGCATCTAGACTAGAAAATAGATCAGTTCACTTACAATGATTCATAGCAATTATATTTCATTATAGACGTGAAAAAATACACACAGTCAATAAAAGTCATTACCATGGCACCGTGCCATTGCCACAGGCAGATTTAGCTGGAATATTTTTTTAACCTTTTAAAACACACAGGGAAGGTCAACTGCTTAAGTAATTGGAAAGTGTTTGAAATCCTGGTGTACTGGGTAAAGAAACATTTCTGGGGTTGATTTTTTTTTTTTTACATTAAAGGCAAGCTGTTAATAAAAAGTTTGGCCCGGATTCACATACATTGGCGCATATTTATGCCGGTGTACCGTATCTTTTTTTAGGCTACGCCGGCGTAGCGCAGAGCGCCAAGCACAGTATTCACAAAGCACTCGCCCTCAAATCTACGCTGGGTTTTCTCGGCGGAAGCCAGTGTAGGTGGAAGTGGGCGTGAGCCATGCTAATGAGGCGTGATCCCATGTAAATGATGTATTGAGAATCATAAAGATACGAATAACGTACGGCGAATGCGCCGTCCCGTGGACGCAACCCAGTGCACATGCGCAGAATCACGTTGAAACTACTCCCTAAGATATGTCGAATCACTGCCTACGACGTGAACGTAACCTACGCCTAGTCATATTCACATACTACTACGTAAACAACGTAAAATACGACGGCTGTTCCCTGGTTCATACCTTTGCATGAGTTGTGCCTCATAGATAGGGATTAACTATACGCCGGACGTAAGCCTTATGCAAACCACGTATATTATGCGCCGGGCGCAACTACGTTCGTGATTTGACGTATCGCCCTCATTTGCATATTTGCAATGAGGCGGCCAGCGTAAATATGCGCCCGCGATACGCCGGCAAAGGAAAGTTATGTCGGTCGGAAGAAGCCTATTTTCAGGCATATCTAGTTATGTGGGCACGGCGCACAGATACGACGGCGCATAGTTACACTTACACAGCGTATCTCGAGATACGTCGGCATAAGTGCTTTGTGAATCCGGGCCTCTGTTTTTAGGGTGGAACTCCGCTTTAAGTTACTTCTCCTTTAGTAAATTAATTCCATGGAGCTGTTGCAAGAACCACTGTCCCAACTCACTCCCAATAAATGAAAGCATGTACAAAGACAAAAGGTTTTACTTTTCTGTTTTGGATTGTGTAGGGAGTGTGACAAGTCTGATGCCGCGTACACACGATCATTTTTCGGGTTGCAAAAAACGAAGTTTTTCAGGCTCTAGAAAAAGCAAAGTTTTTTTCAACTTGATCATTAAAACGGCCTTGCCTACACACGATCGTGAAAAAAAAAATGCTCTAGCAAAGCGCGATGACGTACAACACGTACGACGGCACTATAAAGGGGAAGTTCCATTCGGATGACGCCACCCTTTGGGCTGCTTTAGCTGATTTCGTGTTAGTAAAAGACGATTTTTGTCTGTTACAGCATGATGAATGTGCTTACTCCATTACGAATGGTAGTTTTACCAGAACGAGTGCTCCCGTCTCATAACTTGCTTCTGAGCATGCGTGGATTTTTCACGTCGTTAAAGCCACACACGACCATTTTTTACAACCCGAAAAACTTAGTGAAAAAATGGAGCATGTTCGAATTTTTTTTTGTCCGTTTTTCAGAACCCGAAAAATGCTCTAAAAGCCCACACACGATCGTTTTTAACAACATTAAAAAAAAATCATTTTTTACAACCCGAAAAATGATCGTGTGTACGCGGCATAAAATGTTGGAGTTCCCATCACTTTCTGCACTACAGAGGGTTTTCATTTGATGTATAATCAAAACAATGCATCCAACAAAAAAAACCTTGGGCCAGATTTACAGAAGAGATACGACGGCGTATCTCCTGATACGCCGTCGTATCTCTGAGATACGATTGTCGTATCTATGCGGCTGATTCATAGAATCAGTTACGCATAGATAGCCCTAAGATCCGACAGGTGTAACTGTGTTACACCGTCGGATCTTAGGCTGCAATTCTAGGCCGGCCGCTAGGTGGCGATTCCATTGCGGTCGGCGTAGAATATGCAAATGACTAGTTACGCTGATTCACGAACGTCCGCTTTGCCTGTAGATCTAAATTTATGTTGTTTCCGTAGAGATGCGTCGCGTAAAACTAAGGGTGCCCTCTAGGTGGTGTAACCCATGTTAAGTATGGCCTTCGTTCCCGCGTCGAAATTTTAAATTTCACGTCGTTTGCGTAAGTCGTCCGTGAATGGCGCTGGACACCATTTACGTTAACGTCGAAACCAATGACGTCCTTGCGACGTCATTTAGCGCAATGCACATCGGGTAATTTGACGGACGGAGCATGCGCAGTACGTTCGGCGCGGGAACGCGCCTAATTTAAATGGTGCCCGCCCCATTTGAATTAGGCGGGCTTGCGCCGAGCAGATTTACGTTACGTTTACGTTAGGTAAGAGCTTTGTGAATCAGCCACTTACGCTGTAAATTTGCGGCGGTGTAACGTAAATGGGATACGTTACGCCGCCGCTGCGTAACGGATTTGTACCTGAATCTGGCCCCTTGATTTTAACTTGAGTAATTGAGACAGTTCATTTTTATTTATTTTTGCTGGCTAGTAGAGATGAGCTTTGAGTTTGGGGTGATGCAAGGTTTTCAGTTCACAGAACAGGTGAACTAACTGGTTTGTTCGCCTGCCCAAACAACTCACAAATACTCATTGAAAACTTCCCACTCAAAATAATTTTAAAATTCGAGTCAACACCGTGATCATTTATGTAGCACTACCCCCGAGGGAGCTGCTGGTTTGTTTTGGGTGGCTCCTCCGCCGTCTAGGGGTGTATGGTGAAAGTAGTAGTAACGGAATGTCCAGACAGGTGTCTTTTTCTGTTCTCTTTATTACCCAGCCAGGTAAAAACAATAAAACTTGTGGTGAAGAGTAGAGATTCAGCAGAAGGAAAAATAGCAGATTCAGGCGTAGCAACAGGGAAACAGTCCTGCTTCCAACAACACTTTCTTCTTCGCCACTCCAGCCAGAGTGAGTCCAGTGCACCCGGACAGGCCTCTCTCATTGGCCTGGCAGCCAGAGTGTCACTCGGAACTTAGGGAAAAGTCTCTGCCACAGACCCTCCTTAGAATTGAGACAGCGGAGATATTCCTCCTCAATTGACTTTACACCTGGATCTCCTTCAGGTAGTTTGCAGTTAGGTTACCGACTGATAGGTGACTGACGTCCAGCCTCTCAGTACCCGGTTACCTTGATCCCCGGTGGATGGTCGAGACTCTATTGGATTGCCAGTCTCTCTTGGCTCTCCTCAGGCGGACTCCCCACCGAACAGCTTACTCTCAAAGGAACAGCGCTTGGGATCTTCTCAGGATTGGGGACCCAGTTGCTGGGGCCCACATCACAGCTCAAAGCGCAGGAACACTGCATGGCAAGCGCACCCCGGCCTGGAAGGCCATTTCGCTGGGGCGCCACACTCGAAGAAGACCCAGGCTAATGGCGTCTGTCCCATAAATACCCCCCCCCCAGCATGCACAGAGAGGAAAACCACTCCTGATAAGCTGCTGGGGAAAAGCACCCAAACCTCGACTCCACTGCTGTCACCTGTCGTACTGGGGTGGGAACAGCACCCCAGAAGCGACAGAATAAGCCCACATTTGAACCAATTAGCCTAGTCAGAGCTAACTAACTCTCTGACCTCCTCTAAATTTAACTTAGCAATGGGTTCTTAGAAGTAACCAGGCGCTACATTTACATTTCTTAACCACTTGCCGACCGTCATTATACTGCGGCAAGGTGGCATGATCCCGCAAATTGCCGTAGGTGTACGTGGGCGCGCGCACTCCCACTGGCCAGCGGGGGAGCCAATCAGCAGGTCCGGTGGACTCAAAGTCAATCATTCCCTGCAATGACAGAACAGGGATCTGTAAACAAGGCAAATCTCCATTCTAACAGGGAATCTCACACAGATCCTGTATTTTTTCAATGCAGGGAGACTGATCTGTGTGTTTCCCCAGTCACACAGTCCCCCATAGAGTAAGAAAACTCAAACAGGGAACACATTTAAAGGTTTTGCAAACCCTCGTGTTTTTTTTTTCTAAACTAACTTACCTCAGTCACGCTTCCGAGTCCTGCATCTGTGTACATTCACACAGAATGCAGGACTCAGCCCCGCCCCCTGGCGCGGCATCATTGGATTTGATTGACAGCAGCGGGAGCCAATGGCTGCACTGCTATCAATCTATCAAATCAAGAGCTGAGACAATGGGCAGAGAGGAAGAGCGCATCTCTGCCAAGGGAACGAAGGGTTCAGGTGAGTATTAACCTTAATACATGGATGCATTAGGGTGAAAAACACAAGGGTTTACAACCCCTTTAACACCTTGATCGCCCCTGATGTTAACCCCTTCCCTGCCTGTGTCAGTAGTACAATAACAGTTCATATTTTTAGCACTGATTACTGTAATAATGTCACTGGTTCCCAAAAAAGTGTCAAAAATGTTCGTTAGGTGTCCGATCTGTCCGTCGCAATGTCACAGTCCCGCTAAAAATCATAAATCCCATAAATCTATTCCCTATTTTGTAGACGCTATAACTTTTGCGCAAACCAATCAATATACACTTATTGTGATGTTACCAAAAATATGTAGCAGAACATATATTGGCCTAAACTGATGAAGAAATTCGTTTTTTTTTTTTACATTTTCTTGGAATATTTATTATAGGAAAAAGTAAAAAAAAATGTTTTTGTTCAAAATTGTCGCTCTTTTTTTGTTTATAGCGCAAAAAATTTAAACCGCAAAAGTGATTAAATACCACAAAAAAGCTCTATTTGTGGGGAAAAAATGACATTAATATTGTTTGGGTATAATGTTGCACGTCCACGCAATTGTCAGTTATATCAGCGCAGTGCCGTTTCCCAAAAAGTTGCCTGGTCAGGAAGTGGGTAAATTCTTCCTGTCCTTAAGTGGTTAAAGTGTTAGTAAACTCAGGACCCTGCATTCACTATATCTGGTCTCCCACAGTACGCAGAACATGGAAATGTAATTATTTTAGTAAATATAAACAGCTATATACCTTTTCTCATCAGCAGTATATAGCAGTCTTGTGGCTTCTATCAGTGTTCAGCCAAGCACCAAGCTTGCAAGAGGAGTTTTCTGACTGTCCTCTGAGTCTGCAGGACCCCTGACCCTCTGTCTGGACAGTGCTGATCCCATGCACCCTCCAAAGAAAAGAAAAAAACCTCTCATTACACACCAAACTGAGCATGTGCAGCCTGACTCTATAGACTGTGTTATCAGGAAATTATCAGGAGACAGTGGGAGGAGGGGATGATCAGAGAAACCAGAATCAAACAACCTTCTTGCACAATTTCTCTCAAGCTTGGCTTGTATACACTCGGTCACACAAAAGTTCTCTGAACTACGTACTGCCCCGCCGCAAATCTTTTTTTTTTTTTTTTTAAAGTGTATTTTGTGCGTGTACTCGAGAGAGGGGCCGGACTGCAGGAGTTGGGAGTAGGCAGGCCTCCCCCAGAGGCAATCTGCCACCTTTCTCCATGCCCCGGGTGGCAATGGCAGGTGTGTGAGGGGGTCCTCCCACACAGCCCGCCCTACCTGCTCCGCTTTGAAGCCCAACGGGGCAGAGGGACTCCCTATAAGGGAGTGAGAGGATTTTCCCGCTCAACCAGCCCCGTTAGTCCTTCGCCTCTCTTTTTTAGAGACCGCGTGGTCAAAGTGTGTGCATGTTAACCCAATTTTGAGTGCGTGTAAGTGTGGTGGTTTTTGTGGGAGGGGGGTGGGCGTACTAAGCGCAGGCTTACCTCGCATAGCACACCCACCGGGAGCCGGGCTGAGACCACCAAACTCAATTCACATGTAGCCGAGACCGGGATCCGAACCCCTAGCTGCAGAGGTGAATGGCTTGTCAGCGCAGTGCTAATCGCGTTGAGCCACCGCAGCTCCCCCGCCGCAAATCTTGACATTAATTTAGATATGTGTCAAAATAAATCCGCGCAAGTATATTTAAAAACACCAGTGATAGCAAAAGTATTTGGTATTGGACTAGGTATGGTTGAAACTGCCTCTACTAATTGCTTACACCTAAGTGGAGCAAGAAAGTGTCGAGAAGAAAAAGAAAGTAGAGATGGCGCTGGTCCTATGGAGCCAGATGCCCCATAAAAGAGGCTCTTAGGCCCCTTTCACACGGGGCGGGTCAGTAATGATCCACCCTGTGAACCTCCGCTTGCTCAGCGGGGATCGCTCCCTTGATCCCCGCTGAGCCGGCAGATGACAGGGCGGTCCCCGCACACTGTGCAGGGACCGCCCTGTCTTTTCTCCGCTCTCCGCTGTGGGGTGATCGGATGAACACGGACCGTCTGTCCGTGTTCACCCGATCCACCAGACGGATGGAAAAGTAGGTTTTTCCTCTGTCACACTTAGGAGGATCGGAACGGGTCAGATGTCAGCGGGCATGTTACCGCTGACATGCGCGGCTCCATAGAGGAACACGGAGCGCCCGTTCAGGTCCGCCTAAAAAACTGGCAGGCGGACCTAAATGGGCCGCCCGTGTGAAAGAGCCCTTAGTGTAAGGTGCAGTGTGCAAAATATACACAAGGTGCTTAATGATCCAAAGTGCCAAGTGCCTGTGTAAACTACTAGAATGATTCCACAGTATGTATCATAAATGCAGCTATGAAAATAAATAAAACATTTAATAATTAAATAAAATATATATCACAGTGCTATGCAAACTAAAGTGCTAAAGTGCCTGTGTAAACACTGCTAGGTAAAGAAAATGTGCAAAACGTAAAATTCCTATTCCATTAGGGTACCTATGTTAACCCTTTAAAAGATGTGCTGATAAACACATTTTTTTTTTTTTTACAGTGCAATATAATGTCCTTATAGGAAGTAAAAAAATCCATTTACACAGTGCTGAGTGATTCTAAAAGTGCTTTGTGCTCTTGTTGTATGCCGTGATCACTGCAATCCATGCTCTTATACAGCCCGCACTCACCAACTTTTTCACCCCTTCTTAGGGTCTGGTGCCTTCACAGTATGGGCCACTGTGTAGTCCTCTGGCCGTTACTCGTCCCCCTGCGCTGATGATGTTAGTCCAGTAATAGCCCATACATAGGAGAGAAAGGAGCCCCAGAGTGTAGTGTAGTATCATTTTACACTTTATTTATTTATTTAAATAAACAAAAAAGGGGTACTCACATGTAGACAAAAACAGTATGGCATATAATGTTGACAAAAGTCTGATACCTGGAAACGATGTGACGTTCGTAGTGTGTTCTACCGGTTTCGTCGTGTGACTTGGTCCAGACCAAGTCACACGACGAAACTGGTAGAACACGCTACGAACGTCACATTGTTTCGTATGTCGAACCCTGAACTTGAAACTGAATATGAAGGATATATGCATCGGATATTTATATATAGTACAAAAAGGGAAGATGCTGATCCTTGTCCTCTGCCCTGTTGACCCTTGTCCTCTGCCCTGTTGACCCTTGTCCTCTGCCCTGTTGACCCTTGTCCTCTGCCCTGCTGACCCTTGTCCTCTGCCCTGTTGACCCCTGTTATCTGCCCTGATTATCCCATCCACTGCCCTGCTGACCCTACTCCTCTGCCATGTTAACCCTTGCACTACGCCCTGCTGATCCCTGTTCTATGTTCTGCTGAACCCATCCTATGTCCTGCTAACCCCAATCTATGCCCTGCTGACTACACCCTGTGCCCTGCTGACCTCATCCTGTGCCCTGCTGACCTCTATCCAATGCCTTGCTGACCCCATCCTCTGCCCCGCTACCTATTGTCCCATGCACTGTTATCCCCTGTACACTGCCCTGCTGGCCCCCTGTCCTCTGCTGACCCCCTGTTGTCTACCCTGTCCTTTGTTCCTCTGCCCTGCTGACCTTGCATCATCTACCTTGCTGGTCTCTGTACACTGCCCTACACACTGTTGACCCTATACTCTGTCCTGCTGACCTCCCATCCTTTGCCCTCCATTACATTTTCTTACTGCACCCCCACATCAGAAAAGCTAGATCCAGTCCCGGTGTTGAATCGATGCCCCAAGCTGCCTGCTCTCATTATGTACTAGTAATTAACCAGCTATTGGGAAATACTAATTTAGAGGTGCATGAATTGGGGTGATCTGAGGTGTGAAGTTGCAATAACTGGGTGATCTGAGGAGTGAGTGTGTAGGATTTGGGGTGATTATGAGTATGTAGTTGCAGGAAATGAGGTGATCTGAGATATGAAGGTGCAGGATTTGAAGCTGATCTGAGATGTGATGATGCAGAAATTGGGTCTGAACTGAGGTATGAAGGTGCAGAAATTGGGCAGATCTGAGGTTCCGAAGGTGCAGGAATTGGGCTGATCTGAGATCTGATGGTGCAAAAAGTGGGACTGACCTGAAATGGAAAGGTGCAAGAATTGGGGCTGATCTCTCAGTGTGAAGGTGCAGGAATTGGGGCTGATTTGAGGTGTGAAGGTGAAGAAATTGGTCTGATCTGAGGTGTGAAGGTGCAGGAATTTGGGCTGATCTCTCAATGTGAAGGTCCAGGAATGTGGGCTGATCTCTGTGTGAAGGTGCAGGAATTGGGGCTGATCTGAGGTGTGAAGGTGCAGGAATTGGGGCTGATCTGAGGTGTGAAGGTGAAGGAATTGGGCTGATCTGAGGTGTGAAGGTGCAGGAATTGGGCTGATCTGAAGTGTGAAGGTTCCGAAATTGGGGCTGATCTGAGGTTAAAAAGTGCAGGAGCTAGGGCTGATCTGAGGTGTGAAGGTGCAGGAATTGGGTGCACTGAGGTCTTCTAAAGGTGCAGGATTTGGGGTTGATCTCATGATATTAATATTGATGTGATCTGAAGTGTGATGGTGCAGGAATTGGGGCTGATCTGAGGTGTGAAGGTGCAGGAATTGGGGCTGATCTGAGGTGTGATAGTCAGTGTTCATTTCGTCGACTAAAACCGACTAAAATATTTTAGTCAACTAACTTAATACCATTTTAGTCAACTAAAATATGACTAAAACGAAAACAATTGAGATAACTTAAATACGCCTAAAACTAAAACGGCATTTTAGTCAAGACTAAAATGGGACTAAAACTAAAATGCCCTTTTAGTCAAAAGACTAAGGCCTTGTACACACGATCGGACCAAACCGATGAAAACGGACTGAAGTTCAGTTTCATCGGTCCAAACTGACCGTGTGTGGTCCCCATCGGTCAGTTGTCCTTCAGTCCAAAAAAAGAGAACTTGCTTTAAAATTCAACTGATGGACGCCTAACCGATAGGTCAAAACCGGTCGTTAGTACGCACGACCATCGGTTCAAAATCCACGCATGCTCAGACTAAATGAGGGGACGGGAGCGCTCGTTCTTGTAAAACTAGCGCTCATTTTGGAGATAGCACATTCATCACGCTGTAACAGACAGAAAAGCGCAAATCGTCTTTTACTAACAGAAAATCAGCTAAAGCAGCCCCAAGGGTGGCGCCATTGGATTTGAACTTCCCCTTTATAGTGCCGTCGTACGTGGTTTACGTGTCCGCATTCTGACACGATCGGTTTTTAAACTGATGGTGTGTAGCCACATCAGACCATCAGTCAGCTTCATCGGTTAACAGATGAAAACGGTCCTTCGGACCGTTCTCGTCGGATGGACTGATCGTGTGTACGCGGCCTAAGACTAAAACTAAATTGATATTTGATGTCAAAATTAACACTGGCCTGTAGTGCATGTTCATACCTCAATACACTAAATAATAACATATTCGATTTTTCACTCCAGTATATGAGTATTTCTCTCAGGAGTCCCGACTAAATCATCTATGAACTGCTCAAAGCGATTGTAGAGGAAAAATAAATAAATAGCACAATGTTGCACCGAAACCTTCTCTTGGGCCACATCCATGGGGGCACACTTGCGTGCTCACTCCCAAGCCCCACTGCATCCATTTACACAAACAGTGGGACTGGGCCCCTCCCCCCATATGCATTAAGTGTAAAAAACCTTGAGGCCTTAGAACCACTTTAAGAGAGAAATGATTGGAGTCACCAGGGACAGGAGTGGTAAGTGTGATTCCTCTTCTTTCAAATTTCTTGCACTTTATGCCCTAAAGTAGAAATGGGCCAAACACCCCCGTTTGGTTCACAGCAGAACTCCCAAACAAGGGAAAAGTTCTGTCCCAAAACGCAAACTCGATTGAGGTCCATAGGAGCCAAACATGAGAACTAAAAAGTGCTAATTTTGAAGTCTTATACTGTATGCAATAATTGGCCATAAAAGGGGTTTGGGGGTCCGGGTACTGTTTTTTTCAGGAGCAGTGATTTTATTTATGCTTAACCACTTACCCCCCGGACCATATTGCTGCCCAAAGACCAGAGTACTTTTTGCGATTCGGGACTGCGTCGCTTTAACAGACAATTGCGTGGTCGTGCGACGTGGCTCCCAAACAAAATTGGCGTCCTTTTTTTCCCACAAATAGAGCTTTCTTTTGGTGGTATTTGATCACCTCTGCGGTTTTTATTTTTTGCGCTATAAACAAAAATAGAGCGACAATTTTGAAAAAAATGAATATTTTTTACTTTTTGCCATAATAAATATCCCCCAAAAATATATAAAAAAACATATTTTTTCCTCAGTTTAGGCCGATACGTATTCTTCTACCTATTTTTCGTAAAAAAAAATCACGATAAGCGTTTATTGATTGGTTTGCGCAAAAGTTATAGCGTTTACAAAATAGGGGGTATTTTTATGTCATTTTTATTATATTTTTTATTATTATATTTTTTTTACTAGTAATGGCGGCGATCAGCGATTTTTTTTTTCGGTATTGTGACATTATGGCGGACACTTCAGACACTTTTGACACATTTTTGGGACCATTGGCATTTTTATAGCGATCAGTGCTATAAAAATGCATTGGATTACTATAAAAATGCCACTGGCAGTGAAGGGGTTAACACTAGGGGGCGGGGAAGGGGTTAAGTATGCCTGGGTGTGTTCTTACTGTGGGGGGGGGGGTGGCGTCACTAGGGGAAACACTGATCCTCGGTTCATACATTGTATGAACCGAAGATCCGAAGATCAGCATTCCCCCTGCTGACAGGACCGGGAGCTGTGTGTTTACACACACAGCTCCCGGTCCCCGCTCTGTAACGAGCGATCGCGTGTGCCCGGCGGCGATCGCGCCCACCGGGCACACGCACGGGAGTCGGGGGCGAGCGGGGGGCGCGCCCCTAGTGGCGGCTGAAAGACCTGACGTAGAATGACGTGCTCTCGCCCAGGAGAGCCAGCTTGCCGACGTAGAACTGCGGTGCACGATCGGCAAGCAGTTAAAGTGCAACAATAAACATGAAAAATCCCTTTAAATATAGTGCCTGGGGTCCCCTTAGTCTTCCTGTAAAGTGGTGTATCTGTAGCATACACAGTCATGGCCCGAAATTGTTGGCACCCCAGAAATGTTTCCAGAAAATAAAATATTTCTCACAGAAAAGTATTGCAGTAACACATGTTTTGCTATACACATGTTTATTCCCTTTGTGTGTATTGGAACAAAACAAAAAGGGAGGAAAAAAAGCTAATTGGACATAATGTCACACAAAACTCCAAAAATGGACTGGTCAAAATTCTTGGCACCCTTAACTTAATATTTGGAAAAAATAACTGAAATCAGTCGCTTTCCATAACCATCAATAAGCTTCTTACACCTCTCACCCGGAATTTTGGACCACTCTTCCTTTGCAAACTGCTCCAGGTCTCACTTATTGGAAGGGCGCCTTTTCCCAACAGCAATATTAAGATCTCTCCACAGGTGTTCAATGGGATTTAGATCTGGACTCATTGCTGGCCACTTTAGAACTCTCCAGCACTTTGTTGCCATCCATTTCTGGGTGCTTTTTGACGTATGTTTGGGGTCATTGTCCTGCTGGAAGACCCAAGATCACGTACGCAAACCCAGCTTTCTGACACTGGGCTCTACAGTGCGACCCAAAATCCTTTGGTAACCCTCAGATTTCATGATGCCTTGCACACAGTGCCAGAGGCAGCAAAACAACCCCAAAACATCATTGAACCTCCACCATATTTCACTGTACGTACTGTGTTCTTTTCTTTGTAGGCCTCATTCCATTTTCGGTAAACAGTAGAATGATGTGCTTTACCAAAAAGCTCTATCTTGGTCTCATCTGTCCACAAGATGTTTTCCCAGAAGGATTTTGGCTTACTCAAGTACATTTTGGCAAACTGTAGTTTTGCTTTTTTATGTCTGTGTCAGCAGTGGGGTCCTTCTGGGTCTCCTGCCATAGCGTTTCATTTCATTTAAATGTTAAAGGATAGTTGGCACTGACACTGATGCTCCCTGAGCCTGCAGGACAGCTTGAATTTCTTTGGAACTTGTTTGGGGCTGCTTATCTACCATCCGGTCTATCCTGCGTTGCAACCTTTCATCAATTTTTCTCTTCCGTCCACGCCCAGAGAGATTAGCTACAGTACCATGGGTTGCAAACTTCTTGATAATGTTGCGCACTGTGGACAAAGGCAAATCTAGATCTCTGGAGATGGACTTGTAACCTTGAGATTGTAGATATTTTTCCACAATTTGGGTTCTTAAGTCCTCAGACAGTTCTCTTCTCTTTCTGTTGTCCATGCTTGGTGTGGCACACACAGACACACAATGCAAAGACTAAGAGCTGGTTCACACTGCGGCGGCACGACTTCGGGGGCGACTCGGCAAAGGCGTCCTGAAGACATTTTCAGAGGCGACATGCAAAATGACTTCTGTATAGAAGTCAATGCAAGTCTCCCCGGGTCGCCCCCGAAGTCGTACAAGAACCTTTTTCTAAGTCGGAGCGACTTGCGTTGCTCCTATTAGAATGGTTCTGGTGGATAGAATTGGACGCGACTTGTCAGGCGGCTGAGTCGCCTGACGAGTCGCCCCAGTGTGAACCGGCTCTAAGTGAACTTCTCTCTTTTTTATCTGCTTTCAGGTGTGATTTTTATATTGCCCACACCTGATACTTGCCCCAGGTGAGTTTAAAGGAGCATCACATGCTTGAAACAATCTTATTTATACACAATTTTGAAAGGGTGCCAAGAATTTTGACCAGCCCATTTTTGGAGTTTTGTGTGACATTATGTCCAATTTGCTTTTTTTCCTCCCTTTTTTTGTTTTATTCCAATACACACAAAGGGAATAAACATGTGTTACTGCAATACTTTTCTGTGAGAAATACTTGATTTTTTGGAAAAATTTCTGGCATGCCAACAATTTCGGCCATGACTGTATAGAACCTGCTGCAGCAAAAATGAAATTTCCAAATAAAATAAAAAAACAGGTCAAATCACGTTTAACCACTTAAGCCCCGGACAATTTGGCTTGGCAAAGACCAGGCCACTTTTTGCCATTCGGTCATGCGACGTGGCTCCCAAACAAAATGTACGTCCTTTTTTTCCCACAAACAGAACTTTCTTTTGGTGGTATTTGATCATTTTTTTGCGCTATAAACAAAAATGAAGTGTCAATTTTGAAAAAAAAGCAACATTTTGTACTTTTTGCTATAATAAATATGGCAATTTTTTTTTTTAAAGAAAGCTAATTTTTTAAGATCACGGGCAACGGTAGATCAGTGATGTGTCACTAGGCAGAACAGGGGAATGCCTTGTTTACAAAGGCATCCCCCTGTTCTGCCTTTGCCGACCAAAATCATGGGCCGCCCGGGAACATCGAGTTCCCGGGACCCGCAAGCACACTCACAAGGCACGCGGCGGGCAAGCGTGTGCCCGCTGGGCGGAAAATTTAACCACTTCTCCACCGGGCCTATTCTGGCACTTTTCTCCTTCATGTAAAAATCATAATTTTTTTTGCTAGAAAATTAATCAGAACCCCCAAACATTATATATATTTTTTTTAGCAGACACCGCATGGTATTTGCGCAATAATTTTTTAAACAATGAATTAAAAAATAACAAAACAGTAAAGTTAGCCCAATTTTTTTGTATAATGTGAAAGATGATGTTACACCGAGTAAATAGATACCTAACATGTCACACTCATGGAATGGCGCCAAACTTCGGTACTTAAAAATCTCCATAGGCGATGCTTTACATTTTTTTACAGGTTACTATTTTCGAGTTACAGAGGAGGTCTAGTGCTAGAATTGTTGCACACGCTCTAACGCACGCGACTATACCTCACATGTGGGGTTTGAACAGCGTTTACATATGTGGGTGGGACTTACATGCGTGTTCGCTTCTGAGCACGAGCTACCGGGGACAGGGGCGTTTTAAAAAAAAAAATGTTTTTTTATTTTTACACTTTTTTTACATTTTAATTTTTTTGATCACTTTTTTTCCTATTACAAGGAATGTAAACATCCCTTGTAATAGGAATCACTGATAGGTCCTCTTTATGGAGAGATGTGGGGTCAATAAGACCCAACATCTCTCCTCCAGGCTTGAAAGCATGAGATTGTGAAAAAAAAACACTGATCTCATGCCGACAGCCGCGATTGCGGCTTTGTTTACTTCCGGGTACCCGGGCGTGACGTCACAACGTCGCGCCCGGGCCTTTCCGATGGTCATAGAGATGACTGGTAAATCTCTATCGTCGTGAGCCGGCACCGGCCAATTTGTTCTCCGGGCCCCCGATGGCACGGAAGATCCCAGAGAAGCACTGGATGGCGGCGGGAGGGGGGGACATCCCTTCTGCTGTCTATAAGAACGATCAAGTGGCGGAACTGCCGCTATGATCATTCTTATCGTGCACAGAATCGCCGACAGAGGACGATGATATCTGAATGATGCCTGTAGCTGCAGGCATCATTCAGATATCACCGTACAAAGTTGAGGATGTCATATGACGTCCTTTAGTGGACAAGTGGTTAAAGGGAGGTACAGGTATGCCCATTTGCCTGCCCGTGCCATTGTGTAGACGTAAATGTGGGTGCAATTGCCGACACCCAGTTATTTAAAAAAATCAAAATCAAAAATTAAAATCCATACCAGACCCTTATCCGAGCATGCAGCCTGGCAGGTCAGCAAAGGGGGGTAAGTAAGCTTTGGGGCAGGGGGGTCAGAAGGGTGCAGCGGTCAGCGTGATTGACGGTGTATTTACATTCAGGGACACTGTTTTTTTTTAATAAAGGAACTTGTTAAAAACTGTCTCCGTGTTTCACATGGGGGGTGGGATCTGAGGGACACCTTCTTAAAGGGGGCTACCAGATTCAGATAAGCCCCCCGCCCACAGAACCCGACAACCACAGCCCAGGGTTGTGGGGAAGAGACCCTTGTCTCCATCAACATGTTGAGGGCATGTGACCTGGTATGGTTCTGGAGGGGGGGGTGCTTGTGCTGTGGTGTTCTTCTTAAAATCTATACCAGACCCAAAGGGCCTGGTATGGACATTATTTTTACCGGCATATATTTTTTTCTATTATTCAGCTGTCAGTGGGGAAGCCCATTGACAGCTGATGACGCATCGGTTGTTAACCACTTAAGGACCGCCTCCTGCAGATATACGTCGGCAGAATGGCACGGCTGGGCACAAGCACGTACCTCCTCTTTAAGTGCCCAGCCGTGGGTCGCGGCCGCGGGACCCGATTGCCGCCAGAGTCCCGCAATCGGTCCCCGGAGCTGAAGAACGGGGAGAGCTAAGGGAGTAAACAATGCATTTTTATAGCATTTTTTGCTATGAAAATGACAATGGTCCCAAAAATGTGTCAAAATTGTCCGATGTGTCCGCCTTAATGCCGCAGTCACGAAGTAGTAAAAAATATATAATTAGTAAAAATGCAATAAAACTATCTCCTATTTTGTAAACGCTATACATTTTGCGCAAACCAATCGATAAACGCTTATTGCGATTTTTTTACCAAAAATATGTAGAAGAATACGTATCGGCCTAATCTGAGGAAAAGTTTTTTAAAATATTTTTGGGGGATATTTATTATAGCAAAAAGTAAAAAATATTAAATTTTTTTCAAAATTGTTGCTCTATTTTTATTTTAGGGCAAAAGATAAAAGCCGCAGAGGTGATCAAATACCACCAAAAGAAAGCTCTATTTGTGGGAAAAAAAGGACGCCAATTTTGTTTGGGAGCCACATCGCACGACCGCGCAATTGTCAGTTAAAGCGACGCAGTGGCGAATCGCAAAAACTGGCCAGGTCCTTTACCTGCATAAAGGTCCGGATCTTAAAGTGGAGGTTCACCCAAAAACGTAATTTTTAACATTAGATTGAGGCTCATTTTGTCAAGGGGAATCGGGTGTTTTTTTTTAAATCGAAGCAGTACTTACCGTTTTAGAGATAGATCTTCTCCGCCGCTTCTGGGTATGGGCTGCGGGACTGGCTTCCTATTTGATTGACAGGCTTCCGACAGGCTTCCGACGGTCGCATACATCGCATCACGATTTTCCGAAAGTAGCCGAACGTCGGTGCGCAGGCGCCGTACAGAGCCGCACCGACGTTTGGCTTCTTTTGGCTACTCGTGACGCGATGTATGCGACTGTCGGAAGCCTGTCAATCAAATAGGAACGCCCAGTCCCGCAGCCCATACCCGGAAGCGGCGGAGAAGATCTCTCTCTAAAACGGTAAGTACTGCTTCGATTTAAAAAAAAAACACCCGATTCCCCTTGACAAAATGAGCCTCAATCTAATGTTAAAAATCGTTTTTCGGGTGAACTCCCGCTTTAAGTGGTTAAGGATGCCGCAGCCGGCTTTCCAGCCCCACTCCTTAACAACCATTTTTTTATGTGCCCTGATTGTGTAAAGCTTTGCCTAATTATGGCGCAGAATGCTCTGTGCAGCACACAGCGTATTGCAGGGTGTTCATCGGGGCGAACACCCACTGAACACCCTGAAAATGTGGGTGTTCCCCAAACTGGGCGCACAACCAATGTTTGGCCCGAATTAATGCTCGGGATGAACCATTCGCCCAACCTTAACCTAAAGCATTTGTATTAATTGATAGTTTCTCTTTAAAAAGACTAACATATTTTACATTTTTGTGGCAGTGAAGCCTAAATGTTGGCAGGAACAACACGGACATTGGATGTTCTTTGCATCTAATGTCTCTGTGAACGCAGTTTTTTCAGTGTTCCTGTTCTGGATAAACTGGAATTCGATGCTTTTGGATGTAATTGTTTTTCAGCTAAATAATACAAAAGACAAAGAAGCTTAAAGGGGATCATTGTGCAATATACAGGCTTCATTTTCTCCACTGAAACTGAACTCATTCATAATCGTTATTTAATGAGCCAGTCCTTCTCTACAAAAATAACAGACGCACAGCCAATTCTTTTAATAAAAAATTGGCACTTAATCCACTATTTTTGGCGGAATATTCAGGTGCACAAACCTAGTGATACATACTGTATTAAGGTTTTCGATTTCTTTTTAACCTTGATTCTGATCCTTTTTATATTTAGTTTTAAAATAAAACTAAAATATAGTTTTAAATTGTATTCTTGGTGCCGTAGTGATATATGTTGTTATTTTTATTGTGAATATGCCTTGGTTCACCTTTGAACTAGAGACGTTTGGCAAGTCTTTTCACTAAGTGAAGGACTGCCCACATCCAAAATGGCGGCAACGTCTTCATATCCGTAACTCAGACCGAAGTGTGATACTATTTAGGGTGGTTCCCCTTTGATAATGTCATATGTGACGAAACGCGTATAAGGAGGTAACGTGCTGACGTCACCACGCCATCTCGTTGAGGAGGATGGGAGTGTATACTGGAGCCGGCCAGCTTTCTAATTTATGGAATTTTTTAACTTCTACATTTGTAAGTGTAACTTTTTACTCGTTTATTAAACCATGACATAGACAGTATGGGTCAGATTCAGAAATAATCGCCTATCTTTAGGCGGGCGTAGCGTATCTCAGATACACTACGCCGTCGTAACTTAGAGCGGCAGGTCCCGTATTCAGAAAGAACTTGCGCTCTAAGTTACGGCGGCGTAGTGTAAATGGGCCGGCGTAAGCCCACCTAATTCAAACTAGGCTGGTAGTGGGCATGTTGTATGTAAATGATTCGTGACCCCACGTAAATGACGCGCTTAACGAACGTCTAATGCGTGCACATGCTCAGTATCACATTGAATTTTCTCCGTAAATTACGCCGCTCAATGCTTAGTCGACGTGAACGTAACCTACGCCCAGCCCCATTCACGGACGACTTACGCAAACGACGTAAAACGTGTAAAATTCAATGCTGTTCCGACGTCCATACTTAACATTGGCTGCGCCTCCTATAGCAGGGGTAACTTTACAGCAGTCAGACACCTTACGTAAATTACGTATATTGATACGCCCGGCACAACTACGTTCGTGAATCGGCGTATCTTACTCATTTGCATATTTTTTAATGGGAACGCCGAATGTGGACAGCTGAAGCCATGTTTTCAGGCGTATCTAGCTTTGTGAATCGGCGTAAAGATGCGACGGCGCACATTTGAAATTACGGCGGCGTATCTGCTGTATCTCCTTTCTGATTCTGGCCCATTAATGCTATGGTCTATTTTATTTCTTTTTGGGCCGATTGCTGAACATTGCTTTCGGAGGTCACTGAGCTTATGGTTATTAGACATGTGCACTGCCAAAAAAGTCGTTTTTTTTTTCGTTTTCATTTTATTAGTTTTTTTCCTTTTTTCGATAAATTCTGAAATTCAAAATTTCAGAAAAATTTGCAAATTTGGAAATTCGAAAATACAATTTTCGAGATTTCCCATTTTAGAATTTTAGACTTTCAAATTTTGCAATTTCGAATCTCGAATTTTCAAAATTTCAAATTTTCAAATTTCTGTATTTCCGAATTTCCGAAATTTGGAATTTCAGAAAAATTAGAAAAATTGGAAATTCTGAAATTTGGAAATTCTGAAATTTGGAAATTTGTAATTTCAGAAAAATTCTAAAATTCTGAATTTCAGAAATTCAAAAATACAATTTTCGAAATTTCCCATTTTCGAATTTTAGATTTTCGAATTTTAGATTTTTAAATTTTGCAATTTCGAATCTAGAATTTTCGAAATTTCCAATTTTCAAATTTCCGAAATTCCAAATTTCAGAATTTCAGAAATTCGAAAATTCGGAATTTCGGAAATTCGTTAAATTTAAATTAAAAATTTAAAATTTAAATTAAAAAATTCGGATGTTCGGAAATTTTGGAATGAACTAATTTGTCTAAATTTGTTAAAAACGAATTCAGAACTAAACAAATTGCACATGTTATTCACTTGTGAATCTGTGTCAGTACACATACAACATCCCTACGATTCCTGGTGATAAAGGCCTGGGATGGGTTATAGCCATATGTCTAATTGGCTTGCTATCTGGTAAGCATGTTCTCTGTGAGGTGGTGGTGCACTTGTCTGTGGATTAATCACTGGGGTGTCCGTTAATTAATGAATTCAATCACGTGTGCAATCATTTGGAACATTCTCATGCCCTGCAATAACTTTATGAACTGTAATAAGCGCAATTTTTTTTTCTTCCCATTCTGCTATGTGATACATACACTGGCCCAATAACTATGAATATGAATTTTAGAATGTCACATGGCACATCTGATTGGTGGGGCATTGCATTTCACAAAAACTATTATGTCACAGATATTATATTATTAGGGTTGCCACCTTTTCCTCCAGCCAAACCTGAACACTTTTGCGGTGCATAGGGATGAGCTTCGAGTTCGAGTCGAACTCATGTTCGACTCGAACATTGCCTGTTCGCCTGTTCGGCGAACAACGAACAATTAGGGGTGTTCGCGGCAAATTCGAAAAGCCGCGGAACACCCTGTTAAAGTCTATGGGAGAAATCTAAAGTGTTAATTTTAAAGGCTAATATGCAAGTTATTGTCCTAAAAAGTGTTTGTGGACCTGGGTCCTGTCCCAGGAAACATGTATCAATGCAAAAAAAAGTTTTAAAAACAGACGTTTTTTCAGGAGCAGTGAATTTAATAATGCTAAAAGTGAAACAATAAAAGTGTAATATTACTTTAAATTTCGTACCTGGGGGGGGGGGGGTGTAAAGTCAGCATGTGAAAAAGCGCATGTTTCCCGTACATAGAACTGTCCCTGCACAAAGTGTCATTTCTGAAGGAAAAAAAGGCATTTAAAACCGGCTTTGCGGCTCTAATGAATTGTCGGCTCTGGCAATTCAGAAATGATTCATTCATAAAAAATAAAAAAAAAGCGTGGGGGTCCCCCCAAATTCCATTAACAGGCCCTTCAGGTCTGATATGGATATTAAGGGGAACCCCGCCGTCAATTTAAAAAAAAAATATGTGGGGTTCCCCCAAATATCCATACCCTTTTCTACGGTGTCTGTGTGTTTTTTTTTAACTATTTACACTTCCTTCGTGAAATGGTAGAGGTACAGTGTACCCCATTACCAATTCACATAGGGGGGGCAGGATCTGGGGGTCCCCTTTGTTAAAGGGGTCTTCCAGATTCTGATAAGCCCCCCGCCCGCAGACCCCCACAACCACAGGGTAAGGGTTGTGGGGATGAGGCCCTTGTCCCCATCAACATGGGGACATCCTCCCCATGTTGAGGGTATGTGGCCTGGTGCGGTTCAGGAGGGGGGGCGCACTCTGTCCCCCCCTCTTTTCTGCGGCCGGCCAGGTTAACGTGCTCGGATAAGGGTTTGGTGTGAATTTTTGGGGGAACTCCACGCCATTTTTTAAAAAAATTTGGGGTGGAGTTCCCCTTAAAATCCACACCAGACCTGAAGGGTCTGGTATGGATATTTGGGGGGAACCCCACGTCATTTTTTTTAAATTGATGGCGGGGTTCCCCTTAATATCCATATCAGACCTGAAGGGCCTGTTAATGGAATTTGGGGGACCCCCACGTTTTTTTTTTTAATGAATGAGTCATCTCTGAATTGCCATTGCCGACAATTCATTAGATCCACAAAGCCGGTTTTAAATGCCTTTTTTTCTTTCAGAAATGACATTTTGTGCAGGGACAGTTCTATATACGGCAAACATGCGCTATTTCACATACTGACTTTACACCTCCCCTAGGTACGAAATTTAAAGTAATATTACACTTTTATTGTTTCACTTTTAGCATTATTAAATTCACTGCTCCTGAAAAAACTGCCGTTTTTAAAACTTTTTTTGCATTGATACATGTCTCCTGGGACAGGACCCAGGTCCCCAAACACTTTTTAGGACAATAACTTGCATATTAGCCTTTAAAATTAACACTTTAGATTTCAAATGTTCGAGTCCCATAGACTTTAACGGGGTTCTAAAGTTCACACAAACATTTGGTGTGTTCGCAAGTTCTGATGCGAACCGAACAGGGGGGTGTTCGGCTCATCCTTAGCGGTGCACAGTCTTTTTTTTTTATATCATACAGTGAAAGAAACAGCCGATTCATAAACAGGGGAAATTCTTACTCACCAAATGGTATGGCCATACTATAAAGCAAGAGATGTCAAAAGCACTTTGTGGTCTCAAAGACCCATGGAAACAGGAACCGGCCCCTGATGGTAACTGATGATCCGTGGTCCCAAGGAACATCCCAGAGAGGAATCCTCCCCTCCCCTACACTCTGCGAGGTCCAACCCATAGCTCCCAACTGTCCCTGATTTCAAGGGACTGTCCCTGATTTGGAGCAAAGTCCCTCTGTCCCTCTTCCCCCCTCATTTGTCACTCATTTTGGTCTGATCTATATAGTTGTATATAAAATGCACTTTTTATATTTTAAAAGGTGTTTCCCAGTGCTAAATTTTTCATCCAAATTCTAAATTGTTAAATGTGTACATTATAAAAGCCAATATAAAGGAATAGTAGTGCTAAAAAAAAACTCCTTGTGGATTTCATTAACTTTTTTTGGTTAATTCTCCTTAAGGGGGTGTGGCAGGGGGCGTGTCCTATGCCTACATATGTTTGTTAGTAGGTGTCCCTCATTCCAATCTCAAAATGTTAGGAGGTGTGTCCAACCAACGATCAGTTCTCAGCGATCACAGGCTCCACTCATGGACTTCCACTCTTTGTGCGCCAGATGGACAAACAGCATTTAAAATTAAAAGAAAAATGGGCCCTAAACCAACATGGTTTATTGAAAAACTTTAAAAGTGTTTAAAAACAGTTCTCAACAAAAATTATAGTAACAACAGCTGGCTATATTCACTGATGGGACATTGAAGGTCCTCACAAATCCTCCAAACAGGGATAAGCTTACTGTATAACATCTAAAACTTATTGTAAAGCATCTAAAGCTTGCTCCAACACATTGTGTATACTTTTTTCCTTTATGGACTTTTTCACTGGATACATATCTTACACCCATTATATATACAATTTTGATTGGATTGTTAAATGTTATTTCCCTTTTTTTGTAGAGAATTGTTTCACTGTTTACCTTTAAATACTATTATTAGGTACCTTGCTAGCGCTGTTTGGTTTGTAGGATTTTTCCTAATGTCGCGTACACACGGTCGGAAATTCCGACAACAAATGTTCGATGTGAGCTTTTTGGAAATTTCCGACCGTGTGTATGCTCAATCGGACGTTTGCTGTCGGAATTTCCGACAACAAAAAATTTGAGAGCTGGGATCTCTATGTCCGTTACTTTGATAATTAGCTGTCTAATCCTTCTCCAGAACCGCTTAATTTTTGGACATTGCCACCATATATGCGCCATATCTCCGATCTGTCTACATCCTCGCCAGCACAATTCTGAGGCTTCTTTCTTATATTTATGAGCCTTGTCTGGGGTGATGTACCACCGCATCAGACATTTGTAATTTAGTTCGATTATTTTACTATTAGCTGACGAGGTATGCGCTCTTCTCCATATTTGTTTTAATTCTAGGATACTCAGAGAGGATCCCAATTCTTCCTCCCATTTTTTGATATATGGTGGAATGTCCAAATGACCCACTTCTATTAGACATTTATAAATTTTAGAAATAACTCCTTTCCCTGAATCCCCCTGACTGATTCTCTCCAGGGGAAGTAGGTTTTCCACAGATCTATATGGCTGTGGGAGAGCCTCAAAAAAATGTTTCAACTGGCCATACCGCCATTCGTTTATCTCTATTACCTCCCCTCTGTCCTTTAATTCCTCATAAGTACCTAATTTGTCTCGCGTCATGACATCATTCAGCTGAGCATTTTTTTTCTTAATCCATTTCCCAGAAATTTTCTCTAGCCCTGGTGCAAAATATTTTGATTCATTTAATGGCATAAATGGTGAGTTAAAATCCCATTTTTCCCTCTTATGAAATCTGTCCCAAGTTTTGATAGCGTGCCATGTAATGCTATGTGTTTGTTTGTTTATCTAACTCCCTATATTTATCTGGAATCCAGATAATACTCCCTAAACGAACCTTGCTCATATGGTATTCCATTCTTACCCACCTTTTTAGCTTGGTGTCCCTAATCCAGTCTATCACTCTTGTGAGAATTACTGCTTCATAATAACTTCTAATGTCTGGTGCTCCCCATCCCACTTGTGTCTTCTTTTTTTTTAACGTTGCCCAACTGATACGCGCTTTTTTACCCTGCCAAACGAATTTTAATAAAATCGTTTGTAGGGTCTTTTTTTTTTTCTTTTTTTTTTTTCTTTTCTTTTCACTTCAGACTCCACCTCATAGAGTGTGCATTTACATGCTCATGATCTGCGTACCAGCCCATTGCATCTCTACTTAGGTCTTGCATCATTAGTGTCTCTGTTTCTTGTGTAAGTTGTTTTTGTTTTCCCTCTTTTTTTTTTTTTTTTAAATTTTCTTGAATACATATTTAACTTCTTTTGCTCGACATATACAAAAGTTTTTTCCCTTAATACTTCATACTTCCTTAATACTTCACCCCCCTTACCCCCCCCCTCCTATCTCACCCAAAACAATCTCCTTATACCTCAACTTCTCTCTGATTTTTCTATGGTGTCCTTAAGTATATTCTCTTAACTTTTCCGCGTAACTCCATGATTTCTTAAAAGTTCTCCAACTTTCCCATTTCATATTTTGTACCATATTGTTGCCCTCCATGTCCTCCTGCAGTTCCTCCATTTTATAAGTTTCTTCAACCGCATCGATCCATTCCCAGATTGATGGGCATTCCACCTCTTGCCATCCCCTTGGAATTAATCTTTTGGCAGCATTCAGTAGGTGCGGTACTAGCGATTTTTTATAACTTTTGATGCCCTCTTCCCCCCCGTGGAACAGGACAACCCAAGGGTCCATCTTTATCTTTTTCTTTGTAATCTCTTCCACGCAGGCCAATATTTTTTCCCAGTACCTCCTTATCTTAGGGCATCCCCACCACAGGTGCGCCATATTTCCTGGTGAACCGCAGCCCCTCCAGCACTCTCCAGTCTGTCCCTCTTTAAACTTTTTTAATTTGTCTGGTGTCATATACCATCCGGCTATGCATTTAAAACACATCTCTGCTGTGCGGCTATCCACCGCGGAGGAGTGTGTCAGAGTCAGCATTTTCTCTATTGTGGTCTTATCCCGCTGTGTCCCTAGTTCCTTTTCCCATTTTTTAATGAATGGAGGTATATTCTGCTCTTCCATCTTCAGTAACATCCTATATAATCCCGAGATAGATCCTCTGGCATTTTTTGTAGAGCATATTTTTTCCAATTCCAATAACTGATCTCCCGACCTCAGTGGGTGTGGGAGGTCTTGGATAAAATGGTTTAGTTGCCGATATCTCCATTCATTAATTTCCAGGAAAAAGTTTTTTAATTTCAACTCCTGTAGTGTTAAAATGTGACCTTCCTTCATTATATCCCTTAATTGTACAGTGTCCATTTTAATCCAGTTTCCCCCCACTTGTGTTTTACCTGGTGCAAAATAATCATTATTCTTTAGTGATATAAGAGGGGAATTATACTCCTTCATAGTTTTCTTATAAACAGTGTCCCAAACTTTAAGTGCATTTTTAGTTATCTCGTGTGCATTTTTATCTAATGTCCTAAATTGGGGAGGATTCCAAATTATCTTATCTAACCTTGTCTGTGACAATTCATTTTCTACCCTAACCCACCTTTTTTCTTTGCTAGCTCTGGCCCACTCCACCACTCTTGTTAATATCACCGCCTCATAGTATCTCTTGACATCGGGCACCGCTAATCCACCCTTTTTTTTTGGTTGTTTTAGTGTCTGAAGTGCTATCCTGTGTTTCTTATTTCTCCATATATAATTCATTATTAATTTTCTAAGGGCAGAGAGCAATGTCCCGGGGAGGGCAATGGGAATCATCTGGAATTTATATAAGATTTTTGGTAAAATAACCATTTTGCAGTAATTAATTCGTCCTATCCATGATATTGCCCTGTTTTCCACCCTTTTTGTTTCTGTCTTAATTTCATTCAATAAAGGGATGAAATTTATCGTATACATCTCCCTAGTAGATTTAGCTAGCAGTATCCCTAGGTATTTAAGTTCTTTAACCCAAGCAAATTTGTACTTCGTTTTCAGGAGTTGCTCTTCTGTCTTGCTTATGTTTATACTCATAATCTCCGTTTTTGTGATGTTTAATTTAAGGTTTGAAATTTCTCCGTATTCACTACATAGATTTAGAAGGTTTGGGATTGATGTTTTGGGTTCCATTAAGTAGAAGAGGACGTCGTCTGCAAAAGCTGCAAGTTTATGATCTTCCTCCCCTATTTTAACCCCTTTTATTTTTTGAGAGTTTCGGATCCTAGCCAGCAGGGGTTCCAATGAGAGCACGAACAGTAGTGGCGATAGAGGGCATCCTTGCCTTGTACCGTTTCTCATTAAGAAGGTTTGAGATAGACTTCCATTTATTTTTATTTTGGCCGTGGGGAACCTGTAGAGGGTGCCAATCCACTCCATCATCCTCTGTCCAAACCCCATTTCCTTCAGGGTGAGCAACATAAGTCCCCAGTCCACCCTGTCAAACGCTTTTTCTGCGTCTATTGACAGGAGTACACCTGGGGACCCCGTTGCCTTCATTTTCCGGAGGATTAACAGTGTTCTGACCCCATTGTCTCTCCCCTCTCTTCCCTGGACAAACCCCGTCTGATCCGGGTACACCAATTTCGACATTTCCTGTTTGACTCTCCCGGCCAATACCTTTGCAAACAGTTTTAAATCTGTGTTGAGCAGAGATATCGGCCGGTATCCTGAACAATTTTCGATGTCCTTACCTTCCTTAGGGATAACGGTGATAGTTGCCTCCGATGCCTCTTTACTTAGTTCGTACTCCTTTCCGAGCCCATTAAAATACTGGCATAGCCTTGGCAGAAGTATCTCCTTAAATTTTTTGTAATACATTACTGTAAAGCCGTCTGGCCCCGGACTTTTACCTGAGGCTGAGCTTGATAGTGCTAATTTAATTTCGTTTTCCGTAATTTGCCTGTCCATCCCCTCTGCGTCTATTTGACTGACTTTTGATAACCCTGCTTCTTCTAAAAATGCTGAGATTTTATTTTCTTTCTCCCCTTTTTGCCAGTTTTTTTGTTCTACTGAGTATAGTTTTTCATAATATAATCTAAATGTTTCAGCAATATCTTTTGTTGTATGCAAGACTTCTCCTTTTTCATTTTTAATTTTATCTATATAATTCCTTGATTTCTTTCTTTGTACCATCCGAGCCAGATGTTTGCTTGTTTTATTTCCCCACCTGTATCTCTCCCTTGCCACCAAGTTAAATTCCCTTCTTGTTTCCCGGTCAATCAGATATTTAAGTTCGTTCCGCTTATTAACTAGGTCCAAATATATATCTCGTTGTTTACCATTTTTTTTATGTGTTAGTTCTAAATTGAAGATCTCTTCTACTAATTTTTCCTTTTTACTGTTCATTTCTTTTTTCCTCCTTGCTCCTTCGGAGATTAACACCCCTCTAATCACAGCCTTATGTGCGTCCCATAGTGTTGCTGCCGAAATTTCGTCTGTCTTATTTATCTCAAAATATTCCTCTAATTCCTTTTTAACCCTCATTAAACTTTTCTCTTCTATTAGTAGTTTCTCATTTAGTCTCCAATTTGAATAGGTCCTTTGATTGCCTATAATATTTATGGATATGCTAATTGGGGCATGGTCAGAAATCGTCATGGTCTCTATTTTTGTCTCGACCACCGCATCTAACATTCTATGCTCAATAAAAATGTGATCGATCCGGGAGTAGCTCTCATGTACATGGGAATAAAATGTATAATCTCGTTTGCTTGGGTTAAAGATCCTCCATGTGTCTACTAATTGGCTTCTATGCAGACTACCCTTTACCTTTCTTAATTGCTTTTCTTGAGTTTCTAATGTCTGGTGTGTTTTATCGGCCTTTGTGTCCATACAAAAGTTTAGGTCTCCTCCTAGTATTGTCTTTCCCCTCCTGAAGTCTTTTAATTTCCCCAGGATTCCCAGGAGGTATTTCATCGGGGAGGTATTTGGTGCATATATGTTTACAAGAGTATATTCCTCCTCCTCTAGTTTTCCCCTAAAAAGAGGAATCTTCCTTCTGGGTCTGTCAATCGGTCTGTTAACACAAACCTAGTCCCCTTAGCTATTCCGATTGCTACCCCTCTGGCCCTTTTAGTAATGGTATCACCATAGTACCATATGGGGAAGTCAGGGGAATATAGCTTTATGTTTGATCCTAGTGTAAGATGGGTTTCTTGTAAAAAGACTACATCTGACCTATACCTCTTTAGTTCCTTTAGTACTTTATGTCTCTTTGATGGACTATTGAGCCCTTTTACGTTATAAGATAGGCATTTAATTACCGGCATCTTGGTTATTAGTTACGCTTTCTTCCGATTGTTTTGGTGAGATAGGATATCTTCCCCCCTCCCCTCCCCTCCTTCCCTCCCTCCCCTCCTCCCCTCCTTCCCTCCCCTCCCCCTTCCCTCCCCCCACCCTCTTCCCCCCCCTCCCACCCCCCCTGTTGGCCTATCACAGACCACTGAACCATCTTCCAAATCTTGGTTCAGTTTCGCTCTGGGTGAGGTTTTGGGAATTCCCCCCCCCTCCTGCTGTTCTTTCACCAGGAGGGGTGGGGGGGGGGGTTGGCCTATCTCCTCCCTATCTCCAAGGGGGCCCTCCCGGGCCCCCCAAAAAAAACAGTGGCTTACAAAAAAATGAAGAAGAGAAAAAGAGCCTCCCAAGGGGCCCCCAGGGAGAGAGGGTATATCACATGAGCGAGCAGAGAGACAGAGAGAGGGGGGGGGGGGAAACCCCACTTCCCCCCTCCCTCCCGTCTCCGCCTCCCCCCTACTCCCAACCCGGTAGGTCAGGCACCTGCATGTCCAATTTCTTGCAAAAATCATTTAACTCCTCGGGAAATCTCAGTGTCGCGGATCTCCCCTCTTTTGTCCCGATTAAACAAGAAGGGAAGCCCCAATTATATTTGATATTCAGATCTATCATTTGTTTTAGGAGTGGTTTTAACAACCATCTTCTTGCCAAAGTTTCTGGGGCTACGTCCGTAAATATCTGGAGCTCTGCCCCTTCAAATACCATCGGGGGGTGTCCCCTCAATCTCTTCCAGATTGCTTCTTTGTCTTCGTATAATCGAAACCTTACTATAACATCTCTTGTTCGCTCAGGGGCCCCTCTTTTCGGATTTCCTGCTCGGTGGACCCTTTCGATCCTAACTGGGTTGTCTGCTGTTCTTTCCAATAATGGGTTAAATATCATCTGAATTATTGTCCTTAGGTCCTCACCCCTCCTCTCTGGTATAGATCTTATCCTAAGGTTTTGTCTCCGATTTCTGTTTTCCTGGTCTTCTAGTTTATAGAGAATGTGTCTCTGCTGCAGTTGGATCCGATCAATCTGATCTTTTAATAGGTTTGATTCTTGTTCTTGTTTCTCTAATTGTTGCTCTGCTGATTCTATTCTGGATAACATGTGGCCAACATCGGTTCTCAAGTTCTGTATTTCCCCCTTTATCACATTTTCCAAGTTTAACAGCATCTCTGCCATTTCTCTCTTAGAGGGGGACTGTAAGTCTGGGCTTTGTTCCTCAGCCCTACTGCTTTCCAATCCAGTTCCCAGGAGTCCCTCCTCTCTTGATTCCATAGATGTTTCTCTGGGGTCTTCCTTCTGCGATTTCTTATCCTCAGCTTTTTTTGCCTTATTTGCTGGTTGTTGCTTAGTTGTTGTCTGGGCTCCAATAACTCGTGGGCTCTCTCCTCTGGTCATGAAGGGTCTTATTGAGCTTGTTGCAGTTGTATTGCTTGGAGTGGTAGGGGGTCCCCCCTTTGTCGATCTACTTGTCATTCTGCTCATATTGATCCCCCTCCTTCTGATTCTCTTCCCCAGTTTGACCCCTTGTTTCCAACAAACTGGCACCGGGGTCGGCTTTGCCGGGGAGTCAGTATGTCTGAACTGTGTTTTCTACGGGGTTTCCAAGAATACCTGGCTGATCCTGTACCGCTCAACCGCAGGATATCCTAGTGGATTTATTCCTCCTCCGTCTTCTCTTTCATATATTTATAGATAGTTTTAATTACTACTTGATCTGGCTCTGTGCGGGCAGGGTCTGCATTTGCAGAAGGGCGCTCTAACGGGCCTCGCCTATCTACCATTCACAGTTGGGGTATCCAAGAGGGAGGGGCTGAGTGACTGTCGGTTTTCTCCCCCTTCAGTCCTCCTGTTTTTTCTCTCTCCTTTCCCTCCTCCCTCCCCTCTCCCCCTCTTTCCCTTTTTTTTTTTTTTTTTTCCCCCTATTTTCCCCTTTCCCCTTTTTTTTTTTTTTTTTACTTTTCCTTCTTTTCCTTTCCTCTCTACACCCAGGAATCCAATTAAAAAAGAGGGGGCTGCGAAAAACGGCCTAAATCAGAAAACCTCCGGTAGTTCCAGCAATTCCCTAATATAGGGAGTACTAATAAATGTCCTTTAGACGGCAGCCACAGTCCCAGGAGAATCGGGGAATAGACCCACCTTTAAGGCCGTATGTTTGAGGGATCAGAGTTCCCAAAAGAAAAGAGAGGGGGGGGTGGGAAATGAGGCAAAGACAGAGAGCCAAAATACATATATTTGTATAAATTTGCCTAAACCATTTTCCAGGCTTTCTCACTTGAGATATATACAATCCCCTTCAGTTAGTTCATTAGTTAGTTAGTTAGTTGATTAATTAGTTGATTCATTAGTGTATCATTGTCTGACCTGTTTATTCAGTTGTTTAATCTGGGGGAGGCAGTTGATTATCTCCAGGTCTCCAATTCACTTCACCGCTTCTCCTCTATGTGTCCTCCTGTTCATACTTTAGTGTACATTATTTTACTTCAGACCATATATTTGTTAGACATCATTTCCCTTATGCATCCAGCAACCATATTTCAATCATGTAATAAGGGTAATCTCTCATTTAACGTATCATGCAGCCAACAGCATGTCATACCTTTTTGGGATTTTTCCACTGTATTTAATATGTCTCCCTTCCCAGTAAGTTCAATCAACACACAACTAGCCGGTCCTCTGAGCCCCCTTCAACATAGCTTAGTCAAACACCTAGTGTACCTTTTTCATTCCAGGTCCGTGGAGAGGGGGTGCGCTAGGAGTCCATCTACGCTCAGCCTGTCAGCTGGCTCAACATACTCACGTCTGTGAAGTTTAGTTGCCAGCGTGCACTCCGCTCCTTGATGCGGCGTGGAGTTATCTCCCTATCTGCGGCTCTCAGTGCGACAGTCCCTCCGGTTCCATAGGGGTCAGTTGGTGGGATGTGCTGCGAGGTATGCTGCGTGCTGCATGGGGGATTTCCTCTCCTTCATTCGCTATGGTCCGTCCTTCCTCCCATTGTTCCCAAAGCTCTTCACTCCTCCCCCCGGAGCGTGACGCGACCTCACGTCCTCACGTGCACACGCCCGCACGCCATCCTGTGTGTTCCCCTCATGGTTTGTAGGGTCTTAAAGTACTTCTGAGGTAGAGCGATCGGTAACATCTGTATCTTATACATGATTTTGGGCACGATTACCATCTTAAAAATATTCATTCTCCCCCCCAGGATATTTGACCTACAGAGAGTCTACTGAGTTCTGTTTTGATATCATCCAGCAAGGGTACGAAATTTTCTTTATAAATCCTATCTTTTGAAATAGCTATTTTTACCCCTAAATATTTTATTTCCTTTTTCCCCCACACGAATGGGAACTCCTTTTGATAGGTATTTTGGTCCTTCTTAGCTATATTTATAGAAAGAGTCTCAGATTTAGTTGGATTCATTTTAAAATTAGAAAGCTCTCCATATTGTTTCATTAGTTTTAATAAATTTAATAACGTTATTCTTGGGCATGTTAGGTAGAACAGGATGTCATCCGCGTATGCCGCGAGTTTGTGCTCCTCCCGTCTGACTTCTATGTCCTTTATGTCAGAGTTCTTCCTTATTCTCCTTAAAAGTGGTTCTAATGCCAGGATAAACAAAAGGGGGGACAGGGGGCAGCCCTGTCTTGTGCCGTTGTAAAGTTCAAACGCCCCTGAGAGAATCCCGTTAATTTTTACCCTGGCCACGGGTTTATTGTACAGTACTTTGATCCAGGTTAACATTTTTGGGCCTATTCCTATTCTCTCTAGTGTCTTGTATATGAAGCCCCAGGCCACTCTATCAAACGCTTTTTCCGCATCTACTGATAAGAGTAGGCCTGGGGCCCCACTATCACTAATTTTCTGAATGGCTAACAACGTTCTTATCCCATTATCTCTCCCCTCCCGTCCTGGTACAAAACCCACCTGGTTGGGGTGGATCAGGTCCTTCATTATTCCCTTCATTCTCTCTGCTAAAATTTTTGAAAAGATCTTGGTGTCATAATTCAATAAAGAAATTGGTCTATAATTCGAGCATAATGTACTATCCTTCCCCTCTTTCAAAATTAAGGTAATAGTAGCTTCGATAGCTTCTTTACTCATGTCCCACTTTTCACCTAGGCCATTAAAATACGAGCACATTTTCGGGGCCAGAATATCCATAAACTTTTTATAATATAGCACCGTTAAGCCATCCGGTCCTGGGCTCTTACCGTTTGGCGCGTTTTTGATTATTTCTCTGATTTCCCTTTCTGAGATCGGGGCTTCGAGCTTATTGAGATTGTCTTCAGATATTTCCTCCCACTCTATTTCCTTTAAAAATTCATATATTTTTTTTCCTTTTAAACTTTGCTCTACTTTAGTTTCCTGTTTATTAATTGAATAAAGTTTTTCGTAATATTCCTTAAAACTCTCCACTATTTCACTAGTTTTGTGCACCACTTCCCCCCGACTTGTTTGTATTTTCTCAATAAAGTTAAGATTTTTTTTCTTTTTTAATAATTTTGCAAAATGTTTCCCTGGTTTATTATCCCATAAGTACCTCTCTTTCTTTACTTGATTAAATGTACTTCTAGTTTCTTGTTCTATTTCCTCTCTTAACTCTTCTCTCTTAATATTTAATGTTAACAAAGTTTCTTTATTTCTATCTTGTTTGAGTTGTTGTTCTAAGTTATAAATTTATTTTGTGAGAGTTAGTCTGTTCTCATTGTTTTTTCTTTTTTTTTCCGCCCCGATCTTAATTAATACTCCACGCACAAAAGCTTTATGGGTATCCCAAACTGTGGCCTCTGACACATCCTCTGTCAAATTTATTTCGAAAAATTCCTCCAGTTCCCTTTTTACTCTGGTTTCTATATCTTTGTCCTGAAGGAGTTCTTCGTTAAGCCTCCACTTCATATTATTTGCCCGTTTCTCCCCTATTTTTAGTCGTATTGAAACTGGCGAATAGTCAGAAAAGGTTGCTATACCTATACTGGAATCACTTATATTTTCCAAAAACCTATGCTCTACCAAAAAGAAATCAATCCTCGAGTATGTCTCATGCACTGGAGAACGGAATGTATAATCCTGCTGTTTATTATGTTGTATCCTCCATACATCTACTAATTGAGACTGGTGGAGTTTTTTTTTTCAATTTATTTCTCCATGCCGTCCCGGTCCCCTGAGCACGAGACGTACTAAATCTGGATCCATGTGAAAATTAAAATCCCCCCTATTATGGCCATTCCTCGTTTAAACTCCATAAACTCGGTTATCATTTTCCTTACATAGCGAATAGGATTTTTGTTTGGGGCGTATATGTTTGCCAATGAGATCTCCGCTCCATTCAGTTTTCCTCTCAGGAACAAATATCTGCCCTCTGGATCTGCCCTTCTCTCATCTATAATAAACCTGATCTCCTTGGCAAAACCGATAGCGACCCCTTTCGCTCAACTAATTGGGGAATCTCCAAAATACCATACCGGGTAAAATTGTGTCATATTTTTGCGATTTGCTTCTATAGTAAGATGGGTCTCCTGCAACATGATCACGTCCCCCTTCAAAAAGCTAAGCTCCTTCATTATATTTGCGCGCTTAATGGGTGCATTTAGGCCTCTCACATTGTAAGATATTATATTTATCTCCGACATTTTTTATAAGATATTTGTCAGGGCCAAAGCGCTGTACTTCCTCCTTTAACACACCAGCGTAGTAGATTGGCTTCCCGGCGGCTAACTGGGCACTTTAGGCGTGTGCGCATACGCATGTGACCTCTCGGGCCAATCACCAGCGTGACCGCCCTATTTAAACCAGCTCCTGTCAGTAGACAGGTTGCTGGTTTATCGTCAGCTACTTCCTGAACCTGTGTCTCTGGAAACCATTTCCTGTTGGAATTCCGTTCGACTCACCTCTCACCTGGAACCTGACCTTGGATTGCTTCACCACTCTATTGAACTCTTCTTACCCCGACCTCGGCTTGTGACCTGGACTCTGTTGTTGTTTCTCCTGCCCTTGAACCTCTTGGCTTGTGACCCAGATCTGCTGTCTTCTCTGCTCCCCGAACCTTGGCTTGCACCCCGGACTTTCCAGTTTGTTTCTTGGACTCTTTCAGTACCGGTTATCCGGCTTCAGTATCGTTTGTTCCTGTTTCCGTCTGCAGTCACCCAGAAGCACCTGTCATCTACAACCGTCACCGGTCAACGCTTCTCCACTGGCACCGGTACCGCCTCGTGCTTCCGCCACCTGTTCCAAAACTCAGTGGGCGGGCGCGCTTGGTCGTAAAGGTGAACCACCCTCGGCAGTTCGGTCTCGGTGAGTACTTGATTCCTGATAGTATAAACCAGCCGAAAACAAAAAATGTCCGAGACCGACAGGGTGCGTTCACCTTTCGAGACACTTTGCCAGCAGGTGTCCGCGCTTACCGAGGCGGTGCAGAAACTTCAGGAGGGATATGTCCAAGTCGATGGCCGTCTACAACAGTTAACTGGGTCTCCTGGGGTAACACCCCCACCTGCTGCATCTGCTGTCGGGACTTCCTCATCACAGTCCATTCCCAGTTCAGCTGTCGGATTGATCCACCCGGAACCTCGGGTCCCTCCTCCGGAGCGTTTTTCTGGCGAACGCCGAAAATACCGGGCGTTCAAAAACGCGTGTACTTTATACTTAGACCTCCAGCCTAGAACTTTTTTCTCAGAGGCCGTGAAAGTTGGATTTGTTATTTCCCTCTTGTCTGAAGAACCCCAGGCTTGGGCGCACAGCCTAATGGAAAAACGAAGTCCGATCCTAGATTCACTGGACTCTTTCTTTGATCATATGGCTCAGTTATATGATGACCCGCAGCGTATGGCTTCTGCTGAGACCGTCCTCCATAATCTAACCCAGGGGAGGCGTCCGGTAGAGGATTATACCGCGGAATTCCGCAAATGGTCAGCTGACACCGGCTGGAATGAGGCAGCACTAAAATACCAATTCCGCCAGGGACTCTCAGAAACTCTCAAGGATGAGTTGGCAAGAACCGAGGCTCCCGCTTCGTTAGAGGCCTTGATCCAGTCCGCCACCCAGCTGGACCGACGTTTACGAGAACGACGCACTGAGCGCTTCCAGACTTCACGCCCTGCTTTGGTTCCACCCAGGGTAGTTCCAGCTGCATCCCCTCCTGTGGCTCCTCAACACGGCAGTCTTCCAGACCCGGAACCCATGCAACTCGGACTGGTTCGAACCCCTCTCACCAGTGAGGAAAGACTGCGTAGACGCCAGAATAACTTGTGTCTGTATTGCGGTGCCACCGGTCATTTTCTTCGCACCTGCCCCATAAGACCGAGTAAGTTCCCGATTCAACCCGTTTTCAACCTTCATGTCTCAAATAGTTCTCAAACTCATCTTGTACTCTTCGTCTCTTTACAGCTACCGGAAAAGACCATCCGCCTCCCGGCCATCCTTGATTCAGGTGCATGCAGTAATTTTCTGGACTCCAATTTAGCCCTTAAACTCCACATACCCCTTCGCAATAAGGATCAACGCCTGCAAATACATTTGGCCGATGGCTCTCTTCCTAAATCGGGACAAGTCTCACAGGAAACTGTGCCTCTTCTAGCCATTACCGATTCAGGTCATCAGGAATTTCTACGACTAGATCTCATTCCTTCACCGCTTTTTCCTATTATTTTAGGACTCCCCTGGTTGCAAACACATCAACCTTGCATCGATTGGCTGAAGAAAGAGGTCAACTTTACATCTTCCTTTTGTGCCCAAAACTGCTGCGCACCCACGGTAGCCACCTGTTCAACTGTGGTAACCTCACCTGAACTTCCACCTCACGTCCCCTCTGTTTACCATGAATTTAAAGACGTTTTTGATAAACAGCAGGCTGACTCTCTCCCTCCCCATCGGCCTTATGATTGCCCGATTGATCTCTTACCTGGCTCTGAAATACCTTTCGGCCGCATCTTCCCGTTATCTGAAACCGAGCTTGCGGCTCTTAAGGAATACATCGACGAAAACTTACAAAAGAACTTTATCCGACCTTCTTCTTCTCCAGCGGGGGCAGGTATCTTTTTCGTTCAAAAGAAAGACGGCTCGTTACGACCCTGTATCGACTACAGAGAACTTAACCGGATCACCATCAAAAATAGGTACCCGTTGCCTCTCATACCAGAGCTTTTTCAGAGATTTCGAGATGCCCAGGTGTTTTCCAAATTGGATCTGAGGGGTGCCTACAATCTTGTTAGAATCCGAGTTGGGGATGAATGGAAGACCGCCTTCAGGTCACGGTTCGGTCATTTTGAATATCTCGTCATGCCATTCGGGCTCTGCAATGCCCCGGCCACCTTTCAACATCTGGTCAATGATATCTTTCGTGAGTATTTGGAAGATTTTTTAGTTGTATACCTGGACGACATCCTCATTTTTTCCCCTTCTCTTGAGCTTCATAGGCACCACGTCAAGAAAGTTCTTACTATCCTCAGGAAACACAAATTATTTTTGAAAGCCGAAAAATGCGAATTTGAAAGAACGACGATACAGTTTCTAGGTTTTGTCATCTCCACCGGCGGGGTCGCCATGGATCCCCAGAAGATCAAAGCCATCTTAGACTGGCCGACACCAGTGGATAAGAAGGCAGTGCAGCGGTTTATTGGCTTCGCCAATTTCTACCGGCGATTTATCGTCGGGTTTTCTGCCATCGTGATTCCTATCACCAAACTTACCCACCAAGGCAGCCATTTTCACTGGTCGCAGGAGGCTCAGGAAGCTTTTGAGAAACTAAAAAAGATTTTTTCTTCAGCACCTGTCTTACGGCACCCTGATCCAAAGTTGCCCTTTACTTTGGAAGTGGATGCCTCTGAGACAGCCCTAGGAGCCATTCTTTCACAAAGGCAAGGGTTAAAGTCCCTACTCCATCCCGTGGCCTTTGCCTCCAGGAAACTAACAACTCCAGAGAAGAATTATGACGTAGGGGACAGAGAACTCCTCGCTATCAAATTTGCCCTCGAGGAGTGGAGGTACTTGTTAGAAGGAGCAATTCACCCGATTATAATTTTTACAGACCATAAAAATCTCGAGTACTTGCGCTCCGCAAAACGTTTGAGACCTAGACAAGCTCGATGGGCTCTTTTTTTTTTACGATTTAATTTCCATATTACTTATAGGCCTGGTTCGAAAAATGGAAAGGCGGACACACTTTCCAGGATGTTCCCAGAGACTCCTTGCACAGCGGAACCAAGTACCATCCTGCCTTCCCGGAATTTTCTCTTGGTTTCTGAAACTGATCTGTTAAATTCCATCAAAATTGCATCCAGACAAATCTCGGACCCAGTATCATCGTCACTAAAGGAGCGCGATGGCTTATTTTGGCTTCAAGACAGGATCTACGTTCCCACCGAGATCAGGCAATCAGTTCTGAGCACCTTCCACGACCGTAAGTTAGCCGGTCATTTTGGGGCAAGGAAGACCTCTGAACTACTTTCCCGTTATTTTTGGTGGCCAAAATGGAAACAAGACTGTAAAACTTACATTTCTTCATGTGCAATCTGTCAACGCAACAAGGGTCCTAAAACCAAGACCTGGGGGTTACTTAAGCCTCTGCCAGTTCCAGAACGTCCGTGGGCTGATATTGCTCTAGATTTCATCGTAGATTTACCTCCATCGGAGGGCTTCACGACAATTCTGGTAGTCGTGGATCGCCTGTCTAAAATGGCACATTTTCTACCCATGGTTGGAACCCCTTCTGCTGCCGAAACGGCGAAAATTTTCTTCAAAGAAATCGTTAGGCTTCACGGGGTCCCCAAAACCATTGTCTCAGACAGAGGGGTCCAATTTACCTCTAAATTTTGGAGAGAGCTTTTCAGATCCCTGGAAGTCAAAACATGTTTGTCATCAGCCTACCACCCGCAAAGCAACGGGCAAACGGAAAGGACGAACCAAACTCTTGAACAATACCTCAGATGTTTTTGTTCTGCCTCCCAAGATGATTGGTCATCTCTATTGCCCACCGCGGAGTTTGCCTACAATAATTCTGTTCACACTACCACCAACCAAACACCCTTTTGGGCTAATTGCGGTTTTCACCCGGCCTTCCTGCCAGACCCTCTCCCGGAGATACCTGTCCCAGCTGCCCAGGAACGTATAACCACCTTACAGTCTAACTTTCGGAAACTCAGGGATGTAATGCAGCAAGCCCAAGAGGATTATAAGAAATTCTATGATAAGGGAAGGAAGGACTGTCCCTCTTTTGAAATTGGGGAAGAGGTCTGGCTCTCCGCGGCTAATTTGAAGTTGCCAGTTCCTGCCCGGAAGCTAGGTCCGAGATTCATTGGCCCGTTTAGAATCAAACGCAAGATCAACGAAGTAGCTTTTGAACTTTCATTACCCAACTCCTATAGAATCCACCCGGTTTTTCATGCCTCCCTCCTAAAACCTACCATCCCCGACCCTTTTCAGGGAAGGGCAGCTCTTCCTGCACCACCAGTGGAGATAGATGGAGAAGAGGAGTTTGAGGTCGAGGCCATTTTGAGCTGTAGAAAAAAGGGGAGACAACTCCAATACCTGATCAAATGGAGGGGCTACCCTCCAGAAGACAACTCATGGGAACCTTCAAGAAATGTGCATGCCCCTCGGCTAATTCGTGTTTTTCACCAGGAGCATCCGGAGTTAATGGCCAGTTTAGGCGTCCGGAGTCCGCCCCTTGGGGGGGGGCACTGTCAGGGCCAAAGCGCTGTACTTCCTCCTTTAACACACCAGCGTAGTAGATTGGCTTCCCGGCGGCTAACTGGGCACTTTAGGCGTGTGCGCATACGCATGTGACCTCTCGGGCCAATCACCAGCGTGACCGCCCTATTTAAACCAGCTCCTGTCAGTAGACAGGTTGCTGGTTTATCGTCAGCTACTTCCTGAACCTGTGTCTCTGGAAACCATTTCCTGTTGGAATTCCGTTCGACTCACCTCTCACCTGGAACCTGACCTTGGATTGCTTCACCACTCTATTGAACTCTTCTTACCCCGACCTCGGCTTGTGACCTGGACTCTGTTGTTGTTTCTCCTGCCCTTGAACCTCTTGGCTTGTGACCCAGATCTGCTGTCTTCTCTGCTCCCCGAACCTTGGCTTGCACCCCGGACTTTCCAGTTTGTTTCTTGGACTCTTTCAGTACCGGTTATCCGGCTTCAGTATCGTTTGTTCCTGTTTCCGTCTGCAGTCACCCAGAAGCACCTGTCATCTACAACCGTCACCGGTCAACGCTTCTCCACTGGCACCGGTACCGCCTCGTGCTTCCGCCACCTGTTCCAAAACTCAGTGGGCGGGCGCGCTTGGTCGTAAAGGTGAACCACCCTCGGCAGTTCGGTCTCGGTGAGTACTTGATTCCTGATAATATTCTTGACACTTCATGGATTTCTGGGGTACCCTCTTCCCTTCTACCAATCCCCCCCCCCTCCCCCCCTATCTTCACCCCTCTCTACTTCCACCCCAATCTCCCCTCCCCCCCTCCTCCCTCCCCCCTCCCCTCCCACCTTTCCCTTAGAGGAAATACTGGTCTCTCTAAGACCATTGGCCGTGGCCCTCCTTTCCTTTTCCCGGCCCCCGGCTTCTCCTCCTTGAGGTTGAGCTCTGAGGGAGTGCAGAAACCAAACACCCCGCCCACCCGTGTCCACCCCCTCCAGCTCCATCCCTCCAAATCATCCTCGCATATGCGTCCTCCACCTATATATCTCAAAACAAGCTGATTACTGTTTTTTTTTTTGTTTTTTTCTTCCTCTTTTTCTCTTTCTTTCCCCCTTTCCTTTCCTTCTCTCAGTTACCTCCTACCCTTTCGTACCCTTTCTATCTCTCCCTACGTTTTCTTTCTGCCCGGTGGTCTCTTCCAAACCGGCTGCCATTCCTGTGCTTCCTCTGGATTATCAATTTGCTCCTGTTTCTCCCACCATCCTGGAATCTCAATTAGATCTATATTCAATCTCCTACAGAAATTTGGGGTCTCCTCTGGAAATCTTAATGTTGCCGATCGACCCTCCTTACGGCCAGTCAGGCAAGCAGGAAAACCCCATGTGTACTGAATATTTTTTGATTTAAGAAGCTCCAGTAGTGGCTTCAATATTCTTCTTCGCGATAGCGTTTCTCCTGATAAATCTGGGAAGATCTGTAAACTAGTCTCTCGATATTTAGTCGGTTGGTTAGCTTTCATATAGCTATTTATCTGCTCCTTGTCTTGATAATTGTGAAATCTAGCTATCACGTCTCTTGGGGCCTCTACCCCCACTTCTGGTGGCACTTCTGGTGTATCCTTTCAAACTTAATTTTTCTTGGAGCATCTTTTTTTCCCAGCATGTGACCAAATATCTCATCCATTTGTTCTTGTAAGTTATCTTCTCCTTGTTGTTCCGGTAAGCCTCTAATCCTAATGTTCTTTCTTCTATTCCTATTCTTCTGATCCTTGATTTTATATCTCATATATCTCTGTTCTTTACATAAATCGTCCACTTGTTTCTTTAACCCCTTTATTTCTGAACTTTGGATGTCCATTCTTTCTTCTACTTCCTCCACTCTTTCCAGCATATGTTTCATGTCCTCCCGTAAGCTGTTTATTTCTCCTTTTATAGAAGATCCTAATCTTAGTTCCATACTTGCCAGCATTTCTGCCATCTCCCCTTTAGTTAATTGTTGCTTTTTTTGTCTTGTTTCCATTTCCCCGTCGTCCTCCAATTCCTCTCTCAGCAAACTGGCCGAATCCGTATGTGTTTTAGTACCTGCCTTATTACCAGGGCTAACTTTGCCCCCTTCCTGTACTATATATTTCCTTATGGATCCGGGGCTCGCACTTGATCTAGGCATATTTGCCACCGCTCCTCTCCCCGATCTCCCCCTCATCTTTAAACTCATGCAAAGAGTGACCTGTATGTACCCCTTCTGTCGGGAAGGACAAGGGATGACGAGGGGTGTGCTAGCCTAGTGTGCAGAATTAGACCTCACTTAAGTTAGTCTAACGTGGATTCTTTGCTTTCTCCCTGCCCCATATACACTTGTAAACTTACGAATTGGTATGACTAGTGGGATTGATCTCTAGTCTAGGGTGCACCACCCCACAAAACAACAACCAAAAAACAAAGTAAGGAAACAACAGTAAAAATGTGAAATCAGGCATAGGACATCATATATCCTGATGGAATCCAGTTGGTCTAGAAGAGTCCATAAGCAGAAAATCTATTTTGGCCAAAGTCCATTTCAATTTCTTACGATGAAATCTCTGCCCCCCCCCTCTTTTTTCTTCCTGACAAAAGTCACTACTTAGCACTGCGGATCACCCGACGCTGCATCAAATATAGGGGTATATGTGATTATGAAGACGGTGCTTTCCAAGTAATTGCCACGAGTTCCAAAGGGTAAAGATATTAGTACCGAAATGTGGATCAATAGAGAACTACAGGTATACTCAGGTATCATACTCAGGTATCACCACGTGGAGCCATATAGCAGTATGGCAGTGTAAGTGACCGCATAACGGATCGATGATAATAATAATAATATAATGATGGCAATAATATAGGATATAGTGTCAGTGGTATCAGCTATAATATTGGATATACGCTTAGTAAATGACTGATTAAAGAATCAACTGACACCCATCCACATACATAATAAAATTCCTTTTCAGCAGGGGACAGGGTAGATCAATACACAATGTTCAGTAAGCAAATCAGTACATGACCGTACAGGTCATTGCGGATCCGCACAATGCAGCATAATACAGCACAGCACAGGCACTAACGCAAGCAAAAAGCCCAGGCAGAAATGGACAGCGTCCCGCTTGTCCTGGGTATCAAGCACAGTCTAGCTCTGAACCTAAGCGTATCTTTAGGCAATATCTTAGTATTAGGCAATACTCTGCAATGCTCTGTCCCAATTGTTGCGGGTGTCAGACAGTCTGGCACTGAACTTCCATTTATCTTACAATTAACTTTAGGTAATGTCCTATAGTGCTCTGTA